>NC_058085.1:109201215-109877963 GCF_014858855.1 Bufo gargarizans
AGGGGTTGTCTGAGGTTTACTATGTGCTATTCTAACACATGTGACTGCTGAGACTAGTGATTGGCTGCAGCTGTCATGGGACAAAGCCATCTGCAGTCCAGTGGGGACAAGAAGTGTCTGGGAATGGGGCAGCAGCACAGGAACAGTAGGATTGTAGGTAGGTAAGTTTTTATTTTAATTAGCCACAGGTTACTACCATTGGGAATGCCAGCTCATAGACTGGACAACCCTTAAAGGGCATCTATCAGCAAATTTTTACCTATGTCTGACCTGTTGCATCTGCGCTTGGCAGCTGAAAGCATCTGTGTTGGTCCCATGACCACATGTGCCCGCATTGCTGAGAACAATGATGGTTTAATATATGCAAATCAGTCTCTAGGAGCAACAGGGGCGTTGCTGTTACACTCAGAAGCTCAACTCTCTCTTGCAATGTGGTGTGCACTTCGGTATCCTGCACAGGTGCAGTACATGAAAGAGGCTCGCCCGCACTTCTCTTCTGTACTGCAAACCTCTATCTTTGTACTACACCAGATGCTGAAGTGCATGGCGCAGCGCAAGACTTTAGGAGAAGTCGGGGTCAGGCGTGATCACATTTACACTGCCTGGCCCTGTCAATCAAAGTGCAGAGGGCATAGCAGTTGCAGAGAGAGCTGAGCCTCTAGGAGCAACAGCAACACCCCAAGTCGCTCCTAGGGCAGGGGCCAGAAAACTTTGGCTCTCCAGCTGCTGTGAAACTACAACTCCCAGCATGAAAACCTACTTGGCTGTTCTTGTAACTCTCATAGAAGTCAAAGGAGGAATCTGGGAGTTGTAGTTTCAGAACAACTGCATATATTAAAGTTTAATTTTTCTCAGCAATGCGGACACAACACAGATGCCTTCAGCTGCCAAGCGCTCATGCAACAGGTCAGCCAGTTTTATAGGTACAAATCTGCTGACAGGTGCCCTTTAAAGTCTGAATTTCCTAATAGGGTATAGGAAAATGGGTTTCCTAAACCAGGCAACCCTGCAATGTTAAACAATGTATAATTTAATGTAACCCAGAACATTTTTTTTTACATGAGCATATGGTTTATTTTGCCCTTTTACTGTTTTAGCTACAGTCATTGTAGTGTATCCATGTAATAATAGTCTCACTCTGACAGTATCCTCTCAGCAACAAGGCTGATCATGCACACAGTCAGTCTACTTTTCTAAAGAATGTATCATGTAGGTGTCAATTAACAATGGGTATATTTAGGACCAAGCTGCTCATAGCTGCTGTGTGGAGTGTGTGGGCCTATGTGGGGTAGTAGTGTACAGACTTTTGTCAAACCCATAACTCTGTATGTTATATTATTATAATATAATAGCTAAAAAGGGTTGTCCCAAGCTCTAAGTGTAACAGAGGCTGCTGTACGCCGCTGTTCCCCTGCTGTCACGGAAGGTGTTACAGAAAACTAGAAGACACAAATGAAGATCCGACTGACTTGATCCAAAACTAAGGAACATAAGGGTAAGCCCTGTTACAGCCCTAGCTCTCTCCCTTACTGCTCAGCCTATGCACAAATCTCTATGGTAGAAAATTGCATACCCTCGTTCCTCGACTGTATGACACCTGAACACCCTATAATAGTGAGGGGACACGACCACCGGCTCCCTACACTTAATACGGAGGGAGTCAGGGTCACCTAGAAACAAGCAAACAGGAAAACACAAATAAATGAACCGACTTATCTGTAGAAGCATCAGTTGTAACATCCAGCATGCACACACTCCAGGAAGTTGTATAAACCGCAAAGTGATGCAGTATGGGAGGGGATTTAAAGGGATGCAATCAGTGCAACTAGATGACAGCTGAGAGAGGGAAACGAGATGACAAAACGAAAGCAAAACAAAAGAACCTCAAGCAGGAGGTTCTGAAGAACGTCTGTCAGAGCTTCTCAGATGTCTGGCGGTGACACCTGCTTATCGCCGCGCTCACCATCTGAGGCTCTAGTGAAAACCAGATAGTTGCTTAGACACGCCCCTCCAGAGTATAGCCAGTCAGTGGCACAATGGGTTCACACCTGCTGATCCGTGACATTAAGCATATTGCCTATCTATGAGATAGGCAATAAGACCCCCCAACGATCATGTAAATGGAGTCCTATGTGTCCTCATATGACTGGAGAGACGGCAGAGCTTGTACGCTGCTCTATTCATCTCTATACAACTACCAAAGAGAAGCCAAGTGCAGTGTTTCTATGTCCTATGGAATTCTTGGAGGGGCAACACATATCCTCAACTGCTGCTTCTTTCACATGGGGGGAAACGGAATGCCTGTTATCGTGATCGGAAACACCAATCAGACACTTATCACCTATCTTGGGACAACCCCCAGTCTTGCTACCAATGTAATTTGTATGCCACACACCACAGACAAAACAAGACGCCCTCTAGGCGTCAGACTAAAGTGATGTTCCTATGATATCAGCTAGATACAGTTTGCCATAAATAATTAATCAGTAGTCATCCAACCACTGTGATCCCAAGGATGGCAGGTGTTGATTAGGGATTAGCGAATCGACTTTGGATGAAACATCCAAAGTCGATTTACATAAATACTGTACATAGTGAGCGCTCCGTACAGTATTAGAACGTATTGGCTCCGATGAGCCAAAGTTATTACTTGGCGAAGTCTCACAAGACTTCGCATAATAACTTCAGAAATTGATTTGTACTGTAAAAAAATAGGCACCCCTGTGAGGCACCCCACTGGAAGCATGTACCAAGAAGATTTTCTTATGATATACATGCATAGAAGTTCATTAGATAGCAAGCTAGGAACCCAGATTTACACTTTCTATATAACTTTTGGTCCTCTTGATTAGACTTTTAATGACACCTACTGCCTGCACTGCAATTATAAGAGTAAATTCTGCTAAACGATAAGAAAACCATGAATACTGCAAACATATGGAAACATTTTTAGATGTTGTGTGATCCAGGTAAGCTATCAATGTAGCAAGGCTTAAATGAGTCTAAATGATAATTTAAGGGAATGTTTTTGGGGGGGCAGTGGAGATAGGATTCTAAATAATATAGTGGTGGTGGATACCTCTAAACCTGGCTTAAGTGGAAGAATGCAATTTTTAATATTTATAGAAAGTAACTTAAGCCATAAATCAGTGACCCCCATGTGAGTACATAACTGAACCAGTTATGGCTAAGATTAAGTAATATATTTGTTGCATCCTTCATATGGTATATTTTAAATATAAATAATAAGTATGAGTGACACATCTCACTGGAAACATGTACTGGGAAAATATTCTTATGATATACTGTACATGGATACAAGTGCATTAGTTAGAGAGATTTTGTCAGCTAGGTACCCAGATTTACACATTTTAGGGGATTCAGCTTAGAAATGTATTAGCACCTACCATCTGCACTGCAGAAAGATGTCGTATACATGTTAATAGTGCATGACTAGTGTAAATAGAGGGAGCTCGTATAATCTGAAGGACCATGCACTATGCTGTAAGGCTGCAGCACTGACCAATCTTACACCTCACTGAAAAATGGCTTATTTGCTAAGCACATTAGGATTTCATCTCATGTCTAGTATAAAAAATAGCACCTTGGGCACCTTATTTTTATGAATGACAGGTTAGTAATAGCGTTTTTTAGGCAAAATGACCCTACAGATTACACTTGATTCCTAATGTGGTCTTATAAATGTAATCTGTAGGGTCATTTTGCCTAAAAAAACGCTATTACTAACCTGTCATTCATAAAAATAAGGCCTCTGCCTGATGCGCCCGTGCGGACTTCTCCGTTCGGCTTCATGGAGCGATGTGCGCATGCACCGGCACTTCGCTCAACCTCCCGATGACCTGCACACTCGCTCTATGAAGCCGAACGGAGAAGTGCGCATCAGGCAGAGGCCTGTGCGCACGCGCGAGATGTTAGAGCAGAAGGAGGAGGAGGGAGGGAGAGCCGGAGGCGTCACACAGGATTATGAGGCGGTGCTGAGGTCAGGAAAAGCGGAGCTGGGCACGAACGGCGGCAGGTGCGGGCGGCAGCTTGGATCCATTTACATCCCCTTGGGCACCTTATTTTTATGAATGACAGGTTAGTAATAGCGTTTTTTAGGCAAAATGACCCTACAGATTACATTTATAAGACCACATTAGGAATCAGTAAAGCTCCCTGAACATAACCATATTTTTATCTGGAGGGGGTTAAAACTGGTGACAGAATCCCTTTAAGGTTGGAAACAACCTGATGCTCACTTTATCCCTCTGCCAGTAAAGCTAGAATTGAACCCTTCTTCTCACTCAAACTTTTCTTTTCCACTCTTTTGGCATGGTCTGTAGTTATTATTATTTTTTTTTATTACACTTACTTTTCAGGTACTACTAGTCCTGCTTTGGCCATCCAGCTAGTTCTAAAACAAGAGAATGATGACCACAGGAGTGTTTTTTATGCTATTGCTCGCTAAATAAGATTTAGTTTAGGTGATCACGTAATCAGTATCTCAATAAGTAGAATGAGATATGCCTCTGATGGAATTCAACAACCATTGGAATGGAATGGATGCCATACATGTGGATAAACTCAGATTGGTGTGTGAAAATTTAGGTTTAAATATCTTAAGTTTTACCCCTCTGAAAATTGACAATGTTATTTAGCCTATAGCTTATACATCATCTGGCCCCAAATACATCGGATACGCAGTGGCCTGCGTCCCTTAAAGGGGTTAGGGTACTTTCACACTAGCGTTTTTCTTTTCCGTCATTGAGTTCCGTCCTAGGGGCTCAATATCGGAAAAGAACTGATCAGTTTTATACTAATGCATTCTGAATGGAGAGCATTTAGTTCAGGATGTCTTCAGTTCAGTCTTTTTGACTTTTCAGGACGGAGATAATACTGCAGCATGCTGCGGTTTTATCTTTGTCCAAAATTCCAGAAAACTTGCCGGAATGTCGGATCCAGCATTTTTTCCCATTGACATGCATTAATGCCAGATCCGGCCGAGGGTTCTGGCAAAACTGATCCGGCATTGCGGCCTGCGCATGCTCAGACGTAAAAAATGTGAAAAAAATTAATGCCGGATGCGTTTTTCTGGATGACACCGGAGAAACGGATCCGGCATTTCAATGCATTTGTCATATGGATCCTGATCTGATCCGTATGACAAATGCCATCAGTTTGCATGCGTTTTGACGGATCCGGCAGGCAGTTCCGTCACCCGAACTGCCTGCCGGAATCCTCTGCCACAAGCGTGAAAGTACCCTTATCCGGTAAATAACAACCTATCCTCAGGATAGGTCATCATGATCAGATAGGCAGGGGTCTAGGTCCCGGCACCCCTGCCAATCCGCTGACCTATGTACAGTGGCTGTGCTTGGTATTGCAGCTCAGCCCATTCACCTCAATGGGGCTGAGTGGTAACTAGTAGGGATGAGCGAACTCGAACTGTATAGTTCGGGTTCGTACCGAATTTTGGGGTGTCCGTGACACGGACCCGAACCCGGACATTTTCGTAAAAGTCCGGGTTCGGGTTCGGTGTTCGTCGCTTTCTTCGCGCTTTTGTGACGCTTTCTTGGCGCTTTTTGAAAGGCTGCAAAGCAGCCAATCAACAAGCGTCATACTACTTGCCCCAAGAGGCCATCACAGCCATGCCTACTATTGGCATGGCTGTGATTGGCCAGAGCACCATGTGACCCAGCCTCTATTTAAGCTGGAGTCACATAGCGCCGCCCGTCACTCTGCTCTGATTAGCGTAGGGAGAGGTTGCGGCTGCGACAGTAGGGCGAGATTAGGCAGATTAACTCCTCCAAAGGACTTGATTAACTGATCGATCTGCAGCTGTGGATCATTGAGCTGCTGATCCTCAATTGCTCACTGTTTTTAGGCTGCACAGACCGTTTGTCAGTCTCATTTTTCTGGGGTGATCGGCGGCCATTTTGTGTCTTGTGGTGCGCCAGCACAAGCTGCGACCAAGTGCATTTAACCCTCAATGGTGTGGTTGTTTTTTGGCTAAAGCCTACATCAGGGTGAAGCTGTCACACCAAGTGCATTTATCCAGCAATAGTCTGTTCATTTTTTGGCCATATACAAAATCAGGGGCAAGCTGCGCCTGTCACCAAGTGCATTTAACCCTCAATGGTGTGGTTGTTTTTTGGCTAAAGCCTACATCAGGGTGAAGCTGTGACACCAAGTGCATTTAACCAGCAATAGTCTGTTCATTTTTTGGCCATATACAAAATCAGGGGCAAGCTGCGCCTGTCACCAAGTGCATTTAACCCTCAATGGTGTGGTTGTTTTTTGGCTAAAGCCTACATCAGGGTGAAGCTGTCACACCAAGTGCATTTAACCAGCAATAGTCTGTTCATTTTTTGGCCATATACAAAATCAGGGGCAAGCTGCGCCTGTCACCAAGTGCATTTAACCCTCAATGGTGTGGTTGTTTTTTGGCTAAAGCCTACATCAGGGTGAAGCTGTCACACCAAGTGCATTTAACCAGCAATAGTCTGTTTATTTTTTGGCCATATCCCAGTCTAATTCTGTCACTAAATCCATACCGGTCACCCAGCGCCTAAATACTAGGCCTCAAATTTATATCCAGCTAAATCTGTCCCTAGTGCTGTAGCTGGGCGAGTTATTTAGTGTCCGTTCAAGCACATTTCTTGTTCTGGGTTGAAATACAATTCCCAATTTAGCAATTTCATAATTTAGTGGTTCCTGCTATATCAGAGCTATTTGAAATCTATCCCAAAAAGGGTATATAATATTGAAGGTGCACATTGGGTCATTCAGAATAACTTCACACACACCCGCTACTGTGTATTTCCAAGTCTAATTCTGTCACTAAACCCATACCTGTCACCCAGCGCCTAAATACTAGGCCTCAAATTTAAATCCCTCTAAATCTCTCGTTACCCACCGCTGTACTGTTGTTGCTGGGCAAGATATTTAGTGTCCGTCAAAGCACATTTTTTGTTCTGGGTTGAAGTACAATTCCCAATTTAGCAATTTCATAATTTAGTGGTTTCTGCTATATCAGAGCTATTTGAAATCTATCCCTAAAAGGGTATATAATATTGAAGGTGCACATAGGGTCATTCAGAATAACTTCACACACACGCTTCTGTGCATTTCCAAGTCTAATTCTGTCACTAAATCCATACCGGTGACCCAGCGCCTAAATACTAGGCCTCAAATTTAAATCCCTCTAAATCTCTCGTTACCCACCGCTGTACTGTTGTTGCTGGGCAAGATATTTAGTGTCCGTCAAAGCACATTTTTTGTTCTGGGTTGAAGTACAATTCCCAATTTAGCAATTTCATAATTTAGTGGTTTCTGCTATATCAGAGCTATTTGAAATCTATCCCTAAAAGGGTATATAATATTGAAGGTGCACATAGGGTCATTCAGAATAACTTCACACACATGCTTCTGTGCATTTCCAAGTCTAATTCTGTCACTAAATCCATACCGGTGACCCAGCGCCTAAATACTAGGCCTCAAATTTAAATCCCTCTAAATCTCTCGTTACCCACCGCTGTACTGTTGTTGCTGGGCAAGATATTTAGTGTCCGTCAAAGCACATTTTTTGTTCTGGGTTGAAGTACAATTCCCAATTTAGCAATTTCATAATTTAGTGGTTTCTGCTATATCAGAGCTATTTGAAATCTATCCCTAAAAGGGTATATAATATTGAAGGTGCACATAGGGTCATTCAGAATAACTTCACACACACGCTTCTGTGCATTTCCAAGTCTAATTCTGTCACTAAATCCATACCGGTGACCCAGCGCCTAAATACTAGGCCTCAAATTTAAATCCCTCTAAATCTCTCGTTACCCACCGCTGTACTGTTGTTGCTGGGCAAGATATTTAGTGTCCGTCAAAGCACATTTTTTGTTCTGGGTTGAAGTACAATTCCCAATTTAGCAATTTCATAATTTAGTGGTTTCTGCTATATCAGAGCTATTTGAAATCTATCCCTAAAAGGGTATATAATATTGAAGGTGCACATAGGGTCATTCAGAATAACTTCACACACACGCTTCTGTGCATTTCCAAGTCTAATTCTGTCACTAAATCCATACCGGTGACCCAGCGCCTAAATACTAGGCCTCAAATTTAAATCCCTCTAAATCTCTCGTTACCCACCGCTGTACTGTTGTTGCTGGGCAAGATATTTAGTGTCCGTCAAAGCACATTTTTTGTTCTGGGTTGAAGTACAATTCCCAATTTAGCAATTTCATAATTTAGTGGTTTCTGCTATATCAGAGCTATTTGAAATCTATCCCTAAAAGGGTATATAATATTGAAGGTGCACATAGGGTCATTCAGAATAACTTCACACACACGCTTCTGTGCATTTCCAAGTCTAATTCTGTCACTAAATCCATACCGGTGACCCAGCGCCTAAATACTAGGCCTCAAATTTAAATCCCTCTAAATCTCTCGTTACCCACCGCTGTACTGTTGTTGCTGGGCAAGATATTTAGTGTCCGTCAAAGCACATTTTTTGTTCTGGGTTGAAGTACAATTCCCAATTTAGCAATTTCATAATTTAGTGGTTTCTGCTATATCAGAGCTATTTGAAATCTATCCCTAAAAGGGTATATAATATTGAAGGTGCACATAGGGTCATTCAGAATAACTTCACACACACGCTTCTGTGCATTTCCAAGTCTAATTCTGTCACTAAATCCATACCGGTGACCCAGCGCCTAAATACTAGGCCTCAAATTTAAATCCCTCTAAATCTCTCGTTACCCACCGCTGTACTGTTGTTGCTGGGCAAGATATTTAGTGTCCGTCAAAGCACATTTTTTGTTCTGGGTTGAAGTACAATTCCCAATTTAGCAATTTCATAATTTAGTGGTTTCTGCTATATCAGAGCTATTTGAAATCTATCCCTAAAAGGGTATATAATATTGAAGGTGCACATAGGGTCATTCAGAATAACTTCACACACACGCTTCTGTGCATTTCCAAGTCTAATTCTGTCACTAAATCCATACCGGTGACCCAGCGCCTAAATACTAGGCCTCAAATTTAAATCCCTCTAAATCTCTCGTTACCCACCGCTGTACTGTTGTTGCTGGGCAAGATATTTAGTGTCCGTCAAAGCACATTTTTTGTTCTGGGTTGAAGTACAATTCCCAATTTAGCAATTTCATAATTTAGTGGTTTCTGCTATATCAGAGCTATTTGAAATCTATCCCTAAAAGGGTATATAATATTGAAGGTGCACATTGGGTCATTCAGAATAACTTCACACACACCCGCTACTGTGTATTTCCAAGTCTAATTCTGTCACTAAACCCATACCTGTCACCCAGCGCCTAAATACTAGGCCTCAAATTTAAATCCCTCTAAATCTCTCGTTACCCACCGCTGTACTGTTGTTGCTGGGCAAGATATTTAGTGTCCGTCAAAGCACATTTTTTGTTCTGGGTTGAAGTACAATTCCCAATTTAGCAATTTCATAATTTAGTGGTTTCTGCTATATCAGAGCTATTTGAAATCTATCCCTAAAAGGGTATATAATATTGAAGGTGCACATAGGGTCATTCAGAATAACTTCACACACACGCTTCTGTGCATTTCCAAGTCTAATTCTGTCACTAAATCCATACCGGTCACCCAGCGCCTAAATACTAGGCCTCAAATTTATATCCCGCTGAATTTGAATACAATACATTGGGCCAAATAATATATTTGTTGTTGTGGTGAACCATAACAATGAGAAAAACATCTAGTAAGGGACGCGGACGTGGACATGGTCGTGGTGGTGTTAGTGGACCCTCTGGTGCTGGGAGAGGACGTGGCCGTTCTGCCACATCCACACGTCCTAGTGTACCAACTACCTCAGGTCCCAGTAGCCGCCAGAATTTACAGCGATATATGGTGGGGCCCAATGCCGTTCTAAGGATGGTAAGGCCTGAGCAGGTACAGGCATTAGTCAATTGGGTGGCCGACAGTGGATCCAGCACGTTCACATTATCTCCCACCCAGTCTTCTGCAGAAAGCGCACAGATGGCGCCTGAAAACCAACCCCATCAGTCTGTCACATCACCCCCATGCATACCAGGGAAACTGTCTCAGCCTCAAGTTATGCAGCAGTCTCTTATGCTGTTTGAAGACTCCGCTGGCAGGGTTTCCCAAGGGCATCCACCTAGCCCTTCCCCAGCGGTGAAAGACATAGAATGCACTGACGCACAACCACTTATGTTTCCTGATGATGAGGACATGGGAATACCACCTCAGCATGTCTCTGATGATGACGAAACACAGGTGCCAACTGCTGCGTCTTTCTGCAGTGTGCAGACTGAACAGGAGGTCAGGGATCAAGACTGGGTGGAAGACGATGCAGGGGACGATGAGGTCCTAGACCCCACATGGAATGAAGGTCGTGCCACTGACTTTCACAGTTCGGAGGAAGAGGCAGTGGTGAGACCGAGCCAACAGCGTAGCAAAAGAGGGAGCAGTGGGCAAAAGCAGAACACCCGCCGCCAAGAGACTCCGCCTGCTACTGACCGCCGCCATCTGGGACCGAGCACCCCAAAGGCAGCTTCAAGGAGTTCCCTGGCATGGCACTTCTTCAAACAATGTGCTGACGACAAGACCCGAGTGGTTTGCACGCTGTGCCATCAGAGCCTGAAGCGAGGCATTAACGTTCTGAACCTGAGCACAACCTGCATGACCAGGCACCTGCATGCAAAGCATGAACTGCAGTGGAGTAAACACCTTAAAACCAAGGAAGTCACTCAGGCTCCCCCTGCTACCTCTTCTGCTGCTGCCGCCTCGGCCTATTCTGCTGCTGCCGCCTCGGCCTCTTCCTCCGCCTCTGGAGGAACGTTGGCACCTGCCGCCCAGCAAACAGGGGATGTACCACCAACACCACCACCACCACCTCCGTCACCAAGCGTCTCAACCATGTCACACGCCAGCGTTCAGCTCTCCATCTCACAAACATTTGATAGAAAGCGTAAATTCCCACCTAGCCACCCTCGATCCCTGGCCCTGAATGCCAGCATTTCTAAACTACTGGCCTATGAAATGCTGTCATTTAGGCTGGTGGACACAGACAGCTTCAAACAGCTCATGTCGCTTGCTGTCCCACAGTATGTTGTTCCCAGCCGGCACTACTTCTCCAAGAGAGCCGTGCCTTCCCTGCACAACCAAGTATCCGATAAAATCAAGTGTGCACTGCGCAACGCCATCTGTGGCAAGGTCCACCTAACCACAGATACGTGGACCAGTAAGCACGGCCAGGGACGCTATATCTCCCTAACTGCACACTGGGTAAATGTAGTGGCAGCTGGGCCCCAGGCGGAGAGCTGTTTGGCGCACGTCCTTCCGCCGCCAAGGATCGCAGGGCAACATTCTTTGCCTCCTGTTGCCACCTCCTCCTTCTCGGCTTCCTCCTCCTCTTCTTCCACCTGCTCATCCAGTCAGCCACACACCTTCACCACCAACTTCAGCACAGCCCGGGGTAAACGTCAGCAGGCCATTCTGAAACTCATATGTTTGGGGGACAGGCCCCACACCGCACAGGAGTTGTGGCGGGGTATAGAACAACAGACCGACGAGTGGTTGCTGCCGGTGAGCCTCAAGCCCGGCCTGGTGGTGTGTGATAATGGGCGAAATCTCGTTGCAGCTCTGGGACTAGCCAATTTGACGCACATCCCTTGCTTGGCGCATGTGCTGAATTTGGTGGTGCAGAAGTTCATTCACAACTACCCCGACATGTCAGAGCTGCTGCATAAAGTGCGGGCCGTCTGTTCGCGCTTCCGGCGTTCACATCCTGCCGCTGCTCGCCTGTCTGCGCTACAGCGTAACTTCGGCCTTCCCGCTCACCGCCTCATATGCGACGTGCCCACCAGGTGGAACTCCACCTTGCACATGCTGGACAGACTGTGCGAGCAGCAGCAGGCCATAGTGGAGTTTCAGCTGCAGCACGCACGGGTCAGTCGCACTACAGAACAGCACCACTTCACCACCAATGACTGGGCCTCCATGCGAGACCTGTGTGCCCTGTTGCGCTGTTTCGAGTACTCCACCAACATGGCCAGTGGCGATGACACCGTTATCAGCGTTACAATACCACTTCTATGTCTCCTTGAGAAAACACTTAGGGCGATGATGGAACAGGAGGTGGCCCAGGAGGAGGAGGAGGAGGATGAGGAAGAGGGGTCATTTTTAGCACTTTCAGGCCAGTCTCTTCGAAGTGACTCAGAGGGAGGTTTTTTGCAACAGCAGAGGCCAGGTACAAATGTGGCCAGCCAGGGCCCACTACTGGAGGACGAGGAGGACGAGGATGAGGAGGAGGTGGAGGAGGATGAGGATGAAGCATGGTCACAGCGGGGTGGCACCCAACGCAGCTCGGGTCCATCACTGGTGCGTGGCTGGGGGGAAAGGCAGGACGATGACGATACGCCTCCCACAGAGGACAGCTTGTCCTTACCCCTGGGCAGCCTGGCACACATGAGCGACTACATGCTGCAGTGCCTGCGCAACGACAGCAGAGTTGCCCACATTTTAACCTGTGCGGACTACTGGGTTGCCACCCTGCTGGATCCACGCTACAAAGACAATGTGCCCACCTTACTTCCTGCACTGGAGCGTGATAGGAAGATGCGCGAGTACAAGCGCACGTTGGTAGACGCGCTACTGAGAGCATTCCCAAATGTCACAGGGGAACAAGTGGAAGCCCAAGGCCAAGGCAGAGGAGGAGCAAGAGGTCGCCAAGGCAGCTGTGTCACGGCCAGCTCCTCTGAGGGCAGGGTTAGCATGGCAGAGATGTGGAAAACTTTTGTCAACACGCCACAGCTAACTGCACCACCACCTGATACGCAACGTGTTAGCAGGAGGCAACATTTCACTAACATGGTGGAACAGTACGTGTGCACACCCCTCCACGTACTGACTGATGGTTCGGCCCCATTCAACTTCTGGGTCTCTAAATTGTCCACGTGGCCAGAGCTAGCCTTTTATGCCTTGGAGGTGCTGGCCTGCCCGGCAGCCAGCGTTTTGTCTGAACGTGTATTCAGCACGGCAGGGGGCGTCATTACAGACAAACGCAGCCGCCTGTCTACAGCCAATGTGGACAAGCTGACGTTCATAAAAATGAACCAGGCATGGATCCCACAGGACCTGTCCGTCCCTTGTCCAGATTAGACATTAACTACCTCCCCATAACCATATATTATTGGACTCCAGGGCACTTCCTCATTCAATCCTATTTTTATTTTCATTTTACCATTATATTGCGATGCTACCCAAAGTTGAATGAACCTCTCCTCTGCCTGTGTGCTAGGCCTAAATATATGCCAATGGACTGTTGCAGTGGTGGCTGACATGAAGCCTGATTCTCTGCTATGACATGCAGACTAATTCTCTGCTGACATGAAGCCAGATTGTCTGTTACGGGACCTCTCTCCTCTGCCTGGGTGCTGGGCCTAAATTTATGACAATGGACTGTTGCAGTGGTGGCTGACGTGAAGCCTGATTCTCTGCTATGACATGCAGACTGATTCTCTGCTGACATGAAGCCAGATCCTCTGTTACGGGACCTCTCTCCTCTGCCTGGGTGCTGGGCCTAAATTTATGACAATGGACTGTTGCAGTGGTGGCTGACGTGAAGCCTGATTCTCTGCTATGACATGCAGACTGATTCTCTGCTGACATGAAGCCAGATCCTCTGTTACGGGACCTCTCTCCTCTGCCTGGGTGCTGGGCCTGAATATATGCCAATGGACTGTTGCAGTGGTGGGTGACGTGAAGCCTCATTCTCTGCTATGACATGCAGACTAATTCTCTGCTGACATGAAGCCAGATTGTCTGTTACGGGACCTTTCTCCTCTGCCTGGGTTCTGGGCCTAAATTTATGAAAATTGACTCTTACAGTGGTGGGTGACGTGAAGCCTGATTCTCTGCTATGATATGAAGACTGATTCTCTGCTGACATGAAGCCAGATTGTCTGTTACGGGACCTTTCTCCTCTGCCTGGGTTCTGGGCCTAAATTTATGAAAATTGACTCTTACAGTGGTGGGTGACGTGAAGCCTGATTCTCTGCTATGATATGAAGACTGATTCTCTGCTGACATGAAGCCAGATTGTCTGTTACGGGACCTTTCTCCTCTGCCTGGGTTCTGGGCCTAAATTTATGAAAATTGACTCTTACAGTGGTGGGTGACGTGAAGCCTGATTCTCTGCTATGATATGAAGACTGATTCTCTGCTGACATGAAGCCAGATTGTCTGTTACGGGACCTTTCTCCTCTGCCTGGGTTCTGGGCCTAAATTTATGAAAATTGACTCTTACAGTGGTGGGTGACGTGAAGCCTGATTCTCTGCTATGATATGAAGACTGATTCTCTGCTGACATGAAGCCAGATTGTCTGTTACGGGACCTTTCTCCTCTGCCTGGGTTCTGGGCCTAAATTTATGAAAATTGACTCTTACAGTGGTGGGTGACGTGAAGCCTGATTCTCTGCTATGATATGAAGACTGATTCTCTGCTGACATGAAGACAGATTCTCTGTTACGGGACCTCTCTCCTCTGCCTGTGTGTGTGCTGGGCCTAAATATATGCCAATGGACTGTTGCAGTGGTGGCTGACGTGAAGCCTGATTCTCTGCTATGACATGCAGACTAATTCTCTGCTGACATGAAGACAGATTCTCTGTTACGGGACCTCTCTCCTCTGCCTGTGTGTGTGCTGGGCCTAAATATATGCCAATGGACTGTTGCAGTGGTGGCTGACGTGAAGCCTCATTCTCTGCTATGACATGCAGACTAATTCTCTGCTGACATGAAGCCAGATTGTCTGTTACGGGACCTCTCTCCTCTGCCTGTGTGTGTGCTGGGCCTAAATATATGCCAATGGACTGTTGCAGTGGTGGCTGACGTGAAGCCTCATTCTCTGCTATGACATGCAGACTAATTCTCTGCTGACATGAAGACAGATTCTCTGTTACGGGACCTCCCTCCTCTGCCTGGGTGCTGGGCCTAAATATATGCCAATGGACTGTTGCAGTGGTGGCTGACGTGAAGCCTCATTCTCTGCTATGACATGCAGACTAATTCTCTGCTGACATGAAGACAGATTCTCTGTTACGGGACCTCTCTCCTCTGCCTGGGTGCCGGGGCCTAAATATCTGAGAATGGACTGTTCCAGTGGTGGGTGACGGGAAGCTAGATTCTCTGCTATGGAACCTCTCTCCAATTGATTTTGGTTAATTTTTATTTATTTAATTTTTATTTTAATTCATTTCCCTATCCACATTTGTTTGCAGGGGATTTACCTACATGTTGCTGCCTTTTGCAGCCCTC
The DNA here is from genome assembly GCF_014858855.1 of Bufo gargarizans. Lineage (NCBI taxonomy): Eukaryota > Metazoa > Chordata > Amphibia > Anura > Bufonidae > Bufo > Bufo gargarizans. The sequence continues at coordinate 109,216,543 of NC_058085.1, forward strand.
TAGCTCTTTCCTGGGCTGTTTTACAGCCTTTTTAGTGCCGAAAAGTTCGGGTCCCCATTGACTTCAATGGGGTTCGGGTTCGGGACGAAGTTCGGATCGGGTTCGGATCCCGAACCCGAACATTTCCGGGATGTTCGGCCGAACTTCTCGAACCCGAACATCCAGGTGTTCGCTCAACTCTAGTAACTAGGCTAGGGGACCAATGTACAGTGACATCACTTGGCTTAGGAAGAGCCAGCGGTACTTATTAAGCACCCAAACTCTTCTAACAGCTAATCAGTGGGGGTCCTGGGTGTCAGATCCCCATAGATCTGATATTCATGACCTAACCTGCTGATAAGTCTTTAATAATAATTACCAGATAACCCCTTTAACATCTTTTATGCCATCTATTTGTTTATTGAGATATAGAGAGTAATATGTAAGTATATCTCGGAGCTATCTTAGGCAGAGTTCACATCAGTGTTCAGCCTTTCTGTTCTCCTGCTCTGTTATAGGAGCAGGAGAACGGAAGGAACGGATTTGGCACATAACTGAGCCAAATGGAGCCTATGGACCCCATAGACAATAATGGGGTCAGTTAGGTTTCCGCTCAGAAGATGATTTTGGAGCAAAGACAAAAGTTGTACGTGCAGGACTTTTGTCTCTGCTTCAAAAATCTTCCTTTGGGGTCCGTTGGCTCCGTTCGGTTCAGTTATGTGCCGAATCTGTCCTTTCCATTCTCCTGCTCCTATAACAGAGCAGGAGAACGGAAAGGCTGAACGCTGATGTGAACTCAGCCTTATGTTACCACTATTTATCCTCATACGTCTAAGGCCTCTTTCACACGGGCGTCATGTTTTTTGCCCGGATAAGATGCGGATGCATTGCGGGAAAATGTGCAATTGCAAAACATTGTAATACGTTTTGCACGCGCGTGAGAAAAATCGGCATGTTTGGTACCCAAACCCGAACTTCTTCACAGAAGTTCGGGTTTGGGTTAGGTGTTCTGTAGATTGTATTATTTTCCCTTATAACATAGTTATAAGAGAAAATAATAGCATTCTTAATACAGAATGCATAGTACAATAGCGCTGGAGAGGTTAAAAAAAAAAAATAATAATAATTTAACTCACCTTAATCCACTTGATCGCGCAGCCGGCATCTCTTCTGTCTTCTTTGCTGTGCACAGGAATAGGACCTTTGATGACGTCACTGCTCATCACATGGTCCAATCACATGGTTCATCACCATGGTGAGGGACCATGTGATTGGACAATGTGATGTGACGTCACCACAGGTCCTTAGCCGGCAGCTCAACATTACAGAAGAAGACAGAGATCCGCAACTACGCGATCAAGTGGACTCGGTGAGTTAATTTTTTTTTTATTTTTAACCCCTCCATTACTATTTTACTTTGCATTCTGTATTCAGAATGCTATTATTTACCCTTATAACCATGTTATAAGGGAAAATAATACAGATTGGGTCCCCAGCCCGATCGTCACCTAGCAACCATGTGTAAAAATCGCACCGCATCCGCACTTGCTTGCGCATGCTTACGATTTTCACGCAGCCCCATTCACTTCTATGGGGCCTGCGTTGCGTGGAAAACACACAAAGTAGAGCTTGCTGCGATTTTCACGCAACGCACAAGTGATGCGTGAAAATCACAGCTCATGTGCACAGCCCCATAGAAATTAATGGGTCAGGATTCCATGCGGGTGCAATGTGTTCAACTCGCGCATTGCACCCGCGCGGAAAACTCGCCCGTGTGAAAGGGGCCTAAGGGTTAAGCTATCACATGCAGAGAAGTAACAACATCTATATCATGTGATGATCTTGAATTTGATACCTGCAGCAGTACCTGTTTTGCCTCCTCACCCTATATGCAAGACATCACATCATTATGAGATCGTATATAATTCAATTTAGCTTTGGAGTACTTCATTGAATTATATATGATTTTTTGATTTATAAACCAATCCCTCTGCTTTCAGTTGTACACAGGGAAGGTGTTATCAGTAATTGATAGCATTCTCTGTGTGAGTGTGTATACAGAGATAGCTGTCAGTCACTGATCATTAAAGTCAATGGAGGACGGATCCGTTTTCTATTGTGGCAGATTGTGGCAGAGAAAACTGATCTGTCCCCATTGACTTGCATTGGGGGTCATGCCGGATCCGTCTTGCTCCGCATCCCAGGACAGAAAGCAAGGTTGTGCAGTACTGTATAATGTAGTGCAAAGGAAACACCTAAAGAGGTATACACCAATTATCCATTGTTATTATCCATAATGCCTCCTTTGATAAATGGATTCATTTTTCCATCACATTATGCATTGCTTGTTTCCATGGTTATGACCACCCTGAAATCCATCGGGGTGGCCGTGCTTGCAAACTATAGGAAAAAACACTAGCCTATGTGTGCTCCCACGGTCCCGGCCACCAGAGAGGCCAGCGCTTTTTCCTATATTGTGCAAGCACGGCCACCACTGATGGATTGCAGGGTGGTCGTAACCATGGAAACAAGCAGTGTATAATGTGATGGAAAAATCAATCCAGCTAGCAAAGGAGGCAATATGGACAATCACAATTAGTAAGTGCCCTGTATTAACTTTCTCTACATGATAAATGCCTCTTGCTGAAGTGAGACAAACCCTTTAAAGGAGGCTATACATATTCAATAGCTGTCAGTTGTTTGGCCGACGGCTATCTCTCCTGATTTCCCCATACACAGTCATGTTCTGTCAACTCAACGGGGAATCCTACTGCCAGACACCTCTCTGGTGGTGGCTTATCTCCAGGGAGAACAAAACGACTGGGCAAAAATATTATTTGGGAGCTCCACTCACAAATTAGACTGCTGGCTGGACCCATGGTTCTCAACGGGTTTGGCCAACCATACACTAAATGTGTATGGGCGTTAAGGCTGGGTTTACATGCTCCAGTCAAAACAATGCCCAATCTGGCAGCAAGTAGCCACACAATTTGATGCCTCTATGATCAGAGCTGTTTTAATGGCACAAGAAGGACCTACACAACATTAAGCAGGTGGCTTTAATGTTATGGCTGATAGTATATGTAGGATGAGCTGATACCCACTTTATTCATTACTTCCAAATTTGCGACACATATTGAACCTTCTCAATGATATAGCCACACGGGGGAATTCTCCAGAGATTTTGGTGTGTTTTGTCATTCATTTCACACTATGCATTGCAAAGGGTGAAGTCTGCTATGGAAATCCACATCATAGATTTAAAATGTGCACCGCCAATTTACGCTGTGTTTTTTTTTTTTTTTTCCACAGCATGTATTTCAGATTTCTTAAAATCTCATCCACTTTGCTGCTCACAAAAATTCACAACATATGTATCCCATGTGGATGTATCCTAAATGTAAATGCTTGACCTTGTGCCTAGGTGATACACCAGCTAGTCAGAATAATACATTCTGTTGACTTTATAACCTGTCTTTTATCTTCTAACAGGTTGAAGTTGCCCCGAGACTATCCTATGAAGCCTGGAAACCCCAAGCAGGCACAGGGAGTGTTCCTGGAGGGGAAACATCTGAATGGTAATGATTTCAAGCACTTTTCCACTAGCAGAGTTTTCCATTCTCCTTCTAGCAGAGCCCACCCACATGCCACATACTGATCTACAAAACCTCACCCGCCTAGTGTCACACAGTGTACTTTTCTATTCATACTTAAAACGTCACATTTTTGATAGTTTATATTGTGTTTGTCACCTTGTGACATACTAATGTTGCACCCTATGAAAGTGACATGAATATGTTTTAATATTAAAGAGGTCTGCAGATAAGAACAGACAGGTTATAAACACTGAAAGAAAGCTTGATGTCATCTAAGGCTGATCATCTAAGGCTGTGACTAGATCATCAGGTGCGCTAATATCTTCTGCTAAACTTCTAATAACCTGAAGTTATCACCTGATTACTCTTTTCTGGACTACTCAAAAGAACCTTTCTATGTTCTCAGATATCTTGGTCTCTCTTATGAGGCTTCTTCATTTATGTGAGTGCAGTTTGTTGAACACGTTCTTCTAGCTTATCCTTTTAAGTGTTGCATATTTTAAACATTTAGTGCCGCTTTAAACAGGATATTGCATTAGTGCCCTTGTTCAGCAGGGGAACCATGAAGGGACATCCTGGAATAGAAATAGTTCACATAGAACATTCAATTGTGCTTCCTTCATCAGATTTTAATGTGAGTTTTGTTGGAAGAGCTAACATTATTTTGACCATTTAACTCGTTGTTAGTGCCTTCTGTCAGTGAACAGGTTAATGCATTAGGAATCCCCATTACATGATAAGCTTGAGTGTTCTCCACTCTCCCTCTCCCTCTACTGGTGCATTCCTCAGCCTGTGCTTGCATGCAAGGAGACTAGTCACCTCCCTTATAACTATTTTAATCATTTCAGAACCAGAAGAGGGAGAGGTTGGGTTTACAGCTCGCTTCTCCAAATTACCCTGGGTGGAGCTATCCAATGGCAGGGATTCAGTGTACATAGACTTTCCCCCTCCTCTCAGGTCCAACCCTTCCAGTACAGTTATGCAGAGCACTGCTATTCTGCATAGAGCTCTCACACACAAACACATACACACACCCGCACACGTCCCATGCTAGCTATTTCTGGCCAGCATCCCGGCAAGCAGCATTATCAGAGTTTCTGGATCCCACACTGCTTGTTTCTCCTCTTTGTTCTCTTTCTAGTTTTAAATCTTTAAGGCAGCTGCTAAAATGGCGGATACCACCTTGCATATAGACGAGCAGCCCACCATCATCCCTGATACTCCTCCAGGGGAAACTTCAGATAGTGAGCCCATCAAAGCAGACCAAATCAATGGGGTTTTGGTGCTGAGCCTGCTGGATAAGATTATAGGAGCAGTGGACCAGATTCAGTTGACTCAAACTCAACTGGAGAAAAGACAAGAGGAGATGGAGGAAGTAGTGGGCAGCATTCAAGGAGAACTGACCAAGCTGACCAAGTCTCATGCCACTACCAGCAATACAGCCAGTAAGCTTTTAGACAAAGTGAGAAAGGTGAGCGTCAACGTCAAGACAGTGAGACAAAACCTGGAGCGGCAGCAAGCACAGATCAAAAAGTTGGAAACCAATGAATCCGAGTTGCTGAGACGTAGAAACTTCAAAGTGATGATCTACCAGGTGAGAGCAGTTTCTGTATATCTGTGTATGATGTCAGACTACACTCAGGTCTTTCATATACATTCTCCTCCTTACAAGAGCTAAATCACCTAGTAGAAGAGATATCACTTAGCTAACAAATGCTAAACTTACATTTATTCTGCAACGTAGGGCCTCCTTGGGCTTTAAATTGCTCTGAACAGGCAACAGAGGCTTACATTTAATATAAGACAGCTATATACACTATGTCAGATATCATTTATATGACCATGCAACACAAAGTTCAAGTTATTTTATATGCCTTTGTGACATATTATCAGCTGTTCATGCTCTATATGTATTCTTCATCTCATAGGTATTATGTATGGATTTGTAATACAAAAGGCTTTAAAGGCATATTCAGGCAGATATAAATGTTATTGTTATATGTTATTGTAGCATGTAAACTTCATTGATTGAGTAACTAACTTCCTTTGTATGATTTTATGTAGTTATGCAATTGTTGTACCTTTACATCAAATGTATAGCCCAAAGCTCAGGCATAATGGAGTTAAAGGGTGTGGATTATGGGCGAATGCCAGATTACGCTTTAATATGGTATTTGCTCAAAGAAGCGCTTATGAACGCTCAGAAATTAAATTATTTTGTATGTCAGGGCCCATTACATGTGATTTATATTAATGTAGCAGCTCACGCCACATGTCACCATCCTTGTACTATGCTGGTTAGTATATGTGGCTAGGTAAGTAATGGTTCCATATTTTAAAGGTAAGCCAACAAGTTTCCCAGCATGCATTATATTTCATTTTAATATTACAGCTAAATTCAAGCTGCAAACTACATAAATGTGTATAAATCGCTAGTATAATGGCTACGGTGAAGTCATTTGACAGATCAAGGTGGTGACAGTTGTCGACTGCCTAAGTATTAAAAAAATGCAGATATTTTTGGTATGACAAAGTCAGCCATCTTGTCACATAACTTGCTTTATTGGAAGGATAAACGACGGCGACAATGTATCCTGAGTTTTAGTTTATGTATTGAAGCCGGGTAAATCTTTTTAATTCCAATGTCGGACTGAGCTGGTGCTCACTGATCCCAGGTGTCCACCCTAAGGCCCCCTTCACACAGGCGTCGCGGGTGTGGTCGGGATGCGTTCAGGGTGCATTGCGTGAAACTCGCGCGAGTAGTCAAGCAATTGCGATTACATTCTGTTGTTCAGTTTTTTCCGCGCGAGTGCAATGCGTTTTTCACGCGTGTTAGAAAAAACTGAATGTGGTACCCAGACCCGAACCCGGACTTCTTCACTGAAGTTTGGGTTTGGGTTAGGTGTTCTGTATACTTTATTATTTTCCATTATAACATGGTTATAATGGAAAATAATAGCATTCTTTAATACAGAATGCAAAGTGAAATGTCACTTGAGGGTTAAAAAATAATAAAAACATTATTCAACTCATCCACTTGATCGCGCAGCCGGGATACTCTTCTTTGTTCTTCTTGAAGGACCTGCAAAAGGACCTTCGCTGACGTCATCTCGCTCACCATGTGGTGAGCGCTGTGACGTCAGCGCAGGTCCTGCTGAATGAAGATAGAAGGTCTTTCTAACTTCATTCAGCAGGACCTGCGCTGACGTCACAGCACTTACCACATGGTGAGTGAGATGACGTCAGAGAAGGTCCTTTTGCAGGTCCTTCAAGAAGAACAAAGAAGAGGATCCCGGCTGCGCGATCAAGTGGATGAGGTGAGTAATGTTTTTATAATTTTTTAACCCTCAAGTGACCTTTCACTTTGCATTCTGTATTAAAGAATGCTATTATTTTCCATTATAACCATGTTATAATGGGAAATAATAAAGTAAATGGGGACCTGGGTCACTCTTCACTTGCTTGTGGATGCTACGCGATTTTCACGCAGCCCCATTTATTTCTATTGAGCCTGTGTTGTGTGAAAAATGCATAATGTAGAACATGCTGCGATTTTCATGCAACGCACAAGTGATGCATGAAAAACATCTCTCATGTACACAGCGCGCTTAAAATGAATGGCTCAGGATTAAGTGCGGGTGCAATGCGTTCACCTCACGCATTGCACCCGTGTGGAAAACTCTCCCGTGTTAAAGGGGCCTAAATCTTGCTATATTTCTGCTTGAAAAAATATACTTTAAGGATCATATCGAGGGTTTGTCCAGGACTGAAAGAAATAGAAACAGTGGCACATCTGTCCATGGGTTGTGTCTGGATTTGCAGTTCACCCCCAGAATGGGGATATGCTGCAGTACCAGAAACAACCTATGGACAAGAGTGACACTGTTTATGGGAAAAAAATGAGACCCCTTTTCTAATCCTGGACAATTCCTTCTGAGCTTGTAGAAAAATTCTTCATAGATCATCCCAAGGGAATGCCCTGGATCGAAACGGTTATCACCACATGCCCAAGCTCATGGATATATGTTTGCTCATGAATGTTTATGTGTGGAAATCACTTTAGATGTGTGCTTAAGAGCTATCGTTTATATTCTCACTCAGTTGTAAAAACTTGAAGTCAAGTGGGCTCTAAATTATCCACTAAATGTGTACATTGGTGTAACCTGCTGGATGGACTTACTTACACGGGCTTGGTCTGAAGACTGCCATAACATTTAGTCTGTTTTGGTAATGTGCCACCATAATTAGGAACAAATCATGTCCCTTTCTCGAACACCTATCAATTGTCGAGTCAGTTTTCTTTTTGGCAGTAGAATTTGAAGTTTCCTCACACTGAATTATCACTGATTGTAAGTGAATGGCTGGCCTTGCCACAGTTGCCTCACATATAAGTAAGGCCAAGTGGTGGCAGAAGGCCTCAGAAAAAAAGCATGCTATAGTTTGGAAGAATTGGCAAGCGACCTTGCAACTACTGCACCATAGACATCAATTAAACTTGCATCTCAGCTGTGATAATACCAATGCGTAACCCCAACTTTATAGTGTCACAGCATGCTCCACTTTAAGCTATACAATACACAGACCAACACTGAAAGCACCAACTGTCTCCTAGAAATACTGAACATTTCTCATTTGGGATTATTTTTTCCCACATTCCCACCCCTATACATTGTCTTTTCCAGTGCATATAATACAGTGGAAACCTCTTTGACATGACCACCCAAAATTGCATTTAAAAGTGGTCTTCTAAGGGGGTGGTCTTTTCAGAGAAGATGACCAATATGCATAACATCTGGTCTGGGTAAGGTGGTCTTCTCAAAGATGAGGTTTCACTGTATATAAAAGTAATGCATTCTTGCAATACAGACATGAATATTGTATCTTGTTGCATCTGTTTACAAGCTTTCTCTTTAAACTGCATAGCCTGAAGACAGGAATTCTACATGGCCATTGTCTCACTTCCCACTACATAACAGCAACGTCTGTAATTTGACTACTCTATAAACAGAGAATCATTGCTAAATAGAACCACACAAAATCAATTTTTAACATTTTGTATTTTAGCTCTGTTTCTAGGGAATCCTGCCAATGGGATGAGTGCACTTCTGCTTTTTCCAATGACTCACAGTTTGTTGGGTGTCCTAAGGAATGGGGTGTGCACACAGGCAGAGGAATGAGGTGGGACCGTCAACTGTTATAACTCTAAATGTTTAGTTCTGGGATCAGGCACTTTTTCACTACAAGATATAAGAATATTGACATGAAAGAAAAAGATGAGTGTTCAACCCGACAGCCTTTACATTTCTGAAATTCACCTCTTATCTGCATGCACAGAAGTATATAATACAGTCTCTGATTGAGCAATTCCATTATAGGCAAGTGACAAAACAAATAGTCATATTCAAACAAAAAGTCACCTTGCTGTGTTGGTGGTAATTCACACTATGCGGCAATTCTGCCTCAAAGAGTCCTTGCTGATAGCAGCACCAACCTATTTTAACGCCAAACAGGTAGCAAGCCTTCACCCAGACACAAGGCTGCCAGATCCCAACACAGAGACCTGGCTTCTGAGCCCAGCTGCCTATTTAAGGACAGCCAGGTGCTGCCAAAACCCGGACCGGCATTTAAAATCCGGTCCAGTATTTTACCTCACCGGGCTGTAAATCAGCCCAGCAGCACATGCTGTGAGGAAAATACCTGTTTTCCCAGACCAAACCTCTCACTGTGTCACATACCCCCCCTTTGTTCAACCCTGAGGGGGTGAACACACGCCAGACAATGTACCCGGGACAGTGCATCCGCGTTTCCATGTAACTGGCCTGCCCTGTGTTCCACCGAAATGGTAAAGTTTTGTAGGGAGACCCAGGCATTTCTGTCCTTGGCCTGGCTCATTCACTTGAGAGGGGAGTGGTCAGTCACCTGGCGGAATTTTTTCCCCAATAAAAAATAGCTGAGAGATTCTAGTGCCCACTTGATAGCCAGGCACTCTCTCTCCACTATACTATACTGGGTCTCGGCTGGGGTGAGGAAGACAGCGGGATGCTCCTCCCCGTTGACTTCCTGAGACACTACAGCACCGAGGCCTACTTCAGAGGCATCGGTCTGTACTAAGAACTCCCTATTGAAGTTCGCCAGTGACCCGCATAGGGACGACTTCAAAGTGGAAAAAGCCTCTTCCGCCTGCTCATCCCAGCGAACCATCCACTGACATGTGTTCTTGTCAAGGGGGCCGCTAGAGTAGCAAAGTGGGGAACAAACCTCATGTAAAAGCCCACCATTCCCAGGAATGACTTTATTTGCCTAGTGATGACAGGTCGGGGACAATCCCGTATCGCTTGTATTTTGTTCACTTGAGGTTTGATGACTCTACGCCCGATGACATACCCCAGGTACTTAGCCTCTTCTAACTCTATCGCACATTTTTTGGGTTTAGCGGTTAGGCCAGCTTTCCGAAGGGAGTCTACTACAGCCTACACTTTGGGTAGGTGACTTTCCCAGTCGGTACTGTGGATGACAATATCGTCCAGGTAAACTGAAGCGTACCGATGATGTCGACGAAGCACAATGTCCATTAGTCGCTGAAAAGTGGCAGGGGCGCCATGCAGACCAAAGGGTCAGACCTTATATTGATACAGCGCCTCATGCGTGATGAAGGCAGTTTTCTCTTTGGCAGCCTCCATTAAGGGCACCTGCCAGTACCCTTTCGTGAGGTCCAAAACAGAAAAATACCGGGCTTGTCCTAACCTCTCGATGAGCTCATCCACGCGGGGCATGGGATACGCATCGAATTTGGAAACCTTGTTAAGTTTTCGAAAGTCGTTACAAAACCGCAATGTCCCGTCCGGCTTGGGTATCAATACTATAGGACTGGCCCACTCACTTTTTGACTCCTCAGTTGACGTCTAGCTGCAACATTAGCTGCACCTCCTCCGATATGGCTTTTCGCCAAGCCTCGGGCACCCGGTATGGTTTTAATCTGGATTTTGGAAGTGCATCCAGGGAGGTCCGAGAACACATCCGTGTTCCGACTAACGAACTCCCTGGCCTCCTGAGTCTGTTTAGAGGAGAGGCTGCCAGCAATTTTTACTGTAGCAGCCGCCTCTCTTGCATCAGACAGAGGGGCCAGTACCTCTTCTCCTAGAAAATCCTTCTGCGGGCTATCTTCTGTACAGGTTTCCCTATCTTTCCACGATTTGAGTAAATTCACATGGTAAACCTGCTTTCGCTGCCCTGGCTGGTGTACCTTGTAGTTTACATCTCCAACTTTCTCGAGTACCTCGTAGGGCCCCTGCCACCTAGCGAGAAACTTACTGTCCACGGTTGGCACCAGAACCAAAACCCGATCACCCGGGTTAAAGTTCCTGACCCGAGACTGCCGATTATAGACCCAACTCTTTGCTCGCTGAGCTTCCTCCATATGCTCCCTAACAAGAGGCAACACTGTCTCTATCCGATCTTGCATCTGGGTAACGTACTCAATGACACTTTTAGGTGGAGTGGGTTGTTGTTCCCACGCCTCTTTGGCCACATCCAAGAGACCGCGAGGGTGTCTGCCATATAGCAGTTCGAATGGCGAGAACCCAGTAGAGGCCTAGGGGATCTCTGGCACTGCGAACATGAGATAGGGCAGAAGGAGGCCCCAGTCCTTCCCATCTTTAGACACTACCTTTTTCAACATATTTTTTAATGTTTGGTTAAACCGTTCTACCAGACCGTTCTTCAGATCCTAAAAACAGAGACATCTCTGCTGAGCCCAGCTGCTAATTTAAGGATAGCCAGGTGCTGCCAAAACCTGGATCGGTACTTAAACTCCGGTCCGGTAATTGACTACACCTGGTTGGAAACCAGCCCAGCCGCACATGGTGGGAGGAAAATACCTGCCTTGCCAGACATAACCCCTCACTGTGTCACAGTTTACACCACATTTCTGTATATTTCAGAAGGAAAGAAAAAAAGCATAGGATGAAAATGTATAGGACAGGGATGCAAATGAATACTCAAAAATATACATTCACTTTGTGGTCTTTATGTATTGAACAGTTGATGGTCCTTAAGGCTTATTCCAAGCTTGTGTTAGATCTAGCCCACCAACACGTTCATTCTCGGGGGTCACCTGGGGCTGCAGAAAACTCAGGCTCGTATTCTACAGCGGTTTTACTGGCCTAGCATATTCAAAAAAGTGGAACCGTTTTGTAAGTCTTGCCCGACCTGCCAGATAACTAGCCCCCATCCACATTTCCGTAGCCCCCTAGTACCTCTCCCGATTATCGAAGTACCATTTGACCTGATAGGCCCAGTACTGAAGTCCGCCAGAGGGCATCAACACATTTAGTCATTCTAGACTACGCCACTCGGTACCCGGAGACGGTGCCACTCACTGTGACATACCTCATAGCTAAGGAGTTAATGGAGATGTTTTCCCGAGTAGGACTACCTAAAGAGGTTCTGACCAACCAAGGGACCCCTTTTATGTCCAAGGTGATGAGGGAACTCTGTAAGTTGCTGCACATAAGACAACTACGGCTTACCTGGACGATATTGTCATCCACAGTACCGACTGGGAAAGTCACCTACCCAAAGTGCAGGCTGTAGTGGACTTCCTTCGGAAGGCTGGCCTAACCGCTAACCCCCAAAAAATGTGCAATAGGCTTAGAAGAGACTAATTACCTGGGGTATGTCATTAAGCGTGGAGTCATCAAACCCCAAGTGAACAAAATAGAGGCGATATGAAATTGGCCCCGACCTGTCACCACTAGGCAAATAAAGTCATGCACGCTGGGGAAACAGGCCCCCTAAAGCCTGCTTTGGACTACTGGAGGCAGACCTGCCAGCAAGGTGACTTGTGTTATATGAACTTTCCATTGTGTGTGAATTAACACCAAGACTGCAAAGTTACATGCTGACTTGTGCAATAGCCTCAAGTGTAAATAAACACTGAAGTTTTGAGTTAAGAACTTGTATTTTGCCTCTGTACTGCGCCCGCTTACCCTATCTACCAGAGCGAAACCCCACAAAATCTAATTTAAAACTGAATAAGATCCAACATTTAAGAGCATATACATAGGTCATTCTACAAATCTAGTAGTAACACTATTTTATATTTCTCTTCCTAGTTATCCAATTGCAGTAAATTGTACCTCAAAATATCTTTAATATCTTATGTAACAATGTAATGCAGTATCTGCAGTATTTTATATACTGTATACAATGCGTTTGATTCCTGGAGTGAACCTTACAGACATGGGTGAGGCTCTTATGAATGTGGCCTAAGGCTACATTTTCAAGATAGTGAAAACCGTCTGTCACTATTGTTTTAAGAACAATGGTAGTCTATACAGATATTCACACATTTTTAACCGCCCATGTATAACGGCTGTCAAAAAATAGGAAATGTCCTATTTTATCCCTTTTCACGGACGGACCCCATACACATGAAGGGGACTGTTTTTCAGAAAGAGGACATTTCTAATGTTTTTAATGACCTTTTTTTTCACTGTTAGGCCGAGTTCACACGAACGTGGGGGATCCGTGGCCGTATTGCGGCCCGCAAATTGCGGGCCGCAATACACAGCCACAATTCCGTGTGCATTCCGCATCATGGATGTGGACCCATTCACTTCAATGGGTCCGCAAATCCGGAAATGCGGGACAGCCACACGGAACGGAACCGCTCGGAAGCACTACGGAGTGCTTCCGTGGGGTTGCGTCCCGTACTTCCGTTCCACAAAAAGATACAACATGTCCTATCTTTTTGCGGATTGCGAACCCATTAAAGTGAATGGGTCCGCGATCCAATGTGGCTGACCTACGGCCGACGATCGTGCATTGCGGCCCGCAATTTGCGGGCCGCAGCACGGGCACGGGTCACACACGTTCGTGTGAAGTCAGCCTTATGTGAATGTTGATAAGGGTACCTGCACATGGGTGCAAGTCAATATGCAGAAGATCCACACGCACTTCCATGTGGATTTCTGTGCATTTCTGCACCCAAACTGCACCACAAATCTAAATTTCTAACAGCGGTTTTGTGCAGATTTGAATGGATTTTGCCGCAGATCTAAAGCCTTTGTTATAAATGCTATAGATTTCTAATCCAGACAACAGGCCAATTTCCGCACGGAAAACATCTGCAAAGTGTACACAATATTTGCTTAATCTCACACACTTTGCTGGTACTACTCTTCTGTTTTTCCCCATGGGAATCCGTGCAGAAAAAACATGCATATTCCTCTACGTGTGGAGGTACCCTAATGGTGCTACTACTCATGCATGTTAATGGCCGTGGGTAGTACTCTCTACATACTGCTAATTGCCAACTGCACCTGGACAGGTGCAGCCTGGCAGTTGCCTGCACTGCTTCTTAGACTATCTGATGCCCATATGCATCCTTAGCCCGAGACACTTTCAGCTGCTCTTGGATTGGCTGGGCAAGCAGAAAGTGTCCCGGACTATTGATGCACAGTGTGCATCAGATTGCCTGAGAAGCAGCACTCTTATCTTAGATGGAAGAACAGGGGCACAGGAAGTGGCGGATCTGTGGCTCAGTAAGTGAAATGGAGGGCACAATGTAAGAGAGCTCTCTGTTCCTTGGTCAATGTGAAGTTTTTATTTGGAACCACTAGATCACATTGTTCTTGGGTATTGGTTTTGGCGCTTTGATTTTTGGTGCCCACCTAGGTGCCTTAGAGTATATTCTTTTCCAGCCCCCACCCCACATATGTCCCTGTCCAGTATGCCCAAATAGACCATCTATTTGCTTCAGTGCATAGCAAGTGTAGTAATAGATTAGCAAAAATCAAGAGTGGAGCATATCATTACATTTAATGAAGGAACAGATAGGGCATGTTAATATGTGGCAGATCCCAAGCATCTTAAAGGGTTTGGTTACAATTACTGCATATACTGCAAAACCATATCTATACTGTTTAAAATATGTTTTTAGACACATGAATTTTCCAGCAAATTGCCAATATACTATCCTTACTTTATGGCTACTCCCGTTTTTAATCCCCTTTAGTTTTGAGAAAAGACCATTCCTCTACACCTAGTAGAAGTATGCGATTCCAGAGGGAAACTTTGCCATGGCCTTCTCCAACCATTTTGATCATCTTATTTACCCCTATCAAGGCACATTTACTGTTATAACTCGTACTAAATAGTTTCCTCCACGGTAACATTTCTCACAGTCAGGGGCGTAGCTATAGTGGAAGCAGCTGCTATGGCGTCCGAACTCAATAGGGGCCCACCCAAGAGGAGAACTAAAAGATTTTATTATCAAGGCCCCCTCAACAGTATTACACAATTACATTATATAGTGACAGTATATACAGTGAAATAACAAGCAGTATATACTGGACATGTAGGAAATGGACGGAGCGTCTGCCAGGCTTGGTCGGAGAGAGCGATCTTCACTAGCTACAGGAGTGGGGGTTGCATGGAAGGAGGCATTTAAAAATTTGGTAATAATGAGTTAGAAGGAAGCAACTAGTTGACGAAGATTCTCATCGCAATTAACCACTTAGTTCTTCTACATGTTAAAAGCAGTTTACAAACACATAGAACATTCATCAGGTGATCGTTGGCACGTTTACATAGGAAAATTATTGGGAACAAGTGTTCTTTCCCAATAATTAGGCCAACAATTGTGTGGTGTAAACCCGCCTTTACTCTAAAGATTTCTTTAGATTATTATCCAGCACATTACAGACTCCCTTATATATGTGCCTGTGTTCTGATCATGATGGATTCACAGGTCAACAATAGAAAAGGTTAGTTGCATGCGGCTGAGTCATGATACCAGATGAGAATGGCACTGTGTCTAGAACAAAGCAGCCATATTTTTCCAATCTTATACAGTACAGCCCCTACATTTTTCAACTGCTCCTTTCTCTGTTATCAGATCATTCCTACTTATAAAGGGAAGCATATTAGGGAATAGCTGTGCCCTCTAATTTCTTTTTCTGGAGAAAGAACAAGGATCAGTTTATACTTGTTGGCAGTATGAATCCACCCAGTAAGTTTGTCATAAATGTCGTCTTACTTTGTACATGATTCATTTTGCTGGTTTATAATAGAGTATTGTTTTTAGAACATGTTCAGGCAGCTGATCACCAGCAGACATCTCAATTTTAACCTATTATTAGACAATAGTCATTCACGATAATATTTTATCCAGTGGCGCACCATTGTTATTTGTATCTACAGTTTCATCATCACCTGCACACATTAAGGCTAGTTTTACCCTAGCCTTGTTGGATTCTGGCAGGCAGTTCCATTGCCGGAAGTGCCTGCCGGATCCGGAAATCCGTATGCAAACGGGTATCATTTGTTTCCGGATACGGATCCGTCTGACAAATGCATTGCAATACCGGATCCGTCTCTCAATACCGGAAAACTTTAATGCTAGTGTGAAAGTACCATTAGTAATGTATATTATCACTCAAGCTTATTCACATGTCTGTGTCCATGACCAGAAGGTCTTTGTTTTACCCCTGACGAGGTCCATGAAAGGACGTGTTTGGGTCAGTTTTTTGTCCTCCATGTGTCATCCTTTTACCATGTTCACTACTATACTGATAAATTGCTCTCCAGTGCATCCCCTAACAATAGTCAGTAAGAACCACAGAATCTGGATGACATCTGTCTTCTGTCAGCGGTTTTCAATGGGTGTGTTTTGTCCGCAACACACAGGGTTGGACACAGGGTTGGACACAGGGTTGGACTGGCCGACTAGAATACCACACGATCCAAGCTCTGACATAGGAAAGAATCCCTAATAAAACACGGTGACTAAAGTCTACCAGAAGACAATTTAATTTGGAGCTGACCTTGGAATAAGATAAGGGAGGGATGGACATACCATATGTGCAGCTGCACAAGGACCCAGGAGGAAAAGGGATTCACCACCATCTTATCAACAAAATGGCAATTCATAATAATGTCTACTTTATTGCATGCAAAGGACTATTTATCTATTGTCATTGCAGTTATGGGTGTATAAAACTCCAAAAGAGAAGTTGGTACACCATTAAACAATTTGCAACAAAGGATAAGCTCCTCACTCTCAACAAATTAGGCTAGTTTCACACTAGCGTTCGGCTCACGAGCGGACCCGAACATCAGTCTGGCGGCGTTCAGCCTCCGCTCAGCAGGCGGACACCTGAACGCTGCTTGCAGCGTTCGGGTGTCCGCCTGGCCGTGCGGAGGCGTGCGGATCCGTCCAGACTTACAATGTAAGTCAATGGGGACGGATCCGTTTGAAGAGGCCACACTATGGCTCAATCTTCAAACGGATCCGTCCCCCATTGACTTTCAATGTAAAAGTCTGGACGGATCCACTCAGGCTAATTTCACACTAGCTTTTTTTTTGCCAATATAATGCAGACGGATCCGTTCTGAACGGAGCCTCCGTCTGCATTAATATGATCGGATCCGTTCAGAACGGATCCGATCGAACGCTAGTGTGAAAGTAGCCTTAGCTGTTACTTAAAAGGGGCCCACATACTTTTCTTGCACAGGGGCCCTGTACATTCTATGAGAGTGGGCCTTCAGGATTGATTATACTACCTTAAAACAGAGCATTAAGTTTTTTTTCTGACAAATTTTCCCTAAGTAAGACCTCCAAAATTAATTGAAATCCACTATGCCTCTTGACCAAAAGTAAAATACAAAAATAAAGTAAAAAATTCACCTTTAAAATGCAGCATTCCTAAAAGAGAGTTTTTTGCTTTGGAAATTAAATGGTCAGTGTCTGTAATTCTAGGAGCTATCAAGGAATTAATAATGATTACCTACTCTCAGGATAGGACATCATTATCACATTGGCAGGTTTGCCAGGACTCAGACCCCTGCCGATATGATAATGATGTCCTATCAGATGTTTCAAGTTGCCGCCGCGCTCACCACCGGAGTTCTGGTGAGCACAGCCGACTACCGGCAGCTTTCCAAGCACAGCCCATTTGACTTGAATGGGGCTGAGCTGCAACTAGTCCATGTGAATGATGTATGGTGATGTCACATCGCCTAGGAACAGGCCACAGCACTCGTAGAGCACCAACCTCTTATAACAGCTGATCGGCAGGGGTCCCAGGTGTCGGACCTCCACAGATCTTATATTGATGACCTATCCTGATCATGGGTTATCAATATAAATTCCTGGATAACCTCTTTAAGTCTAAACATAAGATTATTGTCAGCTGAGATATTGTTTTGGTGTGTAATAAGAAACTCCATAAGGGTAGTTCTTTAAAACTGCAGATTTTGATGCATTTTCAGGCTAATTTCACTGTAACGTATTCAGTCTGGGAAACACACTCCATGTGACAGATGTATTTCCCTGACTGAGCACTGCGGCTCTTCCCTAAACTCACATCATTGTAATGATTTATGACGCTGTTTGTTTCTGCCTACACCATGGGTCTATTGTTCTTTACTCACCTAAAGTTGTTGGCCCCAGCAATCAGCAGTTTTAAGAGGAGATTACTCGTAATTACACTACGCCGCTGCTGCAATGCATAGTGTTATGAAGAGGAAGCTGCGTTCGCGTGGAGCGCCGCCTCCTCTTCAAACAGCCGATCAACGGGATAGGTCATCAATACATACCGCCTGCACAGTACAGAAGATCCACCGTCAAGCAGGCACACACAGCTCACAGATCAATATGGTGTGAGTTCAGGGCAGAGGAGCAGTATTCAGTCAGGGAATACAGCCACCGCACGAAGACCGTTTCCCAGACTGAATGCACTGACTTGAAATTGGCCTTAGGAGAAGTCCATCAGGAAGAAGCACAAGTCCTTCTTTTAAGCCTTGTTCACACAAGTGAGTTTTCCGTATGGGTGCAATGCGTGAATTTAACGCATTGCACCTGCACTGAATCCTGACCCATTCATTTCTATGGGTCTGTGTACATGAACGTTGTTTTTCAAGTGTCAGTTCTACTGAGAACACTTTCGCCCATAGAGATTTTGGGGGTCTATATTAGGTGTATTTCTGGCGCACATTATTTGCGTGACGTGGGCAGGGAAGGGGACAGGCCGGCAGGTCTGTCTCATTAATTATTTTCTATACCTGTTTTAGGCATAGAAAATGGTCTAAATGTAAGCAAGGTAGGAAGCTGTCTTAGGGCTCGTTCACACAACCGCATTTGCAATACATGGGCACCTTTCTGTTGTAATTTTGCATCACGGATGCGGACCTATTCATTTCAATGGGTCCGCAAATCCGTAGATGTGGAACGGAAGCACGGAACAGAACACTACGGAAGCAAATTTTTGGGGAACGGAGGGATTGCGGACCCATTCAAGTGAATGGGTCTGCGATCCCCATGCGCCTGTTCCACGGAAGGTGCCCATGCATTGCAGACTGCAATTTGCGGTCCACAGCACGGGCGCGGGCTTCACACGTCCGTGTGAACGACCCCTTACATTTAGATTGGTGCTAGATTCCCAAACTTATGGAGAGGCCGACGCCTATACATAACTTCGTCGGATCCACTGCCAACTATAGGGGTTAAGACCTAAAGTCTAAAACGCCGGTCTTAATAAATGACCCCTTTTATTTCTAGTAGGTCCCCCTAAAGAAAGCTCCATTACAGCATATGCGAGGCTAGAGGCAGTGGTCTATGTGTGGGAGGGGTGGGGAAAGAAAGTATCCGGAGCTAACATTTGTCTCTAAGTCAGCGTGGGCAGCAAATGTGCTTCATGTGGGTGTGTGGGAGGAATAGTACTCAAAACTCATGTTACCAATGACTGTATTCAGAGGAATTAATGATTTTATCTCATAATTATTGCATATTAATAGTAATAATTTGGTATTACAGTAATTGTGTTAGGTCTATAATCCTAATATTCAGGCCTGAAACCAGTTACTCTAGTTATAGAGAGTACTAGATGTGTTATCTGTTCCCACAAACCTTTCTCAAATAAGACTGACAGCTTCTAGTATTAGCTTTATAAAATGGATTGGGCCTAATGCATTGCATTTAGGAAGATACGTGTCCTAGTATATATGTTTTAGGATATGACAGGAACATTTTGTCTGTGTACTATGAGAAAAGACTTGTGTATGTATGAGGGAAGACTGGCATATTGCCTGATGTATATGTACTGTATATGAGAGTACCAGTACATGTCTTAAAGTCTTTCAGAAGGAGAAGACAAGTGTGTATGTTGGAGTGTGAATTAGGAGGAGGTAGGTACATGAGCCAATGTGTGTGGGGATATGGATATAGATGCTTCTGTCCTACAAGGAAAGGTGAGTTTTTGATGTTTGTTTAATAGAAGGGGGTGAGAGGAATACCATAGCCTTGTGTCTATGTACACACCATAGGAAATGATCAGCCATAAGATAATGTATATTCCATAAAGTGCCTCATGATGATATTGATGAAAATGTTTAAAATCTCCAGGGGTGTCCTGAGGACAACTGATGACCACTAACACCAAGCTCTTTAGTTGCTACAAACTCAGAGTATGAGTAGTCGGTGAGAGTCTGGCTTCATACATGGGTCCAACTCTGAGAGTGCAGCTAATGCCTGGTTCCCGCAGGCTGAAGGAATGCAGGGATCCTGCATGTCTGGAGCGTGAATCACAAAACTAAATATGGGTTGCTCTTTCTGCCAAGTGAACACCAATATAGTGGCTGCATACAGGACACAGCACAGGGGGTAGGGAACACAGTAAATACATTGAAATAATTTGTGGGAAGATCAAGGCAGTCAGGAGGCTCACACTTTGACCTAATACTAATATATGCCATTGAGGATATGACCAAAATAATTGAAGTACCTGAAAAAGTGCATGTGAGCCTGATCCATGAATAGTTATTTCATTCTAATTTGTTAGAAAAATTATTTAACGGGGAGTATACATTTAATAGGGCTTGTGGCCCTTATTTAAGTTACTAGCCATGTCCCTTCCGTTCTCCATCATTCTTAATTTGGTAACTCTTCAATAAGTATCTCTTAAATCTCCTAAAAATCTAAACGTAACAGTATGTCAGTATGTACATCTTTCCAGCATGCATACCTAATGCTCTGATTTGTCAATATGCTATAAAAATACTGGTACCACTGCAATTGAAGATAATGCAGGAAAGCAACCCTGAGTTATCATTAGATTGCCTGGCCCTGTTTCCATAACTAAAAATGGTGACCCTATATCAAATACAGAGAATTTTTTTTAATTAAGCACGGGCTCGGTTTTAGGATTTAGTGGGGATCTCTAAGGTTGACGCATTGGTGAACGTGTTTGCAGCTCTGTTAGAGGCATCTGGGGCTGAAGAACTGATAGTGGAAACTAAACTACTAATGAGGCATGTGAACCTGAAGCACTAATGAGGGCAGATTAGGCTTAAGAATGCATAGGAGGATATAGGGGCATTTGAGGCTGAAGCAATGATGGGGCATCTGAGGCTGATGAGGTATCTGAGGCTGAAGTGCAGATAGAGGCAAATGAGGCTAAAGCACTAATGGTACACCTAAGAGTTAAGCACTGATGAAGACATCTGAGGCTGAGGCACCATTGGAGGCATTTGAGGCCAAAGCACTGATAGGGGCATCTGAGGATGAATCACTAATGGGTACATGTGAGGCTATGGTACTGACGGAGGCATCTTTTCACGGCTGTGTCATGGTCTGGTGGTAGTGGACCGTGACACTTTAGCCGTGCATGCTTGTTGCCGGTGGCAACGTGTCAGTTTTTAGCATGTTTACACACTTGCCCTTTAAGGTTTTTGCCCCTTCCCATTCTGGTGGGTATGGGGTTAATGTGTGAGCAAGGTGGAGCTGGGTGTGGGCACTTATAGTACTTGTGCTTGGAGCATGAGGTTAGTGGGACTTCACCTTCTTGTGGAGCTTGAGTTATGCTGCCATCCTGGACCTACCGTCTGTCCAGTTTGAGGTCCACCTTGTTGGACATACTGTCACGGTGGGGAGTGGGGGAAACTCCCCACTGTACAATGTGGGTTGGTGGGATATGCCACTATGCCTGGAAACAGGAATAAAGGGAGCTGGACACCTTCTAACACATCCCTAAATCCTGGCCCTGACCTCCTAACTGCATGAGCGAACCCTTCTGGTGGGAAGGCTCATACCCGGAACCTCGGGCCCTACTAACCCTAGAGATCCCTGGTAATAATGTCAGGGCTTGGAGACTCTGGTTTATCCGTGTCGTGCTAAAAACTACACATTGCCACTGGCAATAAGCATGCACGGCTAAAGTTTCACGGTCCACTACCACCAGACCATGACACAGCCGTGACACATCTGCTGCTTAAAGGGAACCTGTCATGTGGATATTTGATTATAATCTAACTAATTATATACAATCATTAACTACTAAAAAGTACCTTAGATGTATTCACTTACTGGTGTGACAGATGGTTACCTCATAATATACACACAAAGATGCCGCATGCCAATGAGCTGATTCGAGTCCGGCGTGATGTCATTGAGTCCAGCGTATATTTAATTCAGAGCTATAGCCACTCCCCTGCCCACCTGCTGCTGATTCCTATGGAAACAAACTGTCATTCAGCAGCAGGTGGGCGGGGAGAGTCAGGAGCTCATGAATATTCATGACTCATCATTATCAGCTGGAGCTTTTCAATACAAGATGTTGGCAGATTGACTGGGTCAATTAAAGAAAGTGACCCAGCATTTTGCTAAGAGAATCAGTCACTTATTTATGTTGCCCTTAGTTAGGACACCATAAAACTGGTGACAGGTTCCCTTTAAGTGCTGGTGACTGGGGACATCTTAGTCTGAAGCAATGATGGGGACACATGGAGCTGAAGCACTGATGGAGGCATCAGGGGCACTGATGGGGGTGTCTGAGTCACTTTTTATCTATTAACCATAATAGGTGCCATACAGCAAAGATCTCCATACTGTATATGCTTTCAACAGGACACAGAGTGTGCTCACTAAAGATTTTACTAAGTAGCTCAGGATGGCAACTGGTAAAAATGGGGACTATGATAAAAGAATGAGCCACAAAACATCAGTAACCTAACATATGCTCTCTTTTGGCATACACTGAGTACCTAAAGCACTTTGGATATGTTCAGCATTTGTTAGGTGGTCGAAGCTCTTCCAAAGAAAATGCTGTATTGTGTGGCTAAAGTATTTCATGATTACTTCTCAGAGATGACACTGTACTGATGGTTTAGATCAGGATAAATACAATAGAGAAATATGGAGACACCTATATTTGCATGGTTGCAGTATAGTGATGATACCTGGGAACTGATCTCTGAGCAGTGTCTCTTCTTCTGAAAAAGGCTTTAGAAGCCAAATAAAGTTGTATAATCCTTCCTAGTCTGGTAAGGAGGTCCAGTGTGAGAGTTTACATTTGCAAAAGGCTGTTTTTGGATGTGTTATGGTAACTGTCACTGTGGAAAAAGTGGGATTATTCCAGTGAGTCACTAGGCAGCCAGCGTACTTACACACCATGTGCAGTGCATTTCCCACTTCAGTGTTAACTCTGTAAAGAAAAACTCACATCAGTGGCATTTTTCTTGAGGATTTAGGATATTATGATGTTACATGAACTCTGTTATACACAATGAAATTTGCATGGTTGGAATAACCGTGCAGATATTCCAATGCTGTGGGAAAGGATGGGCTATAAAGACAGTAGGTTAAAATAGCCTAGAATCACACATAAAGATACAACAGCTGGATGGTATGGAACTCACTACACTTCAGTATATCCTGGCAATCAGGCAGAAGATTGATAAATATCTAGGTGACCTGTCTGTTTGTACAGTATATACCAGACATTATCCTCCACTGATATTAACTGCTGTGATCAAGGTCTAAGGATGGGGCAACATGATGATCCTAAGCGTGACAGGCGTCACATAACCAAGGATAGCAGTATAGCACTGCAGCCATAGAAATTAATGCGGTTGCAGCATGACTCGCAACATTTTCTTGCGACTGAAGATTTTAGCAAAAAATCCAGCAGGGTTGGATTTTTTTTTTTTTTTTACGATTCCAGGGTTGCAGTTGCGGCAAACATAGTGAGTAGTACTGCGACCCCATTCATTTCACTGGCTACAATTCTACAATGTGATCCAGGGGCAGAATGGCCATAGACCTTATAGGGAAATTTCCCAGTGGGCCTGTGCCCAAGGGGCCACCCGAGCCCTGCTCATGGTCAACAGCCAGGTAAATAACGATCTAATGCTCTCAGCATTAATTAATGTGAGAGCATCAGGCACTTACGCACCTGGCCAGCTGTCAAAGGTGCTTCCTGAATTCAAGTATATTGCCATTCCTCAGGACAATGATACAGTTTCATACTGTGGTGTGGGCAGCAGTATTTTGTGCTGCACTGTGGTATTTGGTTCTGCAGTGGCAGCGGTGTGGGTTGCACTAGTGGTATTTGGTTCTGCGGGGGAAGTATTTTGTTCTGCGCTATGTTATTGTTAGCCCCGCCTACTTCTGTTGTCCTGTCTACATGTGTTGGTCCTGCCTTCTGTCAATTTGGACCCACCTACAATATGAGGCCACTTTTAGGTTTTTTGCAGGGTCGCTTTAGATTCCCAGTTCGCCCCTGCTTTGATACTTAGTTGCCAACACCTGTCCTGCCCAAGATCGCTGTGTAGCTCCTGCGTAAACCATAAACCAACTGGGACACAGCTGATCACTTGTTTTGTCTGTCTCCTCAAGAAACCAATTAGCTATGTATCTGTCCTGAAGAATGCTACTGTAGATGCTGTGACCCATTGCTTGAACAATGAAGGTGAATTCTCCTCAGCCCTGTATGTTATGATTAAGATGCATTCAATGCTAAAATTTACAATGATAGTATTTTTTTTAGCATATCCTCATGTATTTTAATTAGGATACAAAGGACAAGTTCTATTTTGTAACTGTAATCTGTCAGTAAAGTTACAGATGGTCTGGTAAAGCAGTAACAAGTCATAAGAGTTCTAAAATATCAGTATGCTACAGTAACCCACAATGTACTACTTCAGCCCTCCCTGTCAAAGGAAGTGTTAATGTACAGTACAGTGTAATGAATATTCAGCCTGTGAATGCCTTGTGTATCCGGACCACGTTCACGTTCATTGTTTTGTGACTGACGCCCAACCTGACTCTTTCCATTGTTACAATATATTCCGGTTAGGTGTTAATTGCAAAAACAGATTTCTTATTCTGGTTGTTACTTGCATAAGCAGCCTAGGGATTTTTAAGGAACAAACAAGCAAATCATTAGCAGGTCACATATTTTGTTTAGCTTTTGATAGACACCAGTGTTAAAAACATTTGATAACCCTTTATACACCTTTTTATGGTGGTCATAAAGGTGCCTTAGGATAGGCTGCTGCTTTTGTATGGCAGCATAGTCGAAACGTTGCACGGGTCTCCCATGTAGGGAAGAGCAGGAGCTCAGCTCTCTTATGACAGCTGGGCTCCTGCTCTAACATGCCGAAGATGCAGAACTACTGATTGGGGCCAGGGGCGGACTGGCCATAGACCCCACAGGGAAATTTCCTGCTGGGCCAATGCTCAGGGGCACTTGAATACTGCAGCAAGGGTGGTTGTATTTTGTGCTGCACTGTGGTATTTGGTTGTGCATGGGCGATATTTTGTTCTGCACAACAGAATTGTTGGTCCTGCCTACTTGTGTTGCCCTAGCCTTATTTCGATTTGGACTTGCCTACAACATAGGGCAACTTTAAGTTCCCAGTCTACCCCTGAGGCTATTTAACACCTTAGATACCATCTGGCATTAAAGTGGTTTCAGAGGGGTGCTCCCTTTGTCATCCATTGGCATCCCTGTAAATGCAATTGCGGAGTACCAATGATTTTACATGGCCTGGTGTAATGAAGGCCCTCAGGTCTGCCTTGTGTGCATGTCTATTAAGACGACTGGTGCCAAAGTCTTAAAGATTGGCAGTTTTCCACTGACAGCACAATGTCAAAGTCCCCTTGTGGGACTATTAAGTGCTCATTTCCAGGTGTTATGGCAAGCTGCTGCAGCGCAGATATGAGGTGGCCAGGATTGGAGCTTCTGTGCATGCCTGCCTGTGCGCTCTCCTATGGTCCCAGCCACTAGAGAGGCTTTTCCTATACGCTGGATTAGCAGCGGTGGCCATAACCCCTGGAAATGAGCAGTGTATAATGCAGTGGAGAAATCAAGCAAGCCAGCAAACACGGCAACATGTACAATCAAAATACCAAATGGCGCTATTACACATGCTTTTTGATCTGCAGGTACCACACAGTAGTTACTGCTAATTACCAGGCTGCATCTGGACTGCACCTTTGTTTCAAGGGGAAAGGTGGCCCAGGAATTAGAGTTAACCACAGTGCGGAACGTACACGTGTACTAGCCTCCTACAAGACATAGGTGACAGATAGGGGTATCACTGCAAGTATATTTGTAGTCTGTAACCATGGAAACACTTAGGTTTGAATAGGTGTTCTAGACATACTGGTGGGGTATATTTTTACTAATATATTTGCCAAGTTGTCTCATATAGCTAGCGTATACATTGCACACTATTCTTATTAATGTAGTAGCATACAGAAATTACATTGGCATAGCAAAAATAAAAGCCATGAACATACATACATGGCTTTTGGAGTATGTTTTTAAATTGGTTCAGGTCCATTGGTTGCTTTGTCCAGAAATGTATTGAAAAGTAGAAGCTGTGTGAGCTGTAACCAGGTTATGGATGAAAGCCAGAATATAGCCTGGGAATAAAACCGCTCCTCAAATAGCTCAACCACAAGAAGGCACGGGGGAGAAATGCGTCGGCTAGTAGAACTCCTCATTCAACAGATGGCATGTCTTAACCCCCCAATTATCAATAAATGCAACAATATTTGTATTGCCGACCATGGAATGTACAAGCGTTCGCAACTCTTCCCCTGCGCCGTTACACCCAAACACCAAAGGTTCGGATTAGAACCTCCATTGCAGCTGTATTTGTTTGGCCGCTCCTTGACATATTCGGGTTGCGGCCTAATCTCCACCAGTCCCCTTTAGGGCTCGTTCACATGACCGTATGGCTTTTTCAGTGTTTTGCAGGCTCTTTTTAACGGAACCGTTTTTCTGTTTTGTGTTTCAGTAGTGTTTCCGGTTCTATTCCAGTTCCGTTTTTCCATTTGGCATATACAGTATACAGTAATTACATAGAAAAAAATTGGGCTGGACATAACATTTTCAATAGAAAAAACGGAACAGATACGGAAGACATTACATTCCGTATGTGTTCCATTTTTTTTACGGACCCATTGACTTGAAGTGAGTATTGACCACTAAGTAACGCAGAGAGGTCTCTAAGATTCTACTCCAATTTTATGTTTCATTTTTAGGTTCTCTCTTCTGCCATTGACTTGAATGTAGCCACGGAACATGATTTGCAGACAATAATAGGACATGTTCTATCTTTGAACGGAACGGAAATACGGATACAGAATGCATATGGAGTACATTCCGTTTTTATTGAGGAACCATTGAAATGAATGGTTCCGTATACGGAACTAAAAAAACGGCCCGTATACGGAATGCAAAAAACGTTCGTGTGAACGAGCCTTTATACTGAATGGGGCTGGACAGAATTCCAGCAGAGCACGGTTGCACTCGGCAGGGATGACAGACTGATGTGGAACAGGCCAAACATGAGAATAATTCCATATTCTGTAAATGCAATTTCTGCAGTTTCAGAAGAATACACCTGAACTCTGTTTCCTCAGCTGCTGGACCCATTGCTGCTGCCATGCCCGCTACCATAGTAGTTATGCCCATGTTCATACCTTCACATCTATGGCAGTTGACAGGCATGAATCCTGGAGTGTTTCAGGATGACAGGTAGAAGCAGCTGGCTCAGACAGAACACATTCATAAATCTATCCTCACCAAACAGTCTAAGGTTACGACAGTAGCCCAGTCTACCAGATTACATATAGAGACTAAGGGTATGACCACACGGTCAGGTTTCTGCATGCAGTTTTGAAAGCCAAAATCAGGAGGGGATCCTAAAAGGAGAAAAGGTATAAAAGACATGCATGACTTCTCTTTTTTTAATTCAGTCCTGGTTTTGATTTCCAAAACTGCATCAGTAAACCTGAGAGCGTGGCCGTATCCTAAGGCTGGTCATACACATAAGGTAGCTGTCGGCCAAACACTTATCCACAGATCTCACCATCTTAATGGGGTGAGGAGAGTACGCTGCTGCCATTAATCTAGTGTGCATGGCCAGCTCTACAATGCAAATAGACCTAACCAAAGCCACTACTAAATTTGCCAATGATTTTACCAAATATACCAATTTATGAACCTGAGTTCACTTCATTGCTAATGTAGGATTTCTAATAACCTCCCCTATTATAGCCCCAAAAGTTATCTAATAAAATTATTTGGGTGCCCCATGCGCCATCTGCTCACAAGTGATTAAAATGGATACCTCATTCTTTTGATCATAGCAGGCAATTTTAGCATTTAAAGAAGTCTTGAGAGTTCCAGTTGTCTTAAAGTATATGTTTATATAGTGCACCTTCAGAAGCAGACGTCACTTGAATATAGGAAAAAACACTGAAATATTTATTTCATAGCTTACTGGCACCAATATGTTCCTCTGCAATAGGAACATTTTTTCCAGTATCAGTGATGGTCTTAATAAATGTGCCCCAGTTTTTTTTCAGTGAAAACACACCCAAGACACAGGCAAGTCAAGTGTGACATATGACTTCAATTAAAGTCAATGGATGAGAAGTCCCACGTGACTTGCAATCTGTGACACAAAATCCAGCATGTCTGTGTTTTTTGCAGCTATCTCTTCACAGTCGCAGCATGTCGCAAGTTGCATTGCGACACCATTGAAAACCATTACATGAAATGTTGCATGCCGTGTAACCATATCCTTATGTCCTGCAACGTGCATAGATTGCTAAATATGTCAGCTAGATATTCATGTCATTGGATTGGAATGATCATGCAGTTGACATCCATCGTCTGCAACTCTACATTATCACAAGAATGGAAACCACCAGAGCCAGCTCTGTATGAACGCTGAAACGGTTTTAAATGCAGCTGTGAAGGACAATGGACTATTTTCTTAACTTTTATGTAGATCTCTATATCTTTATAGGAATTGCAAAACTGTGTTCAGTGGTTGGTCTTTGGTGTTTCTAATGATGATCTAATCCTGAAGGCTCTGTCCACAACCTGTTAGACTGTTCCTCATAGAATACTGGAGGATGATCTCTAATATTCTTTATTCCGATTATAAGAGAACTACTTCATATCTGTACCCTAACTTGTTTTCTTTTTAGTCCCACACCCTGTACAATCTCAGTATTCAAGTGGAATCCCAAGCTTGCCAAATATACAGCCTGTGTCAACTAGTGTTACACAGGCCGTTTGTATTCTTGTAGTGACTACACGAAAATAACTTGTCTGCTGGATCATGACCATTAGTCAAAGATGAAACATCTACAAGTCCACACAGGCAATATTAGACTACCACCACATGAGTGTTTTTAACCTGCGTTAGTAGTGAATGGAAAACCAGTTCAACCTAAAATAGACCTTATTTGTCAGACACTAACATGTACCCATGGATTTAGTACTGCCATGAGCGTACAACTGCTCCTACCTAAATCAGAGTAAGCAGCCATAGGCTACATTCATGTGACAGTGAAAAAAAATGCCTGTATAAAAACGGACACACCGTCTGTTTTTCATGGCCATTTTTCAACCATTTTCTGTCCATCTGGCATCCATTTTTAATGACTGTTAAAAAAGGCCATTAAAATGAATGAATTTCATTGCCGGTGCATGCACTGTGAATGTGGCTGTACTAACCCTAGCTTCAAGTCTTCGCTGTGCAGGATCTAGGTAGACCAGGGGATGATGTTTGCTACATGAGAGAACATCAATCAAGGTGTAGGAGTCGGGGGCTGGGCGGAGAAACCTTGCCTTCTAGGTGGGAAGCACCAACCTCCTTGACTTGAAAGAGATAATTTACATATGGGGGAAATAGGAATAAAAGTAGATTTTCTGTACAATGTTAAAAAAAATAATGATTTACTCAGTATTGATATACTGGTACCAACCCTTAGAATACAGTTAATGGGATATTCCAGTTTTGGAATTTACATCATTAGTTGACGAGAATCACAATTCACAGAACATGTTATCACTTACTAATAGTGATTCTTTATCTGTAATGCCCCATTTTCCTGCACTTCCTCGCGGTCACCTGACATTTTCCATTGTGTTGGTTCCCTATCCCGATGACAGCACATCTACATCTGAGGCGTGGAAAGGATTGTAAGGCTCTGCCCTGTCCATACAACATGATCAATGACCTTGCCCCTTTGGGCAGTGTTCTGCTCATTCTCCTGGACCCTGACCTGTAGACGTGATGTCAGCAATAATGCTGTTTCTTAGGGCAGGGTGTTTTTTCTCAGCAGGGCTTCAAGCAGGCTTGAATCTGTGATGTTTGAGCTGAGAGGGAGAGGAGAGGCAGAGACCTGATGTTATAGACGCTCCCCGTTAAGTCTTGTGTCAAGAAGTAAACACAGGGTGTGGGTCACAGATCGCAATTACACTGGAGGAGTCAAAATGCAGTCAGAACTTCATCATGTGACTTATATAGGTTGAATGCTGATGTTATTTTTATTTGTATGTTTTGTGAAACCGGAAAACCCCTTTAAAGTGTTATTTTTACCACATGGTAAAGAGCAGAAGAAATAGTGCAAGAAACCAATGGTGGAATTTCTGGGATTTTCACATCCTTGAAAAAAACTAATCCAATTGTCCTGCAGAAAAATAGCCCTGATGCATCAATGAAGAAAAAAAAAGTTATGGCTCTTGAAAAAAAAACTTGCCTTATGGCTCAAAATAGGTTTAATACTAGACAAAGAAGTCTATATGTCTAGCATTGACTACAGCCACGCAGACATCTCAGAGCTTTGTCCAACTGTAAAATTCAGAACATTCTCATTATAAGGGAATCATTGCTGACTCAATCAGTGTAATGAAACTACTACCGGGTCATTGTCATGATTGTAACGCACTGTTGGAGGATTAACTGCGGGTGATAGAGGGAAGAATGCAAATAATACAGTAGTGAAAGCAGGCTCGTCTGAAGCAAGTCAGATTCCCTTGTGACCAGTAAAATAAATAAAATATATAATACTGTAGATCAGGAGTGCACAACCTGCGGCCCTTGATACCATTCTGTGCAGCCCCCAACCATCTAGTAAAAAACAGGTATGTCTTTGTCTTGTGGCAGCTCACATGTATTTTTCATGTATTCTCCCTATTAGACGGGAGTCCTGGAACTGTAACTAGACATTACTGGTATATACTGTATGTTCAATATGCCATAAATATAGTATTTCAGTTGTTAATACCACTTTAAATCGGCCCTTGTCATTGTTTCAGTCTGACAATGTGTCCCTCTAATGAGAAAACGTTGTGCACCCCTGCTGTAGATAGATAATGAATAGCTAGAAATACAGATCCCCTTTAGACTCATTCAAGAGCGGATTGGAACCTCAATTGGCCCTGGAAAACAACCTAAAAGTGGCCCAATGTTGTAGGCACCTCCAAATTGACATAATGTGAGGGCAACAAGTAGACTGTCACGGCTGTGTCATGGTCTGGTGGTAGTGGACCGTGACACTTTTGGCATGCATGCTTGTTGCCGGTGGCTACATGTTGTTTTAGCATGTTTGGACACTTCCCATTTTAGTTTGGTGTTTCTCCCCATTTTGGTGTGTACGGGGTTAAGGTGTGCAAGGTGGAGCTGGGTGTGGCCTCATGGCTCTTCTTATGTTGGAGTTGTGAGATAAGGTCAGTTGTTTGTCTGCCTTTGTAGGAGAAGGAGCTTTGCTCCTCTTTGGATGTGTCACAGGAATAACAGAAGTAGGTGGAGCCAGTGATACCAAACTGTAGCACAAAGTACCGCCCCAGCAGAACCAAATACTGCTGCCCCCGCTACAATATTCAACTGTGGCACTATCCTCAGTTGAATTTCGGAAGGCTCTGTACCTAATACTCCTAACATTAATTATTGCTGAGAGCATCAGATCATTATGCATCTGGCCAAGGGCCATTAGGAAGGAATTGGTCCACTGGAGAATTTCCCTGTAGAGTAAATGGACAGTCCTCTCTTGGACTCATGTGCAGCTAATTAGCATATAAGGTGCAAACATGATTTTGATGGTGAAAAGACAAGAAAAAAAATGTGTAAAATAGGCAATGGACAAGAAAAACAATCACCCTTACTGTGCTATATGTGATTCTGATAAAGAGTTCTAAATACCACCCATGGTTTTTTCCCACTAATAAACTATTAACCTTTCCTGGTTATATGGCCTGTGTGTACAATAGCAATAGTACATTTTATGTACATTCTAAGTATTCAGATAGCAGTCGGCTACCCACAGCTGATTCTAACAGGAGTTTAGGATCTTACTAATATAGCTCGCTCTAGTGGTGAATGCAGGTAGCCAGAATGTTAAAGGGGTTCTGTCATCAGAAAAATCGTTATGTATCTGGCTGAGATTAGTAATGTGCTAATGTCAGCAGAACATAACTGTATGATTTTTAACTCCCTGCCTGCCGCTGTTAGCCTCAAATAATGACTTTTATAATATGCTAATGAGCCTCTAGGTGCTAGTGGGGCGTTGCTGCAGCACCAAGAGGCTCCGTCTTCTCACCCTTTGGCATGCTCATGTCCAGTTGATTGACGACCTAGTTCTTCTCTGTGCCCATAAAATCCTGCGTCTGCGTCGTCCCGATTAGTATTCGGCGCAGGCGCAGTGAGTAAAGCCTGCAGCAGAAGAGTGTCCTTCACTCACTCACTGCGCCTGCACCGAATACTAAACGCGCAGGCGCAGGATTTTACAGGCACAGAGTAGAACTAGGACGTCAATCAACTGGACATGGGCGTGTCAAGGGGGGTGAGAAGACGGAGCCTCTTAGTGCTGCAGCAATGCCCCACTAGCACCTAGAGGCTCATTAGCATTTTATAAAAGTCTTTATTTTGAGGTAACGCCAGAAGGCAGGGAGTTAAAAATCGATACAGTTATGTTCTGCTGACATTAGCACATCGCTAATGTCAGCCAGATACATAACGATTTTTCTGATGACAGAAATCCCTTTACGACAACTCCAAAAAGACAATTTAATAAGGGCCTAAGGGCCTGGAAAGTGTTCAAAATAAGGAAAAAAGGCAGACACTCAGTCACTGTCACATTGTTTCATCACTGAGGCCTTGTCACCATTTCTTGTGGTCTGCTGTTCACCAGAAGTGTGACATCCCTTCTGTGGTCACCTGGAGCTGCAGCCGTTCACTGTCTTCAACAGTGACAGTCCCAAAGTAGCACATAACCACAGAGAGACACAACACTGAGGCCAGTGAATGGCCCACAGGGGACTAACAGTCTGGAATGAAGTAGTCGTGAGTGTCTTTTTTTCTTTATTTTGAAGGGAATCTATCATTACGATTCTGGACCTTCAGTATTAGATGAGTAGTGTAGTGCTAGCTTTAAATGCTGACAGTGGGGGAATGGCGAGTAGTAGGAAAAAAAAGTAACAATCTGGACTCCTTATCTGCGGTACTCCTTAAAGGGGTTGTCCGGGCTTTTTTTTTTATTGATGACATCCTCAGGATCAGCTGTATGAGGAGACAGCGCACTCAGTGCTGCCTCTGGTCTCTCTTCCTGTTCGATGCTACTGTTCCACAGCAGGGAGCAGGAAGAGAGAGAGGAGACAGCAAGTGCACACTG
The DNA here is from genome assembly GCF_014858855.1 of Bufo gargarizans. Lineage (NCBI taxonomy): Eukaryota > Metazoa > Chordata > Amphibia > Anura > Bufonidae > Bufo > Bufo gargarizans. The sequence goes on from NC_058085.1 coordinate 109,249,879, forward strand.
CGTGCGCCGTCTCTTCATAAAGCTGATCGGCGGGGGTGCTGGGTGTCAGACCCCCGCCAAACTGATATTGATGACCTATCCTGAGGATAGGTCATCAATAGAAAAAGCCCGAAGTCTCCTTTAATTATTACAGCAGATGATAGTCCAGATCGTGGTGACAGATTCACTTTAAAATCTTTTACAGCCCGAATTAAAAAAACTTCTGGGGTCAGACAACCCTTTAAATTTACTATTGTAGTCTTATATCCTAGAAGGCATGGGCCGACTGGCCATAGACCATACAGGGAAATTTCCCCTTTAGGCCGATGTCCAGAGGGCCACCCAAGGACTTCTCATGGCCGCCAGCAAGGTCTATAAAAATCGGAAGCTCTCAGCGTTAATTATTGCCACTTTTTGGCGTACATTTGTTGCATATTGCGGTGCAAAGGTTGTTTGTGCCACAATGTATGACTTTGCCCGTCAGATCAGATCAGAAAAAATCTGTGGCATGGGGGGGCAAGGGGGCAGGTCGGCAGACCAGTCTCATTAACATTTTCGACGCCTGTTTTAGGGTTAGGCACATCCACTGCAGCTAATGAGATATTTAGCATTTTAGATGCTGGTCTTAATAAATGATCCCCTATGAACTCTTTTCTTGTGCTAGTAGTTAATTTAAATGTAGTTTCTAGGAAATATGTCACATGTTCACACCTGGGGAAAGCACTTTACTCACTGAATGTGAAATGCCAAAAGATAAAATATTGACACACTACACTGCTTTATTGACTTCATCGTACTTGTGCCTACAGAATTTCCCTAGGAATACATGGGGACTCCATTTATTTTTCACGAAAAGTCGCAATTTTGATAATTGCACCCGGCTTTTCATGAGTTTACACTTGTCTCGGGTATGTTTGCAACATTGTGTATATTTCTGCCTTTTGGCATATTTTGCAATACTTTTTTGGCACAGATTGAGTGATAAATCAATGTTTTATGACTATGAACCTGCAATATAATATTTTTAATAATAGTTACCATAGACTGTCACAAGCAATTGCTCTACTGTCACCAGAGGCATTGCTAGGGTCTCAAAAGATCCGGGGCCCAAGCAGCAATGAATATGGCCCAGTTCTCTAAGTCGCCACCCCCCCTCCCCCCTACACACCGCATTTTACTGTACTTGCTATACAGCAGCACATACCTGTCACATCTAGGGCCTCCAGGTGACGTCTCCTCCAATGTAGATCTTCTCTGTAATCATCTTCTCCATTTGGTCCGGACAACTTCTCTCAGCCGCACCTCGTCTCTGCAGAGTGTGACACACAGACATCTTAGCTTCCTTATTTTTCTATCATCATCCCCCAACCTGGAGCCCCCACAGTGTTATCCTGCTGGTCGCTGTGTTCCCCAATACCCCCAAATACTCTCCTGAAGAAATATGAGTGCCCCCATAGTAATAGTGCTCCTCCAAGTCCCACCAATAGTAATTCCTTTCCAGAATGCCCCCATTAGTAATACTGCCCCCTACAGTGCTCCCAACAGTGATAATGCTCCCCAAGAGTGCCTCCATTAGTAGAATAATACCCTCACAGAGCCCTCCGTAGAAATAAGCCCCCCTATTGTTCCCCAGTGGTAATAAAGCTCTCCACAGACCGTCCAGTAGTAATAAGACCCCCATAGTGCTCTATAAGACCCTCCTATAGAGCCCCCAGTAGTAATAAGAACACCTATAATGTCCCCTGGATTTTCAGTACCTCCTGTAGTTATATTCCTCCCTCCACCATACAGTCCCATGTAAATAACATCACACCATCTCTCCTGCCCTCTCCAAAATACAGTCCTATATAAAGAACATCACTACCCGTTGTGCCGCTTTGCGATCCACAGCGATACTAAGACAAAAGAGCCTTCACTAAGAATCTTCTCTTTTCACTAAAGGAGTAACTCACAGATCAGAGGTACAATTAGCACCTTCTTGCCAAAGAATCTTCCTGCCCCCATGCCAGGTTAAGTACCCATCAATCTGGTATTTTCTTGACAGAACCTCATAAAAACTTCCTTTCTGTAGTCGGAGTGGCTCTGGCATCGCAGGAGGTCTCACACCTTTAGCCTCGGCAGCGAGCTTCAGAAGAAAAGGACAGATCCTTATCACACAGCTGGTTGATACAGGAAGGAAGATGACCTGAAAGTCCCCTTCAATCCATAGGCTTCATATTTTTCCCATATTTTCCTAATACAGGTCCTTCTAAAGAAATTAGCATATTGTGATAAAGTTCATTATTTTCTGTAATGTACTGATAAACATTAGACTTTCATATATTTTAGATTCATTACACACCAACTGAAGTAGTTCAAGCCTTTTATTGTTTTAATATTGATGATTTTGGCATACAGCTCATGAAAACCCAAAATTCCTATCTAAAAAAATTTGCATATTTCATCCGACCAATAAAAGAAAAGTGTTTTTAATACAAAAAAAGTCAACCTTCAAATAATTATGTTCAGTTATGCACTCAATACTTGGTCGGGAATCCTTTTGCAGAAATTACTGCTTCAATGTGGCATGGAGGCCATCAGCCTGTGGCACTGCTGAGGTGTTATGGAGGCCCAGGATGCTTCGATAGCGGCCTTAAGCTCATCCAGAGTGTTGGGTCTTGCGTCTCTCAACTTTCTCTTCCCAATATCCCACAGATTCTCTATGGGGTTCAGGTCAGGAGAGTTGGCAGGCCAATTGAGCACAGTAATACCATGGTCAGTAAACCATTTACCAGTGGTTTTGGCACTGTGAGCAGGTGCCAGGTCGTGCTGAAAAATGAAATCTTCATCTTCATAAAGCTTTTCAGCAGATGGAAGCATGAAGTGCTCCAAAATCTCCTGATAGCTAGCTGCATTGACCCTGCCCTTGATAAAACACAGTGGACCAATACCAGCAGCTGACATGGCACCCCAGACCATCACTGACTGTGGGTACTCGACACTGGACTTCAGGCATTTTGGCATTTTCCTCTCCCCAGTCTTCCTCCAGACTCTGGCACCTTGATTTCCGTATGACATGCAAAATTTGCTTTCATCCAAAAAAAGTACTTTGGACCGCTGAGCAACAGTCCAGTGCTGCTTCTCTGTAGCCCAGGTCAGGCGCTTCTGCCGCTGTTTCTGGTTCAAAAGTGGCTTGACCTGGGGAATGCAGCACCTGTAGCCCATTTCCTGCACACGCCTGTACACGGTGGCTCTGGATGTTTCTACTCCAGACTCAGTCCACTGCTTCCGCAGGTCCCCCAAGGTCCTTCCCACAGACTTTCCACTGAGGTGCCTTGATACAGCACTCTGGGAACAGCCTATTCGTTCAGAAATTTCTTTCTGTGTCTTACCCTCTTGCTTGAGGGTGTCAATGATGGCCTTCTGGACAGCAGTCAGGTCGGCAGTCTTACCCATGATTGCGGTTTTGAGTAATGAACCAGGCTGGGAGTTTTTAAAAGCCTCAGGAATCTTTTGCAGGTGTTTACAGTTAATTAGTTGATTCAGATGATTAGGTTAATAGCTCGTTTAGAGAACCTTTTCATGATATGCTAATTTTTTTAGATAGGAATTTTGGGTTTTCATGAGCTGTATGCCAAAATCATCAATATTAAAACAATAAAAGGCTTGAACTACTTCAGTTGTGTGTAATGAATCTAAAATATATGAAAGTCTAATGTTTATCAGTACATTACAGAAAATAATGAACTTTATCACAATATGCTAATTTTTTTAGAAGGACCTGTATTTCATGGGTTATGGAAATGTGAAAGGAACCATCTTTTCAGAGATGGTTTTGGTTCTTCTAACCCACCTTCTAGGAAACCCGCGGACAAATCAGAGATTCCCGCTCTGAGATATAAAGGTTCTCAGGCACCCTGTATTATCTTTTAGTCGTATTTGTTATCAGATGATGCGTAAAATTGTACTGATTATCAATATCAACTATATTTCTTGATTGGACTTAACTCAACTGGCAGGTATATGTATCTGTCAGCTTTAATGTATATATATTTTTGTGTGCAGTTTTAGAATAAAAACTAACGATTTCATCATTCCAGTTTTGCCCTTGTTACTTGATGACCTGATCTATGCTAAGAACTCTGTCCTCAGAAGACATACTACCAAATTGTTTTATTTTTATAAATTGCTAATGTACTAGCTAGGTTGCAAATAACTGTTTCGTCCCTTTAGGGTTAGCTAGCTGGGGTCTCTTCGCCCCGATTCAATACGAAGAGTGGTGGCAGCAAATTAATTTGATTTCCAGTGTGAAATCAGTCATTTTATTTTTACCGATTGTACATACAATCGTGATTGTATCCTGTCTGGGCCCACCAACCAATCTTAAACATCTTCTATGCTCACAGTGGATTCGCCTCCAGAAGTCTCTAGTGGAGACCTGTATGGCAACTGTGGCTTAGTACGATGGGATTGGCGGGTGGTTGTCACACCCGTTCCTTCAGCTCCTCCAACATACAGTCCCATGTAAATAACACTATTTCCCTCCCTCCGCTATAGAGTCCAATGTAGATAACTTCACACCATTTCCCCAGCCCCCTCCAATTTACATTACAGTCCCATGTAAATAACATCACCTCCTCCCCAGCCACCTCAAACATGCAATCCCATGTAAACATCACCCCCTGAACATTCAGTCCCATGTAAATAACATCATTCCCCCCCACCAGCCACCTTCAACATACAGTTCCATGTAAATAACATCACTCCCTCCCCAGCCACCTCCAACACACAGTTCCATGTAAATAACATCACTCCCTCCCTCAGACCCCTGTAACATTCAGTCCCATGTAATGAACATCACTCCCTCCCACAGCCGCCATTAACATACAGTCCCATGTAAATAACATTCCATCCTCCCCCAGAAACCTGCAACATACAGTCCCATGTAAATAACATCACTTCCTCCTACAGTCACCATCAACATACAGTCCCATGTAAATAACATTGCCCCCTCAATATTCAGTCCCATGTAAATAACATCACTTCCTCTCACAGCCGCCATCAACATACAGTCCCATGTAAATAACATGGCCCCCTCCCCAACCACCTCCAACACTCAGTTATATGTAAATAACATCCCTCCCTTCAGCCCTAACATACAGTCCCAGTTAAAAAACCACGACTCCCAGCATTGCTCTGCCTCTCCCTTCACTAATCTCTCCTTTAGCAAACATTACCACAGCTTCTTCCCCCAAGACTTCTCTTCACTGCCGTCCTCCCCTTCACTGGTCACATGATGGTGACATCATGACAGGTCCTTCACTACTGCCTGTTTTACTGGTCACATGACCTGTGATGTCACCACAGATCCTTCAGATCTTACACTGCATTAGATTCAATTGTATTGCGCCCCTGACTGTCACACTCCATAGAATTCCAGTGAAATCAAGTGTGACACTGTAGAGCAACATTTCCATTGACTTCCATGGGAAGAAGAAAAAATATCAACATAAATTACTCTGCATCTTGCAAATTACACTTTACCCTAGTAATGATCTTAAAGGAGTTGTCCCACACAAAAATATTCTACATTTTTCAAACCAACATATGGATCTAAATACTTTTGTAATAGTATGTACAATAATTAAAAGTGTATCTATATAACACCTCCTACTGTTTGATCAGTCCCTTCTTTTTCTATCCACCTCACTGACATCTCTTAGGTGGACGCACATGCTCAGTTCCATCCTTCAACTGCCACCATTTGGGAGGCCAACATCCCAATGCACAGGGGCACTTTGCTCAAATAATTTTGTACAAAATGATTTGCCAAGCATCTCTAATTTATAAGTATAGCACTAGCAATTATTATGCATTTTTGTACTTTATTTGGTTTGCAGAGAGCTGTTGCATTGCATGTTGTGTTTTACAGTGTTGTTCTCAGCCATAGCAACGTGCCCCTGCGCTTTGGGATGTGCTGACTGACCCCCTTTTTCTTTGCAATATATATATATATATATATATATATATATATATATATATATACAGTACAGACCAAAAGTTTGGACACACCTTCTCATTCAAAGGGTTTTCTTTATTTTCATGACTATGAAAATTGTGGATTCACACTGAAGGCATCAAAACTATGAATTAACACATGTGGAATTATATACATAACAAAAAAGTGTGAAACAACTGAAAATACAGACGTGGACAAAATTGTTGGTACCCTTTGGTCAATGAAAGAAAAAGTCACAATGGTCACAGAAATAACTTTAATCTGACAAAAGTAATAATAAATTAAAATTCTATAAATGTTAACCAATGAAAGTCAGACATTGTTTTTCAACCATGCTTCAACAGAATTATGTAAAAAAATAAACTCATGAAACAGGCATGGACAAAAATGATGGTACCCCTAACTTAATATTTTGTTGCGCAACCTTTTGAGGCAATCACTGCAATCAAACGCTTCCTGTAACTGTCAATGAGACATCTGCACCTCTCAGCAGGTATTTTGGCCCACTCCTCATGAGCAAACTGCTCCAGTTGTGTCCGGTTTGAAGGGTGCCTTTTCCAGACTGCATGTTTCAGCTCCTTCCAAAGATGCTCAATAGGATTGAGGTCAGGGCTCATAGAAGGCCACTTTAGAATAGTCCAATTTTTTCCTCTTAGCCATTCTTGGGTGTTTTTAGCGGTGTGTTTTGGGTCATTGTCCTGTTGCAAGACCCATGACCTGCGACTGAGACCAAGCTTTCTGACACTGGCTAGTACATTTCTCTCTAGAATTCCTTGATAGTCTTGAGATTTCATTGTACCCTGCACAGATTCAAGACACCCTGTGCCAGACGCAGCAAAGCAGCCCCAGAACATAACAGAGCCTCCTCCATGTTTCACAGTAGGGACAGTGTTCTTTTCTTGATATGCTTCATTTTTTCGTCTGTGAACATACAGCTGATGTGCCTTGGCAAAAACTTCGATTTTTGTCTCATCTGTCCACAGGACATTCTCCCAGAAGCTTTGTGGCTTGTCAACATGTAGTTTGGCATATTCCAGTCTTGCTTTTTTATGATTCGTTTTCAACAATGGTGTCCTCCTTGGTCGTCTCCCATGTAGTCCACTTTGGCTCAAACAACGACGGATGGTGCGATCTGACACTGATGTTCCTTGAGCATGAAGTTCACCTTGAATCTCTTTAGAAGTCTTTCTAGGCTCTTTTGTTACCATTCGGATTATCCGTCTCTTAGATTTGTCATCAATTTTCCTCCTGCGGCCACGTCCAGGGAGGTTGGCTACAGTCCCATGGATCTTAAACTTATGAATAATATGTGCAACTGTACTCACAGGAACATCTAGTTGCTTGGAGATGGTCTTATAGCCTTTACCTTTAACATGCTTGTCTATAATTTTCTTTCTGATCTCTTGAGACAGCTCTTTCCTTTGCTTCCTCTGGTCCATGTCGAGTGTGGTACACACCATATCACCAAACAACACAGTGATTACCTGGAGCCATATATATAGGCCCAATGGCTGATTACAAGGTTGTAGACACCTGTGATGCTAATTAGTGGACACACCTTGAATTAACATGTCCCTTTGGTCACATTATGTTCTGTGTTTTCTAGGGGTACCATCATTTTTGTCCATGCCTGTTTCATGAGTTTATTTTTTTACATAATTCTGTTGAAGCATGGTTGAAAAACAATGTCTGACTTTCATTGGTTAACATTTATAGAATTTTAATTTATTATTACTTTTGTCAGATTAAAGTTATTTCTGTGACCATTGTGACTTTTTCTTTCATTGACCAAAGGGTACCAACAATTTTGTCCACGTCTGTATGTCATATTCTAGGTTCTTCAAAGTAGCCACCTTTTGCTTTGATTACTGCTTTGCACACTCTTGGCATTCTCTTGATGAGCTTCAAGAGGTAGTCACCTGAAATGGTTTTCACTTCACAGGTGTGCCCTGTCAGGTTTAATAAGTAGGATTTCTTGCCTTATAAATGGGGTTGGGACCATCAGTTGCGTTGTGGAGAAGTCAGGTGGATACACAGCTGATAGTCCTACTGAATAGACTGTTAGAATTTGTATTATGGCAAGAAAAAGCAGGTAAGGAAAAACAAGTGGCCATCATTACTTTAAGAAATGAAGGTCAGTCAGTCCGAAAAATTTGGAAAACTTTGAAAGTGTCCCCAAGTGCAGTCACAAAACCATCAAGCGCTACAAAGAAACTGGCTCACATGCGGACCGCCCCAGGAAAGGAAGACCAAGAGTCACCTCTGCTGCGGAGGATAAGTTCATCCGAGTCACCAGCCTCAGAAATCGCAGGTTAACAGCAGCTCAGATTAGAGACCAGGTCAATGCCACACAGAGTTCTAGCAGCAGACACATCTCTAGAACAACTGTTAAGAGGAGACTGTGTGAATCAGGCCTTCATGGTATAATATCTGCTAGGGAACCACTGCTAAGGACAGGCAACAAGCAGAAGAGACTTGTTTGGGCTAAAGAACACAAGGAATGGACATTAGACCAGTGGAAATCTGTGCTTTGGTCTGATGAGTCCAAATTTGAGATCTTTGGTTCCAACGACCGTGTCTTTGTGCGAAGCAGAAAACGTGAACAGATGGACTCTACATGCCTGGTTCCCACCGTGAAGCATGGAGGAGGAGGTGTGATGGTGTGGGGGTGCTTTGCTGGTGACACTGTTGGGGATTTGTTCAAAATTGAAGGCATACTGAACCAGCATGGCTACCACAGCATCTTGCAGCGGCATGCTATTCCATCCAGTTTGCGTTTAGTTGGACCATCATTTAATTTTCAACAGGACAATGACCCCAAACACACCTCCAGGCTGTGTAAGGGCCATTTGACCATGAAGGAGAGTGTTGGGGTGCTGCACCAGATGACCTGGCCTCCACAGTCACCAGACCTGAACCCAATCGAGATGGTTTGGGGTGAGCTGGACCGCAGAGTGAAGGCAAAAGGGCCAACAAGTGTTAAGCATCTCTGGGAACTCCTTCAAGACTGTTGGAAGACCATTTCAGGTGACTACCTCTTGAAGCTCATCAAGAGAATGCCAAGAGTGTGCAAAGCAGTAATCAAAGCAAAAGGTGGCTACTTTGAAGAATCTAGAATATGACATATTTTCAGTTGTTTCACACAGTTTTGTTATGTATATAATTCCACATGTGTTAATTCATAGTTTTGATGCCTTCAGTGTGAATCTACAATTTCCATAGTCATGAAAATAAAGAAAATTCTTTGAATGAGAAGGTGTGTCCAAACTTTTGGTCTGTACTGTATATATATTATAGGATCCACCATTGCAATAGATAAGCTTATCTGCTCCTTACTGACAGGTCACAGGGCATGCCTGGAAATCTCTCCCGTAGAAGTCAAAGAGGTCCCCTCCTATCCATTGTGTCAATGGACCATGGGACTACTGTAAAGCATATTTCTAAATGTTGTTAGGAACAACTTAATAGCTTAGTTTCGCACAACACATTCCCTTTAGGAGCAAACTCCAAGTCTATCAAATTTTTTGGGTTCATTCTAATAAGACCTTACTGATGATACAATTTCTTTGCACATCGTTATGGTACAATTAGAAGTAGACATGTACACTTCCTTAATATCGGCTACCTATAGGGTAAATACTCCATAAAAAAGGAATTGTACCATTATTAAATTGCTATAACCGCAGAGCATCACTTTCTTCTGTTAGTCCTGCTCACATTAGCAGTATCAGCGGCACTGTGCAAGTAGTTAATGTGTTAATTAGCTTCAAGCTATGTTGCTGTGTGACAACCCGTGCAGTTACGGAGTTGGGTTACAATGAGTTAACCTTACTGTGAAGCAGGAATGCCTATGTTGATATTCAAATCTGCCAGGAGAATATATTACACCCCCAGTATATGTTACAGCTGTTCAATGTTCAGTTAGTCCCTGGCATAGATGACATGTGTTGCCTAGTTACTAAGCCTTCTATAATGCACAGAGTGCTTCCATTTTGGAGAGCATACAAGTATCTAGTATGTGCCTTTAATGTGCATACCAGAAAGCTATAGCCTCAAAAATGTAATAATAATAGGGTAAAGTTACTGCACATGCGTAAAAGAAGCAATAATTGCATGATTTATTATTACTTCCCTTCCTACAAATGAGCAAATCCAAAGTTGTGATGTTTTGCTTCAGACAAATTGAGCAAAACAACGCTTGCCATTTTAAATGTAAAATTCAGTACACTAGTGAGAGAAATAGAGTGGGGCTTGGGGAGAAGGTATATTTTGTTAGGTAGTACAGATTGAATTATTAGGTAGAAAATCAGATTTTATCATTAGGGAAAGGACGGGGCAGTGAGTGTTCATAACATTCTGTGTCGCGTGACAGCTGTGGTGCCCAAGGATCGCAGTGCAGCAGTGCTAGCATAGATATTTAGCAAGGCTTCTCCAGTTTTATACATGCGCAATAAGCATACTTTAGTGAATCAACAGCAGTGTAATAGCATATATTTTTGTCGCACCAAAGAGACATGAAATTGCACCAGTTTTTTCCCCAAAAACTGTTTTTTACTGTGTCAATAGCAGTGTGATAGCATGTATTTTTGTCGCATCCAGGGGACATGGAATTGCACCTGTTCTTCCCAACAAACAGTTGAACATTCTCTACAGTTTATACGTGTGTCTCTCTGACATTATTTACTATTGTTGTCATTGTGTTAAAGAGCTTGAAAGGTGGGGAAATAGAGAAATTCCAAAAAAGAGCTTTAAAAAGACAGGAAAACAAGAGAGAAATGAATATGCTAGTTCTAAGAGAACTTAGAGTGTCATACACAAATTCTCAGGCTATTTTTAAGGTACTTTTAATTTGGTTACAATTTATTTGTACTTGAATTTAATTTTCTTAACAGTTTGTTAGAATCGGACCCAAAAGGAACTTTAAGAAATTTGCTCTTTTCTATTAGCCATAGTAGGGTTTTACTACACAGTACCACTGGTTATACTGCTGTGCTGTCACTTGACTTGGGTTTCTTCTTTTCTTAAAACATTGAGATGAACTGATTGTCCTGGGCATCTTTTTTTTTTAAAGAGAACCTTTCACTAATCCTGACATTACAATGTTAGTACCTGGCAGTCTATGGCATGATCAGTAGATGTCCATGTACAAATAATTTTTTTCAGATACACTCTGTCACGAGAAGGGAAGGGGAAGGTGCAAACTGACTCCACACACCCCTGTCCCTGCCTATTTGCACTTACCCGTCCTAAGTAACTTAGCGCAATTGGGTGGCGATCCCTAACCTGAGTAAAGTGCGGAGAGACAAACAATGAGAGGTCGGACTAGCAAAGTCAAAACCAGGAGGTCAAGGTGGTACCAGAGAACAAGCAGAAGCAGCGTCAATGTACAAACCGAGAGTCAATACCAAGAGAAGCAAGTAGGAGACAGGGATAAGCCGAGAACAAGTCTAAGTCAAGCTGAATTAAAATACCAGGAGAAGCAACAGTACAAAAGGAGAAGGCAAGAGATGAAGTCAAATAACAAGCCGAAATACAAACACCTAGCCAAATGTCAAAGGAATAAACACTAAGTGTAGGACCTTAATCACAGGCAACCTGTGGCCAGCAGATTGAGTGGTTAAATAGGGGAGAGAGGGAGTCATGTGACATGGCCAGCATCACATGACTCATCCCCCTGCAAACTGCTGAGTGCAGAGTGCCCAGTTCGGCACTCAGACTTTTTCGCCGAAACTATGGGAGCGGAGGACACCGACCACGCTAGGGAGGCGTGCGCGGCTGGGTCCTCTCCTGCCCCCCGTTACCATTGGAGACACACTGTGACACACTGCTCCATTCCCCCGCTGTGCCCCCAGTTCTCTTTTGAATTCCTGTATACTAATAGCATCAGTACAGGGAGGAGGGCATCTCCTTCTCCCTGGCTGTGAGCTGTCCAATTGCAGCATACCCAGGGAGAGGTTAGCTCGAGAAACACGGCCGTCTCCTCCTCCCTGCACCGATGCTATTAATTAGCATACAGGACAGCAAAAGAGAACGGGGGGCACAGCGGGGGAATGGAGAAAAAAATGAGTGCACGGACAGCTACTGATCATGCCCTACACTGCCAGTGTATATAATGTCAGGACTAGTGAAAGGTCCTATTTAAAACAGGAAATGCTCTAAAAACTGCTTATCCCTTTAATCCCATGGTTCCGTCATGCAGCTGATCATATTTAAAGGGGTTGTCCGGAATTGGGGACATGGGTGTACATGTACAATGGTCCCCTAAATGTTACATTCATGCCTATCCTTCCCTTACCAGACATTTCTGATGGTCCTTTTTCACTTCACAAATTTTCAGCCAGAAGTGCAGTTTCTATCACCGTCAGTGATGTACCGGGTCCCTTTCTGCATAGCGAAGCCTCTTCTTCCGCTTCGCCAGGAGCCCGGTGACGTCACAGTCAGCCTCTAATTATTCCAAGCGCATGGAGGGGCAGTAACTATGCAGCAACAGACCATGCTAAGCCACGCCCCTCTGGTCCGGTGACGTCACCAGGCAGGGCGCATTCTTAGCAAGGAAGGAGGCGTTTAGGGGCGTGACTAAGGCGGAGCAATAGTTGCGGCAGGAGGCGACAATATGAATTAGGGGGGGTGGCTGCACAGAGGAGCAGGCACACACTGGAAAAAACGTGATGCTGCGCTGGTACCCAGAAAGCATTGAGGCAGGAAGTTACTGCACACAAACAGAGAGGTAAACAATCAGTGGGGGACTGTAGGAGCCCTGCTGAAGTGTAAAAATACCTAAAAACATCTGGGGGGAACTTCAAACTTCAACTCACCGCTATTAGTAGTGATTTTACTTCTTTTATTTTTTTTTATCTTGTTACCGGACAACCCCTTTAAGCATGTGACCACTGCAGCCAATCAGAGGCCTCAGCAGTCTAGTGGGGTACATACAGATGAAACTGCTAAAGCCAGTGATGGACTATAGTGGTTATGTGGCTGGATGACACTGCAGGTGAGCAGCTGCCCAGTATACAGAGAACAATCAGATAGGTCGGGGGTCTTGGGTAACTATTTTTTTTATTATAATTTTAGGCATTCTAAAACCTAAAAACCCCTTTAAGCTCACGTGGTCAACAGGAACTTGTCAGTGACTGAATAGTAGCCTTAATGAGATATGTATATAGCAAGGCTGCATGTTAAAGGGGTCCTCTGCTTGGGACTCTATGTCCTTTAAAAAATCTAATCAGTGATGTGATGTCATAGAGATAGAAGCTCCATTCCTGAAACACATAGGGGCAGATTTATTTAAGTATGTAAAAGGAAACTGGCTTTGTATGGCAACCAATCACATTGCAGCTTTCATTTTACCACAGCATGATAATAGAAAGCTGGCTGTGATTGGTTGATCTCTTTCTCTCTCTCTATGTATATGTATAGTATATATATATATATATATATATATATATATATATATATATATATATATATATATACATACACACACTTTAACTATAAAAATAAACCTAAGCCATGAATGTGTCCTTGCAGAGCAACCACGCGCGAGACAGAGCTCCATTTTGTCTTCAGAGATTTCTGGCATAAGACTGGAGTGGAAAATAATATGCCCATGGAAAACAAGAAAATGTTTTCTCTAGTGGCCAGATACTCACTGAAGAAAATTGTGTAAATCCGGCTGCAGTTTGAACTAATGTACAAACTGAACATGTGTCAGACATCAGAGCCTCCCTGACATATGGCGCTGGCTGAGCGGGGTTACAGCTACAGTTAACCCATTACATACTGTGCATTTTCCTTACTACAATCACTGATCAGTTTTGCTATATTTTAGAATATCAGTGATATGACATATTAATTGCGCATTAAACCAAATATTCAAAACCCATTTGGGACTAGGAAAATTACATTTCGCCCTACCCCGCCATCTTTCCAAAAAGAGGGCAAAGTGGTGGTATGGACGTGGCCATTTTCCACGGAAGATATATCATTACGTAAGCCAGTTTAGTGCATGAATGATGACTAAAATCAACACAGCTATGTACTGGTGTGGATTTCATTCTAGGTGCTGATCAACGCACTTAAAGGGGTTATTCGGTAATTAAAGGGGTTCTGCAGTTCTTTTAAACTGATGATCTATCCTTTGGATAGATTATCAGCATCTGATCGGCAGGGGTCCGACACCCAGGACCCTTGCCGATCAGCTGTTTGAGAAGGCAGCAGCACTGGCAGTAGCGCGGCGGCCTTCTCGCTGTTTATCGCAGGCCCAGTGACGTCACGACTACTATTACTGGCCTGGGCGGGGCTAAGCTCTGTTCACTCGAATGGAACTTAGCACCGCCCAGGCCAGTGATAGTAGTCGTGACGTTACTGGGTCTGCGGTAAACAGTGAGAAGGCCGCGGTGCTACTGCCAGCGCCGCTGCCTTCTCAAACAGCTGATCGGTGAGGGTCCCGGGTGTCGGACCCCCGCCGATCAGATGTTGATGATCTATCCAGGGGATATATCATCAGTTTAAAAGAACTGGAGAACACCTTTAATATTGGTGACCTATCCTTTGGATAGGTCATCAATATCAGATCGGTGGGGTATGACACCTGGGACCCCCGCTAATCAGCTATTAGAAGAGGTAGGTGATCAGCCTTTTCCAAGGCCATGTGACGTCACTGTAGATCGGTCACATGGCCTACTTGAAGTTCAGCCCCATTGAAGTGAATGGAGCTCAGTTACAATACTAAGCACGGTCGCTATCCAATGTTCGGTGCTGTGCTTGGAGAAATGGCGGAAGCCTGCTGCTCTGACCAGATCTTTGGTGTTCAATTAATGGAAAATTGGTCATGAAAAAGTCATGAATCCAGTATTAGGTGATATTCACACAGTGTGTTTTACTTCAGAATTTTGGCGCAGAAAGTGCCCACATCCTTTCTACTGCCCATTCATTCAGCCGATCCTCAGCGCTGCATCACATTTAGATGTATGCGAGGCAGAGAGGACACAGCCGCGGACAGGTTTTTGGTGGAATTTTGGCATGACTGTAAATGTCAAACTTCTGCTGTAAAACCCACCTTGTGAACGTTCCTGTTTTCCATCTCACACATTTATGGATTTACCGTGGATATGGCATAAGTATCTGACAGATGCAAGTCCACCTGGTCTGGATTCTTATCAAGAATACCACTAAATGGTTTTTATTGATTTTCACTGGATTTTTATTGAGCAGCCTCTTGTGGTATGTTCACATCTGTGTTGGAAGCTCTGTTCAGAGCCTGCGTCACATAGTTGGTCAGAGGTATCAGAACGAGATTTCCTGCATGCAGGACTTTTTTCTCCTCTAAAAATGTTTTCAAGAACGGAAAACTAACAGATCCCATTTATAGTCAATAGGATCTGTTAGGTTCCGCTCGTGTCAGTTATGTGCCGCATCCCAAACTTCCATTATTTCCGTCCTTTTGCTTCTTTAATAGAGCAGAAGAATGGAAAATAATAGCGCTTATGTAAACAAGCCCTAAGCCATAAATGATCAAATATCCATATATTGCACCATAATACGTAAAAATCCGCAGCACTCCTCCGTTTATGCAAAATCCATTTATTTTTATTTTAAATCAGCAGCAAAGTGTGACAGCGACATTTTGACCATTTTTGGTCTTTATCAAGCAGTGCTTGATAAAGACCAGAGATGGTCGAAACGTCGTTGTCACACTTTGCTGCTGATTTAAAATAAAAAGACTGGATTTTGCATAAATGGAGGAGTGCTGCAGATTTTTACGTATTATTGATACATGCCGGGACCCCCAGCCAGGATCTCTACACGCGAGTACCACCTCTCCTATCAATGGTAGATATTTTTTCCAATTGCTGGAATCTGTAGTGCTGCTTATATTTTGTTATTTTTCGCATCTATTGCACCATAGTCATACCCCAGTAGAAAGATGCAATGAATGTGGACTTTAAATATACAGTAGCATTTAGCATTTTTAATCGGTCATCTCAAAAGTTTTCTCTCAAAGGGAACCTGTCATCACCTTTATGCTGCCCATACTAACGGCAGCATAAAGTAGAGAGACAGATGAGTTGATTTCAGCGGTCTGTCATTTATAAGTAAAAAGTAAGTGGTTGCCGAGAACCAACCTCACAATCATTGTAGACAGACTGGGCCTGGAAAAGAGTCCCGGCCACCTGAGAAGAGTCCTGGTTATTCATGAATTCCTGCTCCCCTGCCCACCTGCTGATGACTGACAGTCTTCTACCTAGTTTTCTCCCTTTCTCTCTAGGAGAGAACTGCCAATCATCAGCAGATGGGTGAGAGAGCAGGGGATTATGAATAACCAGGACTCTTCTCAGGGAGATTTGACTCTTTTCAAGGCACGGGCTGCAATGATTATGATGCTGGTTCTCAGCAACCACTTACGTTTAGCTCATGATGAGTAACACACCACTGAAATCAGCATTTCTGTCACTAATTTATGCTGCCTTCAGTGAGGTCAGCATAAAGTTGATGACAGGTTCCCTTTAAGAACACGCATACACTTGAGGCTAGCATTATGGTCTTCATTTCACTTAACATTCTTATAAGTAAGAACGGAACCTTTTCATGGACCATTTTAAAAGGATTATATTCTAAGACATCAGCTTTGTCAGGATTTCCTTTAATGTGTCTTACCATGAATGTCCATAAGAGGGAGCTCTTACTCTATAGCAGTGATGGTGAACCTTTTAGAGACTGAGTGCCAATCTTCAACCAAAAACCCACTTATTTATCGCAAAGTGCCAACACGGCAATTTACCCTGAATACTACAGTCCAATATAGTACATCTTCTATGTACTTTATCATTTGGCTATAATAACCTGCCTACATTTAGTGCGCTGCTTGTGCTGTACATAGTGCGCCCTGCGCTGATGAATGGCGGGTAAAGTCTAAGGCAAATTGGTATACCTTAGACTTTTTCCAGGGTGCGGGTGCTCACAGACAGGGCTCTGAGTGCTGCCTCTGGCACCAGGGCCATAGGTTTCGCCATCACTGCTCTATAGCATACAATATGCTAAGTATTTTAATCATAAAGTTCTGTCTCTATATTTAAATATACTGTATATGATAAGAATAAATGTATAGGATTTAAAAAAAAAAATCATAACTTCATCTGTCTTGTTTTTTAGGATGAGGTGAAGTTGCCATCCAAACTTAGCATCAGCAAATCTCTAAAGGACACTGAAAAGCAAGAGGTTGAAGAGGAAGGCCAGGAGAAGGAGAACAAAGAAGGTGAGACAGACGAAATCCAACTGTCTTCTGATGAGGAGGTAGAAGTAGAGGAAACCATTGAAGAGTCCAGAGCTGAGCGAATCAAGAGAAGTGGAATGAGAAGAGTTGATGACATAAAGAAAGCTTTCTCAAAGGAAAAGATGGAAAAGACCAAGGTTAGAACCAAAGAGAATTTGGAAAAGACCAGACAAAATCTGGAGAAGACCAGACACAACATTGAGAAAAAGATGACCAAGCTTGGAACCAAGATAGTGACAAATGAAAGGCGAGAGAAGATAAAGACCTCCAGGGACAAGTTCAAAAAGTCCTTCACTCCTGATCACCCTGTCTATGCCCGCTCCAAAACAGCCGTCTACAAAGTCCCCCCCTTCACTTTCTATGTTAAGAAGATCCGAGAGGGAGAAGTTGAGGTGCAGGCCACAGAAATGGTGGACGTCGGAGGAGAGGAAGAGGAGGAAGAAGAGGGGAAAGAGCTGCTGAGAGGAGAGAGCCCTGATCCCAATGCACTTCTTCAGATCACAGAGGACAGTGATGCTGTCTTTGCTGAGAGAAGCGACAGCGATTAAGAAGGGTGCAAAGATTTGTGCCCCTTCCATTTGGACAGATAACCCTATAACCTTCATCACATTTCAGATCCATTTTATTTTGTTTCTTTTTTCATATTCACACATCTTTAACATTTTTCAGCTCTTTACACAAATATATGTAATCACCTTTATATTAGGCAGGCCGCACTTTCAGTAAAAGGTTAATGGAACTGATTGTGTCATTGCTATACAAGTCTATATATACAAATATATGTATAAATGCAGCACAGCCGTCTCTCCTATTAACTCATTCTACTAGCACACTGGTCTACTTTACTTCAAGAAGATGAAAACAGTGCATTCATTGCCTATTTTATGTTTATTAAAACAATGCAGCAGTATCTGGAAGCATTGATTTCGGTCTTAAAGGGACAAAAAATCCTTGTCAGCTTTAAGAGTTTCTGATATAAAGTCTGTTTTAAGTCTAGAGGTGGGGTCTGGCTTAAAAGGTGGCACTTCGCTTATCTGGTCTTGATTGTACTCCTTTCCTTTCACAAAGTGCCTTGGATTAATAGATATAGCACCTTAGGCCCCAGCCCTTTCACAAACTGGTTTCATGTTAACTGGCACTGGAAGAGGGATGAGTAGGAAGAGGAGACAAAATGGATGACTGCTGGGACCCATTTTTTAATACACTTTTTTAACTTCATCTTTTGTATTACTCAATATGCCAACTAGACTCAGTGAACAGGACAATATCATATCATTTCTATTATTTGAAGTCAGTTTTTAGATTATCCTTTAGTGTCCCTTTAAACAGACGTTAAGGCATATTAATAGCAGTGACATTTAAGGATAACTGCTGTGGGCCATCGAGTTCATGAATGGCCAAGTCTGTGTCCTTATCTCTAGTGAAAAGACTTTCGGTGGTAAGAACTATATTATCTTTCCTGTCTCTAGGATTGATATCAACTCCAGAAGCTGGTGGTTCATATTAAGAACCTATAGATTGTTACCTTGGCAAGGTCTCAGTCAAGTCTTGTTATTGTAGGTGAGGTATGTTGTTAAAGTCGAGTCAAGGTTTGTCCATGAGCCATTGTATGGAAGTTACATGTATGTTACTATAGCTACAACATGAGAAGGCTCAGAAGACAAATCGGGTGGTGCTGATGTTGTGAAGATAACAGATACTAAGCTTGAAATTATGCAAGGCTGCGTTATCCTGGGACAAGGTGATCCATAATATATGATGACATGTCTGTGGGCCCAGATACCAGTCTTAATAAATCTATCTTTCAAGTCTTGAAGTCTTGGTTTACAAGTGGTCACAATATTTAATTCTGTCCCTTTTTACAGGGGGCCTTTGCATAAAATATGGAATAATAGTGGGGTAAAGTGAACACTTGCGCATTCCAGTAATGTGAACTGCTGTGGAAGACGTTAGAGTAGACAAAATTTCAGTGAATTTTACTTAAAGGGGTTGTATCACTTCAGCACGTGGCATTTATCATGTAGAGCAAGTTAATACAAGGCACTTACTAATGTATTGTTATTGTCCATAGTGGTTCCTTTGCTGGCTGGATTCATTTTTCCATCACTGCTCGTTTGCATGGTTACGACCACCCTGCCACCAGTGGTGGCCATGCTTGCACACTATAGGAAAAGGTGCTGGTCTCTCTGGTGGACGAGACCTCAGGAGTGCACATAGGCTGGTGCTTTTTCCTATAATGTGCAAGCACAGCCACCACTGATGGATTGCAGGGTGGTCATAACCATGGAAACGAGTAGTGCATAATGTGATGGAAAAATGAACCCAGCCAGTGAAGGAAGCAATATGTACTGTATAATAACAATACATTAGTAAATGCCTTGTACTAACTTTCTCTACGTAATAAATGCTATTTGCTGAAGTGACAAAACCCCTTTAACCTTTGTTATGACATTACTGCATCATTCATGGCCTGAACTGTAGATTAGACATCCTACAGTCCACATAAATAGCTTTAGACCTCGTGACAAGACCAGACCGTAACTGCAGGTGCAGTGACTCATTTAGAAGAGGGGTCCCAGCTCACCACCGCATCATCTCTCCACTGATAGAGTGAATCTGTGCAGGATCCTCTTCTATGTAGGCAGTAAACATAAGCAAACAAGATAGGATTTAACAAGGGGTATTCCAGAATTTTACCATTGATGGATTACCCTGCCCTTGCCCATCAGCTGTTTCACAGTGGCTCCGGCACCAGAACCACACAGCTCCGTTGTACAGTGGATGGAGCTTGTAACTGCTGCAATTAAATGGGAGCAGTACTGCAATTACCAGTTCCCTCCACTACACAATGGCGGAGCTGTGTGGCTCTGATGCCGGATCCACTCTGAAACAGCTGATTGGTGGAAAGTATGAGATGTTGGACCCCAGTCTATCATATATTGATGGCCTACCTCAGTTTTTCAGCTGTTGAAAGACTTCAATGATGGCAATTATACTGTAGTTTAAGCAGCTGGAAGAGCCACAGATTGGAAATCCATGCTCTAGTATATTATCTGTAAATGGACCTTAAAATATTTTACTGTTTAGGCTTTTTGTGATCACATACGAAACAAGTTGCTTTATCTCTACTCCACAATGAGGTTCAGAGTGGCATTTTACGTCCATTGATAAATACTTGTCTTGATATGAGCTGCACTTGACACATTGCCCTGCGCACTCAGAAGAATGCCATGTCAAAGAGGAAATTTACATAGGAAGGCATGCAAGATTTATCAAAATGATAAGGATGGACAAAAAGATAGAGCCTTTACCCATTTTGTTGAGAATAAAATAAAGTTCATCCAATAAAACATCTTTTAACATAATTGTGCATGGCTATAACTCTTTTTATGCAATAAAGACTGAATGCAGTTTATAAAACACACAATAGGTATATAAATGAAGCCATTTCTGGAAAACACCATTCCTTCTGCCACCACCATTGTTGAGTTCAATAGGAGATGTTGGAGCTCCATCTAGTGGAATTTTGCCATTCTGCCTGTTTGTAAGTGGCCTGGTATACATAATAGTTTAAATAACGTACATATCAATTTATTGAGGTTATTTCAGCCAATTACTGTTGCAAGTTAGATCATGTGAACCCCAATAAGATTCACCAGCTGCCACAGCAATTACCGTGTGGAAATCACTTCCTCTATACATTTCTATGACATGGAGGTTGTCACACGACTGAACAGAGAAACTGTCTTCCTGTCCATATAAGGCTACTTTCACATTAGCGTTTTCAATTCCACTATTGAGTTCCGTCATAGGATCTCAATAGCGGAAGGAAACGCTTCAGTTTTGTCCCCATTCATTGTCATTAGGGACACAACTGAACTCAACGAAACACCGTTTGGTTGCGTCCCCATTGCGGACATAAAAACGCTGCAAGCACGTTTTTCTGTCCGCGATGTGGTGCGGAGCAAGTCGGATCCGTCCCGACACGCAATGTAAGTCAATAGGGACGGATCCGTCTTCTCTGACACAATCTGACACAATAGAAAACGGATGACTTTCAATAGTGTTCAAGACGGATCCGTCATGGCTATAGAAGACATAATACAACCGAATCCGTTCATGACGGATGCATGCGGTTGTATTATTGTAACGGAAGCGTTTTTGCAGATCCATGACGGATCCGCAAAGAATGCTAATGTGAAAGTAGCCTTACAGATGCAGTGGGATCCAGTGAGTCTCATGATCTAACTGCCAAGCAGTTACTTAATCAATAAAACAATATATTAGTTTGTGATGTATAACACTTAGACAAGGGAGAGGCACACAAAACATTTTCTAGGCGTGCCTCTTCAACTGGATGATGATGTGAATCAAAACAGTGGGTTTGGATCGCTGTATCAGAAAAGTAGAACTCCAACCCCCATAAAGAATTGTAGGCTTATTTAGAATAAATTAAATTAAATTATACTTTAAATTATACACTTAGTGTATGCTTTCTTGCCTTAGGCATGACCATCAACTAGTTCACTATCCTAAAACACCAGCTATATTACCATGAAAGCAACATCTGCAAAACCATAGCAAAAATGATATTAACTTGGGAAAGAACAGAACACCTAGTGACTTCTATTTCATTTTTTCAGCTGCAACTGTGTATCAGTAGTCCAAGATACTTCCTGATTGTTCAACCCTGCACTTGACTTGGCTAACGTCCCCCCCCCGAGCAGGAAATGTATTCAGCGTCGGACTGAGGTGCCTCGGGCCCACCAGTAAAATTCATTTTGGGGGCCCACTGTAAACCTACATGTACAGCACAGCGGCAGCAGTAGCAAGACACTACAAGATGATGGATTATGGGGGTCCATGTAGTGCAGTTGAGAGGACAGGTCTCTGAGGAAAGAGAATACAGGCTGGTCTGCCTCTGCACCTTGAAGTCTTCTCCACCAAGCGCTGTTTGTATAATGATAAACTGGCTGATTTGTTAAATAATGTACCCAGTTTTTATAAATCATAGGCTGGTATCTGTATGTAGTGCAGTTAGTCCACTGTGCCATGTGCCACTTGTGTAGGTGGTGGAGGACTAAGGGCCCACCTTGCTCAGGGGCCCACCGGGGGATTCACCTGTTCCCCTGTGGACCAGTCCAAGCCTGAATGTGTTGGTCTACCAAATACACAGTGTGCATCCGGTAGTCTGAGAAATGGTGTAGTCGTCTTGTATGGCAAAGGAGGAGCCAGGAAATTGGCGGACCTGCAGCTAAGCAGATCATCAAGTAAGTGTAAGGAGGTCACAGTGTGTTTGGCCATTCCCCAGTCAAAGGGGGTTGTTTCATTTCAGCAAATCGCATTTATCATGCAGACAAAGTTAATACAAGACACTTACTAATATAATGAGATTGTCCATATTGCCTCCTTTGCTGGCTTGATTCATTTTCCCATAACATTATACACTGCTCGTTTCCATGGTTATGACCACCCTGCAATCCAGCATAAATAAATGTGTTTTGGAGGGGAGCAGCTGCCTGCTCCCAGCAGGTCGTAACCCCTGGATATGTGCAGTGCATAATGTGATGAAAAAATGAATGAAATGCAAAGAAAGCAATATGGACAATCACAATACATTAGTATGTGCCTTGTGTTAACGTTGTCTACATGATATATGCCATTTGTTGCAGTGGCGGATCCCGAGCCTGGTCTCAGGAGGGGCATTTCCCCGGGAAATAGGAGATTATGGGGCCCCTGTGTCCCCGCCCACCCTCAAGCCACACCCACACACAGCCCCACCCATATATCACTCCCATACCTCTTACATCCTGTGATGTCTCCTTTGATGTAGATGTTCTCTTTCTTCATCTTCTCCATTCAGACCAGACCGCCATGATGATTTCTTTCAGCCATCTCTCATCTCTGCAGAGTTTGACAGACAGACAGACAGACATCTTAGTTTCCTACTTTTCCTCACACCTTTTCAACATCCCATTATGCACCCCCAATACTGAGATGCTGTGCCCCCAAAAACTATACTGTAGAAACAGATAAACCCCCTGAAAATACAAGTTATACACAGATAGCGCCCCCTTTAATAATTATTGAAACACAATGCCCTAAAAAATAACTGCACCCAGCAAATAGTGCCCCTGACACTAATAGTGTAACCATAATGTCCGCCAAAAATAACTGTGCTAAGCTGATACTGTGCCAGGGTGCCCCCACAGTAATAGTGCTCCCCAAAATCCCAACAATAGTAATAATTCTGTGCCAGAGTGCACTTAGTAGTAATAGTGTTCCTACAGTGCCCCCAACAGTAATTGTGTCCCAGAAGTAATAATGCTCCCATAGTCCCCCAGTTGTAATAAAGCCCCCTTATAATATGCACCAGTACAAAAAAATGCTCCGTTGTGTGGCAGTAAAAAATAAAATAAAATACCTTAGTGCCCCCAGTCAATGTCCCCAGAATGCCCTCATGTGTTCCAATGACCCATACTGTGTGCCACTACAAAAAAACACTTAGTGCCCCCAGTTGAGCTAAGGTGCCCATAGTGCCCCTATAATTTGTGCCAGTATAAAATACTCCTATATAGTACCCCTAGAAGATGCCCCCATTGTGCTCCTTTCCCGTCCCCATAGTGCCCTTCATAATGTGGCAGTATAAAATGCTCCTGTAGACTGTCCCACATAGATGCACCCATAATGCTTCTCTCTCCCCTTTTCCATAGTGGAACCAAAATGGGTACCAGTATTAAATACCCCTACATAATGCCCCCATAGTGCTCTATCCCCCCCTTCTCCATAGTGCCCCCCATAATGTGCCAGTATATAGGGCTACCATTAGATGCCCCCATAGTGCTCCTTCCCCACCCTCTCCATAATGCTCCACCCATATTGTGCCAGTATATAGGGCCCCCATTAGATGCCCCCATAGTGCTTCTTCCCCCCCTCTCCATAGTGCTCCCTCCATAATGTGGCAGTATATAGGGCCCCACCCCCTTTCTTGCCATACTGTACTAAAAATAATTAAAACAATAAACACTTATACTTACCTCCATGACACTGCGATGCGATGCAGGCCTCTTCCGGCCTGTATCCAGCTCTGTACGGGTCAGAAATCACGCCGCCTGCACCGGCCTCTGATAGGCTGCAGGCCTAGTGCCTGTAGCCTATCAGAGGAACTGGCAAGGGAGAGCCTCTCCCCTGCTCCTCCGCATCATTCATCTGTATCGCTGTCCTGAGGACGGCGATATAGCTGAATATGGAGTTGAGCGCTTCCATCTGAATATGGAGATGGGAGCTCTCCTCTCCCTGCCGCTGCCACGCCCAGAATTTTGCCCCGATGCCCCCCCCCCCTCCATGGATCCGCCAATGATTTGTTGATGTGAGACAACCCCTTTAATGTAATATATAGTAACCTTTATTTAATCAAAATATTAAGCTTAGTATAAATAATAGGGGAGAAAGGCACGATGAAAACTGATACAGAAATAAATTACATAAGGCATATAAGACAGATAAAGCACTTCATGTCATAATGACCGGGTATAGGTCAGAATATATCAAGCTACATATACAGTACAAAGCCAGGTACATAGAAAATACCAGACGCCCCACTCATTGCACTGCACCAGCATAAGCCTAGAACCAAAATATCAAGCTGAATATATAAAGCTAAATACATAAGTAATACTCCAATAAATCTAGGACACATCTATCAGGCTGAATACAAAAAGCTGGGCCCTAAATATAATACTCTACCTCTAGCTGAATATATAGCGCTGAACACATAAAGGATACAAAGAGGCACTAATGCTGTATTCTACCAGAGCAGTAGTGATGTAATCGACAGATGTGCTCCGTTGAACATACACATATAACACAAAGAATTATAATAGTTGTGGTCGGGGCGACGGCCCCTGATCGTACTAACCGGACCTTACCGATGGCTGGTTAATGCCGGGAGCCAGGAACGAGGGTAGGCCTAAAAGTGGGCCTACCCCAATGAAACCGAAGAAAAAAAGGGGAGGGTGGGTGGGGTACCTGGCTGCACGTCCCGCCTGCAAGTCACGTCGAGGTTATAAAGGCCAAGGGGGAGTGGCCTCAGCCCCTCCCACAAATATAGGCTGCCCAGCAGCCTTAACTACTTGTGGTCAGGGCGACGGCCCCTGATCGTACTAACCAGACCTTACCGATGGCTGGTTAATGCCGGGAGCCAGGAACAAGGGTAGGCCTAAAAGTGGGCAAAAATAGAGACACAACATACTGCCAAAACACTTTATTGTACGATTACAGGGCAATCAAGCAAAAAGCATTGCGAATTTCCGATTAAGGATTCGGAACATATCTGGAGAAACAAGATGACCTCCAACGCTCCATGCTTCTGATGACATGCAGAGGTATTTGGTGCCTAGAAGCCGCTGAGGCCGCCCCAATGCGAAATGAGTGGCCTGAGATGGTCTTTGGATCATAACCTAACCCCGCCACCAATGAGCGAACATGCGACACGAACTGCGATGTTGATAATGGGACCCCCCTTGAATGGTAGCAGAGGACTAACCGAGGCTGCCGCCTGAAGCCCTAATGATATTTGCTGCAGAGCTTTGACCGGGCACCAGTCGTTGTGCGAAGGGTAAAACCTCAGCTGTGTTAGAGTCCCTGTCTGTGCGGTCTTAGTAGAAGAAATGCTGAGTATGAAGTGGTCGTGATGCCAGGACAAATGCTGCTTTTGGAGATGACGGCCGCTCCTAACGGCAGCGGTGAATTCCCCGGGCCGGAGGAACCCGTAGAACCCTAGGTATAAGGCGGCTTTGATGATGGTACTGACTAGAGACCCAAAAGGATTACCGTCCAGGGCCAAAGACAGCTGCCTGAACATCGAGCTGGACAGGGGTTGTCGGGCCACTGGCCTACTTGCACTGACTTTATCAATGCCCCTGAGAGTGGCTTTGATGGCTTGTGACGTGAAGAATGAGCCTCGGGTGGGGTCGTTTAACGTGAACTGGTGTTGTACCCCTGCCAAGTAAAGGCGGATGGTGTTGGAAGAGAGGCCGAGGTTGGAATGACAATGAGCGATAAAAGCCATCATGAATGAAACGTCATCGACGTTGCCCTGAGGGTGTCCATTGGCAAAATCCCTGTAGAGATTCCAGCCCGTGCGAGAACGAACTCGGGTATGGAAAGCTTGCGATTGAGGCGGGAATCTTTGGATTTCAACACTACTGAAACCTCTCCGCAATCAATAGTTTTGTTCTCATTAGCATCATGCGATGCTATGAGAATTGACGCCAGGTTGACTTCCTTGCCAGCCAATATATCCTTCCTGATATTTTCTGCCACAAAGTGAGCCGGGGCAATGGCCGGAGGAGTGAAGGACATACCTGGGGAACCTGCCAGAGGCCATGGTGGGTTGCCACGGGAGCCACTGGCTGCGAGACGGCGGAGGTCCTGGACTGGAGCTCCATGACCCTGGTCTGGATGTCTGCTACTGAAGCAGCCAGACTTCCCATTGTGGCGTGTAACTGAGCCAAAGAAGTCTGAATTGTGGGTAACAATGCTTGATCACTGGAAGGTCCCGGATTAGACACCAGCAGTCTATACAGCTCCGCCTTTCTGGCCGACGCCGTGTGGCTGATGCCCCTTCTGTTTAATTCCGCGATCAGCTTTGGAATTGTCGAATTCCTGAGGGATCCATGGCCAGCCAGACCGGAAACCTGGGACTCGGAGATGGACGAAGCGTCATCTATGTCCGAAGCCTGGGACATGTTGACCGCGCCGACTGACAAGACGAACCGGGACACACCTGAGGACTAAAACCTTAGTTACTATGTGGAAAGAAGACCGCGAGGAGACCCCGCATGCTGAGGAAACCCTGGTGCAAGGGGGGGGTGCCCGACCACTACCAGGGGTGAGATGAGCCGACCCTATGACTGTGGACGGAGCCCCGTGGACCAGTGCTGACACTTACCTGGGTATGGATATGGACGCGAATGGAACAGGTACCGTGGTGGAGGACCCGGACCCACCGATGTAGGTGGAGGCCTTGTTTAGGAAGGCCGATGGAATTGAAGCCCCCTAACGTTGCTGCCACGTAAAAACAAAAAGAATCATGATGAATATAACCTTTATGCCCTGAATATCGAAGGCGACCCCATGCTAGAAGATCACTGGCCGGTGGACCCCCACTTTTTTTTTTTTTTTTTTTACCTACCGACCCGGACGTACCAGGCCGGTCAACCCGCCAGCATGGGCAGACGAGACATGGTGCCTGACCGTTTCAAGCGGACATGTGACGAGGACTGACGAATATGACAACCTGGACGTTCCAGGCAGGATAACATGCCACCACGGTGGCAGACGTGACATTGCCTGAACACTTCAAGCCGACATGCAACAAAGATTGACGAGTATAACAACCTGGACGTTCCAGGCAGGACAACATGCCACCGTGGGTGGCAGACGTGACACAGCCTGAACGCTTCAAGCAGACGTGCAACGAGGATTAACGAGGACAACAACCTGGACGTTCCAGGCAGGCCAACATGCCACCGCAGAAGGCAGACGTGACATTGCGCCCGAACGCTTCAGGCCCAAGTGTAACAAAAAAAACATAATCATACATAACCTGTAGATACCAGGCAAGACAACATGCCACCCAGGCGGCGGACGTGACATAGCACATAAACACAACAGCAGCCGTGCAACGAGGTTTGACCAGCATTACGACCTGAAGTACCAGGCAAGACAACATGCCACCGCAGCGGCAGACGTGACATAGCGAGCAAACGCTTTGACGGACGTGCAACGAGGACTGACAAACATAACCCCTCAAGGAACAAGATAAGATAGTAAGCCAACATGGTGCCACTGTGACAGGACGCCTAACCTCCACTGGTGCCATGCAAAGAACCGCCCCCCCCCCCCCCCAAGCCGACGTGGACATGGACAGCAGCTAACCCTTACATAACGTGCCATGCGGACAATGCTGCCTGGAAGCACCAGGTCCCGGCACACCAACACTAAAGCCCCTGGCAAGCCTGTGAGCCCAACAGGGCATAATAACACCACTGTGAAAATAACATAGAACATAAAGAAAGCATGGAATATCAGAACGTACCACCTACTGCTTAGCAAGGGATGTCCGTGGAATGGCGTGAAGCGTCAGCTATGTGACCCGATTGCAGCCACTGAAATATGATGTAGTTTTTAAATACAGTGAATATGTCCTGGCGAACTTAAATTATTGAGTGATCACATCATACGCATATATAGACGCTCCGGCGGCTCATATCATCTATAACGCCCTGGTAATAGGAGGTATAACACATGAATGGAGTGCTGCTAAGGGATGGCAAGCAGGACCACAAACCAGCAAGAATCAAGATTATTATATTTTTTTTTTCTTTCAGAACAACCACAGGGCACCCTAAATCCACCGAACCCCTGTGGGCCGCCCTCCCTGCGACGGAAGACCCTGTTCATTAAACTCGATTGGGTTGCCTGCCTTATGCTGGACAGGACCGGTCCTCCAGCAGGAGACACTTTCTGCAGCTGGTCTGCAATCTGAACACTGACCAAACGAGGATCCTGAACAGGGGACCCCACCAACTCCAAATCCTCTAACAGGGTGCATTTAAACGGGCTACTGCAGTAGATAAGATTTTAATGCATACTGATTACAGAGGGTAAGGTTTACACACCAGACAGGATGCCTCTGGAAGTGCAAGGCTCCCCATGGCAGGAGCGATCGTGGCAGGGGGAGGAGCCACCGTGTGTGCCTAGCAACCGGCAACACACGCGGCCGAAAGCCGAACACTCACGGAGCACATGACCGAAGGGGGCAGGACTGAGCCATCCGGCCTGGACACAGGATCCCGCAATGCTCCGGACCTGCCACTAGCTCCCCCTGCGCCCAAGAACCCTGACGCCCGGTGCGAGCGGCCATAACACCGGAACCCCCAGCTTACCTGTGCCCACCAGGCTTCCAGAGACGGACGGAACTTATACTTACCTAAGCCGGTCGTGGAGGTGCTGGACGTGCAGGGAACCAGGCATGTGAACGTAACCCGGAAGTACCTGGCTGCACGTCCCGCCTGCAAGTCACGCCGAGGTTATAAAGGCCAAGGGGGAGTGGCCTCACCCCCTCCCACAGATACAGGCTGCCCGGCAGCCTTAAAGGGAACCTGTCACCGGGATTTTGTGTATAGAGCTGAGGACATAGGTTGCTAGATGGCCGCTAGCATTTCCGCAATACCCAGTCCCCATAGCTCTGTGTGCTTTTATTGTGTAAAAAAACCGAATTGATACATATGCAAATTAACCTGAGATGAGTCCTGTATGTGAGATGAGTCAGGGACAGGACTCATCTCAGGTTCATTTGCATATGTATCAAATCGTTTTTTTTACACAATAAAAGCACACAGAGCTATGGGGACTGGGTATTGCGGAAATGCTAGCGGCCATCTAGCAACCTATGTCCTCAGCTCTATACACAAAATCAAGGTGACAGGTTCCCTTTAACTACTAGTCAGATATTCAACACACCTACATATAAATCAAAGTAACCAATCACTAAGGAAGAGAGGCCCATATGAGACTAAGCAACCTACCCACTGACATGATGTGCGATATACTGAGATGTCACCCCACGTACTAACACCTCGACATGTGTTTCGCCCCTCAGGCTTCATCAGGAGGTGATTATTAAAGTAAAATAGGGGTATATATAGGAAGAAAAAGTGGGTTCTTAATAAATAAGAAGAATCACCTAAAACACACCATTAATAGCGCAACTCCGTCATGATGGCTGATCCTCATCGTCCCCGCGTAGCCAGCGCGCATGCGCAGCAACTCAAATCACGTGTGACGGAGCACATCCAGATGATGTCATACAGCACATGTTCCGGGCCACGTCTTGATGTGATCATGTGATTGTAAAGTCATGTGATATAAACGGAACACATAGCCCATAATAAGGTGATGTGATATAACTCTACTACATACAAAAATACTGTGGGTGACATCTCAATTGAATGAACTACATAATCAAAATACAGGTAATTGTAAAAAAAAAACATATTCCTAATAGTTTAATATACGTTTGCCCACATGATTGTAATAAAAGAAGGAGAGGGAACATACTGTATGTATATATAACAATGTAATCATTGCCAATCACAAGAGATATGAATTAATCAACAAATAGACTAAACATGATATGTACTTAAATGTACAAGGTCCATTTAAATCAATTAACATCATCATTATGTGAACTCCATAATTAACTAACACATAGTTAAAATGTGAAATATAAATCTATAAAGGCTCAAAAAAGAGCAATATTCCCCCATAGTATACATATATATTGTCGTCCTTCCACACGGGCGTCTTCCGTGCAGAAGGCTGTTCCTGTCAGGGGCTACGTCACAGTCGCGTCACAATCAGGCGTCCGTCAAGCTAGGTAAATTTGTGCTGTCGGCACTCCAGCTGCCCGCTCTTCTCCTTCAGGGAGCCTCTGGTTTTCTCCCCCTCCCTTCAACAACCGCTACTCCAAGCGATCATCCCATCAGTGCCGGAGGATTCATTTTCTCCTCTTGTGCAGTCAGGACGTCGCATCTGGTTGCAACCATGTCGGCAGGGGCGTAGCTATAGGGGGTGCAGAGGTAGCAGTCGCTACCGGGCCCAAAGACCCTTGTGCCACATAAGACACTGGCATTATAGAAAGTGCATGCTGGTGAATTTACATCTCTGCCTGTAGGGAAGTGGTTAGGTCAAGAATATGGCATGAGGCGGTGCCCTTTTAATGTTTGCCTCAGGCAGCAGGGAGGCTACGTGCTTCCCTGCCCCTTTTCAACAAGCATTGAGGGAAGGGGGGCCCCAATCTGAACTCTTGCACTAGGGCTGTCACGGAAGGTGTACAGAAACTAGAAGACACAAAATGAAGATCCGACTGACTGGATACAAAACTAAGGAACCAAAGGGTAAGCCCTGTAACAGACCTGGCTCTCTCCCTTACTGCTCAGCCTATGCAACAATCTCTATGGTAAATGATTGCATATCCTCGTTCCTCGACTGTATGACACCTGAACACCCTATAATAGTGAGGGGACACGACCACCGGCTCCCTACACTAGATACGGAGGGAGTCAGGGTCACCTAGGATCCAGCAAACAGGAAAACACAAATGAATGAACAAACTTATCTGTAGAAGACTCAGTAGTAGCATACAACATGCACACACTCCAGGAAGTTGTATAAACCGCAAATTGATGCAGTATGGGAAGGGATTTAAAGGGATGCAATCAGTGCAACTACATGACAGCTGAGAGAGGCTAACGAGATGAGGAAACGAAAGCAAAACAAAAGAAACCTCAAGTAGGAGGTTCTGAAGAACGTCTGTCGGAGCTTCTCATATGTCTGGTGGTGACAGTACCCCTCCTTCTACGAGTGGACTCCGGACACTCAGAGCCCACCTTTTCAGGATGGGACCTATGGAAAGCCCTGATGAGACGAGTGGCCTTAATGTCTGTCACTGGGATCCACATCCTCTCCTCAGAACCATAACCCTCCCAATGAACGAGGTACTGGAGAGAACCGCGGACAACACGAGAATCCACAATCCTAGAGACCTGAAATTCAAGATTACCATCAACCACAATCGGAGGAGGAGGCAAAGACGAGGGTACAATGGGTTGGACATAAGGTTTTAATAAGGACTTATGAAAAACATTATGGATCTTCCAAGTCTGAGGAAGATCAAGACAGTAGGCAACAGGATTGATGACGGACAAGATTTTGTAAGGCCCAATAAACTTAGGACCCAACTTCCAGGAGGGAACCTTCAATTTGATATTCTTAGTAGACAACCACACCAGATCACCAACATTCAGGTCCGGACCAGGCACACGTCTCTTATCCGCCACACGCTTCTATCTGTCACTCATGCTCTTTAGATTATCCTGAATCTTTTGCCAAATAGATGACAAATACGAGGAGAATCTGTCCTCATCAGGTAAACCAGAAGACCGCTCTCCAGAGAATGTCCCATATTCACCAAAAAATTGTGACTTATCAGAGGACTCCTGACGACGGTTATTTAAAGCAAACTCAGCAAAGGACAAAAAAGAACACCAATCCTCCTGATTCTCCGCCGCAAAACAGCGCAGATATGTCTCCAGATTCTGATTGACGCGCTCTGTCTGGTCATTCGACTGTGGGTGGAAAGCAGAAGAGAATGACAACCGAACCCCCAAGCGAGAACAGAAAGCCTTCCAGAATCTGGAAACAAACTGCATGCCCCTATCAGAGACTATGTCTGAAGGAATACCATGCAATTTGACAATGTGATCAATAAATGCCTGCGCCAGCATCTTAGCATTGGGCAAGCCAGGAAAAGGAATGAAATGCACCATTTTGCTAAAACGGTCCACCACCACCAGAATCACAGTCTTCCCCGAGGAACGAGGCAGGTCCGTAATGAAGTCCATGGACAGATGTGTCCAAGGACGGGAAGGAATGGGTAACGGAAGGAGAGGACCTGATGGCCGTGAATGAGGGACTTTGGCACGAGCGCAGGTCTCGCAGGCTGCCACAAAACCCTCAACTGACTTACGAAGCGCCGGCCACCAGAATCTCCGAGCGATGAGATCCACTGTGGCTCTTGCCCCCGGGTGCCCAGCAAGGACAGTATCGTGGTGCTCCTTAAAAATCTTGTGTCTTAAAGCGAGAGGCACAAACAACCTCCCAGGAGGACAAAGATCAGGAGCCTCTGACTGGGCTACCTGAACCTCTGCCTCCAATTCAGGAAAAAGAGCAGAGACCACCACACCTTCAGCCAAAATGGGACCCGGGTCTTCAAAATTCCCACCTCCCGGAAAACAACGTGACAGGGCATCTGCCTTTACATTCTTAACCCCAGGGCGGAACGTGACAACAAAATTAAACCTTGAAAAGAACAAAGACCACCTGGCCTGTCTTGGGTTCAGACGCTTGGCTGACTCCAAGTAGGCCAGATTGTTATGGTCAGTAAACACGGTAATAGGGTGTCTGGCTCCCTCTAGCCAATGGCGCCATTCCTCAAAAGCTAACTTGATGGCCAACAACTCCCTATCTCCCACATCGTAATTTCTCTCTGCGGAGGAGAGTTTCTTCGAGAAAAAGGCACACGGTCGCCATTTGGCAGGAGAGGGACCCTGAGACAAGACCGCACCCACACCCACCTCAGAAGCATCCACCTCAACTATGAAGGACAGAGAAATATCAGGTTGTACCAAGATGGGAGCGGTAGCAAAACTCTCCTTGATACTAGAAAAGGCCTTACGCGCCTCTACCGACCAGGAGGAAAAATCTACCCCCTTTCTAGTCATATCAGTGAGTGGTTTAACAACAGAGGAATAATTCAAAATAAACTTCCTGTAATAATTGGCAAAACCCAAAAAACGCATCAGCGCCTTCTGATTCTCAGAAAGCTCCCACTCAAGCACAGCACGGACCTTCTCAGGGTCCAAGCGAAAACCAGAAGCGGGGAGAAGAAACCCCAGAAATTGAATTTCTGAAACCGCAAACACACATTTTTTTCAGTTTAGCGTACAATTTATTCTCCCGCAGGATGAGCAAGACCTGATGTAGGTGGTCCTTATGAGTTTTGAAATCAGGAGAAAAAATCAAAATGTCATCCAAATACACTAATACAAATTTCCCCATTAAATGATAAAAAATGTCGTTCACAAAATGCTGAAAGACGGCTGGAGCATTCATCAAACCAAAAGACATAACCAAATTCTCAAAATGGCCCTCAGGGGTATTGAAGGCCGTCTTCCATTCGTCTCCTTCTCTGACCCTGACCAGGTTGTATGCCCCTCTTAGATCCAACTTGGAAAAAACTTTAGTCCCAACAACCTGGTTAAACAGGTCCGGGATCAGAGGAAGCGGATAAGAGTCACGAATTGTGATACTGTTCAGCTCCCTGAAATCCAGACAAGGTCTTAAAGAACCATCTCTTTTCTTAACAAAGAAA
Organism: Bufo gargarizans; assembly: GCF_014858855.1. Lineage (NCBI taxonomy): Eukaryota > Metazoa > Chordata > Amphibia > Anura > Bufonidae > Bufo > Bufo gargarizans. The sequence continues at coordinate 109,284,130 of NC_058085.1, forward strand.
AAACCAGCGGCAACAGGTAACTTCGAGGGTCATATGTGTCCCTTTCTCAGACTCTCAGAGATATAAGCATGCATAGCGACCCTTTCAGGTTGGGAGAGATTGTATAAACGAGATTTAGGCAGCTTGGCGCCTGGGGTTAGGTTAATAGGGCAATCGTACTCCCTGTGAGGGGGCAAGTCCTGAACACCACTCTCAGAAAACACATCCGAAAATTCAGAGAGAAAAGATGGTACAGTCTTAGTAGAAACCTCAGAAACAGATGTCGTGAGGCAATTCTCTCTGCAAAAGTCACTCCAACCATTTATTTCCCTCGCTTGCCAATCAATGGTGGGGTTATGTTTAGTGAGCCAGGGTAGCCCCAACACTAGAGGAGTAGGCAACCCGCTTAGGACGAAATATGACACATCCTCAACATGAGTATCACTCACAATCAAACGGATATTGTGAACTATGCCCTTTAATGATTTCTGAGAAAGTGGAACGGAATCAATAGCAAAAACAGGTATATCCTTTACCAAAGTGCATACCTGGAAACCATGAGTTATAGCAAATTGATTATCAATGAGATTGACAGCTGCTCCGCTATCTACAAAAATCTCACAAAAAATGTTCCTGCCCTCTAGCGCCACCCTGGCAGGTAGGACAAAACGGGAACTACAAGCAAACGGAAAACCTTCAATTTCCCCATCAACCTTGCCAATAGTAACAGATGGAACGTTTTTAGAGGATTTTTTTCTTATTGTTTCTTTATTACTATCAAAAAAATGCCTGAATCTCCTAGAGGGACAAACATTTGCCAAATGATTTATACCTCCACAACAGAAACAAACCTTCCTATGAGAGCTGAATCTTCTATTGTCAGAGGCAAGCAAACCCAGCTGCATGGGCTCCTGCTCAGAAGGGATTGAGAGCGACTGAGACCCCTGTGCACTGAATGAGACCGCCGCAGTGTCCTTGGACTGAGTATGACAGGAAGGAGTGATCTCTCCTCTCTCTCTAAGACGCCTGTCAATACGAACGGCCCGAGATATGGCAGAGTCCAAGGAGGTAGGTCTCTCATGAAAGGCAAATGCATCTTTCAATCCCTCTGAAAGACCATGGCAAAATTGACTTCGGAGTGCAGCATCATTCCAACCAGTATCAGCTGCCCATCTCCAAAATTCAGAACAGTATATCTCTGCGGACTGTTTACCCTGGCATAAAAGACATAGTCTAGACTCAGCCAGAGCAATACGATCCGGATCATCATATATCTGACCCAGGGCTAAAAAAAATTCATCCACTGAACAGAGGGGCCGTGACCCCACCGGCAGCGAAAAGGCCCAGGACTGAGCGTTATCCCTGAGCAGTGAGATGATGATCCCCACCCTCTGCTCTTCATCACCAGAGGAATGGGGAAGTAGGTGAAAATGGAGTTTGCAAGCCTCTCTAAAACGAACAAAATTCTCACTACCCCCGGAGAACATATCCGGGAGCGAGATCTTAGGCTCAGAACAAACTCCATGAACGCAAGCTGAACCGGTCACCTGAAACTGAGAAACAGTTTTACGGAGATCTGCTACCTCCAATGAAAGACCCTGCATGTGTTCAGTCAAAAGTGAAACCGGATCCATGCTTGAGACGGTTTTGGCGGTTTATAATGTCACGGAAGGTGTACAGAAACTAGAAGACACAAAATGAAGATCCGACTGACTGGATCCAAAACTAAGGAACCAAAGGGTAAGCCCTGTAACAGACCTGGCTCTCTCCCTTACTGCTCAGCCTATGCAACAATCTCTATGGTAGATGATTGCATATCCTCGTTCCTCGACTGTATGACACCTGAACACCCTATAATAGTGAGGGGACACGACCACCGGCTCCCTACACTTAATACGGAGGGAGTCAGGGTCACCTAGGATCCAGCAAACAGGAAAACACAAATGAATGAACAAACTTATCTGTAGAAGACTCAGTAGTTGCATCCAACATGCACACACTCCAGGAAGTTGTATAAACCGCAAAGTGATGCAGTATGGGAAGGCATTTAAAGGGATGCAATCAGTGCAACTACATGACAGCTGAGAGAGGCTAAGGAGATGAGGAAACTAAAGCAAAACAAAAGAAACCTCAAGTAGGAGGTTCTGAAGAACGTCTGTCAGAGCTTCTCAGATGTCTGGTGGTGACAAGGGCCCATTAGCTTTTAGCTACGCCCCTGCATGTCGGAGGAGGGGGAGGGGGGTCGGCTGGTGCGGCGCTCACGGCACTCCAGAGGATGGTGAGATGCCACTCTCAGCTTCATTCTTTGCCCGGCGTGGGTCACGTGCGCCGCGCGATCACAGGCGGGCGCGCCTTCAGGCTCCCCACCGCTGCCTGCTTGTGTTCCTGCGTCACATTCCTCAGCTGGCGCCAGAAGTATGGGGTATAGTTTCAGCGGCCTCGGGTCCTTATTTGTTAAGAAATAATTCGGCCCTGTTTTACGGCTTTCTGAACGGGGATTAAAAAAAAATAAAAGAAAAACCCCCATGCTTTACAGTGTATCTCATATTGTTATTAGGAGATAATTGCTGCTTGTGCGGGACATTTATCATTATAGGATGGGTTCTTGTACCGGTAATCCTGTATTCCATACCCTCTCATGTATTAGATTTTATTTAATTGTAGACATATTGTTTGTTCTTTATCTACGGTTTACTTCCGGTTGTGCATGATGCCTACCCAGGCCAAGAAATACCACGCCAGCACACGCCGTGTAGGCTACTTTTCATCATCCAAGGTTTGTAGTCTGTAATTCAGGCACCATTCACATCATCTAGCACGCGGATTACCGCTTGTCGTCTCGATCTATGCTATCTGTCGCTCAATCACGCTACGCTTTTCTCATAGATATATGTTGCCTGCTCACGTTATTCTAATCAAATTTCCTATTACCAATGTCTACTGCCTGTTTACATTTATGTCTTCCGCCTGTTTGCGTTATTCAGGCCGTGTTTTCTTTCACTGTCCATAGCCTGTTTACGTTATTCAGGCTACGTTTTGTCATATCCATATTTACCGCCTGTTTATGTTATTGAGGCCGCATTTTCTTTCAATGTCTATAGCCGGTTTACGTTACTCAGGCCACGTTTCATCATATCTATGTCTTTCGCCTCTTTACGTTATTGAGGCCATGTTTTCTTCCAATGTCTATAGCCTGTTTACATCATTCAGTTTCATGCTTTCCTTATCTCTTGTCTACCGCCTGTTTACGTTATTCAGGCCGTGTTTTTTCAATGTCTATAGCCTGTTACGTTACTCTGGCCACGTTTCGTCATATCTATGTCTCACGCCTGTCTACGTCATCCAGTTCATGTTTTCCTTATCTCTGTCACCACCATCTGAGAAGCTCTGACAGATGCCTTTCAGAACCTCCTCCTTGAGCTTTCTTTGTTTTGCTTTCAGTTCCTCATCTCGTTAGCCTCTCTCAGCTGTCATGTAGTTGTACTGATTGCATCCCTTTAAATTCCTCCCCATAGTGCATCAGTTTGCGGTTTATATTACTTCCTGGAGTGTGTGTGCATGCTGATCCTACTTCCCAGTCTTCTACAAGATAAGTGTTGTGCATTCATTTGTGTTTTTCTGTTTGCTGGATCCCAGGTGACCCTGACTCCCTCCGTATCTAGTGTAGGGAGCCGGTGGTCGTGTCCCCTCACTATTATAGGGTGTTCAGGTGTTATACAGTCGAGGTACGAGGATATGCAATCATCTACCATTGGGATTTTCGCATAGGCTGAGCAGTCAGGGAGAGTGCCAGGTCTGATGCAGGGGTCTCCCTTTTTGTTCCTTAGTTTTGGATCCAGTGAGTCGTATATTCATTTTGTGTTGTCTTGTTTCCTGTACACCTTCCGTGACATTATAAACCGCCAAAACCGTCTCAAGCATGGATCCGGTTTCACTTTTGACTGAACGCTTTCAGGGTCTTTCATTGGAGGTAGCAGATCTCCGTAACACTCTTTCGCAGTTTCTAGTGACCGGTTCAGCTTGCGTTCATGGAGTTTGTTCTGAGCCTAAGATCTCGCTCCCGGATACGTTCTCCGGGGGATAGTGAGAATTTTGTGCGTTTTAGAGAGGCTTGCAAACTCCATTTTCGCCTTCTTCCCCATTCCTCTGGTGATGAGGAACGGAGGGTGGGGATTGTAGCAAACTCACCTTTTTGCCAGAGTTTGCCATGAGCTTTTGGAGGGGGCTGCGTGCCCGCCTCTTGCCCTGGGATTATGGTCCCTTAAGTTATTGGGTCTTAAGGCACTTGGGACTGAGCCCTCTGTCCCTGGATTGCATCATTTGCCTTACTTGCTTGGATGAAGCACATGGTGAGAACAATAGATAGCGGCCATTTTAACTCACAGACACTGTTCTGACTTTTCCACACGGTGCTATCTTGCCTGTATTTGGTGCACAGAGACATCATTCAGTAGTTTGAAACTACCAAACAGGGGACACATTTATTAGTGACTATTTTCTGTATAACTTGTACATTTTCCGTGTAACTGGCATAAAACTGTATCTTCCAAACTACTGAACGGATGTGGGTGAATTTTGGATATGTGGTTCACCCAGATCCCCCGGTTCCGAGGATATATTGGTTATGGGGTTCCTGTGATATGTTTTATAAAACTGTATTTCTCTGCCTTTGATAATTATATTCGCCAGTGTGTTCAATAATCATCATCGGCAGAGGGGAGGATTTTGTGTGGGTGTGTTTCTATTGTCCCATTGTGCCATTGTGTGTTTAAATGGTGATGTCTGTCCTGTTGTCTCCACATGTATATTGGCGATCTCCCTTTTGTCCTGAGAGATAATTGGATTGCCCTCGGTTGTCTCCGGGACAGAGAGGAGGAAACCATGATGCATTGTGGGGATGTGTTGTATCTGTTCTGTATTTGCAAAACTGTAATAAAAACCAGGCTGGGTGTGCCAGCACGGCAGTTCCTGTTTTAACCCTCAAGGTGAAGTGTCGTCTCATTCTTGGGGGAGGATTTATTGCATGCTGTCCCAGTTTGACTGCTAGGAGTGTAAACCTATTCGTATGGTTTCCTATTCAACTGTCTACAGCATTCATATGCTTGAAGAGGATTTCTATGCTGCTTCGGTTCGGTGATTGTGGTGTCTGCCAGAGTGCTTGGAAACCTCAGGAAAACGCTAGGAGCATCCATCAACGGAGGTACTCAGTCGGGGTGCCAGGTGATCCATTACAGGGATCATTACGACACTGAACACGGCCCCTCCGTTCAGTGGATGAATTCTTTTTAGCCCTGGGTCAGATATATGATGATCCGGATCGTATTGCTTTGGCTGAGTCTAGACTACGTCTGTTATGCCAGGGTAAACAATCCGCAGAGATATACTGCTCAGAATTTTGGAGATGGGCAGCTGATACTGGTTGGAATGATGCTGCACTCCGAAGTCAATTTTGCCATGGTCTTTCAGATGGATTGAAAGATGCATTTGCCTTTCATGAGAGGCCTACCTCCTTGGACTCTGCCATGTCTCGGGCCGTTCGTATTGACAGGCGTCTTAGAGAGAGAGGAGAGATCACTCCTTCCTGTCATACTCAGTCCCAGGACAGTGCAGTGGTCTCATTCAGTGCGCAGGGGTCTCAGTCGCTGTCAACCCCTTCTGAGCATGAGCCCATGCAGCTGGGGTTGATTGAGTCTGACAATAGAAGATTCAGCCCACATGGGAAGGTTTGTTTTTGTTGTGGAGGTATAAATCATTTGGCAAATGTTTGTCCCTCTAGGAGATTCAGACAGTCTTTTGAGAATAATAAAGAAACAAAAAGGAAAAAAATCCTTTAAAAATGTTCCATCTGTTAACATTGGCAGGGTTGAGGTGGAAATTGAAGGTTTTCCGTTTGCTTGTAGTTCCCATTTTGTCCTGCCTGCCAGGGTGGTGTTAGAGAGCAATAACATTTTTTGTGAGATTTTTGTAGATAGTGGAGCAGCTGTCAATCTCATTGATAATCAATTTGCGATAACTCATGGTTTCCAGGTATGCACTTTGGGAAAGGATATTCCTGTTTTTGCTATTGATTCCGCTACACTTTCTCAGAAATCATTAAAGGGCATAGTTCACAATATCCGTTTAATTGTGAGTGATGCTCATGTTGAGGATGTGTCATGTTTCGTCCTTAGCGGATTGCCTACTCCTCTAGTGTTGGGGCTACCCTGGCTCACTAAACATAACCCCACCATTGATTGGCAAGCGAGGCAAATAAATGGTTGGAGTGACTTTTGCAGAGAGAATTGCCTCACGACATCTGTTTCTGAGGTTTCTACTAAGACTGTACCTTCTTTTCTCTCTGAATTTTCGGATGTCTTCTCTGAGAGTGGTGTTCAGGATTTGCCCCCTCACAGGGAGTACGATTGCCCTATTAATCTCATCCCAGGCGCCAAGCTGCCTAAATCTCGTTTATACAATCTCTCCCAACCTGAAAGGGTCGCTATGCGTGCTTATATCTCTGAGAGTCTGAGAAAAGGACACATACGACCCTCGAAGTCACCTGTTGCCGCTGTTTTTTTCTTTGTTAAGAAAAAAGATGGTTCTTTAAGACCTTGTCTGGTTTTCAGGGAGCTGAACAGTATCACAATTCGTGACCCTTATCCGCTTCCTCTGATCCGGACCTGTTTAACCAGATTGTTGGGGCTAAAGTTTTTTCCAAATTAGATCTAAGAGGGGCATACAACCTGGTCAGGGTCAGAGAAGGAGACGAATGGAAGACGGCCTTCAATACCCCTGAGGGCCATTTTGAGAATTTGGTTATGCCTTTTGGTTTGATGAATGCTCCAGCCGTTTTTCAGCATTTTGTGAACAGCATTTTTTATCATTTAATGGGGAAATTTGTATTAGTGTATTTGGATGACATTTTGATTTTTTCTCCTGATTTCAAAACTCATAAGGAACACTTACGTCAGGTCTTGCTCATCCTGCGGGAGAATAAATTGTACGCGAAACTGGAAAAATGTGTGTTTGCGGTTCCAGAAATTCAATTTCTGGGGTTTCTTCTCTCCGCTTCTGGTTTTTCGCATGGACCCCAAGAAGGTCCGCGCTGTGCTTGAGTGGGAGCTTCCTGAAAATCAGAAGGCGCTGATGCGTTTTTTGGGCTTTGCCAATTATTACAGGAAGTTTATTTTTAATTATTCCTCTGTTGTTAAACCACTCACTGATATGACTAGAAAGGGGGTAGATTTTTCTTCCTGGTCGGTAGAGGCGCGTAAGGCCTTTTCTGATATCAAGGAGAGTTTTGCTTCCGCTCCCATCTTGGTACAACCTGATATTTCTCTACCCTTCATAGTTGAGGTTGATGCTTCTGAGGTGGGCGAGGGTGCGTTCTTGTCTCAAGGTTCCTCTCCTACCAAATGGCGACCCTGTGCCTTTTTCTCGAAGAAACTCTCCTCCGCAGAGAGAAATTACGATGTGGGAGATAGGGAGTTGTTGGCCATCAAGTTGGCTTTTGAGGAATGGCGCCATTGGCTAGAGGGAGCCAGACACCCTATTACCGTGTTTACTGACCATAAAAATCTGGCCTACTTGGAGTCAGCCAAGCGTCTGAACCCGAGACAGGCCAGATGGTCTTTGTTCTTTTCAAGGTTTAATTTTGTTGTCACGTTCCACCCTGGGGTTAAGAATGTGAAGGCAGATGCCCTGTCACGTTGTTTTCCGGGAGGTGGGAATTTTGAAGACCCGGGTCCCATTTTGCTGAAGGTGTGGTGGTCTCTGCTCTTTTTCCTGAATTGGAGGCAGAGGTGCAGGCTGCCCAGTCAGAGGCTCCTGATCTTTGTCCTCCTGGGAGGTTGTTTGTGCCTCTCGCTTTAAGACACAAGATTTTTAAGGAACACCACGATACGGTCCTTGCTGGGCACCCGGGGGCAAGAGCCACAGTGGATCTCATCGCTCGTAGATTCTGGTGGCCGGCGCTTCGTAAGTCGGTTTAGGGTTTTGTGGCAGCCTGCGAGACCTGCGCTCGTGCCAAAGTCCCTCATTCACGGCCATCAGGTCCTCTCCTTCTGTTACCCATTCCTTCCCGTCCTTGGACCCATCTGTCCATGGACTTCATTACGGACCTGCCTCGTTCCTCGGGGAAGACTGTGATTCTGGTGGTGGTGGACCGTTTTAGCAAAATGGTGCATTTCATCCCTTTTCCTGGCTTGCCCAATGCTAAGACGCTGGCGCAGGCATTTATTGATCACATTGTCAAATTGCATGGTATTCCTTCAGACATAGTCTCTGATAGGGGCACGCAGTTTGTTTCCAGATTCTGGAAGGCTTTCTGTTCTCGCTTGGGGGTTCGGTTGTCATTCTCTTCTGCTTTCCACCCGCAGTCGAATGGCCAGACAGAGCACGTCAATCAGAATCTGGAGACATATCTGCGCTGTTTTGTGGCGGAGAATCAGGAGGATAGGTGTTCTTTTTTGTCCCTTGCTGAGTTTGCTTTAAATAACCGTCGTCAGGAGTCCTCTGATAAGTCACCATTTTTTGGTGCATATGGGTTTCATCTGCAGTTTGGGACATTCTCGGGAGAGGGGTCTTCTGGTTTACCTGATGAGGACAGATTCTCCTCGTCTTTGTCATCTATTTGGCAAAAGATGCAGGATAATCTAAAGAGCATGAGTGAGAGATATAAGCGTGTGGCAGATAAGAGACGTGTGCCTGGTCCGGACCTGAATGTTGGTGATCTGGTGTGGTTGTCTACTAAGAATATCAAATTGAAGGTTCCCTCTTGGAAGTTGGGTCCTATGTTTATTGGGCCTTACAAAATCTTGTCTGTCATCAATCCTGTTGCCTACCGTCTTGATCTTCCTCAGACTTGGAAGATCCATAATGTTTTTCATAAGTCCTTATTAAAACCTTATGTCCAACCCATTGTACCCTCATCTTTGCCTCCTCCTCCGATTATGGTTGATGGTAATCTTGAATTTCAGGTCTCTAGGATTGTGGATTCTCGTGTTGTCCGCGGTTCTCTCCAGTACCTCGTTCATTGGGAGGGTTATGGTCCTGAGGAGAGGATGTGGGTCCCAGTGACGGACATTAAGGCCACTCGTCTCATCAGGGCTTTCCATAGGTCCCATCCTGAGAAGGTGGGCTCTGAGTGTCCGGAGTCCACTCGTAGAAGGAGGGGTACTGTCACCACCAGACATCTGAGAAGCTCTGACAGATGCCTTTCAGAACCTCCTCCTTGAGCTTCCTTTGTTTTGCTTTCAGTTCCTCATCTCGTTAGCCTCTCTCAGCTGTCATGTAGTTGTACTGATTGCATCCCTTTAAATTCCTCCCCATAGTGCATCAGTTTGCGGTTTATATTACTTCCTGGAGTGTGTGTGCATGCTGATCCTACTTCCCAGTCTTCTACAAGATAAGTGTTGTGCATTAATTTGTGTTTTTCTGTTTGCTGGATCCCAGGTGACCCTGACTCCCTCCGTATCTAGTGTAGGGAGCCGGTGGTCGTGTCCCCTCACTATTATAGGGTGTTCAGGTGTTATACAGTCGAGGTACGAGGATATACGATCATCTACTATTAGGATTTTCGCATACGCTGAGCAGTCAGGGAGAGTGCCAGGTCTGATGCAGGGGTCTCCCTTTTTGTTCCTTAGTTTTGGATCCAGTGAGTCGTATATTCATTTTGTGTTGTTTTGTTTCCTGTACACCTTCCGTGACAATCTCTTGTCGACCGCCTGTTTACGTTATTCAGGCCGTGTTTTCTTTCAATGTCTATAGCCTGTTTACGTTAGTCAGGCCATGTTCGTCCTATCCATGTCTCCCGCCTGTTCACGCTGTTCAGGCCATGTTTCCTCATCTCTTGTCTACCACCTGTCTAAGTTATTCAGGCCACCTCTCCTAATCTCAATGGTTTCCTCCAAGTTGTCTCTAGGGTCACTTGTCTCACTTGTCGGTCACTCTCACAATCAACTGTTTGTTCCCCCAGGCCACCCTCTAAATTCTAAATGCTTATCTCATTTAAGCTTCGGTCACAGTATCGCCTCCATGATACAATCCAAGTATTGCGAACCAGGTTTTGGATATCAGGTATTTAACCTCTCTCCATTAGGGTCTACCACATTCACGGGTCACCATTCCTAGTGTACCACACCATATCCACTTCATCTCCTCTCACCAGGTGGCATAAACACCCTGCCGCATAATAACCTCTAGGCACAAAATACGGGCTTAAAGTTCTCCACAGTCAAGGGGATGATTGTCGATTTAACTACATCTGCTAACAGTTACCTATTTCATTTTCAGTATGTCACATCTGTCAGATATCGAGGAAGCCTCATCTATTCCAGAAACCCCCGGCATCCGAGCATGCCAGCAATATGTCACTAAGGAGCTGGACGGTTCCCAAACTAATTGCCAAACTGAATAAAAGAGGGATCCATTACCTAGCTTCTGCTCGGAAGGTGGAGTTATACAGACTCTTAATATCCAAATCATCTTCCTCATCAATGGAGCAAGTGTCAATGTCAACAATACAATTGTCTTTGACACAATTGCATGCCACAATTAATAACTTATCTTCGTCAATCTCGGATATTCAGAACAGGCTGCTGCTGGTGGAATCCATAGGATTCCCAGTCGCTTCCATGTCCCAGTCAACATCCCCAGGTAGGGTCTTTAACATGACTGAAGTAGTTCTGTCCCATTTTGTGACAGATAGCATCAAAAGAGATATCTTGGAAGGGAAAGATGTAAACCTAGCCGCCATTCTAATAGCCACCCATTATACAGTAGAAAATAAAACAATCGCTTGCGAAAACTTTTCCATAGTTCTCAAATCCAGGGATGCCCGACTGAACAAAAAATGATCTATACCAGAGTTTGTATTGGCATTTAGTCTATTCAGGGATATAATCTGTTCAGCCCTCCCCGAGAGACAGGATGAGCTGGATCTATATCTGTATAGGGTCACTGACTTGGGGGGGGGCACGCCTTCTATGATTAGCACCGTTCTTTTTCGGCAATAGCCGCGGCAGCTCTCGCCCAGTTCCAGCGGGTTACAAATGGGCATCCCTGGATATGGAACTCTTCTGCCGTCATTTCGCCGGGCTAAAAGCTCCAGCGTGCTCTTCATGTTAGTAGATTCTCCATTCCCCAGAATGGTGTCTGAATTTTAGTCATTCGGTGGCCCAAAGTAGATCGTCGGCAGGCCCCTCAGGGTTTCAACAAAGGCAAAACACTGGCACAGATAAATTGGGTCATCCCAACCTCATGTCAGCAGTCAATGATGCCAAGTCAGTAGATTCCTTAATTCAGGCAGAAGTGGAAAAAGGTTTACTTATTGGTCCTTACTCCACGGTTCCTTTCGATTATTGGAGAATCAACCCTATCGGCATTGTTACTAAAAACATTTGATCTACGATCTCTTAGCGCCTCATGGTTCAGATATTCCTAGCCTCAACTCTTTGGTCCCCTCTGAAGAATTCTCCATGAAATACTCCTCACTTCACGAGGCTATATCACTTTTGGCAGGTAAAGAGGCATGGTTGTCCAAAGAAGACATTGCGGATGCTTTCAAGCCACAGCTTTAGAAATTTTATGGAATAAAATGGGAAGGTCTCTACTACTTCGCAAACCACTTAACATTCGGTTGTAGCAGTCCTTGGCTATTTGACCAGTTTGCACAGGCCCTACATTGGATTCTGGTAAACCACTGGGAATGCCCAATGGTCATTCATTATTTAGATGATTTTCTGTTGATAGAACAACCCGGCATTAAACCCTGTAAACTTAATAATCTCCTCCAAGTATTCGCAAGTCTTAACATTCCATCCAAAATAGAAGGGCCCTCGATGGTAGTAACCTTCCTAGGTATAGTCCTAGACACAGAAAAAATGGAAGCAAGACTGCCAGAATCTTATCAAAATCAAGGAGATTATCTCCAAATTTGTGGGTTCCAGAATTTTCATGAAACAGGAGTTACAATCCCTGCTAGGCATGCTAAACTTTGCAACTAGAATCATGTCCAGATTATTTGATCTACTTCGGGAGGCACAGAGCATGACTCCCCTGTATTCCTGGATTCTCAACAATGGCTGACTTGCCATGTTGAATACCTTCCTGACCAACTGGATCGGGATCTCCTCATTCATTCCCCAGTGGAGTCCCACATCTCCTACGGTTTTCTCAGACGCAGCCGCCTCCAGAGGTTTTGCAGTCATATATAAAAACCAGTGGTTCGCAGGCCATTGGCCCCCAGAAATCTCTTCACTCAACAAGTACCTCAGATCCTCCCCGTTATTAGAGATCTATCCAATTGTAGCTCCTGCTCAAGTCTGGGGTAGGCAGTGGGCCAATTCTCCAGTGACATTCATCATGGACAACCAGGCAGTGGTTGATATCATTACCAAGGGCAGGTCAAAGTCATCTTATGTCATGCCCTTCGTTCGCAAATTAGTCCGGCTTTCCTTACATTATAACTTCCAATTGTCATGCAGACATAGCCAAGGCATTCAAAACTTAGCTGCTGACGCATTATCACGCTTTCATTTTCATACTTTTTTCCGGGTCATGCCAGAAGCGAAACAAATGGGATTATCCCCTCCAGGCTTCAATACTCTGTGTATGGATTAGGACACTTCATATCAACAGCCAAATCCCTCATGCCAAGGTCGCTATCTGCCAACACAGCCAGAAACTACAAGACCGGCTGGAACATCTTCAAAAAATGTTCCCTTCTCTATCCAAGGAACGACACAGATAAGACCACTTATTTAATGGCTTTTCTGGCTTATTGTTATAAACACCTTAAACTCGCTTACAATTAAATTAAATTATACTTGGCTGGGGTGCAATACTATTCAATGTTGAAAGATCCAGGTAGTTGGTCAATCTTCACTTCCCCTGCAATCAAGGCAACTCTCAGAGGTATTCAAAAAAGCAACAAAAACACCACTCCAAGCAGGCAACCAGTTTCAGGGGAACTGTATAGGAAACTCTCCAACTCCCTAGACAGTAATCCTTTTGGGCCCCAACCCAGCACGGTTATAAAGGCTGCCATGTATCTAGGTTTCTATGGGTTTCTACTACCAGGGGAATTCACTAGTTTCTCTCCCAAATCCAAAGGTTTAACTAGGAGCCAACTAGTATGGAATCACGACCATTACATTTTATATCAATGGTCAATGCGTCAACTGAAACATCACAAACTGGGCCTCCCGTTCAAGTAAATATTTTCAAACTTTCAACAAGTGGTGCCCTGTCCAAGTTTTAAATAAGTTGATAGTAAGCTTGGGTAATTCCTTCCCTGATAGCCCGTTACTGCATTTCAAAACCAAGCTCCCTTACGACAGCACAGTTCATATCCCACATCCGCATTTTAGCAACTGAGTTAGGTTTTGACCCCAAAACCATATCAGGGCACTTGCTTCACATCGGGGCCGCCTCCGTGGCTTTCAAGCACAATGTGCCCTGCCAGATCATCCGTAAAATGTTTCGCTGGCAATCGTCGTGCTTTACCAAGTACATTCCTAACCTGCACAATGAAAATTCTGACGCGTTCTGTAATTTAGCCTTATAAATCGCTTGTATTTAATAAAATCCTAAGCTACCCTGCTTGGCTTCTTTTGCCCCTTATAGGCCTACCCACGTTCATGGCGGCTATGGGCACAATCCAAGCCGTTCAGTTAAGTCAGCAGGATGTGGATAGTTCAACTATTTCATCACTATCATGTCAAGTTCAGTATCTGTAGCCATGACCACAAATAATATATACCTGTGTTTCCCCGAAAATAAGACATCCCCCGAAAATAAGACCTACTTCCAGTTTTGCCTCTCGCTGTAATATAAGGCGTCCCCCCGAAAATAAGACCACCCCGATAATAAGGCCTCCCCGATAATAAGGCCCCCCCGGAATAAAAGGCCCCTGAAGCTACTGTAAGGCGTCTCACTCCTCTGGACGATAGCGGTGGGCGCCGCCGCGCAGCTCACTGGTTGCCCGCAGCGCAGAGCTGTTCAGGCAGTGTGAGATCTCTTTAAATCAGAGAGCCCGCGCCGCCGCCAGGACAAGCTGCCGCCTGCTGCTCACTCTGACCTGACACAGTCTGGCTGACTCACAATTAGACAGTGAGTGAGTCACGCAGGGCAGGAGTCGGGCACATTGTGTGGAATCTGGCCGGCACGGACACACAGGGGTGACTGAGGTGTGGGGGGGGGGGGGAATGTCTGATAAAGTGGTGAGGGATGTCTGGTGAAGGTGGGAGGGGGGAGAGACTAAATAATCCACTGTCCGCTGGCACAGGGGAGGGGGATTACATAAAATGACACAGGGGGATTAGAGGGGGGAATCAAAATAACACAGGAGGATCAGAAGGGGGTACTAAAATGGTAATCCCTTCCCCCCTCTGATTCTCCTGTGTCATTTTGATTCCCCCCTCTGATCCCCCTGTGTCATGGAAAAATAAGACATCCCTGAAAATAAGACCTAGCGCATCTTTGGGAGCAGGGGCTCTATACCGGAAAAGAACTGATCAGGCATATCCCTATGCATTCTGAATGGAGAGTAATCCATTCAGGATGCATCAGGAGGTCTTCAGTTCAGTCATTTTGACTGATCAGGCAAAAGATAAAACCGTAGCATGGTTTTATCGCCGGCGAAAAAAAACTGAAGACTTGCATGAATGCCGGATCCAGCATTTTTCCCTAAAGGAATGTATTAGTGCCGGATCCGGCATTCAAAATACCATAATGCCGGATCCGTCCTTCCGGCCTGCACATGCGCAGACCGGTAAAAATTTGAAAAAAAATCGTCATGCGGATCCGTCTGTCCGCATGACAAGCAGAGAGACGGATCCGTTCTTGCAATGCATTTGTGAGACGGAGCCGCATCCAGATCCGTCTCACAAATGCTTTTAGTCACATCCAAATCGGTGGATCCAGCAGGCAGTTCCGACGACGGAACTGCCCGTCGGATCACACTGCCGCAAGTGTGAAAGTAGCCTTAATCTCAAAAAACTAAATCGTAGAATATAGGGAGATATGAAAAAATATACATCTCAAAGTGCCAGCGTGTAATACCAATGGGTCAAAAAAGCAAAAAAAAATATTATATAAGAAAGAAATAAAAAAATATATGAATTAAAAGTGAAAGTTAAAAATCAAAGAATTATTGTAAAACAAATGTGTGGGAGTGAGATCCATCCATCAACAACCAGACGGATGAAACTTACTTTTAAACCACTCTAGACCTCCATAGATATATATTAGCCCTTTTATCAACCTACACAAGTAGAGATGCTGAGTGTCACCTGTTACGGTAAATCGCTATAAGCCACCGAGAATATTACAGGAATGCTGTCACAAGCTTCAAAACAGCCTATGTAAATATGTGTGAGGTAGAGGCTTTGAAAAACAAGTCCAATCAGGTAGTATCTTGCCATGGCTAATACAATAAAGATCACAGCAGTGAGAAATTTTCTTTGATTGCGGTTTATTTTGTGCAGGTTATATGCGACATTCATGTGTGAACGCGTTTTCGGCTAAGTTAGCCTTCATCAGACACATTGCCGCTGAGAGATGGAGGAAGGATCGGAAGGATCGGAAGACACACTAATGCTGACAGCACCTTATCTGCATTAGTGTCTTCCGATCCTTCCTCCAGCTCTCAGCGGCAATGTGTCTGATGAAGGCTAACTTAGCCGAAAACGCGTTCACACATGAATGTCGCATATAACCTGCACAAAATAAACCGCAATCAAAGAAAATTTCTCACTGCTGTGATCTTTATTGTATTATAACTTGGGGTGGGAACCCTATACACAGCGGAGTAAACCCGGTGTGAACAAATTTGTTCTACATCTTGCCATGGCTGTCATGGTCACCAACACGTGTAGAACCCCACATTTGAAGTTCCTGCTTGTAACCCTGTCACTCTTTCGTAAGAGATAATTTATTACTAATCACAGGACAAGTGTTCTGTTATCACAACATGGACTGTTTGTCATAGGCTAATCAGTGGACATGTCTGCTAAGCAACAGAATTGGCTTTACGTATGATGAGTGCTTCGCTAAAGTGCATGGTGATGGCACGTGTCAGAAGGATGTAGACTTTAACCGTGTAACATCTGTCCATAGTGACTGACTGGAGCTGAGTGAAGAGTGTAAGCATCAGAGATAGATAGATAGATAGATAGATAGATAGTTCAGGGCCCTACTAGAAGTACATGGTAGGGCTGGCCATCTGAGGGGTTTGGATGAGAGAGAATAAGCTGCATGTATTTATCACTAAGGATGCTACAGACTGGTATGAGAGTTGGGTGATGGGGCATTTAAATGAATGACTGATAGTGTTGGGCGACCGTGCTTGGCCGAACACCATTTTGACTCGAGCATCACGATGCTCGGCACATTGCAGTGTTCGGCCGAACACCGCGTGTGCTCAAGCGCGATGCTTGAGTCTTCTCCCCGCACGTTTGTTGGCTGCCAAGCAGCCAATAAACGTGCAGGGGAGTACTGGCACTCACTGTAATGCCGTAGCCATGTTGGTTACTGGCATTACAGTGATTGGCTGTCCGGAACGCGTCATCGGGTGCTATATAGCACCCGATGACACGTGTTTGGCTCAGTATTAGTCAGGGTGAGCTGCAGCAGAAGGGACAGATAGTTTAGGGACAGGAATTGTTAGTTTTTTTTAGGCAGGGTTTAGTGTTGAAAGGTGTTAGAGACCCAAAAGTCCTTTTAAGGCTACATGCACACGACCGTGGTGTGTTTTGCGGTCCGCAGATCCACAAAAACACGGATGGCATCCGCGCGCGTTCCGCAATTTGCGGAATGTCACGGACAACCTTTAATATAACTGCCTATTCTTGTCCGCAAAGTGCGGACAAGAATAGGACATGTTATATTTTTTTTGCGGAGCCACGGAACTAAGTGCTGTCCGCATCTTTTGCGACCCCATTGAAATGAATGGGTCCGCATCTGAGCCGCCAAAACTGCGGCTCAGATGCGGACCAAAACAACGGCCGTGTGCATGAGGCCTTAGACCTATTATTTTATCTGGCTGCAATATACATTATTAGCGCAACCTGCTCTAAATTGCGTGCAATTGTATGGCCGCTGCTGACAGTGACACAACCTCTGCTACATCTGTTGTGTTACATTTGCGCATCCTAAATATCTGTGACATTCAG
Organism: Bufo gargarizans; assembly: GCF_014858855.1. Classification (NCBI taxonomy): domain Eukaryota; kingdom Metazoa; phylum Chordata; class Amphibia; order Anura; family Bufonidae; genus Bufo; species Bufo gargarizans. Next base: position 109,301,262 of record NC_058085.1, read on the forward strand.
CGCAATTGTTTGGGCGCTGCTGAGGGCGACATTACCTGCGATACATCTCCTGTATAACATTTTTATTTAGCAAGGTATTTTGCATGAGGGTTTAAATGAACCTACCATGCTCGCAGTTGGAGTTCCTGTAGGCTTCAGATAAGGTGAGCTTTGACAACTGTTCACATGGTGCGGTGCTGCATCAGGGCCACTGTGCTGTTTTTCTGCCGGATTGGCGCCACAGCGTCGGTGGTCGCCGTGCAGCGCCGCACCAATTTTAGAGTAGGACCCACTCATAGAGGCAACCTTGGCTGGGCTTATGCCTTTTGATCAAAATGTACACTAATGCCTCATTTAGCATAGAAGGCGGTACACATGCACTAGTTTAGTGCTGTTTTCTACCAAATTAGCAGGGATGAGATCATAGCATAGCAGCTGGATGTGCGAGTTGTCCCTGGATCAGCACTCCTTCCACTCGGCCAGGTGATTTTAATTAGCAAGGTATTTTGCATTAGGGTTTAAATGAACCTACCATGCGCACAGTTGGAGTTCCTGTGGACTTCAGGTAAGGTGAGCTTTGACAACTGTTCACATGGTGCGGTGCTGCACAGGGGCCACTGTGCTGTTTTTCTGGCAGGTTGGTGAGGCCCAGTGCTAGCTTTGTGTCACCACCAGACATCTGAGAAGCTCTGACAGATGCCTTTCAGAACCTCCTCCTTGAGCTTCCTTTGTTTTGCTTTCAGTTCCTCATCTCGTTAGCCTCTCTCAGCTGTCATGTAGTTATACTGATTGCATCCCTTTAAATTCCTCCCCATAGTGCATCAGTTTGCGGTTTATATTACTTCCTGGAGTGTGTGTGCATGCTGATCCTACTTCCCAGTCTTCTACAAGATAAGTGTTGTGCATTCATTTGTGGTTTTCTGTTTGCTGGATCCCAGGTGACACTGACTCCCTCCGTATCTAGTGTAGGGAGCCGGTGGTCGTGTCCCCTCACTATTATAGGGTGTTCAGGTGTTATACAGTCGAGGTACGAAAATATACGATCATCTACCATTGGGATTTTCGCATAGGCTGAGCAGTCTGGGAGAGTGCCAGGTCTGATGCAGGGGTCTCCCTTTTTGTTCCTTAGTTCTGGATCCAGTGAGTCGTATATTCATTTTGTGTTGTCTTGTTTCCTGTACACCTTCCATGACAGTTTGGCATAGTTGGGCAGCAGGGTTGCTCTTTGACTGCTGGGTCCTGCCGCCTGCCGGATTGGTGCCATAGCGTCGCTGGTCGCCATGCAGCACCGTGTCAATTTTAGAGTAGGACCCACTCATTGAGGCAACCTTAGCGTGGTGAGTGGGCTTATGCCTTTTCATCAAAATGTACACTAATGCCTTATTTAGCATGTAGTATAGGAGGCGGTACACATGTGCTGTTTTCTGCCAAATTAGCAGGGATGAGATCATAGTACCGTCAATATAGGCAGACCACACACTGGCTATGTGGCCCGTGAGGTTAGGGGCCCCGGTCAGGCTGCATGGCTCTGCCTAGGGTTGCCACCTGTACGGGATTGACCCGGACAGTCTGAGTTTGTAATCCTGTGCCCGGGTACAAACCTTTCTCAGACCTGGGCACATGATTAATTTCAAACAGCAGTGCAGACTTTCTGACTTGCTTGCTCACGGTCCTGACAGCTGGCGGTGAGTGAGCGGCCGGCACTCCTGGCCCGGCTCGAACCTGAAGAGGACGAGGCCGCCGGTCAGGATCGATTGGAAGCCGGAGAGCTGGGGGCTGAGGGTAGTCAGGAGCAAGAGCACGAAGACGCTCTCGCCCCACAGCATGGCGGCCGAGCTGGGACTGAGCTGCTCTCACTCCTAGATCAGGCCGGATAACAATGAGACAAGCCGTGGGCCTGCGCTCCTCCGGTCCCCGGCTCTTCTGCTGCGCTTCTTTTCCTGTCACGACACCTCCCCTCTCCCCCGATCTCCGTTACCGGGCCCAGGAAAGCTGCCAGACTCTCACACAACACTACAGTAAGTGTGCCAGCCCCGAGTGACGGTTCTTGGGGGATAAGGGCCAGATTACTCTAACTGGCGGTCACTAATGGGGGCATTACTCTTACTGCGGGCATTATTCTTACTAGGGGGCACTAATAGGGGGCATTATTCATTTTGGGGTGCACTAATAGGGCCATTACTCTTACTGGGGCACACTAATGGGTGCATTACTATTACTGAGGGGGCACTAATGGGGGCTTTAATATTCCTGGGGAGCCACAGTATGACAGCGACTTCACACCCTGAGAGAGGGTTCATTTGTTTATTGTATACTTACAAATTTTACTTTAGCACGTTTGAAACACTGATTCTTATTGTATTTCGTATTATACTTCACACGGAGGATTTATTTATTGTATTTATATTTAATTCAACCCACTGTATAGTATCACGTTTACTTTTATTCAGGACACCGCTACAACACCATTGACACATGCCCTTCTACCAGGTTGGAATGCGATACTATTCTATGGTGTGAATTTGGTCGACCAATTATATTTTATTTATTATTTATTGTGTTATTGATATTGTATTATTTTAACATTGATTATCATTCTATTTTAATAATAAATCTAGTAATTAAATTAAATTAAATAATAAAAAAGTATTTTGCCATAGAGTGAGTGCTCGCTCTTCCATTTTTTCAGTTTATCTTTACATTGAGGTGAGGCGTCCTCAATTTAAGCTTGAAGCACCACACCACCCACTAACAGCAGTGAGCCGCGCCATTTTTTCAATTTTTCAGGCTTTCCAATTAACTCGCTTTATCTCCAGTGGCTGGTTTTTCAGATTTCACCTGTGATGTCAGCGTCTCTCCCTTTTCTGATAATGTTCCTGCAGAAGCCTGAGAGATCTGTACAGGAGAAGTCACTGTGCTGGCCACGCCCCCCTGCACTGCCGGCTGCTGCTTTTTGCTCTCTCCCAGGATTCTTAACCCCTTCAGCTGCACAGACTCAGGGCTGAAGTGTTTACTGTGTAGCTGCAGGCATGCTGGGCACAGGAGCTGAAAGAGAAGTTCTGCAGAGCATTGCAGGTAGGGGGAAGATCCTGTGTGTATTAGCAGTGTCATTGTACAGATAGGACTTGTAGTTCTACACATACAACATGCTGCTGAGTCTCCTAGCAGGCAGACATGTCACTGAGGGCAGCACTTGTATTCACTCCCTTAGCAGTGTCATTATTCAGCCGGGACTTGTAGTTCTACACATACAACATGCTGCAGAGTCTCCCAGCAGGCTGACATGTCACTCAGGGCAGCACTTGTATACACTCCCTTAGCAGTGTCATTATACAACTGGGACTTGTAGTCCTACACATACAACATGCGGCAGAGTCTCCCAGCAGGCAGACATGTCACTCAGGGCAGCACTTGTATTCAATCCCTTAGCAGAGCAGGGGGAGGGGCAGAGATAGTTTTTATTGCAAGTAAACAAAGGGCCAGAAGAGAACCAGCGAAATGAGGAAATAGATTTTATTTTTTTGTCTAAAACTTGCATAGCTTGGTTATATATCGCTGAACATCCGATTTACAGTGCTATATATATATATATATATATATATATATATAATTTTTTTTTATTTTTTTTCCGTAACTCATACAACCCCTTTAAGCTTGATTTCTTAACCCCTTCTAACCCGGGCCAGTTTTTACTCTTCTGCCCAGGCGATTTCTATATTATTATTTTTTGTGCAAATCTGACATGTGTCACTTTATGTGGTAATAGCTTTGGAACACTTTTACTTATCCAAGCCATTCTGAGATTGTTTTCTCATGAGTCATGTCACAGTAGGATTTGGAATAAACCGGAAATAGACCGCACTGCTGTGTGAGGTGGCCCGGATGGGTGCTCTCAGCCCACAGATTCACCCAATCTATAGACTACAACAATATTTCAAAAAAAGGGCTGGGCACTCACTATATATGGAGTATGTGGTACTTTATTAGATAAAAATGCTATAATGCTGATAAAATTAGCAATGACAATAATACTGATAAAAATATACTGCAATCAACAAATAAGTCTGGCCAGACTAAATAGTACCTTCACAGTAAAAACAATTAATTAGTAAAATCACAAAGTTCCAAACGCAATGGTTATCCTTAAATCCAATGTCCAAAGATTTCGCATCAATAGACACAAGTCCAAAATTTAGTATAAATGATCATATGAAAAGAGTAGTATTATATTCAAGATATTCGATCCAATGTCCAAACATCTACATATAATCGTAAGTTATCCGAATTTTTGTATATTGATTAGTCTGTATGAGGACCAAGTTACAACATCAAGAGATAGGACTCTGTGCCGATTATATTAGTCGCAATATGCTTATTCCATCTATGGTTATGTTGTTTACTCACGAAACCGATGTCTGCAGGCGGATCCAATCGACAGTCCGCGGCGTGATCCAGATGCGATCCTCCGCTACTGCTTTATTCACGTGAGTATCGACTTTGTTTGTGGAATAGTAATGTGCGACTTCCCTCAGCAATTTTCAAAGGATTTTCGACAGCTGATGTCCTTTACTTTAACAAGCTTTCACTTACTGGCGCCAGTAGTTTCTTTCACAGTCCACAGCTCCACACATGCATGTGATATGTCCTTAATAAGTTTGCTCCAGAGGAATTCAGAGCTGTAGAAGTTGGTGGTCCTTGTGTTGAATAAGGGGGTCCAGTACCAATGACATGCAAAATTTGCTTTCATCCGAAAAAAATACTTTGGACCACTGAGCAACAGTCCAGTGCTGCTTCTCTGTAGCCCAGGTCAGGCGCTTCTGCCGCTGTTTCTGGTTCAAAAGTGGCTGGACCTGGGGAATGCGGCACCTTTAGCCCATTTCCTGCACATGCCTGTACACGGTGGCTCTGGATGTTTCTACTCCAGACTCAGTCCACTGCTTCCGCAGGTCCCCCAAGGTCTGGAATCGGTCCTTCTCCACAATCTTCCTCAGGGTCTGGTCACCTCTTCTCGTTGTGCAGCGTTTTCTGCCACACTTTTTCCTTCCCACAGACTTCCCACTGAGGTGCCTTGATACAGCACTCTGGGAACAGCCTATTCGTTCAGAAATTTCTGTGTCTTACCCTCTTGTTTGAGGGTGTCAATGATGGCCTTCTGGACAAAAGTCAGGTCGGCAGTCTTACCCATGATTGCGGTTTTGAGTAATGAACCAGGCTGGGAGTTTTTAAAAGCCTCAGGAATCTTTTGCAGGTGTTTAGAGTTAATTAGTTGATTCAGATGATTAGGTTAATAGCTCGTTTAGAGAACCTTTTCATGATATGATAATTTTTTTAGATAGGAATTTGGGGTTTTCATGAGCTGTATGCCAAAATCATCAATATTAAAACAATAAAAGGCTTGAACTACTTCAGTTGTGTGTAATGAATCTAAAATATATGAAAGTCTAATGTTTATCAGTACATTACAGAAAATTATGAACTTTATCACAATATGCTAATTTTTTTAGAAGGACCTGTATAGTGAGTGAGTGAGTGCCCAGCCCTTTTTTTTAAAAAATTGTACTTCATGATAGTCATAAGTTTGAGTCCATATATTTCACCTTTATTTGTGAAAAAATCCCAAATTTACCAAAAATTTTGAAACATTTTCAAATTTCAATTTCTCTACTTTTATAATAGATAGATATAATAGTTATTACTTTACATTTCCCATATGTCTACTTCATGTTTGGATCATTTTGAAAATTACATTTTATTTCTTGGAAGAAGTTTAGAAGCAAATCTTGAAATCTTTCAGAAAATTTCCAAAACCCACTTTTTAAGGACCAGTTCAGATCTGAAGTCACTTTGTGGGACTTACATAATAGAAACCACCCAAAAAATGACCCTATTTTAGAAACTACACCCCTCGAGGTATTCAAAACAGATTTTACAAACTTTGTTAACCCTTTAGGTGTTCAACAAGAATTAATGGAAAATGGAGATTAAATTTCAGAATTTAACTGTTTGGGCAGATTTTACATTTTAATCTATTTTTTTTCCAGTAGCAAAGCAAGGGTTAAGAGCCAAACAAAACTCAATATTTATTACCCTGATTCTACATTTTACAGAAATGCCCCACATGTGGTTGTAACCCTGTATAGCCACACGGCAGGGTGCAGAAGAAAAGGAACGCCATATGGTTTTTGTAAGGCAGATTTAGCTGAACTGGTTTTTAGATGCCATGTCCCATTTGAAGCCCACCCCCCGATGCACCCTGACAGTAGAAACTCAAAAAAGTGACCACATTTTGGAAAATATGGGATAAAGTGCCAGTTTTATTGGTACTATTTTGAAGGCACATATGATTTTTAATTGCTCTATATTACGTTTTTTGTGAGGCAATGTAACAAAAAAATTGATGTTTTGGCACTGTTTTAATTTTAATTTTTAACAACATTCATCTGACAGGTTAGAATCTCAGTGGTGCCCAACCATTTTTCTTCTGAGGGCCCCACTAGACTTGGTATAAATTTCGCTGGCCGGAACCAGGTAGCTTTGCCAGAAAGAAATGCAAACTCTGTGAGGGGGCACGTGTGAGCATTACTACTGTGAAGAGGGCACATATCAGGGTATAACTACTGTGAGGAGGGTACATATCAGGGCATAACTACTGTGAGGGGGCACGAGTGAGCATTACTACTGAGGGGGCACATATCTGGGCATAACTACTGTGAGGAGGGCACATATCAGGGCATAACTACTGTGAGGAGGGCACATATCAGGGCATAACTACTGTGAAGAGGGCACATATCTGGGCATAACTACTGTGAGGGGGCACAAATCTGGGCATAACTACTGTGAGGGGGCATGTGTGAGCATTATGTCTGTGAAGAGGGCACATATCTTGGCATTATTACTGTGAGGGGGCCCATATCTGGGCATGACTACTGTGAGGGGGTGTCACGGAAGGTGTACAGGAAACTAGAAGACACAAAATGAATATCCGACTCACTGGATCCAAAACTAAGGAACAAAAGGGAGAGCCCTGCATCAGACCTGGCTCTCTCCCTGACTGCTCAGCCTATGCGAAAATCCCAATGGTAGATGATCGCATATCCTAGTACCTCGACTGTATAACACCTGAACACCCTATAATAGTGAGGGGACACGGCCACCGGCTCCCTACACTTGATGCGGAGGGAGTCAGGGTCACCTGGGATCCAGCAAACAGAAGTAGGATCAGCATGCACACACTCACGGAAGGAATATAAACTGCAAAGTGAAGCAGTCTGGGAAGGGATTTAAAGGGATGCAATCAGTGCAACTACATGACAGCTGAGAGAGGCTAACGAGATGAGAAAATGAAAGCAAAACAAAAGGAAGCTCAAGGAGGAGGTTCTGAAAGGCATCTGTCAGAGCTTCTCAGATGTCTGGTGGTGACAGGGGGCATGTGTGAGCATTACTACTGTGAAGAGCGCACATATCTTGGCATTATTACTGTGAGGGGGCACATATCTGGGCATGACTACTGTGAGGGGGCATGTGATGTATACATGTGTGTAATGTATGTAGTGCAGTATGTGATGATCACACACTGCACTACATACATTACACACATGTATACATCACATACTGCTCTGTCACCTTCTTCTGCAGGTCTACCTTGATGTCTGGTCTTTAGGCTTCAGTCAGATCCTCCACCGCCATGCTTGCGCCGTGTGCCCGACACCACCAGGAGCTGGCCCCTCCTCCTTTCATCTCCCGCCGGCTTCTCCTATAGCAGGGTGCTCTATCGCTCCAGAGCCCGCCCAATCTTAACAATCAGGGGCGTAGCTAGAAATGACTGGGCCCCATAGCAAAAAAAATTATGGGCCCCCCCTCCCGGATCTCCCACCCCCACATACCTATCGGACCTCCCACCCCTTCCAGAGCTCCCACCCAAACACCCCTCCAGGACCTCCCACCCCAACATCCCCAAAGCCCTCCCTAGATCCCCCTTCAGTGTCGTCCACAGACATCCCCCCCTTCAGTGCCGTCCACAGATATCCCCCCCTTCAGTGTCGTCCACAGATATCCCCCCCTTCAGTGTCGTCCACAGATATCCCCCCCTTCAGTGCCGTTCACAGATATCCCCCCCTTCAGTGCCGTCCACATATATCCCCCCTCCAGTGCCGTCCACAGATATCCCCCCCTTCAGTGCCGTCCACAGATATCCCCCCTTCAGTGCCGTCCACAGATATCCCCCCTTCAGTGCCGTCCACAGATATCCCCCCTTCAGTGCCGTCCACAGATATCCCCCCTTCAGTGCTGTCCACAGATATCCCCCCTTCAGTGCTGTCCACAGATATCCCCCCCTTCAGTGTCCTCCACAGATCCCCCCCCTTCAGTGTCCTCCACAGATATCCCCCCCACCCAGAGCCCCTTCCTAGCTAATTTATTCACTGCACTTGCCTCTGAAATTGAAGAGAAGTGCCGCCGTAATCTCGCACAGGCGCACTGGCAGAGGCCAGGAAGACGGTGCATGCGCACTATGTTGCCTCTGCCAGTGCGCCTGTGCGAGATTACAGCGGCGCTTCTCTTCAATTTCAGAGGCAAGTGCAGTGAATAAATTAGCTAGGAGGCGGGGCTGGGTGGAGAGATTGCAGGCGCAGGCAGCATCGCTTTGCTGCCTGTGCCATTCGCAGCGCGGGCCGCATGACATGGCTTTGCGGGCCGCATTTGGCCCGCAGGCTGTAGGTTGGGCATCACTGGGTTAGATCATGTGCTATTTTTATAGAGCAGGTTGTTACAGACGCAATGATTACAAATATGTCTACTTTCTATGTTTGTTTCAGTTTTGCATAATAAAGCATTATTTTTTTTAAACATTTATGTTTTTTGTATCTCCATTTTCTGAACGCCCTATTTATTTTTTCTACCGATCGGTTTGTGCAGGGGCTGGTTTTTTGAAGGAAGAGTTGACGTTTTTATTGGTACCATTTTTGGGTACATATGATTTTGATCATTCATTATTACACTATATGGGGCAAGGTGACCAAAAAATTGGTTGCTTTGGCACAGTTTTTATTTATTAATTTTTACAGCGTTTATCTGAGGGATTAGGTCATGTGACTTTTTTTTTTTTAGAGCAGATTGTTACGTACGTGGCAATAACCAATAGGTCTACTTTTTCTTAAGTTTTCCACAATAGCATTTTTGAAACCGAACTGATGATGTTTTAGTGTATCCATAGTCTGAGAGCCATAGCTTGTTTTTATTTTTTGATCGATTTTGTCTTAGGTAAGGTCTCATTTATTTTTTTGCATGATGAGCTGATTGGTACTATTTTTGATGAGTTTGATTGGTACTATTTTTGGGGGGTATATGCCTTTTTGATTGCTTGGTGTTGCAATTTTTGTGATGTAAGGTGACAAAAATGGCTTTTACAGTGTTCACCTAAGGGGTTAGGTCATGTGATATTTTTATAGAGCTGGTTGTTACGGACGTGGCGATACCTAATATATGAGAAGAAAAAAGGCAGCACTTCAGATTCGTGATGAAAAAGTGGATGGTTTATTCACCCATCTAGCAGCAACGTTTCAGCTAGACAAAGGCTCCAATGAGAGAGCTGAAACGTTGCTGCTAGATGGGTGAATAAACTATCCACTTTTTCATCACGAATCTGGAGTGCTGCCTTTTTTCTTCACTATGCATTTGGGACCTTGGTCACAGGCCCCCACAAGGAATTGCACCCGCGTTTAATGTGTTTTTTATGTATTTCAGTTTAGCACAACAATAGCAGTTTTGAAACAAAAAAAACTGATGTTTTAGTGTCTCCATGTTCTGAGAGCTATAGTTTTTGCGGCGATTGTCTTAGGTAGGGGCTCATTTTTTGCGGGATGAGGTGTCAGTTTTATTGTTATCATTTTGTGGGACATATGCTTTATCGCTTGGTGTTTCACTTTTTATTTATTTTTTATGGTGTTTATCGGACATGTGATCATGTGATATAGTTATAGAGCCGGTCATTGCGCATGCGGCGATACCTAATGTATTTATTTTTTTTTCATTATAAAATAAGGGTAAAGGTGTTTTTTTCCTTTTTATTTTGTTTTTTTCCCTTAAAAACTTTTTTATTCATTTTATTAAACACTTTTTTTTTTTTTTTTCATTACTTTTATTTCTGATGTTCACTTTTGGGGGGTCTGATCACCTCTGCAATGCATTTCAATACATCTGTATTGTATTGTATTGCCTGTTCGTGTACTACAGTGAGTACTACTGTCACAGGACTCCTTAGCGCCGTCAGCGTCCCGCCTCTATGCAGGAGCGAGGACGTGTGCAGCATCCTCGTCTCCTAGGTGATGGGGCGGGACGGACCAGCCGCGCACGTCTCCTCAGCTCCACCGGCAACAGGGGAGGTCTGAGCACCGAGCTGGGCACTTGGTGCTCAGCTGTATTCAGCAGCGTGGGTCATGTGACGCTGGCCACGTCACATGACCCCAGCTAGTCAGTATTTAACAGGCAGCCTGCTGGCCACAGGTTGCCTGTTAATTAGGTTAATTTGTGATTCTGTTACCTGGCATACTTACCTGTTCCTGTGTTCCCTGACTATCCTCTGTATTCTGACCCCGGGTTCCACCGGACGATTCTCTGCGGACTACTGTGGTACTTTATTACTCTCCTGGTATTTCACCCCGGCTTCTCCTGACTATTCTCTGCTTACTCCATTTGTACTTCGTTGCTCTCTTGGTATTGACTCAGTCCGTTCACTATCTGTTGTTTGTCTTGTCTGTCCTCCCAGCACGTATTCTATGTTTCAATGGTATTTATTAGGTTTTCACAATAATAAGGTACACAGTACAATGTGCATAAAATAAACCCAGCACGTATTCTAAACTAGGGACTGCCGTCCAGTTGTCCCCTGTCATCAGGACTTGCGAGGCAAGTAGGCAGGGCCAGGGGTGAGGGTGGAGCGCAGTGGCCACTATCCTCCCCCTGAGTGTGTGTGTACGTGACCGTTACAAGTACATTACCTGGTTGCCTAGGAGACCCAGTCTGAGGCTGGATCTCCTGGGCATCCATAGAAGGCAGGTCCGGATGCCGTGCAAAGCATTGGGCAGCCTTCTGACACATCGAGTCCCCGCCACAGCACTCTATGCGCTCCCTCACCCGACACAAACCCTGTCACGGCCAATTTAGGTTTGACCGTGACGCTGTTGCGTGCAGACTGGTTGCCGGGGGCAACGTGTAGGTTTCTGTTTGCACGTACACTTTTCCTTTATTTGGTGCTTTCCCCGTTTCGGTTGTCACGGGGTTAATTTAGGTGTGTCTGCTAGGTGTGGTGGGTGTGACCTCAGGCCTCTTTATAAGATGGTGCGTTGGAGCCTGTGGTCATTCTTATTTTGTTGTCTGCCTGTGTAGGAGCTCTGCTCCCTGGCGGTATGTCTTTGTGTCTGTGTTAGTCACCCTTATTTATTATATTGTTTCCTTACCCTGGCTGTGTGTCCCCTCCGGTGTGTCTCTGTTTTCCTCCCCCACCTGGTGTATGTTGTATTGGTGTGGTTGGTGTATGGAGGTTTTCTGGTGGTGTCTCTGCTCCGGAAGGGGCGTGCTTTCCCGGAGGGGTTAAGCGAAGGCAAGACCGTGGGTTTCCCAGCCTGGAGCCTCCGTCCATCTTGGCTGCGGCAGGTAAGAGTAGATAACATTGTTATTTTGCTGTGTGACTTACCTGCCGTACTGCTTTACCCATGTTCTTGTCTCCTATCTGCCACTGGGTCTCTGGAGACACCTTTTCATCCGTTGTGTAGGATGAATGGGTGGTCTCTGCCCTGTCATCAGGCCTAGGGCGTAGCAGGGATAGCAGGGACCTTATGAGGCGGCTCATGCACTAGGAGTCTAGGGAGAGCGTTTAGGGTTACGTGAGGAGGTGACCTGCTCCCTGTTCCCTGCTATCTGGCGTAGCAGCCTCAGCAATTGCACGGTGGGGGGTTTTCCCCACTCCCCGCCGTGACATTATAATAAATAAAGGCTCTGCAGTCGCAGAGCCTTCGGAAGAGGGTGCAGCATGTATGGCCTGCCGTTTGGGGCATACATGCGCGTTCTCCGGAGGGAGAGCGTTATAGGGGATCACCGTTAACGGCACGGTTGGTGGCTTTTTCCCCGCCACCTAGCTAACCGTTGTCCGTGTTGGTGACCCCTCGTCCCTCTCAGGGTTCCTATCTCTGGTCGTCTGCTGGCAGCTTTCCTTTGGTGTTCCGGCGGTGTGCTGGTTGGGGAGTGGCTGCTGGCAGCGACCTGGAGTGGGAGCGTTCCCCGAGTCGGATGCGGTGTCCAGTGTTCCTCCTCCAGACTGCTTTGTTGGCTGGCGGCCTGGGACTGTTGTGTACGGTCCAGGTTTGTTGGCGGCAGTTCTGGAGGGAGATACGGTCACCTGTCTGGCAGTGCCTCCAGTTGTTCTTCTCTTCCAGTCTGCTTTGTTGGCTGGCGACCTGGGACTGTTGTGTACGGTCCAGGTTTGTTGGCGGCAGTTCTGGAGGGAGACACTGGTGGTAATCAGGCATTGCCCCTCCCCCCCTCCCTGTTGTTTGGCCCCACCAGCTTCCCCTTTTCGGTTGGAGGGGGCTTTGAGGGGTGGGAGTGTCACGGCCAATTTAGGTTTGACCGTGACGCTGTTGCGTGCAGACTGGTTGCTTGGGGCAACGTGTAGGTTTCTGTTTGCACGTACACTTTTCCTTTATTTGGTGCTTTCCCCGTTTTGGTTGTCACAGGGTTAATTTAGGTGTGTCTGCTAGGTGTGGTGGGTGTGACCTCAGTCCTCTTTATAAGATGGTGTGTTGGAGCCTGTGGTCATTCTTATTTTGTTGTCTGCCTGTGTAGGAGCTCTGCTCCCTGGCGGTATGTCTTTGTGTCTGTGTGAGTCACCCTTATTTATTATATTGTTTCCTTACCCTGGCTGTGTGTCCCCTCCGGTGTGTCTCTGTTTTCCTCCCCCACCTGGTGTATGTTGTATTGGTGTGATTGGTGTATGGAGGTTTTCTGGTGGTGTCTCTGCTCCGGAAGGGGCGTGCTTTCCCGGAGGGGTTAAGCGAAGGCAAGACCGTGGGTTTCCCAGCCTGGAGCCTCCGTCCATCTTGGCTGCGGCAGGTAAGAGTAGATAACATTGTTATTTTGCTGTGTGACTTACCTGCCGTACTGCTTTACCCATGTTCTTGTCTCCTATCTGCCACTGGGTCTCTGGAGACACCTTTTCATCCGTTGTGTAGGATGAATGGGTGGTCTCTGCCCTGTCATCAGGCCTAGGGCGTAGCAGGGATAGCAGGGTCCTAGGTTGGTGAGCATGAGCCCCCTTACCTTATGAGGCGGCTCATGCGCTAGGAGTCTAGGGAGAGCGTTTAGGGTTACGTGAGGAGGTGACCTGCTCCCTGTTCCCTGCTATCTGGCGTAGCAGCCTCAGCAATTGCACGGTGGGGGGTTTTCCCCACTCCCCGCCGTGACAAAACCCCTTCTTTCAATAAAATTTTTTATTGAGGTTTTCAATACAATAAACAAGTTTACAAAAGAACAATGATCATTGTTTATGCATTTTGTACAGACCAGTATATAAGAGACGTATATTCTGTGACCTTAAATGATCTCCTGTAAAGGAAATAGTCCCAATAAAAGAACTGTACTTTCTGTCCAAGTATCGGGTTTTCATTACTGTTTTGATACCTTTAGAAAATAATGTATATATCCATTTAAGTAAAATTTTAAACACAGGTAACTAAAAGGCAAAGACAAAAAATAAAAATTTAATAACACGAAGAAGAATATAACTAAGCTCATGGAGTTACATGATCCTTGATTAAGGAACATAAGAATGCAAGAACATATGCAATGGGTACTATGCGATATGTAATATGCCAGGAATACACTTGTGACTTGGATAAGCTATGTATTGTGATAACTCGTGGTAACTTGGTAAACAACAAGTTACCTCCCAAGTTTGTTGTCTCAGGCCTACTATAGATTATTTCACACAGAAAGGATTCAAACGATTCAGCCGAATCACGTTATAAATTAGATCACATTAAACGCAGAAGAAGAACGTGACTTAAAATATACCTTTAATGTCAAAGTAATGGGTATTGGTACAAACAGTATCTATTAACTAACAATACGTGATGTAATCCTCTGAGGGAAGATGTAATTAATATATCAACGGGGAAAAGAAATAATCAAGAGAAAAGAAAAAAGGAAGATGATCAGGGGACCACAGGGGATGCTATCCCTGTAATGCCCTAGTCTATCCTCAGCCCAGAGTTGCCCCCTAGTGGTGGAGGTTCCCTGTCCCGGCACCTAATCATAAAGCATCCCTGTTAAAAACCCTACAGATAGGGGATATAACATATGAATGTCCAAACCACGGATAGATTTATTGTTTCCACAGAACAGGGCTGGTAGTTGTCCCAATTCTAATAGTGAAGTCCTAAAGAATAGCGCCCCAGTCTTCTCTACGAGCTACAGGGCAGAATTGAACAAGATCCGTCACATTATTAGAAAAAATCTGTCCCTGCTCCGTGTGGACGAGCAGTGGTCTGATGTTCTCAGCTCAAATATTAAATGCATTGCTCGCCGAGCTCCTACTTTGGGCCAACGTATCAGCCCCAGTCTGTTCATGGATGATCTGCAGACACAGCAGAGCTGGCTACGTTTTAAAGGCAACTATAAGTGCGGACATCGTTATCTGCACCTGCTGTAAGCACCTTTCAATTGGCCAAACTGTTGTCTCTGTATCCAACCCAAAAACTTTTACTGTGAACCAGTATATCAACTGCAATACCAGCTTTGTGGTATACTGCATCACCTGCATGAGATGCGCCTACAGTACATAGGCTGCACTTCCAACAGCCTCAAAACTAGAATTCGCCGACATATTTCTGACATTCCACATGCGCTGACCCGAAATGTTTCTGCGGTCAGTTCACATTATGCGGCTTGTCATGCAGGTGATATCAGTAGCCTTGTGGTGCAAGGAGTGGAAAGGGTTAAATTCCCTAAACGTGGAGGTGATCATAGGTGTTCTTTTAAACAGAGAACCATATTGGATCTTTACTATGGGTACTTGGTAACCAATAGGTCTTAATCGCAGACATGATCTTATATTGCATTATTGACCGTGGTACACTTTCTTTGTATCTTTTGAAGTTTTTCTTCTTTTTCTTCTACTTTTAGCATATGTTTTTATGTGTTTGAGGTGGAGCCATGTGTTGATTGTGTCCACCTGATATGCTTGACCTGCTCCTTATTTAAGGCCAGTGTTTTAGACTATCATGCTGTCATGAGTAAGGATCTGAATTTGTTGATCTGAAACGCGTAGACCTGGTGTACCTGTCCAGATTTTAGCACGTTTTTTCATTAAAGCATTTATATGGTCGTCTGGAAGCTGGATTTCCTTTTTTCTTATACACACTTTTTATATAGATCCACACAAAATGGAGCTGCCAAAAACTGCAGAGCATGTTGGACGTGTTTATATTGTGTTTCAAGTGAACATGTGACTCAACAGGATGTTTGCGGGTTTTTTACGCGCGTTAAAAACGCATGTCATCCGGATGCTATCCGCGCGGAGAAAACGCAAACACTGAAGGCAATCGCTGTGAAAACTGACTTGTTTTAGCTCTAAAATGGCATGTTTTTAACTGAACGCACCCTGAAGGCACCCTAAGCCAAAACGTCACGCCCGTGTGAACTCAGCCTTAGATTCTCTCCTATTCTCTCCCTGAAATCGCCAGTCCAGCAGCATCCTCTCCCTACACTTGTAACAGCAGAGTGACGTGCACTTATATAGAGGCTGGGTCACATGCTGCACTGGCCAATCACAGCCATGCCATTAGTAGGCATGGCTGTGATGGCTTCTAAGGTCACACAGTTAACCGCGTGTTGATTGGCTGCTCTGCAGCCTTTCAAAAAGCGCTAAGAAAGCGCTGAACACCGAACCCGAACTTTTACTGAAATGTTCGGGTTCGGGGTCCAAAAATCCTAAAGTTCGGTACGAACCCGAACTTTGCAGTTCGGGTTCGCTCAACGCTAGTAGTGACGTCACTGGGTCGGAAGTAAACAGTGAGAAGGCCGCGGCGCTGCTGGAGCGCCGCTGCCTTCTCAAATAGCTGATCGGCGGGGGTCCTGGGTGTCGGACCCCCACCGATCAGAAGCTGATGATCTCAGTTAAAACAAAGTGCAGAACCCCTTTAAATTACTAATACAAGTGCTGACTGCAGCCCGCTGCCTTATTGCTCGCTTCTGGAAATGCCTTGACCCCCCCCTGAGGATCTCTGACCTCTATGCCAAGGTATGTTTCTGGATAAGATGGACCTATTTCACACTATCTGGGATCCATGGGACACCTATTGGATTACCAGACAACTCTGAGGCGAACCATAGACGGTAGTAGACCCCTTACCAGACAACCCTCAGGCAAACCATAGAGGGTAGTAGACCCCTTACCAGACAACCCTGAGGCGAACCATAGAGGGTAGTAGACCCCTTACCAGACAACCCTGAGGCGAACCATAGAGGGTAGTAGACCCCTTACCAGACAACCCTGAGGCGAACCATAGAGGGTAGTAGACCCCTTACCAGACAACTCTGAGGCGAACCATAGAGGGTAGTATGCCAAGGTATCAGAAGTCCGGACCCTAGAGTATATGACAGCTTTGTTTCTGGATAAGATGGACCTATTTCACACTATCTGGGATCCATGGGACACCTATTGGATTACCAGACAACTCTGAGGCGAACCATAGAGGGTAGTAGACCCCTTACCAGACAACCCTGAGGCAAACCATAGAGGGTAGTAGACCCCTTACCAGACAACCCTGAGGCAAACCATAGAGGGTAGTAGACCCCTTACCAGACAACTCTGAGGCAAACCATAGAGGGTAGTAGACCCCTTACCAGACAACCCTGAGGCGAACCATAAAGGGTAGTAGACCCCCTCCCCCCCATATCTCTAAATGTGTCTTTGTCCGTATTGTCAATGCCTTTTTCTTTTTTGTTATTATTATTTTTTGTCTGTAATGTTCTAATGAGATGCAGTTTGAATTATATACATCCCATTAGGATATTCTAGGTAGCTATCACCTTAGGAGCATCTTCTTTAGATTCGGATACTGTTGAAATTGATCCCTTTTTTTTTTTTTATTAAATACAACAAGAAACATGGTTATCAGTTAGCCTTTATTCCGTATCTCAGAGATATAGATTACTTTAGATTCCAGATGTATAATCTATGTTACCTCAGACATGTGATCTGTCACATTGTTTTGCTTATATCTCTGCATATACTATGTAACTATGTAAATGATGAAACAAATATGTGCCATTGTATTTCAATAAAAACACAATCATATATATATATATATATATATATATATATATTTTTTTTTAAAGATCTCTAGCAGGGTGAATAGGACAAGGGATTAAAAGATCACAGGTTCTAACACCTAAATAGGCTAATAGTTATTAAATAAAAAGGAAAAAAAAGGTATAAAAACACACCAAAATATTAAGTATAAATCACCCCCTTTCCCAATTTTACATATAAAATATATAACAATAAATAAATAAAACATATTACATATTGCCACGTCCAAAAAGTCCAAACTCTTACAAAATATCTCCTAAGCGGTGAACGCCATAACAAAAACAAAATGTACAATTCACCATTTTTTTTGTCACCTTGTCATAAAAATAGAATAGGATCCTTCTATTATGGGCCGGATGTTCCATAAAATGTGGAATGCACATGGCCTTTTTGATGTTTAATTTTTTTCGTGTGGTATCGAATAGTATAGAGTATCGCAATACTTTTTTATTGTATCGCAATCAAATCTAAATTTTGGTATCGTGACAACCCTAGTTTGGAGGTGGAACCGGACCCATGCACCCTGCTTGACCATGTGAAAAGAGGTTCCCGGTCTCAGAGAATCCCCGATAAAATAAAAAAGTTATAATAAGGCTACATGCACACGACAGTGAAAAGAAAGTCCATCACATGTCCGTTTTTCAGTATAGCCTTATAGTAGTGGAAACGCAAAACAAATTCTTCAGGTCCTGAAGGACAAAACTGGCCTGGTCCTCAAAGGGTTAAGTATGAAGTTACATTATTGGCTAACCAGCCCAGTCTTCTTAGTTAATCTTAGTTTGTAAAACTTCCAGTTGTTCTCCATTTCTCGCCGTACAGAACGTACATTGGAGTCCAAGTTTTAGCAATCGGTTGACGTCATCCTCTTTTACATAGAAGACGTAACCCAAACTCTGACGTCACGCTGCCAGGAATCCTTCTGATTTCCAGCAGGCTGTTCTACTCTCCGGCTCTCCGCCCCGCGCGGCTCAAAGTGTCTCTTCATTGTGCCCTGCATAGGCTGAGGGAGGGTGACGAAGTGTCTCTAACAGCCAAAGCGGAGACCAACAAGTGGGCGGTGACTGTCCTTGGTCTATGAATAATAAATAAAAAGGCGGAGTTTCGCAGTCTCGTTGGTTTCTTCTAGACCAGAGGGGGCGTGTCCTGGTTATGAATAATTAATTATAGAGGCGTATGGTCAGGGGAGTGATATGATTGGTGGAAAGGTGATGAGTAATCTCCGCAGACGAAGTGACCCCGGGTGATTACTGGACGCTGATTGGTGGCGGGTTGACTGAGGACGGAATTATGGGCGGGAAAGGGCTGAAACTCTGGCAGTGTTTGGCATTTGTGGGCGGGTCTGTGAGAGGTGGGTCAAGCAGTTTCCGGCTTCGGTGTCACAGACTGTCGGAGCTGCGTCAGAGAGAAGAAGCTCCTGGAAGTTGTGAGAGGCGGAGATAGGTGAGAGTTGCTGCTTTCATACTTATCTTATGGAATGTGACTTTACTGGGACCTCCAAATGCTGCTCACATGGCGGACTGGTGCAGGGCTGTGTACATGCTGGTTATGATATTGGTGGACACGTAGGACAGGAAGGAAGTGTGTTGTGGAGCAGGCAGCAGGAACTGCCATTTGGTATATAGATGTCTGTATATACAGATGTGTGTGTGTGTATATATATATATATATATATATATATATATATATACAGGGGTGCACCACCCATGAGGCAACCTGAGGCGATTGCCTCAGGCAGCACCAGCTAGGGGCAAAAGGGGCAACAGAAGGGGATTATCTGATTCTGCAGTATAGTATTGGGAAGTACAGTGGGCACAGTATGTGGTGCTGTATTACTCTGTGTGTTTTGTAGCTGTATATGTAATGTTTTCGAAGTATGTCTTTAACAGTAGTGGTGGAGGGAAGGGGTTAGGATAAGAAATTGTGCAATTAGTTATTGAGCGCTGTTCACATGTCCGTTATAGGCTTTGTTGCATGTTCTGTCAAGTTTCCATGATAAAAAGAAGAAAATGGCACAGCATGCAGCATTATTTTTTTTACAGTACAATAACAGAAAAATGAAAGTGACCGTGGTGCTGGATCTGACACATGATGGACACAGACACCCAATGGACCTCACTGACTATATTAGATTCCATTATGGTGTCTGTGTCCATCATGTGTCAGATCCAGCACTGCGGTCACTTTCATTTTTCTGTTACCGTAATACAACAGGAAAAAAAGGAAGTGTGAACCCCGTGTCATCTGGAGGTACGCTCGTTTGATGTCCAGAAGCGCTATTCAAGCCATAGAATTACAGCAACTCTGGCTGAAATCTGTCAAAGTGGATCCAAAAATGAGGAGCCTACAGCTTGACATACACAAGTCGGCGATCTCTCTGGATCCTCCTATACATAAGCAGCTCAGCCGAGCATGCATATAGTGAATGCAATATCTCCTTATGGAGGGCGTCTCAACAGGTGAATGGGGAAATGGGAGAAAGCCATTGCCTGCTAACAAAAGCTTTGAGTAATTGAATCCAACTTGCCCAATCCTTATTTTCCTATACTTAAGCCATGAAGGGAGAGTGGAGAGGCCCCTGTACACATTAGATGGTTGGCTGAACCCGCCAATGTCACTTCTAATATGTATGTCTTCATAGAGGACATGAGACGGTTGTCCAAAGCAGTTTCCTCCTTTAAAGGGGTTTTCCAGTTAGGCTAGTTTCACACTTCCGGCAAGCCGTTCTGGCTTAGAATGCCTGGGATTGGCTGGACGCAAACCGCTGCCAGCGTTTGTTTTAATCATATTTGCTGGATTTCAGTCGGACCCCATTATGGTTAATGGGGCCGGACGGCAGTGATAAATCTGGCAGACTCTTCCCGACAGCCTGCCGTATCTGTAAACACTAGTGCGAAACTAGCCTTAGTGGCATCTCAGAGTTGGTGAACATTGATGTGACAGGACAGTATTCACAGGTTATGTTAGCGGCACCTTACAACCAGTGTTGGACTGGGGTGCCTAGGGCCCACCGTACGGACACAGTCACGTATTACCTGCTCACACAGCAGCAAGATGCTACCAGATGATTGAATATAGGGGTCCCTGCAGCAACTCTGAGGAGGTAGGTCCTGGGGAGGACACTGGTAGCTTTCCTCTATACCTAGAAGTCATCTCAGCTGTAATCGTGTCTGTAATAATAAACTGGGGAGTTTCTTTAATAATCTATCAAGTTTTTATATGAACATCGGCTGGTTGAGGTGCTGTACATTGACTATATGTATGTAGTGCAGTAAGTCTACCGTGTTATGTGCCACTTGTGCAGGGGGTGGGTGACTAGGGGCCCACCTTGCTCTGGGTCCCAACGGGGGATTTACCTGTACCCCTGTGGGCCAGTCCGAGCCTGCTTACAGCCATTGGGGTTCCCCATATTTCAATCTCGTCCTTTACTAAGGCTGGTGAATGTTTTGACATAGGGACAGATGTCCAGTTGGATACGTCCGTAGAGATGCACAGATCAGTCATGGCTGATGATTGGCTGAGTGCTCTCTTTTCCGGTGTCAAGAGGGACCAGTAAGTAAAGACCAGTGGTGGACCTAGGGAACGTCGGAACGGGATCTGTGGGGATCGGTAAGAGTAAGGCCCGATGATTGCGCATATTTGATCTGATAAAATGTTTGTGTTCATTTGGCTATGTTTTTTTTTTTCTTCAGTTGTATATGACATTACAGTTCATTATGTCCAAGGCAGGAGGTTGTGACATTGACCCGTGCTTGGCATGTATTAGATAGTTCTAATGTCCAGCCATCCAACCTTTGCAAAACTATAACTTCCATCGTTTGTAGGGCATGTTGGGTGCTGTAGTTATAAGGAAATCATTGTCCTTATATCATATAATTCAGTGTTGGATGTCATCTCCATATGCTCGGTATACAAACCTCATCTGCATCATTAGCTTCACACCTTTGGGTGGTGTGACTGAAAAATCTGGGTGGAAATAATGAAAATGTAAGATGCATCATACTGAGGTCGTGTATTGTGCTGGGGTGGTGTAATATGACATCATTGTATAATAGCTGATCCATCTGTAGGTCGCTGTGGAAGAATGTCATCATGTATTGATCTGCACTAATGGTCTAGACGGATTGGGAATAGCAGGTCACGATTCTGTGTCTTGCATCGTTAGCAGGGGCGCGCCTCGCGTTTTCCATTGTGATTTTAAGTGTTGCTGAGAACACTTGTTTGGTGTATGGTGGGGGTTGTCATCTCTAACCTTGGGGTTTTTAGATGAGTTGTTGGGATCCAGAGGCACAAGATTTTTGTGTCCAACCTCTATGGGGGGGGGGAGACGTCTGACGAACTGCAGACGCAAGCGCTGGTTTTGGCCCCCGATGTGTTGTATTTTTCAGGTACGTTGAGCAGCAGGGGGGCTTTTGACCCACAGTTAAAGAAGGCATCCTGGAGATGAACATTTCCTGGAGAGTTAGGCCTCATGCACACGACTGTGGTATGTTTTGTGGTCCGCAAAACACAGATGGTGTCCGTGCGCGTTCCGCAATTTGTGGAATGGCACGGACAGCCTTTAAAATAAATGCCTATTCTTGTCCGCAAAGCGCGGACAAGAATAGGACATGTTATATTTTTTAGCGGGGCCACGGAACAGAGCAACGGATGCGGACAGCACATCTTTTGCAGCCCCATTGAACGGTGGCTCGGATGCAGACCAAAACAGCCATGTGCTTGAGGCCTTACTGGTAGAGATGGGTGTAGAGTTCTGACAGTTCACACCAATAAAACGCTCCAAGTAAATTACTATACGGTTTTCCCATTTAGGTAAATGGGAGGCGGATTGTGTGCATTTTCTGCGTGGAATCCACATCAAAATCCATGTCGAAAAAACACCTAAAGGGGCTATTCAGTGTGGATTTTCCCCCATGAACTTTGACGCAGACACCGTGGCTGCTGTGTGTTTTCTGCCCTCCATTGTTTTCAATGCTGGAGTTCTGGGCCCGGTAGGTAAAAGCCAGTACTACGTCAAGAAGGGATGTGTTAATTCTTGTCGCTGTGTGTAGACAGCTACCGCTTAGCTCCATTCCATTTTTGAGCGGGTCCAAGAATACTCACCATTTACAGCGGCAGTCAAGTGGATAAGGTTTTAAATATTGTCATTCTTACGCTGCAGAACTTTTCTTTAACAATATCTGCAATAACTTGATGTCGTCCGTGTGTACATTCTGCAAAAAATTAGAACACATTCTATTCTTGGCTGCAAAATGCGGACCACGGAGCCAGTGGAGTCAACGCGTCCGCAAAAAAAGGCAACATGGACGTCATCTGTGTTACGTGATACGGTTGTGTGCATGAGGCCTGAGGACTGCGCTGTTTAGTTGGTCTGCATTGTAAATGGCTGTTGCAGCGGCCACACCGCTATTAACAATATGGACTGACTGAACAGTCTTAATTAGAGCCTGCTGCGGCCTGTACAGCCATGCATTGCTCTACCACAGCACTGTCACAACCGCAACACAACCCAGCCATGTGGTCATAGCCTAAGGCAAGAATGATGAACTTAAAGGGGTTGTCTCACGTAGGGTACTTTCACACTAGCGGCAGGCTGTATCGGCGGGTGAACAGCCTGTCCGATCCATCCTGCTGCTAGTTCACGTGTGCCCCCGGACTGCCGATCCGTCCCCATTGACTGTAATGGGGGCAGGGCAGAGTTCCAGCGGCAGCATGGCAATGCACGCTGAGAAGCAGCCGGACTAAAAACCCATTTAAAGGAGTTCTTTCTTCCCTAGGATGTGCAATCACTTTATGGGGGTACAACACCTAAATCCTGAGAATGTAGGGGATATAAGGCTGGGTTCACACCTGAGCGTTTTACAGCGTGTTCCTACGCGCTGTAAAACGCTCAACAAGGAGAAACCAATGATTCCCTATGGGAATGGTTCTCATCTGGGCGTTTTACAGCGCGTACGATCGCGCTGTAAAACGCCCGACGCCCCAAGAAGTACATGAGCTTCTTTGGGGCGTCTTGTCGCGCGTTTCCGTACACAGACTTTCGGGAACGCGCGACAATGGGCGTTCGCTTGTCTCTGTATGCGCCGATTGCAAACGCCGGTACAATCGCGCATACAGAGCGCTCCTTTCAGAACGCTCAGGTCTGAACCCAGCGTTAGCGCTACCCCTACTCAGCTGTGCCCCAACCAGCTGATTCCAGCTGGTCCTATACGCTTGAGTGGATCTGTTGCCGTTTCAAATGGGAATACCCTTTCGACAGCTCAGCCAAAGAGGTCTGAATTTGTCTCTTTCCTCTCTTTACAGGATTAATATGAATGCTTATACGAGCCAAGTGTGTATGTTTATGCTGTGTATTCACACATCAGTGGTTTTCCACAGACTGAAGTATGCCCCATTCACACGACTGCAGACCAAAAATCGTCACACAATCTATCCGCATGTTTTGCAGATAGGATGCGGACCCATTCATTTCATTGAGGCCGCAATAAATGCAGGCAGCACACAGTGTGCTATCCATATGCCCTTCAAAAAGTCTGTGTTTGTCCGTTTTGCACACAAAAATGGGCATTGTTACAATGGGTACGCAAAACAAAAAACGGATGCAACACCGAGGTCACACGAATGTCATCCTTATTTTTGCAGACCGCAAAATACACATGGTCGTGTGAATGTACCCTCAGTCTGATTATGGATCCCTTACACATAGTCAGTGATGGATGCTATCTGTGTTTGGTTCATGGTTTTCACAGATTGTTGCTATGTACTGGAATTTGGTTGACACACGGAGAGCAAAAACTGTACACACGGACAGATTCATCATCTTCATGATGAACCACTGATCATCATGCATATAGATGTTTGAAAGGTAGATTTAGATGGGACGATTTTGCAGCAGATTGTTGGGACGTTATGTTTCTTCCTGACAGTCGGCTGCTCGTTCAGTGTATTTACATACAGCTATCTCCTTCGTGGTCTCTATTGCTATCCCTCGTCCTCCTACAGATTCGTGGTTTCTGAGCAGCAGATCACTGTTTAGACTACACAATCTGCTGCCAAGAAACTATGGTTGGTGGTGCCTGCATGAACATCAGGATCACCCGAAGAAACTGCGGCACATTTACATGGTCAGATTGTTGGGAGCAACATTTCGCAGGAATGGTCGTTCCCGATAATCTGGATGATTATTGGCTCATGCAAATACAGCTTAAAGGGAACCGGTCACCGGGATTTTGGGTATAGAGCCGAGGACATGGGTTGCTAGATGGCCGCTATTAGAGCTGCAATATCCAGTCCCCATAGCTCTGTGTGCTTTTATTGTGTATAAAAACCGATTTGATACATATGCAAATTAACCTGAGATGAGTCAGAGCTTGAAAATATGACTCTTCTCAGGTCACACGAGTAAGATATGACTTATGTTAATTTGCATATGTATCAAATCGTTTTTTTTTTCTACGCAATAAAAGCACAGAGAGCTATAGGGACTGGGTATTGTGGATGTGCTAGCGGCCATCTAGCAACCCATGTCCTCAGCTCTATACACAAAATCCCGGTGACAGGTTCCCTTTTAAGGGCTCATGCACACGAATGTGCGCCGGCCGGGCCCGTGCTGTGGTCCGCAATGACCATAGGGCCTCCACATGCAGATCGTGAACCTGTACACTTGAATGGGGTCTTCCGACGGTACGCAACACACAACTTTTTTTGCGGTGTAGAGGCACAGAGAGAAACCCCACAGAAGCACTACGTAGTGCTTCCGTGGGGTTCCGCACCGACCTTCCGAATTGCAGACCCATTCAAGTGGGTCTGCATCCACGCTGCGGGGTGCTCACTGCCGGTGCCTGTGTATTGCGGGCCGCAATACAGGCCCAGCCGGCACACATTAGTGTGCATGAGCCCTAAGGCTACTTTCACACTAGCGTTTGGCTGTCCGCTTGTGAGCTCTGTTTGAAGGGGCTCACAAGCGGACCCGAACGCTTCCGTCCAGCCCCAATGCATTCTGAGTGGACGCGGATCCGCTCATAATGCATCAGTCTGGCGGCGTTGAGCCTCCACTCAGCAGGCGGACACTTGAACGCTGCTTGCAGCATTCGGGTGTCCGCCTGGCCGTGCGGAGGCGTGCGGATCCGTCCAGACTTAGAATGTAAGTCAATGGGGACGGATCCGTTTGAAGATGACACACTATGGCTCAATCTTCAAACGGATCCGTCCCCCATTGACTTTCAATGTAAAAGTCTGGACGGATCCGTTCAGGCTAATTTCACACTTAGACATTTTTTGACAATATAATGCAGACGGATCCGTTCTGAACGGAGCCACCGTCTGCATTAATATGAGCGGATCCGTTCAGAACGGATCCGATCGAACGCTAGTGTGAAAGTAGCCTAAGTCGGCTTTTCACACCCCACAGTAAACTATCTTGTCTGTATGACGTGTCCTTAATCGGTGATGGGTTATGAAGCTTCATACAAACGTGTGTGTGGCACTAATCCCTGTAGCACTAGTGCTTTTAGTAGTGAACCAGTGTCATTACTATATAAAGCTTTTTTAAATTAGAATTGTGACACCCCTTTCTCCATTGAGATCTTGCGGCACTCTGTGCTGCCGTCATAATAGTGGGACACGATGGTGCACAATGCTAGTCAGTCTATTGCACAATTTTGTTCACTTTATTAACTCTTCTGACTGGACTGGGAATTTTCTAGTGAGATGGTATCTGGAGACAAAATGCACTTTTAGACTTTTTTATTTTATCTTTTTAAATGAGGTTCCTTGTCTGTTTTTCATCTCATGTACCTATGATGTAACGTGCCCGTCTATGCGTATCATCTTGGGCCACATGTGTTGCACTATTAGTCAGCTTGGGCCTATTTGTTTACAGAGCGGAGCCGTCTCTGAAGCTGGAGGAGTCTGTACTGTGTGATGACATCACCGGGTTTCACCATCAGCATCTGACATCTATCGTGTGTTGTCATTGTGGTTCGCCTTTGCTAGTACTTTAAAGGTTTTGTTTTTCGTAACTAGAGGAATTTTGAATGGCCTTTACGTGATCAGGGTCCTCCTTGAATAAGTGTATCCTTTTAAAGAGGACCCTCTTCCATAGTACTGAGTCTTGTTTTCTACGTGTATGAATGGCAGCGACCTGATAGTTGTTGTTGTTGTTGTTCTCACTGTTGGTTTAGTTCATTTTAGTTTATATTCTTCATACTACAGCAGGTTTTCATGCAGTCATTTCCTGTTGTACCTGTGGTAGACTTGTGATTATACCCAGCAATGTGAGCAGCTAGAACAGCAGTATAAAGCATGGAGTAGGGAAGGATTTTCAAACAGTGCAGATATGCTGAAGTCCCTGATTGCCGTGAAAAAAGTGCAATACAGTATCGGTCCTTAAAGAGGACCTTTCACTCGTATACAAACTAAAAACGAACTATACCTGTGGGCAGAGCGGCGCCCAGGGGTCCCCCTGCACTTACTAGTATGCCTGGGCGCCGCTCCATTCGCCCGGTATAGGCTCCGGTGTCTCAGCTCCGTCTGTTGTACTGGACTGATTTTTTTTTTTTTTTTGTAGGAGGCGTGTCCCTTGCTGCAGCACTGGCCAATCGCAGCGCACAGCTCATAGCCAGTCTGATAATAATGTGGCTTAAAGGGAACCTGTCACCGGGATTTTGTGTATAGAGCTGAGGACATGGGTTGCTAGATGGCCGCTAGCACACCTGCAATCCCCATAGCTCTGTGTGCTTTTATTGTGCAAAAACCCTGATTTGATACATATGCAAATTAACCTGGGATGAGTCCTGTCCCTGAGATGAGTTAGGGACAGGACACATCTCAGGGTAATTTGCATATGTATTAAATCTGTTTTTTTTACATAATAAAAGCACACAGAGCTATGGGGACTGGATACTGCAGATGTGCTAGGGGCCATCTAGCAACCCATGTACTCAGCTCTATACACAAAATCCCGGTGACAGGTCATAAACACTTATTTAACCACCTCAGGACCGCCGTACGCAGGATTGCGTCCTGCCGGCGGCCCTGCTCTTCTGGGTGGACGCATATACGCGTCCTCCCGCGAGAGCCGAGATTTCCTGTGAACGCGCGCACACAGGCGCGCGCGCTCACAGGAACGGAAGGTAAGCGAGTGGATCTCCAGCCTGCCAGCGGCGATCGCTCGCTGGCAGGCTGGAGATCCGAATTTTTTAACCCCTAACAGGTATATTAGACGCTGTTTTCATAACAGCGTCTAATATACCTCCTACCTGGTCCTCTGGTGGTCCCTTTTGTTAGGATCGACCACCAGAGGACTCAGGTAGCTCAGTACAGTCGCACCAAACACCACACTACACTACACCCCCCCCCCCCCGTCACTTATTAACCCCTGATCACCCCATATAAACTCCCTGATCACCCCCCTGTCATTGATCACCGCCCTGTCATTGATCACCCCCCTGTCAGGCTCCGTTCAGACGTCCGTATGATTTTTACGGATCGACGGATACATGGATCGGATCCGCAAAAAGCATACGGACGTCTGAATGGAGCCTTACAGGGGGGTGATCAATGACAGGCGGGTGATCACCCATATACACTCCCTGATCACCCCCCTGTCATTGATCACCCCCCTGTAAGGCTCCATTCAGACGTCCGCATGTGTTTTGTGGATCCGATCCATGTATCCATGGATCCGTAAAAATCATGCGGACGTCTGAATGGAGCCTTACAGGGGGGTGATCAATGACAGGCGGGTGATCACCCATATACACTCCCTGATCACCCCCTGTCATTGATCACCCCCCTGTAAGGCTCCATTCAGACGTCCGCATGATTTTTACGGATCCATGGATACATGGATCGGATCCGCAAAACACATGCGGACGTCTGAATGGAGCCTTACAGGGGGTGATCAATGACAGGCGGGTGATCACCCATATACACTCCCTGATCACCCCCTGTCATTGATCACCCCCCTGCCGCATGTGTTTTGTGGATCCGATCCATGTATCCATGGATCCGTAAAAAATCATGCGGATGTCTGAATGGAGCCTTACAGGGGGGGTGATCAGTGACAGGGGGGTGATCACCCTGATCACCCCCTGTCATTGATAACCCCCCTGTAAGGCTCCATTCAGACGTCCGCATGTGTTTTGTGGATCCGATCCATGGATCCGTAAAAAATCATGCAGATGTCTGAATGGAGCCTTACAGGGGGGGTGATCAGTGACAGGGGGGTGATCACCCTGATCACCCCCTGTAAGGCTCCATTCAGACGTCCGCATGTGTTTTGTGGATCCGATCCATGGATCCGTAAAAAATCATGCAGATGTCTGAATGGAGCCTTACAGGGGGGGTGATCAGTGACAGGGGGGTGATCACCCTGATCACCCCCTGTCATTGATAACCCCCCTGTAAGGCTCCATTCAGACGTCCGCATGTGTTTTGTGGATCCGATCCATGGATCCGTAAAAAATCATGCGGATGTCTGAATGGAGCCTTACAGGGGGGGTGATCAGTGACAGGGGGGTGATCACCCTGATCACCCCCTGTCATTGATAACCCCCTGTAAGGCTCCATTCAGACGTCCGCATGTGTTTTGCGGATCCGATCCATGGATCCGTAAAAATTATACGGACGTCTGAATGGAGCCTTACCAGGGGGGTGATCAATGACAGGGGGGTGATCCGGGAGTCTATATGGGTGATTACCCCCCTGTCATTGATCACCCCCCTGTCATTGATCACCCCCCCCTGTAAGGCTCCATTCAGACATTTTTTTTGGCACAAGTTAGCGGAAATTTTTTGTTTGTTTTTGTTTTTTCTTACTAAGTCTCATATTCTACTAACTTGTGTCAAAAAATAAAATCTCACATGAACTCGCCATACCCCTCACGGAATCCAAATGCGTAAACATTTTTAGACATTTATATTCCAGACTTCTTCTCACGCTTTAGGGCCCCTAAAAAGCCAGGGCAGTATAAATACCCCACATGTGACCCCATTTCGGAAAGAAGACACCCCAAGGTATTCGCTGAGGGGCATATTGAGTCCATGAAAGATTGAAATTTTTGTCCTAAGTTAGCGGAAAGTGAGACTTTGTGAGAAAAAAACCAAAAAAATCAATTTCCGCTAACTTATGCAAAAAATAAAAAATTTCTAGGAACTCGCCAGGCCCCTCATTGAATACCTTGGGGTGTCTTCTTTCCAAAGTGGGGTCACATGTGGGGTATTTATACTGCCCTGGCTTTTTAGGGGCCCGAAAGTGTGAGAAGAAGTCTGGGATCCAAATGTCTAAAAATGCCCTCTTAAAAGGAATTTGGGCCCCTTTGCGCATCTAGGCTGCAAAAAAGTGTCACACATCTGGTATCGCCGTACTCAGGAGAAGTTGGGGAATGTGTTTTGGGGTGTCATTTTACATATACCCATGCTGGATGAGAGAAATAGCTTGGCAAAAGACAACTTTTCCCATTTTTTTATACAAAGTTGGCATTTGACCAAGATATTTTTCTCACCCAGCTTGGGTATATGTAAAATGACACCCCAAAACACATTCCCCAACTTCTCCTGAGTACGGCGATACCAGATGTGTGACACTTTTTCTGCCAAGGTGGGCAAAGGGGCACATATTCCAAAGTGCACCTTTCGGATTTCACCGGTCATTTTTTACACATTTTGATTGCAAAGTTCTTCTCACACATTTGGGCCCCTAAATTGCCAGGGCAGTATAACTACGCCACAAGTGACCCCATTTTGGAAAGAAGACACCCCAAGGTATTCCGTGAGGGGCATGGCGAGTTCCTAGAATTTTTTATTTTTTGTCGCAAGTTAGTGGAATATGAGACTTTGTAAGAAAAATAAAATAAAATAAAATCATCATCATTTTCCGCTAACTTGTGACAAAAAATAAAAAGTTCTATGAACTCACTATGCCCATCAGTGAATACCTTAGGGTGTCTACTTTCCGAAATGGGGTCATTTGTGGGGTTTTCTACTGTTTGGGCATTGTAGAACCTCAGGAATCATGACAGGTGCTCAGAAAGTCAGAGCTGTTTCAAAAAGCGGAAATTCACATTTTTGTACCATAGTTTGTAAATGCTATAACTTTTACCCAAACCATTTTTTTTTTTTTGCCCAAACATTTTTTTTTTTATCAAAGACATGTAGAACAATAAATTTGGAGAAAAATTTATATATGGATGTCGTTTTTTTGCAAAATTTTACAGCTGAAAGTGAAAAATGTCATTTTTTTGCAAAAAAATCGTTACATTTTGATTAATAACAAAAAAGTAAAAATGTCAGCAGCAATAAAATACCACCAAATGAAAGCTCCATTAGTGAGAAGAAAAGGAGGTAAAATTCATTTGGGTGGAAAGTTGCATGACCGAGCGATAAACGGTGAAAGGAGTGTAGTGCCGAAGTGTAAAAAGTGCTCTGGTCATGAAGGGGGTTTCACCTAGCGGGGCTGAAGTGGTTAAAGGGAACCTATCAGTAATTTTAGAGATAAGGTTTATTAGATGAAGGGCACAAAGTGAAAGTACCAGTCACACAGCTAGAAAAACGGTTAACCCTTTGACAGAACAGTTCAATATTTTTAATAAAAGCCAATTGCAAAAATGATTTTTAGTTAAAAAAAATTTCATGTAGAAATAACGCAATGTAATACAGTACCAGCAAAGTGAATGAGTGTACTCTTTGCTTTTTATTTCCATGTGGAAATTGACCTGCTATGTGGATTTTAATATCCACAGCATGTCAGTTAGTTATTTGTGCATTCCGTACCTTCTCTAAATAACGAAGATTTATGTGCATTTGTGGATTTTCTACACACAAATCTCCACCGTGTGGTGGTACCCTTGGGCCTTGTTGACATTTCCATGTCAGTTTCATGTCTGTAAAGCACCCGTGTTTGGTCCGTGTTTCAGTTTTTTTACCCTTGTGTTATCTGTATTCCTCGGATGCTGCTCAGCTGAAAATGTATCTCCATGGCATCTCCTATCAGTGGTCAGTGAAAAACTGACGCAACACGGATGTTGTGCCCGTGATTGTCACAGACTGATAGACTTCATTAGGTATGTTCGGTCAGCATCACGGACCAAAGTAGTGCGTGTCTCTGTGATTTTTATTTATTTATTTTTTCCTAACCCACCCAAAAAAATACTAATGTCAACAGACACATTGAAATGATTGAGTATGTGTGATGAATGTGGAATATATGGACAGCACACATCAGTGAAAAATGGAAATGTGAACGAGGCCTTAGTGACCAAGCACTTTTTTATT
The DNA here is from genome assembly GCF_014858855.1 of Bufo gargarizans. NCBI lineage: Eukaryota > Metazoa > Chordata > Amphibia > Anura > Bufonidae > Bufo > Bufo gargarizans. The sequence continues at coordinate 109,332,876 of NC_058085.1, forward strand.
TCAATTATTGTTTCTCATTCCAAGAGCTATAACATTAATCTCACCGTTTAGATTTTTCCATTGATGTAGTTGTATTAGGGCTTGTTTTTTGCAGGGCAAGTTGTAGATTTTAATGGCACCATTTTGTGGTACACATAACTTACGGATTAACTTGGGCTACTTTCACACTGGCGTTTTGGCTTTCCATTTGTGAGATTCGTTCAAGGCTCTCACAAGTGGTCCAAAACGGATCAGTTTTGCCCTCTTAATGCATTCTGAATGGAAAAGGATCCGCTCAGAATGCATCAGTTTTTTGCTCCGTTCCGTCTCCATTCCGCTTTGGAGGCGGATACCATTATCTGAACAGATCAGTCTGTGCAGATCCATGACGGCTCCACACCAAACGCGAGTGTGAAAGTAGGTAGCCTTAGGCTACTTTCACATTAGCATTTTCAAATCCGCTATTGAGATCCGTCATAGGAGTGAATGGGTCCACATCCGATCCACAAAAAAACAGATGTACTTTGAGTTATTTCTCCCAGAAGCAAACCTCTGTAATACTGCGCCCTACAGAGATAAAAAAAAAAATTAAAATGTATATCTCCATATAAATTGCAGGAAAACAAAGGTAACCTAGGACCCTGTCAAAAAAATCTATCTACACCAACAGATTACCTGACCAGTATCTGTCCAACCAGACCAATAGTTACTGTGTATAACAAAAGATCTGTGTGTAAGCGGCCATCTGACCAGAAAATCTTAGGTCAAGCCGGTCTCTCTGATGACAAATCTAATGTTTTTTTTTTCCCCTCAGGAAGTAATTTCTGATCACTCCCTAAACAGTCCACGAACTTTCTTTTTGAAGACAAACTGATGTTGTTTCCCTGTGTTGTACGTTATGTTAGTTGACGTGCTTTGTCCATTTGACGGAAATTCCAGTGGTTTCCTTTTTCCTCCCTTGCCTGAACCCTATGAAATCACCAGTAGCGAGGTCAACTAGAAGAAGGCCCAGGATTGTTTATATTGTGTGTATGCCTTCCAAAGTAATCTAGATCTCCATCTTGGAACCTTACCCAAAAGTTACAGCTGTGCCTCTGCCATCCCCTTTTTACCAGCGGTTACAGAAGTGACTCCTAAGGGTACTTTCACACTAGCTTTATTCTTTTCCGGTATTGAAATTCAGTAAAGGGTCTCAATACCGGGGAAAAAAAACGCTTCAGTTTTATCTTAATGCATTCCGGTCTGCGCATGCGCAGGGGTATAGGAGGAGCGGGTTTCTCTTTTAATCTTTGAGTATTTTTCACCAGATCCGTAAAAAACTGCTATCCATTTGTATACGGCAGGCAGCTCCGTTGCCGGAACTGCCTGCCGGATTTTAAAAATGCTAGTATGAAAGTACCCCAAACTCCGTTGGCACAAATATGCCTCCCTTTCTTCTCTTGTAGTCAAGCCAAGCATTTCTCCTTCCACCAGCAACAGTGCACAGCATGCACCTTCTTCCCAACAGTAGTCACAGAAGAACCACTACTTACCTCCAGCATGCTCCTGCAGTGCTGGTAGTTCTCTCTATAGGGGGTCCGGCAGAAATGTCTTATGCCTTTATCTCCTTTTGGCCTCACCTCCTGGCAGGATCAGTCTGTGACCACCTCTGTAGAAACAAATAGACCCTGATCTGTCTCTTAGTACCGGCCACTGAATATAAGTAGCGCAGAAAGCAAGACCTGGATGTCGGGTCCAAATCTCCAATTGACCTGGCAACATCTGGTTCTAGCATCTTTTTTGCTCCATGGACAACCCATTCTGTGAACAAAGGCTCAAACAGGGAAGAGTCTGTGTATAACTTTGCTTTGATGGTTCACTGGATGAAGTGTCCAAAGTGGCTGACCATAACTGCAACTATTTTTCCTTAGAGGAATGAAGGGCAGCTCTGGAGCACAAACTGCTGCTAATATGTGACTGAATTGGGCTGTGTTCACATTGGCACCGATAGTTCCATTGTTCTCTTCAAGTCATAGGACAGAATAACAAAATAATAGAAAATGAGGCATTGAGGACATGAACGGCACCCCATGGACCCTAGTGACTATGATAGGGTCTGTCGGGTTTTTGTGAAGCCAGCATTTCACTGGACAACATTTTGGCAGGGATTTTTGACTGCTTCTGCGATGGAGGACCCCTACGGAGCTTTTCCAGCAGATGTGTATGAAGCCGTAGAGGGGATGAACTTTGTGGTTATATCTTATATCCCATCCACATTAATTTGCTTTTTTGCTTATGTTTTGTGAGGCGATAAGCTGTTTATATTGCTATATTCTGGCTAGCCCTAGGGCTTTGTGGCGTAGAGAAGACATTACGTAAATGTGTACACCGTAGCTTTGTGTAGGAGTTTTATTTTTTTGCTGCTTTGCAGAAAATGTAACTTGTGCACAACAAAGATCCCCGTTCTGAAAGCTGCCGCATAGAAGTGATCTTCTGAAGGTGGGTATCGACACAGACGTATCTTGGATGAGCGTCTCCTACATTTTGTCATAGTTAATAGTAAATGATTTGTTTTCTGTGCATCTGGAGAGACCAAAATGAAAATAAAGAATTGTGTTATTGCCATCAAGTGCTTCTGGCCAAATAATGCTTCTAAAATATGGAGATCGCTGTCTTAGGTAGTGAAAAAGAGTTCCTTCTTGTCACGTAGAAACTTGGCTTTCAGCCTCTACAAAAGGTTTCTGTGAAATTCTGTTAGTAATGAACGTGCAATGTCTGAGGTAACATATTTTTTTTTTTTTATATATTGTATGTGTTTTTTCTTGTTTTATGCAGTTATTAGTCTTTCTCATCTCAGTTGCTAACTAAATATCACTATGGGGCTGCTGTGCTGAAAAAATGAGGGAAGGTGGAATCTACATTTCAGACATTGGGTGCACAGTGACATTTGTCATTTGACCACATGCAACATAACATATAATCGTGGTCCATAGCCCATGGAATTCCCTCAGCAATAGCACAAGACCATTAGAAGAAGACATGTCAGAATGGTCCAATGCCACCACAGCATTACGTGCCTCTGTAAACCTAGTGGGACCTGGTAAATTAAGGAGTTTCTAATGACCAGTTATTGCAAATCTTTTAATGAACGCTTATAAAGTAGTTGCATTCATCTTTTGGGTGTGTTTCAAATGCAATACATGGGCAAAAGTATTGGGACATCTAGACATTTCAGTTACAGGAGCTTTTATGACATCTGCTTTAAAGGGCTTCTGTCACTCCACTAAACTCATTTTTTTTTTTTTGTCTCCCTACAATCCTTATGCTGCGATTTCTTAATATATATAGCTATTACACTGTTTGGTTCAGTAGTTCTATCAAAAAACTGACTTTTATATTATGCAAATTACCTCTCTAGCAGCAGGTAGGGCGGCTACCTGCTGCTAGCAGCCGCATCCTCCATTCATAATGACGCCCCCTCCTCATGTTGATTGACAGGGCCAGCGGACGCGCTAGTCCTCTGACTGGCCCTGTCTGCGTTTTAAATCTCGCGCCGGTCTTCAGTTGGCGCAGGCGCACTCAGATGAGGACGCTCGCTCGGCCGCTCCATCCTCAGTGCGCCTGCGCCGGGTGTACATGTGACGTCATCGGCACAGGCGCGCGCGCTCACAGGAACGGAAGGTAAGCGAGTGGATCTCCAGCCTGCCAGCGGCGATCGCTCGCTGGCAGGCTGGAGATGTGATTTTTTTTTTAACCCCTAACAGGTATATTAGACGCTGTTTTGATAACAGCGTCTAATATACCTGCTACCTGGTCCTCTGGTGGTCCCTTTTGTTTGGATCGACCACCAGAGGACTCAGGCATCTCAGTAAAGTAGCACCAAATACCACTACACTACACCCCCCCTGTCACTTATTAACCCTTTATGAACCACTGATCACCCCTGATCACCTCCCTGTAAGGCTCCATTCAGACAAGTTAGCAGAAATATATATATATATTTTTTTTTTGTTTGTTTTTTCTTTCAAAGTCTCATATTCCACTAACTTGTGTCAAAAAATAAAACCTCACATGAATTCACCATACCCCTCACGGAATCCAAATGCGTAAATTTTTTTAGACATTTATATTCGACTTCTTCTCACGCTTTAGGGCCCCTAAAAAGCCAGGGCAGTATAAATACCCCACATGTGACCCCATTTCGGAAAGAAGACACCCCAAGGTATTCCGTGAAGGGCATATTGAGTCCATGAAAGATTGAAATTTTTGTCCCAAGTTAGCGGAAAGTGAGACTTTGTGAGAAAAAACAAATCAATTTCCGCTAACTTATGCCAAAAAAAAAAAATTCTATGAACTCGCCAGGCCCCTCATTGAATACCTTTTGGGTGTCTTCTTTCCAAAGTGGGGTCACATGTGGGGTATTTATACTGCCCTGGCTTTTTAGGGGCCCTAAAGCGTGAGAAGTCGTCTGGGATCCAAATGTCTAAAAATGCCCTCCTAAAAGAAATTTGGGCCCCTTTGCGCATCTAGGCTGCAAAAAAGTGTCACACATCTGGTATCGCCGTACTCAGGAGAAGTTGGGGAATGTGTTTTGGGGTGTCATTTTACATATACCCATGCTGGGTGAGATAAATATCTTGGTCAAATGCCAACTTTGTATAAAAAAAATGGGAAAAGTTGTCTTTTGCCAAGATATTTCTCTCACCCAGCATGGGTATATGTAAAATGACACCCCAAAACACATTCCCCAACTTCTCCTGAGTACGGCGATACCGCATGTGTGACACTTTTTTGCAGCCTAGGTGGGCAAAGGGACCCACATTCCAAAGTGCACCTTTCGGATTTCACCGGTCATTTTTTACAGATTTTGATTGCAAACTTCTTCTCACACATCTGGGCCCCTAGAATGCCAGGGCAGTATAACTACCCCACAAGTGACCCCATTTTGGAAAGAAGACACCCCAAGGTATTTTGTGATGGGCATAGTGAGTTCATGGAAGTTTTTATTTTTTGTCACAAGTTAGTGGAATATGAGACTTTGTAAGAAAAAAAAAAAATTATCATTTTCCGCTAACTTGTGACAAAAAATAAAAAGTTCTATGAACTCACTATGCCCATCAGTGAATACCTTAGGGTGTCTACTTTCCGAAATGGGGTCATTTGTGGGGTGTTTGTACTGTCTGGGCATTGTAGAACCTCAGGAAACATGACAGGTGCTCAGAAAGTCAGAGCTGCTTCAAAAAGCGGAAATTCACATTTTTGTACCATAGTTTGTAAATGCTATAACTTTTACCCAAACCATTTTTTTTTTACCCAAACATTTTTTTTATCAAAGACATGTAGAACAATAAATTTTGCGAATTTTTTTTATATGGATGTAGTTTTTTTTTTTTTTTTGCAACATTTTACAACTGAAAGTGAAAAATTTCATTTTTTTGCAAAAAAATCATTACATTTTGATAACAAAAAAAGTAAAAATGTCAGCAGCAATGAAATACCACCAAATGAAAGCGCTATTAGTGAGAAGAAAAGGAGGTAAAATTAATTTGGGTGGTAAGTTGCATGACAGATAAACGGTGAAAGTAGTGTAGTGCAGAAGTGTAAAAAGTGGCCTGGTCATTAGGGGGGTTTCAGCTAGCGGGGTTGAAGTGGTTAAAACCAAAGGTGCTTTGGAGTCCAGTGGTGGCGTGCTTTACACTTGGGCTTGCCATGGTTCTTGGAGATCTAAAGCTTGCATGCAGCTGCACAGCCATGGAAACCCATGCCATGAAGGTCCCGGCTCATGGGTTTTTATGTTAATGTTAATGCCAGAGATGGTTTGGAGCTTTGGTTATTGAGTCAGCAGAGCATTGGTGACTTTTTTTTTTATGCGCCTCAGCACTCGGTGACCCCACTTTGTAACATGCGGTCTGACACTTCATGGCTGAGTTGCTGTGGTTTGTTCCACTTTCACAATCGTACCACTCAGTTTGATGGTGGAATATTTAGGAGGGAAGAAATTTCATGAAGTGACTTACTGCAGTGACATCCTATTACAGGACCACGCTAGAATAGAGTGATCTCTTTAGAACGACCCATTCCTTCACAAGTGTTTGTAGAGGCAGACTGCATGGCTGGGGGCTGGATTTTATCCTTCTGTGGCAATGGGAATAAATGACTGAAATGCCTGATTTCAGTGATTAAGAAGTATGTCCTAATACTTTGTGAATCGCCTTATTCCATTTACAATAGGTGCTATGCCAGTTTTGTTTAAAGGGAGTCTTTCACCTAAAATGACCATTATACACCACAAACATCATGATATCCATTACATTCCCCAAATTATAATCTTACCTTTCATATTGCTGTCCGTCGCCTATTCTCTCTTAAAAACGCTTTTATTCCATATGCTAATCAGGTTCTGAAGGTGCCCAGGGGCGGCGTTTATGCGGCCGGTGCCCAGGCTCCACGGCGCTGTTCAAATCAAACCCCTCCCCTTTCACCCCTCTGGCCCGCCCTCGGTTCTTCAGATACTATCCTCCAGTCAATGACCAATCCGGCTCCTGCGCCTGCGCACTCCATTACTCACTAGGGCAGAGGCAGCAGAGCGTTTAATCCGCATGCGCCGGCCCGTACATCCCGATATTTTGGCAGTTTACTTCCGCCGGCTAGATCGTGATGTACGGGCCGGCGCATGCGGATTAAACGCTCTGCTGCCTCTGCCCTAGTGGGTAATGGAGTGCACAGGCGCCGGATTTGTCATTGACTGGAGGATAGTATCTGAAGAACCGAGGGCGGGCCAGAGGGGTGAAAGGGGAGGGGTTTGATTTGAACAGCGCCGTGGAGCCTGGGCACCGGCCGCATAAACGCCGCCCCTGGGCACCTTCAGAACCTGATTAGCATATGGAATAAAAGTGTTTTTAAGAGAGAATAGGCGACGGACAGCAATATGAAAGGTAAGATTATAATATGGGGAATGTAATGGATATCATCATGTTTGTGGTGTATAATGGTCATTTTAGGTGAAAGACTCCCTTTAAAAAAAAAAAAAAGTTTCAAGACTTTCCTACTTTCCAGAAATATTGTTGCATGGGCATTTTTGTGACCGGGGCATGGTACAGGCCGAGCTGGGGCCTGAACATTGGGCCTGACACATTTACTATCTCTTACGCCTGGAAGCATGTTTCTCATTGTTAGTTGTACTATAGAGCCCCATGTTACTTCTGCTGTGTGCATTATCCCTTCTCTGCGACACAGCATCACATTTTGCATTAATTCTGTGTTGTCACATCCCTGTATCATTCCTGTATTGTGTATCATGCATGTATTATAACTAAATGTGACTGTGCTGTGAGGAAACAGGTACATTGTGACATTTTTGTGTTATTCCTGTGCCATGCAATGTGATGTGCTTTATACTTGCATTATGACATCACTGTGTAATTCCTATGCTGTATGTAGAATGTCTCTATATTGTGACATCACTGTGTTCCCCCTCTCTGTACTATGACATCACTGTGCACACTATCCTGCCATTATTACATCACTGTGTGCACTACCCCTGTACTGTGACATCTGTGTACTTTATTCCTATAAGATGACATCATTTTGTACATTATCCCTGTGCTGTGACTTCACCGTATGCATTATACCTGTTCTTTAGGTAGCCTGATCATGAGCATTTCTGAATGTGTTGATAGAAGTGGTCATGGTACAGTGGGGGCCCATACCGGGTTTTCTTATGGGGTGTTGTTGGTTACTTATTAGGCCTCTTGCACACGGACGTGTGCGCCCCGTTGCCGTATTGCAGACAACATTTGAATATCCGCAATACACGGAACGGAACCCTATGGAAGCAGTATGGAGTGCTTCCGTGTGGTTACGTCCCGTACTTCCGTTCCGCAGAAAGATAGAACATGTCCTATCTTTTTGCGGAATGGCCGGATTGTGGACCCATTAAAGTGAATGGGTCCGCGATCCGCTGCGACTGCCCCACGGACTGTTCTCTTGCATTGTGGCCCACAGCATGACCATGGGGCGCACACATTTGTGTGCAAGAGGCCTTAAAGGGAACCTGTCACCTGGATTTTGGGTATAGAGCTGAGGACATGGGTTGCTAGATGGCCGCTAGCACATCCGCAATACCCAGTCCCCATAGCTCTGTGTGCTTTTATTGTGTAGAAAAAACTATTTGATACATATGCAAATTAACCTGAGATGAGTCCTGTCCCTGACTCATCTCAGGTTAATTTGCATATGTATTAAATAGATCTGTGTGCTTTTACTGTGTTAAAAAAAAATATTTAATACATATGCAAATTAACCTGAGATGAGTCAGGGACAGGACTTATCTCAGGTTAATTTGCATATGTATCAAATAGTTTTTTTTTAACACAGTAAAAGCACACAGAGCTATGGGGACTGGGTATTGCGGATGTGCTAGCGACGATCTAGCAACCCATGTCCTCAGTTCTATGCACAAAATCCCGGTGACAGGCTCCCTTTAAAGGGAGCCCTATAAAGGGCTTCATTGAGCGAAGTGCGCATGCGATTAAGACTGGGAAATAGGTGCTGGGCACCAGACGGCCGGGCACCCTGTATTAACGGACGTCCCCTTGGGCACCTTAGGTAGGCGATTGACAGGTTATAAAAACCCGTTTTTTAAGCTAATAGAGCCACAAGCAGGTTTTAATAAGGCCAGTTTAGGATTCATGTTATTAGTACGGACATGGGCATATGTTTAGCTTATAGGGCTTAAATCTCATGACAGAATCCCTTTAAGTCCCTGGCTGTTCAAGCAACTAATGAGCCCTTTGCATGGGCCGAGAATCCAGCAGACAATTGCTAACGAGCGTTCATAGGAATGCTTGTTCGTCATTATCTGGCGGTGTATCTTGCTGTCCACTTGACGAAACTGAGCCAAAGGGATCCGTCCTGGCACACAATGCAAGTCAATGGGGATGGATCCGTTTTCTCTGGCACAATAGAAAACTGATCCGTCTCCCATTGACTTTCAATGGAGTTCATGGCGGATCCGTCTTGGCTATGTTACAGATAATACAAACTGATCCATGATGGATGCATGCGGTTGTATTATTGTAACAGATCCGTTTTTGCAGATCCATGACTGATCCGCCCCAAAACACGAGTGTGAAAGTAGCCTTACTTTTGACAGTCGGACTCCCCTATTCAGTGCTGAGAAAAAAACAACAACAAAACTGAATATACACGGGAGCTATTCATGTGCTAAGCATTTTTTAAAGATCCTTTTTGTTTTGTGGATAAAAAATCGCACACAGTTGTATGAATAACTGAGTTTTTAGTTGGTTTTGATCTGGTTCCTATGCATACAAAAGTTATCGTATCCATAGGTAAAATGGGTCTTCTCGCTCCCCTCTCTGGACACCACAGTGAGACTGTATTATGTAGACTCCTAGTAGTTCTGATATCCTCCTATTGACATGTTCTTAAAACCTAGAGAACTTGTTTGATGTTATGTAATGACATTTTCTAATAAACATTCTCTCTGGTAATCCTGGCAGAATGTATACCACGCTCTCCAGAATGCAGGCATTGTATACCGTGTCATTTCATTGAACTGCACTTAGAGATGTTGGGAGTATTGCTGCAGATGGGCTCGTCCTGCATTATTCATGCGTCGTATTGCAGACTGGAAGGCCACGTGAGAGATTTCACAAGCAATAACTCTTTGACGTAATTGTAAGAGACCCCTGGTGCATCACCAGCCATTCTTTCTTATAATATATCTACATCCCATCCCCCACTCGGGCAAGAATGCCATGTGGCCATTATGGTATTGTCTGCAAAAGTATTCCTGAAAGAGGCCACTGTCCTTACAGAATACTGTTATGAAAGGGGTGTACATGATCTGCAACAATGTTTACCGGTAGGTAGGGGGCACATGTCAAAGTAACCTCTACATCAATTCCATAACCCAAGGACTTTCAGCAGAACATTTCCCAGATAATCATACTGCCTTTGCTAGCTTGGCTGGCTCCCATGGTGCCATCTCTTCTCCAGGTAAGTGATACACATCTGACCATTTATATATTGTGAAAGGGATCAGGATTCATCAGACAAGCCCACCTTCTTCCATTGCTCCATGGTCCAGTTTGGAATCTCATGTGCCCATGTGGACAGGTGTCTGTATGGACACTCTGACCGTTCTGCAGCTACACAGGTCCATACACAACAAGCTACAATGTCTTGTGTAGCAGGAGAAATCTGATCCGTGAGCTTTCTTCATGCTTATGCCCCCAAGTGGGCCTTTTAGCCTCTGCATACTGGGAACACCACATGAACTCTACCATTGTGTACACCTAGTGGTCTGTCATTTGTGAAAAAACAGCATGTCCTGTATTAATGCATGAAGAGTAGCAGTTTTGGTTGAAGGATGTTCTAGATTTGTTTTCTAGCGTGAGGCTTTCCACTGAAACAGTACAAGGCGTAGTCGTTATTGTTGTTGTGGTGCTTCTTCCTAGCCATTGTGATGTATATGGCCAGCTACAAGCTCTTCTGGAAGAGTCATGACACAATAACTCCTCTACGGTAATAATAAAGCCGTGCGCAGGGTTTATGTGTCTGATGCCTTCACAGTGTATATGAAATCTCAGGGGCACAGGCTTGAAGAAGGCTCACAGATCAGATTTCTCCTGCTTCCATTATGTCTTCAGAATACCAAGTGACCATCTAGTCCATTATTTTTAGCCGTCCATTCTCCAGATTAGCTGTCGTCCCAGTCATCACTCATTCTGTCGCCATAGTAGTTTCCAGTAAATGCAGATTTTATACAGATATATGGAGGGATGGTGCTTTAAATGCCCTAGTCTTATGTAATATTAATCCTGAGTGGCCTGGAATAGACCTCTGTTAATAGGGCACAATTGCTGACATTTAAAGAAATCTTACAGAGCGGTTCCAGGAGACTGCCATTGCTTGCTTACAAGGATGATTACATTTCTGTTATCAGTTAGAGGAAATCTGTCACCAGAGACTCCTGTCGGTACATGAGTGCTGCGACAACGACTACATGGCGATTCTGTGCGAATCGGGACATACAGTAATGACCATTCAGTCCGTGCTTGTGAACAATAGCATCAGAGAGCAGTCCTTTTAAAGGGAGTCTCTTAGGCTACTTTCACAGCAAAGTTGTTGCTGTACGGTTTTGAGATCCGGCAGGGATCTCAAAACCACAGCAAAACGCTTCAGTTCTAATACAACCGACTGCATCAGTTCAGAACGGATTCAGTTGTATTATCGAAAATTAAGAAACCGGATCCGGCACTAAAAGCATTGTAAGTCAATAGGCGCCGGATCCGTATTTTTCGTGTCCGGAAAGAACTGATCCGGAACCATTGACTTAAGCATACTTTCACATAAGCAATTTTTGCGAATCCGGATCTGCAAAAACGCTTCCGTTACCATAATACAACTGTATGCATCCATCATTAACGGATACGGTTCTATTATGTCTTCTATAGCCATGACTGATCCGTCATGAGCACCATTGAAAGTCAATAGGGGACGGATCCGTTTTCTATTGTGTCAGAGAAAACGAAACCGTCCCCATTGACTTACATTGTGTGCCAGAATGGATCAGTCTTGCTCCGCACCTCATCGCGGACAGAAAAACTGTTCTTGCAGCGTTATTCTGTCCGTGATGGGAGCACAACCAAACGGAACGCAATGCATTTTGGTGCATTCCATTTTGTTCAGTTTTGGCCCAATTGTCAATGAATGGGGACAAAACTAAAGCGTTCTCTTCTGCTATTGAGCTCCTATGACCGATCTCTATAGCAGAATTGAAAACGCTAATTTGAAAGTAGCCTTACATGGTTTTTGCCGCTTGATCCAGCTTCAGTTTCCCGTGCTGCACTCACAAAGTGTATGGCATTAGAACGCAAGAAAACAGAACAGGATGAATTCTTGTGCACTCTTTCTGGTATGTCCAGTTTTGTCCCTGTTGACAATGAGTGGGGACAAAACTGAAGTGTTGTGCTGCGGTTTTGAGAGCATGTGCCGATCTCAAAACCAGACAACGCAATGCCGATATGAAAGTAGCCTTTCCAGGACAAACCTGTTAGGCCCCTTTCACACCAGCGAGCTCCTGCGCATTGGAATCGCAGTCTGTGTCAGCGAGAGCACCCGTCCTGACCTCCCAGCACTGACTGGGTCGCTTAGCATTATATTGATTTATGATGCTATTTAACCCTTACAGTTCTAAAATGTATTGTATAACACTAACAGAACTGTAAGGCCCCTTTCACACGGGCGAGTATTCCGCACGGGTGCAATGCGTGAAGTGAGCGCATTGCACCCGCACTGAATCCTGACCCATTCATTTCTATGGGGCTGTTAACATGAGCGGTGATTTTCACGCATCACTTGTGCGTTGCGTGAAAATCGCAGCATGCTCCGTTGTGCGTTTTTCACGCAACGCAGGCCCCATAGAAGTGAATGGGGTTGCGTGAAAATCGCAAGCATCCGCAAGCAAGTGCGGATGCGGTGCGATTTTCATGCACGGTTGCTAGGAGACGATCGGGATGGAGACCCGATCATTATTATTTTCCCATATAACACGGTTATAATGGAAAATAATAGCATTCTGAATACAGAATGCATAGTAAAATAGCGCTGTAGGGGTTAAAAAAAAAAAAAATATATATATATATATATAATTTTTTTTTTTTTTTTTTTACTAGCTTTAATCCACTTGCTCGCGCAGTCCGGCATCTCCTTCTGTCTTGATCTTAGCTCTGTGTAGCAACAAGGACCTTTGGTGACGTCGCAGTCATCACATGATCCATCACATGATCTTTTACCATGGTGATGGATCATGTGATGACCGGAGTGATGTCACCACAGGTCCTGTTGCTACACAAAGCTAAGATTAAGACAGAAGGAGATGCCGGCTACGCGAACAAGTGGACTAAGGCGAGTAAAAAAAAAAAATTATATTCAGAATGCTATTATTTTCCCTTATAACCATGTTATAAGGGAAAATAATACAATCTACAGAACACTGATCCCAAACCCGAACTTCTGTGAAGAAGTTCGGGTTTGGGTACCAAACACGCACGATTTTTCTCACGCGAGTGCAAAACGCATTACAATGTTCCCGCAACACACCCGCACATTTTCCCGCAACGCCAGTCTGAAAGAGGCCTAAGGGTTACATAGCATCATAAATCAATATAATGCTATCAGAACCCGTCAGTGCTGAGAGGTCAGGATGGGTGCTCTCAAAACTGTTGCTGACAATGCTGCACAGATGACAGGGAAAGCAGTTAAACCATACCTGGGGTGTTGCATTTACTTGATCCATAGGTTAGAAATACAGTACAAGTTAGAAGATTGCTTAGGATCTAGAAAAATTTTACCCAAATCTTTTGTCTGTGAATACTATGCCTAGATCTTCCTCCCACGCTTTAAAGGGAACCTGTCACCGGGATTTTGTGTATAGAGCTGAGGACATGGGTGGCTAGATGGCCACTAGCACATCCGTAATATCCAGTCCCCATAGCTCTGTGTGCTTTTATTGTGTAAAAAAAAAAAAAACTACGATTTGATACATATGCAAATAACCCTGAGATGAGTCCTGTCCCTGACTTATCTCACGTACAGGACTCATCTCGGGTTAATTTGCATATGCATCAAATCGTTTTTTTTACACCATAAAAGCACACAGAGCTATGGGGACTGGGTATTGCAGATGTGCTAGTGGCCATCTAGCAGCCCATGTCCTCAGATCTATACACAAAATCCCAGTGACAGGTTCCCTTTTAAAGGGAACCTGTCACCTCCCAAAACCATCCCAAGCCGCCAGTAGTGTGTTTCTAATGAGGCAGATGCAGCAAAAGTACTGAAAACTTTTATTTTTATCCCCTGCCCGGTCTGCTTCTCCACACATGCTTGAAGTCAAGGAGGCAGCGACCTCCTTGCTTTAAGTCACAGTAACCGCAGCCCCTTCGCTGTGACTGACAGCGCTTATGCAGAGAGTTTTGATGCCTTTGCTGAACAGCCAGCTGTCAGTCACAGAGAAGGGGCAGGGAAGGGGTGCGGTTACCGTGACTTGAAGCAAGGAGGCCGCTGTCCGCTTGACTTCAAGCATCTGTGGAGAAGCACGCCGGGCAGGGGATAAAACAACTTTTTCAGTACTTTTGCTGCATCTGCCTTCAGGAAGAAAGGCAACATCAGAAACGCGCTGGTGGCTTGGGATGGTTTTGGGAGGTGACAGGTTCCCTTTAATGCAGGGAAGTTTCTCAGAGGTGGGTGGGGCGATGTAACAATCCTTACAGATGTAAGAATCCATTGGTAGAGAGACCTCTCGGAGTAGCTCTTATTCACCCTCCCCCTGTTTTCCTTGTCTTTCCTTCTCTCCCTATTAGTACTTAATGTCTGTTTAATACGGTTTATCTCCACTTAATGATTTATTGGCATCCGATGTCTGTATATCTCAATTTACTTAAAATAAGTTATTCTTTATGCCTCAGTATTAGGTCTCATTCAGACGGCCGTGTACTATCCGCAAAAATGCGGATCCGTTTTTTTTTGCGGATTAGATGCTGCACCATTCACTTCTATGGGGCCCTTTTCTATTCCACGGTTCCGCAAAACAAATGAAACATGTCCTATACTTGTCCATGAAAATCAGGACCTGGCCCCATTGAAATCTATGGATCCGCAAAAATACTGAATGCTATCCGTTATTTTTGCGGATCCGCAAAAAACGGATAGCATTCAGTATTTTTGCGGACAGCATACGACCGTCTGAATGAGCCCTTAAGCTGTACGGTTTATAATCTATATACTTCTTCGGGTCCTAAGACTAGAATGACCACTTCTTCTGTTGTCGTTAACTCGAGATGTATGCCATAAAATTGGACAGATGTACTGCTGTTTTTGTTCTTTAATATTTCCACAATAAAAAGAACTTTGAAAATAAATACAGTACGAGTTTTAACATGCTATGTTGTGCTCTTTGGCTCTCTCATGCTGAAGTGCACTCCAGTCTTTCTTCAGCTGTTCAGTGATGGCTGTAGTAGTCTCTTGGTTGTGGACTCCATAGCTGCCTCTCCGAGTCAAGGTGATGGGTTGTGGAGCAGTTCAGTGCAGAATGGAAGGAACTTCAGCATGAAGGATCACCCAGAGGGCACTTGTAAGAACAGCGCATGTGTTTTAGAATGTCTGTCACCTATGAGCAAATAGCAACAGCAATCCAGTTATGGTTTAACTGCTTTCCCCGTGTAGTTTTGTCAGGAGTTTTGACCCCTGCGCTGACAATATAGTCCTACATGGATTCTGTTTTCCTAGTGTGTCATCCATGCCTCATTTCGGTATGTGACAATCTGGGCTGCAGTAATGTCATTACGGTTTGCTCCACTGATGCACACAGGTAAGTTCCGATATTTGCTGCTAAATAGAGCACAGAGAACATTGTGTCCTTGGGCAGTGTTTGCATACAGAGTTGGCTCTGCTAAATATTGGAGCACATTGTTTGCTATGGATTGCAGGGATTGCTCTCCCCCCATACTGTGCACACTGACAGCTACTTTTAGCATGAGACTAAGGCCTCCTGCACACGAACATGTGCTGCCCGTTGCCGTATTGCGGACCGGAACCCTACGGGAGCACTACGGAGTGCTTCAGCGGGGTTTCGTCTCGTACTTCCGCCCTGCAAAAAGATAGAACATGTCCTATCTTTTTTCGGAACGGGCGGATCGCAAACCCATTAAAGTGTTCAACCTTTCAGTTCTCCTGCTCTGTTATAGGAGGAAGAGAACAGAAAGGACTGATTTGGCACATAACTGAGCCGAACGGAGCCTATGGACCCCATAGACTATAATGGGATCCGTTAGGTTTTCGCTCAGAGGAAGATTTTTGAAGTGGAGACAAAAGTCATGCGCGCACAACTTTGTCTCTGCTTCAAAAATCTTCCTCTGAGCGGAAACAGACCCCATTATTGTCTATGGGGTCCATAGGCTCCATTCGGCTCAGTTAGGTGCCAAATCCGTCCTTTCCGTTCTCTTCCTCCTATAACGGAGCAGGAGAATGGAAAGGCTGAACTCAGCCTAAGTAGATGTGTTTTTATCACTTTGACTTTGTTGTATTTTTCTTGTTTAGGTTGCTGTTGTGTGCTATGTCAGGCAGAGGAAATGTTTACTGTGGTATAATTACTATATTATGTTTTAAGGCATGTTTGGCATTTTACATCTTATGTCAACCATATTAACAACAGTCTTAGTTCTGTAGAATTGATCAGTTCCTGGTAAGCAGGAAAACCCAGGCATCAGATCATTTATGCTTTTAGACAATTTGTGTGAGTCATGCAACAGTTCAACAATAGGGAGCGTGGCTGGGTGACCAAGCAGTTCTGCAACACATTGCTTAAAATGTGTGGGCTGGCACCCGCTAGGTTCTGTATGGGTCCACTGCTGCACATGCATAGACCGGATTGTGTCTCCCATCACTTCATTTTGTAACTGGAAGATTAGTAGGAGAGGGATAAAACTAATTTACAGTCAAATCATTATTAGTGTTTGGCTAGGGGTTATGGTTACTTGGGCAGCTCTGCCACTACGACACCGCGTACCATTCTCCTCAAGGCAAAGCGGGTATGTTTTTTCAGTGGGAGAAGACAGCCCACGGCAGTTTATCTTTAGGGGGGAACAAAGAATCATGTTGAAATGTTTTGTGCCTGGCTGATCCGTCCATTCCCCAGGGTCATCCATCACGGTGTGTTCGTACAACTCCGTACTTGTAAGACAAGTCGACAAGTGTCCACCGAAATCGGCGGGTTCAGCTTAATGCTCCCTTATGCATGTGGGGGCCTTCTTATGCAGGAACAAAGGATCAGGTAGATTGAATTCAATCATGTTCCATCCATGTTTCCCATACCATTTGCAACCTGAATACAGTTGGAAGGCCCCCATAGACCAGGAATATCAAAGGATAGTTATCTAATTCATAGTCTGCTTTGAAGGGAACCAGTCATGTTGAGAATGCAGTACAATAGTTGTTTTAGTTCAAAAAAAATTATAAACCGAACAAATTGATATATTTTTGTGGTAAAAGATCTTTTACAACTTTCATCTAATCCTTGGCTTGTTCTGGGCTTAGGAGTCCAGTGGGCGGCCCTACTCTGTGATCATATGTTCACTTACTGAGAAGGTTGCCGGAGATCATGGTCACACAGAGTAGGACTGCCCACTAGACACCCAAGCATTGAAAGAATAAAAATGTAAAAGATTTAAAATGCTGCCTTTACATAGGGCCGCATATTATAGAGGCTCTGGGAGCATGATCAACACTAGTATGTTAATTAAACCGATTTTTTATTTATTTATTTTTTGTATGCTAAATAGCTGCAGAGATATGGGTTTGTATGCAAATGTGTAAGTTGGAGCATAGGGGGCAGGGCTTAATGTGCTGCTTTGTAACATCCCATTTGCTCTGCACACTCCCCTCCCTTGATTGACAGGGCTAGACATCATAGCTCCGATAAACAACAACACACATGTACGTACATAACAAAATATTTTATTAATTCATCACAAAAAGACAAAACTTTGGACATAATAAATGTATATAAAATTAGCAGCAATAAAGTGGCGGCACTGCGAATCAGCGCCCCACCAAGGTACCAATCTGGAACTATCCCCCCCCAAGCACCCCTCACCACTTAGCCTGAGTAAGCCAAATGGCTAAAGTGAGAATTTCTCATACACAGGCCGGGTGAAGGCATGAACTTTCAGATTGTAGTACAATTGTTGCCATGTTAGCCATATTGTAGATGTGGATGAATACCATATGTGGGTATTACACCCCAACAGCCGCTGAATAGCCTGCAGTATACATCCAACACCTAAGAAATTACAACAAGCATGGACAACACATATAAAATAAGTAAAGGGGAACCAACCTTGGGACCCTGGTGAGCGCACCCCTGACGCGCGTTTCGCACAGCTTCTTCAGAAGGGGCGTGCCTATTCAGTCAAAGTATTCCACTTATAAACCCTACCGCAGCTGAGTGATTATCCCACCCACCTATCGCATCATGTCTAAAACACACCTCCGCCCATCCACGACTCCGACTATCAGAGCCATGCCATCATCACCACGTCATGTCCGCTACGTCACATCCGCTCCACACTGCGGGCAAGCACGTCACTTCCGCCCAGGGCTAGACATCAGCATACTGAGGGCAGAGCTGCGTCCTAGCATGTACATATCATATATACTATAGCTTTGCCACAGTGAGATATGCACAGAAAGCTAATTTCTACTTTTATTAGCAGGCAGAATATATGATTATAAAGTAATATTTTATCTTGCCATAGAAAAATCTTTTTTTTCTTTTTATGTAGAAAGTCTATAACTTATTGGTAAGTGCTCAGTCTTGTATGTAAACCGTTCAAATCCCAGGAGTGATGTATTCAGTTTTTGCGGCTTGGATGCGGACCCGTTCACTTCAGTGGGGATGCAAAAGATGTGGACAACACTCCGCGTGCTGTCCGCATCAGTTGCTCCGTTCCGTGGTCCACAAAAAAAATATAACCTGTCCTATTCTTGTCCGTTTTGCGGACAAGAATAGGCAGTTATATCAATGGCTGTCCGTGCCGTTCCGCAAACTGCGGAACGCACAGGGACGCCATCTGTGTTTTGCAGATCCGCAATTTGCAGATTGCAAAATACATAACTGTCATGTGCATGAGGCCTTAGGGTTGGGTGTCAGTTCCGTTTTTTTGCAGACAGGATGCGGACCAATTCATTTCAATGGGTCCGCAAAAACTGTATGTCCATTCCGTAGATTCAAACCTGGGATCGCTACATAAAAAGCATGCACTTATGACTAAGCTACGGCCTTTTCACATTGAGTAGACAATTTTTTTTTTTTTTATAAACCTCAATGTGGTGAAGCTATAGTACATAGAGCAGTGGTTCTTAACCTTGTTGGAGGTACTGAACCCCACCAGTTTCATATGCGCATTCACCGAACCCTTCTTAATTGGAAAAATTAAATATGATTTTTTCAAATTCAAAACATAGGTATATATTAGCCCCTTTACTCTTACCTGTAGTACAACAGGTCAGCTTAGCTCAGTGATGCCGGTGTCTGTGTGCAGGAGGGACAGGATGCCGCCGCCACCACCATGCTGTGCAGTCACTAGATCCGCCGCGCAGCCGGCGGATATGACGTCATGTCGTCATATGCCGCTCACATCCGGCGGCTGGCGGAAGCAAAATCATTGCGCAAAAGGAGTCTGAGTAACAGGAAATAAATATTTTCCTGTCTTGTGGCAGCCACCTATCAAAGCGGCCCCCCAGGGCCGGCGGCCGAACCCGCGAGACTGACTCACCGAACCCCTGGGGTTCGATCGAACCCAGGTTAAGAACCACTGACAGAGTGTATGATATGTAGATGCTAAGACACAGCTCTTTCCTCAGCATGTCTAACCCCGTCAGTCAAGGGGAGGGGTAGTGTGCAGAGCACAGGGGGTGTTACAAAGCAGTGCTCCAAGGATTTAGCCCTGCCCCCTGGTGCTCAAACTTGCTCATCTACATATGAATATATCTCTGCAGCTGTTTAGCATACAGACTAAAGAAAGGTATTGTTTTAATCAGCATGACGAGTTGATCATACTGACAGAGCCTCTTTAAGGCATACTAGGGGAGATTTACTAATCCTTTGTGGAAAAACTGGCATACATGCTTTGCACCATATTTATTAAAGTGGTTGCCATGTTCTAGATATTGATTACCTTTCATCTGGATAGTTCACTGATGTTGATATCACAGTTTGCTACTTTGTCTCGTTCTCACAACCGAAAACGACCGCCAGAAGTACAGTCGGGAAATCCTTGGTGTAGTGTGCGTCGATGTGTGCGCAATTCCTCCAAAATAATGTCTCAGAAATAGGTCCCAATAATGTGCCTGCCTCCAACAGCTAAGCAAGGTTTATTTATACCAGAAGCTGGAAGGCGGTCTTACAATCATGACCAATAAGGAGACAGGTTATGGTATGAAGTGGTTGGCTGGCGAAGATATGAATGATCGCGCAAACTTATGTTCGCACACTTATTCGTGCCCTTTCCGTTGCCACGCTTATCCTTGTGGATGAAGAAACCCTTGTTCGACGGTCCCCATCCCTCCCGCCTCAGCCGGCGCTATGACACTGGTATCCTGCAGTAATACCAGGCCAGGCACATATCAGCTACAGGTCAGGACGACCAGACCATCGTGCGAAAGTCTCTCGGCAGATGCGAATGAATCTGCGCATCTCCATAAGATAGATGGCGACCATACGGCGAACAATAATTTTTCCACAACAATGTCAACTTGGTGGGGATCCGGTACCTCCTGTAAATCAGCTGCTTTTAGCTGGCGGGGCAAATAACATTGTGGAGAGAGCTGGAAGTACACAGATCAGGATTACTGAATCTGCCCCATTGAAGATTAAAACTAGCGTTTCTTTTGTCTGTGTTGTGTATTTTTTCTTTCATTTTCAGTTTTTTTGCTGTGTTTGGCTGAGGAGATGTTTACTGTGGTGTGATTACTATGAGGGAGTGCAGATGAATTGTGCCTTCACATGTGTATGAATAATGTGCAGAGCTCTTTTTATTAGATTTACCTTCCGCCTTGTTTATGTTGTGTATGTTTGACAGCTGGTTGTTTTGCTAGGTCTAATCTGTATAGGGAGTCGTGGCAGTATGGTGTATTTTCCAGCAGCATTGTCACCCTGTATGTGTACATGGATTACCGGTAGACTCCTCCTTCCCTCTCTTACTGGAAGCCTTTGAACTTGGTTAAATCTGGAACCAGGAACACATCTCCCTGCTTTCTGCTCTGCGCACACACAGACCTCTGCACAGCTCACAGCAGACGTATTGGCCTCTGCCTTCTTACTCAGTAAAGGCCACATACTGAGTATACTGACTGAAGGCTGGAGATAAAGTACACACCCAGGTTTTCAGCTGGTAAGCTTGTCTTTTATACCTGCACTTTTCATTACAGCTAAGATTGACATACAGTGAGGAACAGAAGTATTTGAACACCCTGCGATTTTGCAAGTTCTCCCACTTAGAAATCATGGAGGGGTCTGAAATTAAGATTGTAGGTGCAATCCCACTCTGGGAGACAGAATAAAAAAATATAAAAATCAAATTGTATGTATTTATTTATTTATTTATTTTAAAGAATTTATATGTCTTGCACTGCTGAACATAAGTATTTGGACACCTGAGAAACGGCAAGAATTCTGGCTCTCAAAGACCTGTTACTGTGCCTTTTAAAAAGTCCACCTGTACTCCACTTATTAATCTAACTTAGTTGCACCTGTCTGAGCTCTTTAAAGACACCTGTCCACCCCACAGTCAGTGAGACGCCAACTACTACCATGGGCAAGACCAAAGAGCTGTCAAAAGACACCAGAGACAAAATTGTGGACCTCCACAAGGCTGGAAAGGGCTACGGGGCAATTGCCAAGCAGCTTGGTGAAAATAGATCAATTGTTGGAGCAATTGTTAGAAAATGGAAAAGGCTAAAGACTACTTTCAGTCTCCATTGGACTGGGGCTCCATGCAAGATCTCACCTCGTGGGGTATCACTGATGATAAGAAAGGTGAGGAATCAGCCCAGAACTAGAAGGGAGGAGCTGGTCAATGACATGAAGAGAGCTGGGACCACAGTTTCAAAGGTCACTGTCGGCAGAACACTACGCCGTCATGGTTTCAAATCATGCATTGCACGGAAGGTTCCCCTGCTCAAGTCATTACATGTCCAGGCCAGTCTGAAGTTTGCCAATGACCATCTGGATGATCCAGAGAAGGCATGGGAGAAAGTCATGTGGTCAGATGTGACCGAAGTAGAACTAAACCTCACTAGTGTTTGGAGGAAAAAGGATGGTTGCATCCCAAGAACACCATCCCTACTGTGAAGCATGGGGGTGGTAACATCATGCTTTGGGGGTGCTTTTCTGCAAAGGGGACAGGATGACTGCATTGTCTTAAGGAGAGGATGAATGGGGCCATTTATTGTGAGATTTTGAGCAACAACCTCCTTTCCTCAGAGCATTGAAGCTGGGTCTTCCAACATAACGACCCAAAGCACAGAGTCAGGATAACCAAGGAGTTGCTCCGTACGAAGCATATCAAGGTTCTGGAGTGGCCTATCCAGTCTCCAGACCTAAATGCAATAGCACATCTTTGAAGGGAGCTGAAACTCCCGAAACCTGACAGATCTAGAGGAGATCTGTGTAGAGGAGTGGGCCAAAATCCATGTTGCAGTGTGTGCAAACCTGGTAAAGAACTACAGGAAACGTTTGACCTCTGTAATTGCAAACAAAGGCTTCTGTACCAAATATTAACACTGATTTTCTCAGGTGTTCAAATACTTACTTATGTTCAGCAGTGCAAGACAAATAATTTTTTTTTAAAGAGGACCTTTCACTTGTATAAACTATGTGAACTGAGTATGCTGCCATATAGGGCGGCGCCCGGGGATCTCACTGCACTTACTATTATCTCCGGGCGCCGCTCTGTTCTCCCGTTTATAGGCTCCGGTACCTTTGCTCCTTAAGTTATAGTAGGCGGGTCTTCCCTTGTCCTGTGGGCGTCTCCTTCTCCTAGGCTGCAGCGCTGGCCAATCGCAGCTCACAGCCTGGGAGTTTTTTTTTCTCCCAGGCTGTAAGCTGTGCGCGGCGATTGGCCAGCGCTGCAGCCTAGGAGAAGGAGACGCCCACAGGACAAGGGAAGACCCGCCTACTATAACTTAAGGAGCAAAGGTACCGGAGCCTATAACGGGAGAACAGAGTGGCGCCCGGAGATGATAGTAAGTGCAGTGAGATCCTCGGGCGCCGCTCTATATGGCAGCATACTCAGTTCACATAGTTTATACAAGTGAAAGGTCCTCTTTAAATTCTGTCTCTGAGTGGGAATGCACCTACAATGTGAATTTCAGACCCCTCCATGATTTCTAAATGGGAGAACTTGCAAAATTGCTGGGTATTTTAAATACTTCTGTTCCTCGCTGTATCTGTAGAAGTATGTAAAGTCTTGTATTCCAAGCCCTGGAGGACTAGTGTCTTTCAGATCCATTGATTAGTAAGCAGAGCTTTGTCTCCTTAACTTTATTTGGCTGAACAAAGTGAAAGCTGCTTTCCAGCTTTTAGTCATGTGGAGATGTGGCTCCGGGTGCACTAGTTTGTATTCCTAGCACCCTATGTACATTTATGTCCTTTATCAACATGGGAGCTTCTCTCCTTGTTTATTAGTAGGGATGAGCGAATCGACTTCAAATGAAACATCCAAAGTCGATTCGCATAAAACTTTGTTAGAATACTGTACGGAGAGAGCTCTCTTTACAGTATTAGAATGTATTTGCTCCTATGAGCCGAAGTTATTGCTTTGCGAGACTTTGGGTAATAACTTCAGAAATTAATTTCCACTGTAAAAAAAACTTTTTACCAAACTCTGGTTTGGTTCCAAGGTACCTCTTGGAACAGAAACAAAGTTCGGTAAAAGTTTTTTAACAGTAGAAATGAATTTCTGAAATTATTACCCAAAGCTCATAGGAGCAAATACATTCTAATACTGTACAGAGCGCTCTCTCAGTACAGTATTCTAACAAAAAGTTTTATGCAAATATACTTTGGATGTTTCATCCGGAAGTCGATTCGCTCATCCCCATTTATTAGTCCAGCCAGGCACCCAATACATGGGGTGTGGCTACAGGAGAAGGTACACCCGATGGACCACAGTGAAGCATGCATGCAAATATTAACCCAGAATTCATGTGCCAAAGAGAGAGAGATTTGATGTTAGATCACATGTCGATGATTTGATCAGTGATTTCCATCAGTGATTGGGAGCCCAAACCAAGAATGGAGGCCAACAGATCTTATCAATGGTGAGAAATTGGAATGCAAAGTAAGACTACTTTCACACTTGCTTTTTTGCCTGATCTGGCACGGATTAGCAAAAATGCTGATGATACAACCATCTGCATCTATAACGAACGGATCCGGTTGTATTCTCTTTAAAATAGCAATGATGGATCTGTCATAAACTCCATTGAAAGTAAGTGGGGAACTGATCAGTTTTCTATTGTCAGCAGATTTTGTCAGAGATAACGGATCTGTCCCTATTGGCTTGCATTGTAGGTCATGCCAGATCCGTTTTGCTCTGCATCCCATGACTGAAAGAAAAGCAAGCTGCGGTTTGCTCTCTGGTATAGGAATGCAGCCAAACAGAACGGAATGCATTTTGGAGCATTCCGTTCTGTTCAGTTACGTTTTGTCCCCATGGACAATGAATGGGGACAAAACGGAAGCGGTTTTCTCTGGTATTGAGATCCTATGACGGTTATCAATACTGGAAAATGTAAACGCAAGTGTAGAAGTAGAACGTTTTTTTTATTTTAGTATTTGGTCATTGCCAGACCATGGCTATTATCACATGCAATGTTTTCGTGTCTCTTCCATGTCTGTATGTCCGTTCCACAAAAAGTTAGCACGTCTTATACATACCTGCAAAATGCGGACCAGCGACCATTTAAATCAATAGGTCTGCAAAAAAGGCAAAATGCAACATGAATTTCACACAGATGTCATCTATATCCTGCAGATTCACGTTTTACCGATCGCAAAATACATATGGTCGTGTGGGCTTAAAGGGTTTGTTACCAGATTTAACCCTATTAAGCTAGCTGCCATTAGCGATGTGCTAATGT
Organism: Bufo gargarizans; assembly: GCF_014858855.1. Taxonomy (NCBI): domain Eukaryota; kingdom Metazoa; phylum Chordata; class Amphibia; order Anura; family Bufonidae; genus Bufo; species Bufo gargarizans. The sequence goes on from NC_058085.1 coordinate 109,357,560, forward strand.
CAGCTAAACCTAACTAGCCTATTCCTACTTTTATCTATGCCCCCGTTACGCCAAAAATTAAACTTTTGTAATATGCTAATTAGCCTCTAGGAGCAGGGGGGTCGTTTCTGCTCCTAGAGGCTCAGTTCTCCCACCTTTGTCGCCTCCCTCCAAGTTCTGATTGACTGGGCCAGGCAACACTCGCATCTGTCTGCCAGCCCTGTGCCCTGGTGAAATCTCGCTCCGTTCAGCATTCGGCGCAGGCGCGGTGAGGGAAATACGCTCGCAGGCTGCCAGCTTCCTCACCGCCACTGCACCGAATACTGAACGGCGCGAGATTTCATCCAGTAAAACGGCTAGAGCAGTGCTAAAGCCCGCCCATCATAGCTGGTGACGTCAGCGAACGCAAGCTGGGCGGAAGTTTCCACCCGGCAGCGTTATTGTAAATAAAAGATCGCTTGCCCTGTGCGATTTAGCAGGGATTAGGTCATGCAGTATTTTTATAGAGCAGATTCTTACGGACGCAGCGATACATAATGTCTACTTTTTTTTTCATTTATTTTAGTTGTGCAAACTAATTTAAAAAAAAATGTTTTTAGTGTCAAGTCTGAGAGACATATATATATATATATATTTTTTTTTTTTCAATTTGTCAGTGGCTAAATGGAATTAAAATTGGGGAAGGGGATTATAAATTTAGTACTCCATGGAAGTGTGCTACTCCCTGAAGCAACCAATAATGCAGAGGCCCGGATGATCGGGGCACGTGTCGCACTGAGTGGTGGTGTCCTTCCATGTCCCCCTCCTTTTTTGGGTCTGTTCAATACAGAATCTCTCCCCTCGTACACACAAAACTTGTAAGTGTACCCTGTGGTACTGTCATAAAGTTTGTACAGCTTCACGCCATACCTCGCCCGCTTACAGGGAACATACTGGCGGAAAATGAGTCTCCCCTTGAAAGCAATGAGACTTATCAACCGCGACCTCCCTTCCAGGTACATAGGCCTCCAAAAATTTGCCCTCAAAGTGATTGATGACCGGCCTGATGTTGTACAGGTGGTCATAGGCAGGATCACTTTGGGGGGGGGACATGCTGCATTATGTGCTTAATTCAGGCATTTCCAGGTGGCCTCAAACCGGGTACGTGTCATGGCTGTACTGTAAAGTCCGGTCGAGGACGTCCCCACTCCAGTAATGCCTGACGCAGGTGTTTTTTTTTTTTTTTTTTTTTTTACTAGGCCCATGTGCAGCACGAGGCCCCAAAACGTCCTTATCTCGGCCTGCACTGACCGGAGTCCACCCACCGTCCCTAGGCAAAATAATCATATTCAGTGAAGCCCACTGTGGGAATTCGGATTCCTGGTTGACCAACAAAATCGGGAATTTCAGGCTCAAGATGCTCTCAAAAGGCTCCGTGGACTTAACTGGTGGGCTGGAAAACTAGTACGAGCCCCAGAGCTTCTCGTACTAGTGTGGGCCACAGGGTCCCTAGCATGGCAGTCCCTTTGTTCCGCCGCCTTGGGGGCTCATCATCGCTAGATGATGAGGAGTATGCGGATGACAAAAGGAAAGGACCCATCCTCGTCCTCACTGGGGCTCTCTGGGTCGGAGGCAAGCTGGATGTATGCCTCCTCGTCCGAGAACATCCGGCTGGCCATAGGGGAGCGTGCGTGGGTGGAAATCTTTATTTAGTGTGTATGTGTGTGTGTGTGTGGGGGCACAGGTGTTCGCAGACTTTGCCCTAAAACTAATAGAATTTTTTTTTTTTAAAGGCCCCAAAAAGTGAATTTTTTCAAACTCTGATCAGTGGTGGAGTGTGCGATGCGCTAACAGTGGCCGTTTTTCACGTTCCTTATACGGAACCATTCATTTCAACGGTTCTGCAAAAAAAAAAAACGGAATGTACTCCGTATGCATTCAGTTTCCGTATTTCCATTTTTCAGTTCCGTTGAAAGATAGAACATGTCCTATTATTGCCCGCAAATCACGTTCTGTGGCTCCATTCAAGTCAATGGATCCGCAAAAAATAAAAAATAAATAACGCATACGGAAATTGCCTGTTTGATTTGAGCAGGCGCTGTGATCGGAAATACACATGACGTAAGATTATTTAGTAAAGCGGATGTCTGGAGAGGTACAGTAGCTTGGTGTTTTCCAAGCGCTGCTGTCACTTTGCTGTAGTGTATTGCTGGTTTAGTGATTTGCCACCAATTTCTTTGATAAATCCACCTATGCTGGGGTGAGCACTACTGGGCAAATTTACAGTGCTGCCCATAATTATTCATACCCCAGGCAAATTTTGACTTAGTTACATTTATTCAACCAGCAAGTAATTTTTTGACTGGAAATGACATGGGTGTCTCACAAAAGATAAGACTATGTACAAGAGGCATTATTGTGGGGGAAAAAACATTTCTCAGCTTTTATTTACATTTGAGCAAAAAGTGTCCAGTCCAAAATTATTCATACCCTTCTCAATAATCAATAGAAAAGCCTTTATTGGCTATTACAGCAATCAAACGCTTCCTATAATTGCAGACCAGCTTTTTGCATGTCTCCACAGGTATTTTTGCCCATTCATCTTTAGCAATGAGCTCCAAATCTTTCAGGTTGGAGGGTCTTCTTGCCATCACCCTGATCTTTAGCTCCCTCCACAGATTCTCAATTGGATTCAAGTCTGGACTCTGGCTGGGCCACTCCAAAACGTTACTGTTGTTGTCTGCTAACCATTTCTTCACCACTTTTGCTGTGTGTTTTGGGTCATTGTCATGCTGAAATGTCCACTGGGGCCCAAGGCCAAGTTTCTCTGTTTTCGTTGAGAATCCTCATGTATTGCTCTTTTTTCATGGTGCCATTTACTGTGATTAGGTTCCCTGGTCCATTGGCTGAAAAACACCCCCAAAGCATTAGGTTCCCACCACCATGTTTGACAGTGGGGATGGTGTTCTTTGGGTTAAAGGCTTCTCCTTTTTTACACCAAATGAAGGAAACATCATTGTGACCAAACAATTACATTTTTGTTTCATCTGACCATAACACAGAAGACCAGAAATCTTCTTTGTCCAGATGAGCTTTTGCAAAGGCCAAGCAAGCTTTTGTGTGCCTTATCTGGAGAAGTGGCGTCCTCCTTGGTCTGCATTGTGCAGTGTCCGTTGGATTGTCTGCCTTGAGACATTGCCACCAGCAGAGCCCAGATTCACCAGGATAGCCTTGGTGGTGATCCTTGGATTCTTTTTCACCTCTCTAACCATCCTCCTGGTCAGCACAGGTGTCGCTTTTGGCTTCCGACCACGTCTTCTGAGATTCTCCACAGTGCAAAACATCTTGTATTATTTTTTTTTTGCTCAAATAATGCCTCTTGTACATCGTCTTTAGTATCTTTTGGGAGACACCCATGTCATTTCCCGTCAAAAAATTACTTGCTGTTTGAATAAAAGTAACTTGGTCAAAATTTGCCAGGGGTATGAATAATTATGGGCAGCACTGTATGTATACCAATGACCTAATATGTTGGTAGAGCTGAAGGGAAGGTCCCATTACTCATTGCTACATGCTCAATTGGTCTTTTTGTACACTGACAAAAATTTGGCTCAATTTTCAAGATTGAATAATTATCCCCCCCCCCCCCCCCCCCTCTTTTCCAGAGCTCCGTGCTACAAGATGACGCAATGGAACCAGTTGCAACAGCTGGATACCAGATACCTGGAGCAGCTGCACCAGCTGTACAGCGATAGCTTTCCTATGGAGCTGCGCCAGTTCCTCGCACCATGGATTGAGAGCCAAGATTGGTAAGATGGTGAGATATGAGGTAGCAGCTAAAGACACACTTATAATGCTAGCAGAATTGAAGGAAAGTTTGAGAAAATAAAGCAGTTTTGTTACTGAAAGGGGTTGTCTCACTTCAGCAAATGGCATTTATCTTGAGCCAATGTTAATACAAATATCACTATCAATCCTTTTAAGACCCTTGGCACCCTCTGACACTTTGCCCGAATCCCCTGAGGACGCCAGTTTATCTGGTGAAACATGCTGTGTTTGAGCAGTTTTTAAGCAGTGTGTGCATATGGATTATTTTGAAGAAATCTAATGAGAACTACAGTGACACTATAGTGTAGGACTAGCTACTAGGGAGCGGGTGGTCAGCGCGCAGCTACCTGGTAATAGCTGGAGATATAGAATACCCTGGAAAAAATATATACAAGGAAATATATACAAACCATGTGACACAGCTCATAGTTATAATTATCTTTATTTATTTTTTACCCTTTAATATGTACATATTAAATGTTACATTTTAATAATTGGCGTATGAAACAAATAGGGCACCCATGGGTCCTAAGGACAGTTTGTGAATAATATCATGTTAATGCAAGGCACTTACTAATATATTGTGATTGTCCATATTGCCTCCGTTATTGGCTTAATTCAGTTTTCCATCACATTATACGCTGCTCTTTCCCATGGTTACGACCACCCTGCAATTTAGCAGCAGTGGTGGTCGTGCTGACACACTTTTGGGAAAAAGTGCCGACCATTGGCCAGGACAATGGGAGTGCGAGTAGGCCTGCTCCTCTTTCTGTAGTGGGCACACTGCGCAAATGCTGCTGGATGGTAGATTGGTCGTAACCATGGTAATGATTAGTGTATAATGTGATGGGAAAAATAAATCCAGCCAGCAAGGGAACCAATATGGACAATCACATTATGTTAATGAGTGCCTTATATTAACTCTCTCTACATGATAAATGCCATTTTCTGAAGTATGACAGTCCCCTTTAAGTCATTTTGCATGCACATAGAATTCCCTTGTGTTCTGAGGCTTCATCGCCACTCGCGATTATTGACTTTTGAGAATACCAGGAACTTTGACCACTAAGGCCTCTTTCACACTTGCGTTGTCCGGATCCGGCGTGTACTCCACTTGCCGGAATTACACACCGGATCCGGAAAAACGCAAGTGTACTGAAAGCATTTAAAGACGGATCAGTCTTCAAAATGCTTTCAGTGTTACTATGGCAGCCAGGACGCTATTAAAGTCCTGGTTGCCATAGTAGGAGCGGGGGAGCGGCATACTTTACAGTCCGCGCGGCTCCCGGGGCGCTCCAGAATGACGTCAGAGCGCCCCATGCGCATGGATCACGTGCCATGCGATCACGTGATCCATGCGCGTGGGGCGTACTGACGTCACTCTGGAGCGCCCCGGGAGCCGCACGGACGGTAAGTATGCTGCTCCCCCGCTACACTTTACCATGGCTGCCAGGACTTTAGTGTCCCGGCAGCCATGGTAACCATTGAGAAAAAGCTAAACGTCGGATCCGGCAATGCGCCGAAACGACGTTTAGCTTAAGGCCGGATCAATGCCTTTCAATGGGCATTCATTCCGGATCCGGCCTTGCGGCAAGTCTTCAGGATTTTTGGCCGGAGCAAAAAGCGCAGCATGCTGCGGTATTTTCTCCGGCCAAAAAACTTTCCGTTCCGGAACTGAAGACATCCTGATGCATCCTGAACGGATTTCACTCCATTCAGAATGCATTAGGATAAAACTGATCAGGATTCTTCTGGCATAGAGCCCCGACGACGGAACTCTATGCCGGAAGAAAAGAACGCAACTGTGAAAGAGCCCTTACGTTAAAACAGTGTTGATGTCCAATTCACGTTGCCATTTTTTTTCCATAAAGAGCTCACTAAGATGCAGTAGGCTCCTGCTTTTTATGGTTTATTTCCTGGCAGCCTCTTCTCCCAAGTTAGACAAGAATGTGAATAGATATTTAGTTTTCTATTCTAGATGTCTTGTGAAAGAGACAAGGCTCATGTTACGTGAAAACAAAGAGCAGATTTTAGCCACACAACAAGTAGTTGCTAAAGCAAAGGAAGAAAAAGCTGTCCTCTTGATTTGCAGGAGTTCTGAAGTGACTATAAAGTGAAAGTATTTGCAAACAGCTTAGTAGCTGCAGCTATTTAAAGGGGAAATTCAGACGTTGAATAATAAACAGTCTGCAGGGGTATTTGAACCTATGTATAATTCCTTTATTGTTGGAAATGTCTGACACAGCGCTTATAATAGACCAACACTGAAATCTTTCCCCTGTAATGTGCGAATAAGATTTATATTCCCAGTGGCAAAAAAAAAATATTTAGCAAGTGAAAGCTTAAGGCCCCTTTACACCGCTTGATGTTTGGGCAGATTATCGTTATAAAATATTTGTACTAATGCTTGTTAACGGTAATCTGCCGGTGTAAAAGTGCCGCCAACTACCCAATGAACGCTTGTTTGTTGGTTATTGGTATCGTTGGTGCCGTTGCCTAAATCATTGTTTGCTGGCAGCAGATCGTATCGTCTAAACAGCCTCTGCTGCCAGCGAACGGTGATTCTGTATGGGGACGGGCAATGGCTTTACGGATCACTGCTCACCATACTGTGGAGGAGATCGTTGCATGGAAGGAACCTTTCCTTCCCGATAGTAGTCAGCCTCATCTGTCGGTGTAAAGGGGCCGTTAGAGAGAATCTTTCCTTCCTCCTCATTAATTTTTATGCTTTTATATAATAAGGGTCCATTCACACGTAAGTGTTTTTGCGGTCCGAAAATTGCGGATCTGAAAAACACTAATGCAGGCCATGTGCGTTCTGCATTTTGTGGACTGCACATGGGCGGCCCTATGCTAGAAATGCCGATTCTAATCCACAATTGCAGGCAAGAATAGGACATACTCTATCTTTTTTGTGGGGCCATGGAAATACAGATGCGGACAGCATGCATTGAAATGAATAGGTCCACACCCGTTCCTCAAAATTCCAGAAAGAATGCGGACCCAGAACAATGGATGAGTGAATGGACCCTAAACTTTATTTTTCCTTTTAGTTCTTACAATAAAGAAAAGAAACCAAACACAGTATACAAAGTTAGGAGCTGGTTGCATTTGTTGGTCCTTTTTTATTTATTTATTTTTTATTTTTTTCAGGCTTCACTTTATCAATCCTAGTAACTTTTCTAGCCATTTCTCTGTATGTCACCCCATGTAAAAGAGGCCTTAGACACACAAAATTCCCTTCTGCAGCAACTCTGCCTGATAGAATGAAGTTTACAGCATATTAGAAAATGATATGCTACTAACATTGGTTTGACATTTATATTTTTATTAACACAGATGCATGCAATTTTTGATGATGTTACTCAGTTTTGAGTCAGAAAGCCCATGTCCGCCAGCTGTTGTGTAGTTACAGGTCCCAGGGTGCTTTGCCTGTTAAACCTTTCTCTAGTTAGTATAACAGAGACCCTGTTCCACAGCAGCACAGCTCTAACCCGCTCATGTCTGGAAAGAAACCCTTCCTCTGGTCACTTACACTACTTATTCTGCAGGGGATTTGCTGCCAGCAAGGAATCTCATGCCACCCTGGTCTTTCACAATCTTCTGGGAGAAATAGATCAGCAGTACAGTCGCTTTCTGCAGGAGTCAAATGTCCTCTACCAGCACAACCTGAGGAGGATAAAGCAGTTTCTGCAGGTAATAAGTGGCGGACTGTAAAGTAACCCTTCACAACCATCATCTTTTACCATTGTTTTTCTGGCACTTGTCACAGACCCAAATTCAGTCATACAGCCATGCTCCAGTATGTTCAAGGGCTTATCCAGTTTATATAAAAAACACACACGTCTCTCATGACCTAAGTGGCCATGTGCCATACGACTGACATCATGGATCTCATCACTAATCAATGATGTCAGCGCTGAGCACTGATTGGCTGCAGCTGTCCTTGCTGTGGAATATAATAAGTGAGTGGTGTGTGTGTTATTTTTAGTTATACAATTTGCTGTTCTTTATTTAGTTAGTTCGTTTTGAGAAACTAGATAATCTTTAAAAGACTTGTCCCATCACAGGTAATCCCTTTAACATGGGAATTGTGGGCTCCAGAGGCTTTTTGATGGATGATTGGGTGCCCAGTCAGATATTTGTTGGAGTTCAGGTTTACTAAGGTTTCCACTAGATTTGTACCAGTTCCCACCACAGGTTTCCTCTGCTCCCCCCTAGTATAAAGAATAGCCTAAAATATATTTTCAGACTGTTTCACGGTTGCTTTGATTTGTTTCCTTAGGCTACTTTCACATCTGCGTCTTCCTTTCCGGTTTGGAGATCCGTAAGAGGATCTTAAAACCAGAGGAAAACATTTCAGTTTTGTCCCCAGTTATTGTCAATGGGGACAGAACTGAACGGAGTGCACCAGAGTGCATTCTGTTTCGTTTTGTTGCGTTCCCATGCCGGATACAAAACCGCTGCCAGCAGCATTTTTGTGTACGGCATGGCACACTGATCAAGATGGATCTTGCATGAAACACAATGTAAGTCAATAGTGCCGGATCCATTGTTTTGGATAAAAAAAAAAAAAAAGATCCGGTGCCCATTGACACCGGATCCGTGGTTTTAGTGCCGGATCCATCTTGTTCATTTTAGAGATAATATAACCGGCTCCGTTCTGAACTGATGCAGATGGTTGTATTATCCATTGCATCGATAATACAACCATCTCCATCAGTTCAGAAAGGATCCGGTTTCTGCTGATCCCTTACACAGTTTTATCCACAGTAGCTGTTACTGAGTTGTATATGTATTAAACATTTAATTTTACTCGTTACCCTGGCTCCTCACTGCCACCCTTCCTCCTCCCCTCTGCTGCAATTACTTCTGCACTTCATTGCTGAACCTGAGCCAGCAACTCCTGCAGAGCCATAAATTTACAATGTGGACAGAGGGACTGTGGAAATAACAGTGGGGAATCTGGTTCTGCTCTCATCCAAAGACAAGCTGTGCTATGCGCAGCCACCTCTTTTGTTTGGCCTGGTAGCCTTAGTGTTATCCCCTTGTATAAGCATGTACAAATTAATAAACCTTAAATCCTTTGGCTGCACATGCGGAGATTGTAATTACAGCTGTTACAGACTTGCTTCTAGTAGTTGCATGGCGTTAGTAGCAGCTATGGGATTTCTTTCTTCTCTGTGCAGAGAACTGCAACATTGCTTAACTAGAACTCGGGACCCCCTTCAACTTGAGTAACAGTGTCAGTCCATGAAGTTGGACCCCCATCAATCAGCACATGATTGCATATCCTAACAATATTTAATTCTTGTGGAATTTGTATTTGCAGAGCCGCTACTTGGAAAAGCCAATGGAAATTGCACGTATTGTGGCCAGATGCCTGTGGGAAGAGGGGCGGCTTCTGCAGACTGCCGCCGCTGCTGCTCAGGTTTGTATTGAGGCGAGAATGTCTGTGTGGGCAGTATTGTCTGGATAGTCACTTTTCATTACACTTTCAACGCAGCAAAGCAGTAACTCAAAACAATGGTGATTTTTGTTCATATTCTCTGTCTAAATCCCATAATCTGACATAATAGCGATGCTGCCATAGAGACACTACTGCCATTGTCTGCACTGGAGTCCCGGACTAAAAAGAAATCTGAGATACTGTGTGTGTCATCACTGCCACCCACACAGACATTTAATAAGTACATTTGTCCATATAAGCTAAACCCCCCCAGGAGAAGATTTATGGCATATCTGTTTGCAATGTAATCCACCGTAAGAGGGTAGTTTGAGTAAGGCCTCAAAAAAATAAAACATGTCCTATTCTTGTCTGTTTTGCGGACAAGAATAGGCATTTCTACAATGGGCCGCCCATTCCGTTCCACAAATTGCAGAAGGCACACAGGCGGCTTCCGTTTTTTTTGCAGATCCACGGTTTGCAGACCGCAAAAACTTAACAGTCGTGTGCATGAGGCCTTACACAGTCACATTAAATTTAGTAGAACGCTCTCAAATGCTTCACTTCCCTTGAAGGGTTGTTCCATCTAGCTGGCCCCAGGTTGCAGACTTTTTTTGGGAAATGGCCTAGCAGGGATGCACTCCCATTATAGTGAATGGGAACTATGTTAACAGTATAACGGAACAAGCTATGCTGTGGAAACAGCGAGATGGGATAACCCCTTTATAGGGAACTTGTCATCATGAAAATGCAATGTAAGCTTCAGGCACCATGTTATAGAGCAGGAGGAGCTGAGCAGATTGATATTTAGTTTTAATGGAAAAGATTCAGTATACCTTGTATATCAGTCATTGAAATTGGTGTTCATTCTAAGCTTTGAAGTCCTGTCAGTGATTGACAGCTTTCCCTCTATGACTGTGTATACAGAGCTGTCAATCACTGATAGGTCCGCCTCCTTGACTTCAAAGCTCAGAATGAGCATATAAATGAATGAAATACAAGTTTTACTGAATCTTTTTCACTAAATTATATGTCCGTCTGCTCAGCTCCTCCTGCTCTATAACATGCTGCCTGCAGCTCAGACACCATGTTCAACGTTACAAGTTCTCTTTAAGTGCATTTAACCTCTTAGTGGCGCAACTAAGTTTAGCTTTAAAGAGGTTGGCTGCCTTTTGGGGGTTATTTGGCAAACTCTTCTGGCAGATCGCTGCATGTAAATGCAGTGCTCTCCTCTGCTGTCGAGCAGGCCATTGCCGGGAAGGAATGGTTCTTTCCTGACAATCGCCTGCTGAATTGTCCCATTTAAACGATCTTTAGGGTGTACACAGTGTGTATCTGTATGCAGAAAATCCGTCTGAGATCCACCCCAAACCTACATAAAAAATGCACTCAAATCCGCACTATTTATTGTGTGGTTATTATGCGGTCATATTGCAGATTTCCTGTTTAACCACTCCATTAAAGGGACACTGACAGGCCCAAAAAGCATATTTAGGTGTATATATGACAGTACAGGTCATATAAAGTTTATTAGAATCATCTAAGTATCCCCCCCTGTCCACCTTATAAATACAGTAAAAAGAAGTTTTATAACCTGCTTTCATCGTGTTCAATCTGCCCAAGGGGCGGTGTTTCATATCAACTTGCGCCCAGCCAGCCTCGCCACAACTGCCGTTTGAAGCGCCGCCCAGCTAATCAATATTCACTTCGCTGGGCGGCTACTAGTGTTCCCAGCCATCTTCAGCGCATGCGCCCTGCACCCTCACTGACCGGGATCGCATCGCGCCTGCGCACAGTCTGATTCCCAGAGGCCAATGCAGCCTCTGCTTAATGCGCATGCGCTGGGCACAGCAGCGCTTCAGAGTACCCGCCCAGCGAAGTGAATATTGATTAGCTGGGCGGCGCTTCAAACAGCAGTTGTGGCGAGGCTGGCTGGGCGCAAGTTGATATGAAACACCGCCCCTTAGGCAGATAGAACACGATGAAAGCAGGTTATAAAACTTCTTTTTACTGTACTTATAAGGTGGACAGGGGGGATACTTTAGATGATTCTAATAGACTTTATATGACCTGTACTGTTATAAATATATATATATATATATATATATATATATATATATACACACACACACATATATACCTAAATATGCTTTTTGGGCCTGTCGGTGTCCCTTTAAAGTCTCATCAAATGTCATTCACTTTGTTGGTACTGTATTACACGTTTGCATTGTTGAAAATCCATGCGGAATCTGCAACACATGCAGTTACTGTACGGCCTCTTGCACACAAACATTTTTTGTTTAGTTTTTTCGTTCCGTGTTTGCGGTCCATATGTGGAACAATTTATTTCAATGGTTCCGGAAAAAAACCTGAATGTATTCCATTTCCGTTCCACTGAAAGATAGAACTTGTCCTATTATTGCCTGCAAATAACAATCCATGGCTCCATTCAAGTCAATGGTTCCGCAAAAAAACCTGAATGCATACGGAATGCATTCATATGTCTTTCGTTTCCGTTGTTTTTGCGGAACCATCTATTGAAAATGGTTTGTCCAGCCCAATTTTTTAACGTACTTGCCGTTTAAACATTGTTCTATGCTTCCGTTTGCGATCCGCAACAAACTGAAACCGAACGGAAACACTGCTGCAACAAAAAAACAACTGAAAAACACAAACCATACGGTTGTGTGCAATAGGCGATAGCATTATTTTATCCCAAAAAAAAAAAGCCTCCCTCCCAGCCACACAGCCCAAGCTGGAATTGTATAAAGCAGTATTGTCCTTTTCTGCTTGAATGAACAGGTTTCAGGCTGATCAGCTGAAGGTTTGAATAAAAATTTGACCCATGCCTGTAAGGCCTCTTTCGCACAAGTGATACAGATTGTGTCAGGATCTGTTCAGGAACAAAACTGATGGTTTTGAACGCAAGGTCAATCAGTTTTGTCTGCGATTTGCATTCAATGTTTGTTTGTTTCCGTCCTGTTTGTATCCAGATTGCATGTGTTTTTTTCATGTGCTTGAAAAAAAACTGAAGAATAACAATGTACTTCTCCTAGCAACCATCAGTAAAAAGCGCATAGCATCCGCAATGCAAATGCAATTCATTTCTACGGAGCCAGGGCTGCTTGAAAAATGCACATGTACATGCTCCATGCTCCATTTTCTTTCCTGAACGTAGAGATGAATGAGAAACTACACTCATCTACACAGACCCTTTGAGATGAATGGGTCAGTATTCAGTCCAGATGCTAATCACATCACAACTGGATGGAAAACTTACTTGTGTGAAAGAACCCTAAATGTTATTAAAAAAAAACAAACAAAAAAAACAGCCAGTCAATGTGCACAGATTGCTGAGCAGAGTGATTGGCTTCAGCTCCCATGTACTGTATACCTCTGTCACCTTTGTAGCCTTAGAGCGGAGGATCAGAGCTGTGGTGCCAAGAATGCCAGGGGAGAAACAGGTTCAGAACTGTATATAACTATTATTTTTATTGTTTTATAGAATTTACGGACAAGGGTAACATTTTTATTTAACTTTGACATCTGTTTTAGGGATTTTTCATTTATAATATAGCCTTATCTAGGCTTTTCAATTTAAAACATTTACCAAAAAAAAATGACTTCCCTACTGCGATGCTGAAGTCTGTTCATGGGCCCACCATTCTCATTATCTGTGCTATTGATAGGACAACAGTACATTGCACAGAAAGTTGCAGCATTAACATGTGCACTGTCCCATAGATGATTGAGGAGGTTTTACAGAACACCTGTCACCACAAAATGCAACGCAGTCTAAGAGCACCATGTTATAAAGCAGGAGAAGCCAAGCAGATTGATGTATATCTTTGTGGCAGAAGATTTGGTAATGCCTATAATTTATATCTTAGTTCCACATAGGAGGTGGAAAAAGCTATCTGTTCAGGAAGGAGGAGTTATCAGTGATTGATAGCATTGTGTGTATAAGTGTACATATAGATAGCAACGCAAGTCATCTGTTTGAATGATACAAAATCAGTGATTGCTTATACATTATTTAGTTTTAGGATAGGTCATCAGTATGTGAACGGTGGGGGTCCGACACCCGGGATCCCTGGCGATCAGCTGTTTGAGAAGGCACCATTTCTCCTGTGAGCGCTGAAGCCTTCTCAGTGCTCACCAAGCACAGTGCCGTACATTGTATAGCGGCTGTGCTTGGTATTGCAATTAGCCCCAATTGCTTGAATAGGGCTGAGCTGCTCCTAGGCCATTGGACACATGAACGTGTCATCACTGGCCTAGGAAAAGCTGAGAGAAGGCCGCGGCGCTCGCTTGAGTGCCACTGCCTTCTCAAACAGCTGATTGACAGGGGTTCTGAGTGTTGGACCCCAACAATCAGACACTGATGATCAGAGGCGCAACTACCATAGTGGCAGATCATGTGACTGCTATGGGGCCCAGGGCAAGAGGGGGCCCAGTTGGGATCATCCCCTCTTCTACTGGTGGTGAAAACTTGATCAGGACTCTACCCTCTAAAGAAACAACTTTCAGCAAATGAGGCAGTGGAAAAAATTGCCAAAGGATCTTTGAAAGGGGTATAGGCGGAAACCCTTCTGTCCTGTGTGGGGGGCCTGGTGTGATCCTTGCTATGGGGCCCTTACTACTTTATGTACGCCACTGCTGATGACCAATCCTGAGCATAGGTCATTAGTATCAAAATCTCGAAAAAAGCCTTTAATAAAAGAACTTCCAGAACAATCCAAATGTTATGTTTTTCAGCAAGGAGGTCCAGCGTCTCACCCTACAGCAACTGTCGTGACAGAAAAGCAGCAGATGTTGGAGCAGCACCTGCAGGATGTGAGGAAGAAGGTCCAGGTACTGGTTGTGTGTAGTGTCATGTTGTATTCCATACATCATGCGGCTCTTCCTGCTAAGCCTTTTCCCTCTTCTTTTTCCCAGGATCTGGAACAGAAAATGAAAGTTGTAGAGAATCTTCAAGATGACTTTGATTTCAACTATAAGACTTTAAAAAGCCAAAGTGGTGAGTCAATGCGGTCTGTGCACGTATGTTGTAGTGTGTACCATGGAGTGTACAAGATGTATTACAAAATGAGACCCTAAAAGTGTTTGAAGTTATTTTCTGCCTGGTTGGGAGGTGTTTTCAGCTAGATCCCATTTAATATTTTAGCTGCATGTGGAGGGAGCCAGAAGATGGACAGTTCTTTTCTTCTCTGATAGATAAGCAAGTACAGTATTTGCTGTTCTAGGTTTAGTGCCCTTTAATGGTATAGGAAATTCAGGCAGTTGATGTGTCTGATTAGTGCGGTATGTAAGCCTGCATTGTTTCTCCAAGACTTGTAGCTGTATGAAGTTTGGATTGTCTTTAGAAGACGAAAAATATCAAATGAAAGAAAGATCCTTTTATATCTGAAGTAAACAAGGACAAGCTTACCTCCTACAAGATCACTTGGTTTGCCCGACTCTGTATTCTACTGGTGGGGTTATTGTCATAGCTTGGAGAATCAAGATGTCGCTCTTTTATGCGGATATAGATTTGTCTCCTTTTAGTTCTTTTTCTTAAATAAACACTTTAAAAAGTATGCCATCACATAATATAAATGTTCCCAGTGGGCCCTATGTGATGCTCACTCTACTAGCAAGGCTTTTGTATTTTAAATGGATCTTTTGGGGTTATCCCATGATTAATGTACAAAATGAGAATCCGACATCATGTAGTACATTACAATCTCTAACAAAGCTAGAACCAGTCCTGTACCTCACATGGATCCAGATATCTCCCTATTCGTTGCTTCAATTGCTCTGCTAGATTTATATCAAGCTGGCAGCTCAAGGGGGGTGTCCTTTCTCAGGGGAGGTGTCTTTCTTCTGTAGCTCTCTCCCTATCACAGCTCGGGAGAGGATAAAACTGAGCATGTGCCGCCATCTCTGTAAGAAAGTCAAGAAATAAGGAAAAAAACAAACAGCAGGTGGCACTATACAGATAAATTTTATTGAATACCTCTGTAGTTATACTAAATGTTGAATTCCATGCAGTTACAAAAGTATTCAGATCCAGGTCCTAGTTTGAAAACGTAGAAAGATTTTTGTTGGACAACCCCTTTAACCCCTGACATCTATTAAACAATTGTTCTTCTTCTTATTTCATAGACCTTTCAGATCTGAATGGTAACAGCCAGTCCGTGACACGGCAAAAGATGGCACAGCTGGAACAGATGTTGACTGCATTGGACCAGTTGCGAAGGGTAATAATTCTATCATTCATTATCATATGATAATATTTAGATGCCTACAAAATAATTCAGACTCTGAAATATTACTCGTGATAATCTTTTCATAGTATGTTAGCAACCTCTTTAGATGTTTCGTATATGCCAGAGTCTCAAATTCCTGATATGTGAACCTGCAGAAACCAATTATTTTAGTAATCGAGTATTCTATTGATTTATTTTTAACCATTAATCGAGTAATCTAATAAGAAAAAATGAATTAATAGACTGTTTTCCTTTATAAAAAGTCATCAGACCCCCTGCCATCAGTCCCCAACACCCTTCATTCCCCCCTGTGCGATCAGCCCAAGTGCATCAGTTCTCCCAGTGCCTTCAGCTCCACTCCCCCAGTGCCATCAGTACCTCCATGCCATGTCCCCCAGTGCCATCAGAGCAGCCCCTCCATGCCTTTCATTGCCGGCTGTCCCCCTTCAGTGCCATGTCCCCAGCGCCAGTAAAATAAAATACTTACCTCTCCTGTAGGGGCGCCACTCCACAGCTCCTTCCTCTTTGCGCGCTGCACTGGATCCTGACGTCACACAGCCTCGTCACGCGATGTGTCAGAATCCAGTGCAGCACGGTACAGGCCGGTGGGTGACAACGGAGCAGTAAGTAATAACAAGCGCTTAACCGCTCCGTGGTCACATGACACAAATGAATCCTCGATGCAAAAAATTTGCATCGAGGATTTTTTTTATTTTTGTGTCTAATTACTAGATTCCATTGAGTAATGGTTTCAGCCCTAGTGTCATCTGATCTGTAGGGGTATGACTCCAGGCATCTCTGCAGCCTCCAGCAAGTGTTACACCCCCTTATTTACTGCAGCAGATTGCCATACATCTGGTAGTGGCTGTGCCTGGCATTGTTGTTCACAGCAGCTCAGTCCCATTCAAGTGGATTCTGTCTGTAAATAAGATTGCAAATCAAAATCATCACCTTTTGTCTTGAGGCTTTTGGGGCTCCTCCTCATTGACACTTGTTTCTTTTTTCTTTTTTTTTCTCATTGGTGTAGTAGTTGGTTTAGTCATTCTAGTTTACAGTAATGTAGATTTGCACCCCATCCACTGACTGATCTGGAGAGCTTGTGCTTTGCTTATACTTTAACATGGCAGCCAATCTAAGCAGATAAACCATTTGCAGTGTAAAACATGGTGTCGGGGCCAAAGCAGCAGGTGGGTTTTAGGCTACCTTAGACTAATTTTAGGTGCTAACATGTGCTTTTAGGTTATGGCTGTTTCCTAGTGGAGCAGTGCTAAAAAAAAAAAAAAAAAAAAAAAAAAACGCACAAAATGAATTACTAACTTTTAATTGTTTTATTATTGTATTATTTATTGCAGACCATAATCAGTGACCTGGCTGGTCTCCTGTCTGCCATGGAATATGTCCAGAAGACTTTAACAGACGAGGAGCTGGCAGACTGGAAAAGGAGACAACAGATTGCATGCATTGGTGGACCTCCAAATATTTGTCTTGATCGACTGGAGAACTGGTGAGAAACCTGGCTGCTTAAGTGGTTGCCCAGGATTATAGAAACATGGCTGCTTTTTTCCCCAAAATAGCACCTCCTCTGTCAATGGGTTGTCTCTGGTATTAGTGCTCACCTCTATTGAAGTAAATGGGCCTGAGCTGCAGTACCACATACAAGCTGTGGACAGGTGTGGTGCTGTTTGTTGAAAGAAGCCAGGCATGTTTTTCTGATCCCAGATTAACCCCTTTTAAGGTTTGTTTGTTTGTTTGTTTTTGTAGATTTTAAGTTATCAGTTACTTATTTTTTATTTGTAAATTCTGGTGAATGTGATGAGAAGAACTATCCTGTAAATTAGAAGAAAGGTGAGGAGCTTACAATCTAGTAATGCAGAAGTTGACTAAGAGCGTATGTGTATGTTTTTATGATGTAGGCTTCTAATGTTGCAGTGTAGTTTCTTCAGATAGTATGTGAAAGAAAGAGTAAAAAAATATTTATTTGATCAAGATTTTACCTTGTACGTACATGACATCCTATCTTCTTCTTTCCATGTGTTGGTGGACGTAAACTTTTTCTTTTTCTTGCAGGATTACATCTCTGGCCGAGTCTCAGTTGCAGACCCGGCAGCAGATAAAGAAGCTTGAGGAATTGCAGCAAAAAGTTTCCTACAAGGGAGACCCCATCATTCAGCACCGTCCCATGCTAGAGGAAAGGATTGTGGAATTATTTAGAAATCTCATGAAGAGGTTTGTGACCTGCTGCTACATAATAGCGGTCTTGCAGATTATGGGACTAATCTGTTTTTTTGACTTGTGACGTACAATGCATTGTTTGGTCGGGCATCCACTTGAATGGCTGTTATGTAATGCTACATGGCTATCTTTTACTAGATCACCAGGATGCCAGAATTACAGCAATCGGTGTATTTCTAACACAGCTTTTGTTTTAAAGGAAAAAATAGATATGGTCTTTGTAAGCGTGGTTCCTCAGAGTAGAAGTAGACTATGCTATTCTTGCCGCCAAAAATACTGGAAAGCTCGACTGAAACGCCAATAAAACTCTATAAACAGAAGTAGATCCAGTTTATCTGCCGTCTGTACTTGGTCAGCTGTAGAACAGAGGAGCTGTCATAGTGGGTTTCTTAACATTGTGACAAGTCCTCTAATCTGATTAATGGAAATCTGGTGCTAGAGAAAAGAAAGAGGGTACCTAGAAATGCAAGCGCAACACCAAATACCTTTTAATTGGTTAAATGGCTCGTTTTTTCTAGGGAACAATCATTAGGAAAAATAAAATGGCCACTGTCCTATTAGTACACACAAAACCTGTCCTAATCACACAGCATGACAAGTTACTTCACTGCACCGTGCTATAGAGCTGCCTCACCCTCCTCTCTGCTCGGTTTGTCAGGGATAATGATCCTGAATACAGCTGACAAGTCTTCAGGTGAATCTTTGTAGGAATGAAGTTCATGAGGAGACATGAAGTACAGAGAGGAAGGTGGGGATATGGCTAATGAGCAGCAGCACTTGTATGTAGAGTCCTGTCCGTCGTCTCTGTTCTTCATATCTCCTCATCAACTCCATATGATCCTGAATGAAGCTGTTAAGAGCTAAATCCCTGTGGTAATGGAGTTCATGAGGAGACGTGAAGTACAGAGAGGACGAACAGGACAGATTTTGATAAAGGGTTGCTGTGGTAATGGAGACTTCACACATGTGCTCTCCTCTCTGTACTTCAGGTCTCCTCATGAACTCCATTCCCACAGAGATTCAGCTAAAGATCTTATCTTATCAGCTGTATTTAGACTCATAATCCCTGACAAATAGAGCAGAGAGGAGGATGAAGCAGCTCTTTAACTCGGTGTTCTGAAGTAATTTGTCCTGCTGTGTGTATAGGAAAGGCACTAATAGGATGGAAGCCATTTTATTTCCCCG
Organism: Bufo gargarizans; assembly: GCF_014858855.1. Lineage (NCBI taxonomy): Eukaryota > Metazoa > Chordata > Amphibia > Anura > Bufonidae > Bufo > Bufo gargarizans. The sequence continues at coordinate 109,376,460 of NC_058085.1, forward strand.
GATTGCTCTCTAGAAAAAATTAGCCATTATGAAAGATTTTTGGGAATATATTTATAATAAGTAATATTTAAGTATTTTAATTCCTGGAGAACCGCTTTAAGGTTAGATTTAGCAGACGATTGTCGTGAATGAAGCGTTTCGCTTGTTCATCAGGTAATCGGCTGCACCTTTACATTGGCAGATAATCCTACGAACCGTTGTTAGTGATTATTTGGTTGATGCTTTGGACCTTTAGTTAAAAAGCAAAGTGTAAATGAGGTTCTAAATACTAAATTGCCATAATCCTTAAAAGACTTACATTTCATGTTTTGTTTTCTATTTTTATCATTTCTTGTGTTTACTGTACATATAAAAAAAAAAACACACCTACACATCTACCTATATACTATAAGCATAGGTGCTGTCGCATACAGGCTATCAGGACATTTACACTAGCCTGCTGTGTACTATAGGAGGCAGTGGGAAGATGATGATTTCACACAATGCAAGCTGGATGCCTCCTCTCCACATTACCCTGCAATGCCAAGTTGTACAGGCTTCCATAAGATCAATGGGACATGTCTTTGGGACTACACATCACAAAAGGTTACTCATACTGCAGCAGACTATACGCTGTATTAGAACACCCACTGTTCTTATACTAATTCTCAACACTAATTCTTCTTTGTACAGAATCACATTATTTCCATCATAGTATGCAGAAGGTGAAATGTTTGAAGGCTGGAGTAAACTGACCGGTGAAGCAATCCTAACTGTCATTACTGAGAACCACCATCAGTACTTCCCTTTTTTGTAACACATTACATTCTTTAGTATAGTGGGGATGAGTGTTACAATAATTAAACAGAAATAGCTGTAATAAGTAATGTTGGTTTGCATAGAGCATTAAAGCCCAACTCTATCTATTATCCTAAGGCTGTATTCACACATCTGTAATTTGGGTCCGCATTTTCGGTATCCACATCCGTTTTTTCGGGATCTGCAATTCCATTCCTGAAAAAAATAGAACATGTCCTATTCTTGTCCGCAATTGCGGATCGCACATTGCAGGTGTCAGTTTTCTGCGGATCCGCAAAACACTTGCGGACATGTGAATGGACCGTTACTGTGGTTTAGCTGAGATACAGATTCTGTTGGCCAGTGTTCTCACACTGGATAGCTGCTGGTCACCATTTTTTTAATTTTTTTTTAAAAATAAACAAAAACATTGTTTGCAAAAGGATAGTCAGTGAGTACCATGCCATTGTCGGTCAAATCACCCTAATCCCATTAGGAAATAATTTTGGTTGAGGCTTAGGCCTCCGAGTCTGCCAAACGCTTCCCAATTAGATGCATACGCTGGAGAGTAAGAGTAGGTTCGCATAACATTTTATGCCCCCATTTGACGTATACCTTAGAGAGAAAAAAAAAGTACAAAAACCCATAGGAATGAACGGCAGCAATGGCTGCACAAGCGTGGGTCGCTACTATTCACTTCTATAGGGAGAGAGCTTGGCAGTGGCTGGACCTGGGGGTCCTCCAGCCGGCACCACCTTCCCCACTACGATCTCGATTATAGGTGCGGGTCCCAGCAGTGGGACCCATACCGACCAGACAATAGGGACATATCCTAGTGTTATGCCCCCATTGTCTCAGATAGGAATACCCCTTTAACACCATATAACCATTGATCAAATCTCAGGTGCCTAAACCCATGGGGGTATGGTATGAAATATTGGATTTTAAAATAAACCCTAAATACAATATCTAATTAGTTCTTTAGCCAAGACTATGTTAGTTTATAGTCTATAATAGTAGCCTTAGAATTGGGATAACAGTATGACAGCTCGATCATTCTCTTGGCAGGCCTAGAGAAGAAAAATGCTCAAAGAAAAGCATTGCATTGGTTAGTATAATTTTGTGATGCTGTAATTGGGTCACTACAGGGCCAGGACAGAAAGTAGACTACATGGAGTAACTACAAGAAATGATATCTAGAAAACCAGGTCTTATAGTAAAGCTTTTATGTGATAAACATTTTAAACGGAAGTGTCCCTTTAAGGACATTGTGAATGCTAGGTGATGCAAGTGCTTTGGCTCAACTACAGGTACCTGACGGCAGCAATTCATAATTGTATTGGATAAGTTTTAGGCTACTTTCACACTAGCGTTCGGGCGGATCCGTTCTGAACGGATCCGCCCATAATAATGCAGACGGAGGCTCCGTTCAGAACGGATCCGTCTGCATTATATTAGCTAAAAAAAGCTAAGTGTGAAAATAGCCTGGGACGGATCCGTCCAGACTTTCAATGTAAAGTCAATGGGGGACGGATCCGCTTGAAGATTGAGCCACATTGTGGCATCTTCAAACGGATCCGTCCCCATTGACTTACATTGTAAGTCTGGACGGATCCGCACGCCTCCGCACGGCCAGGCGGACACCCGAACGCTGCAAGCAGCGTTCAGCTGTCCGCCTGTCCGTGCGGAGGCGAGCGGAGCGGAGGCTGAACGCCGCCAGACTGATGCAGTCTGAGCGGATCCGCCTCCATTCAGACTGCATCAGGGCTGGACGGCTGCGTTCGGGTCCGCTCGTGTGCTCCTTCAAACGGAGCTCACGAGCGGAAACCGACGAGCGCAAGTGTGAAAGCAGCCTTACCCTGTAAGGTGACTTCCTCTGTCCTTGCATCTCTTGCAAAATGTTGTAGCTATTAATGCTGAGCTCAAAGGGCAAAAGAAATAAAAAAAAATAAAGAGGTGACAGAACATTCGAAGGAGTGGACTCATCTGGTCTCGTAAATCTCTTAAAGTCGTACACGGCACAGAACACAGTTTCTAAGAACAGGGAAGACATACTGGGGGAGATTTATCAAAACTGGTGTAGGGGAAACGGTCTTAGTTGTCCATAGCAACCAATCAGATTCCACTTTTTATTTCTCAGAGCTTTTTTCCACATTTGCTATGGGCAACTACGCCAGTTTTCCTATACACCAGTATTGATAAATCTTCCCAACTGTATGTTGAAAAAAAATCTGTATGTCACTTGTGCTCCTTACTGTCAAAGGATCTCCTCTCCTCTACACAGTGAACTTAATCGTTGGTTCATAGACTTCAAACAGGTTTTATCGGCCCATGAATCACAAGGTCCTGCCCTCTTGCTATAATAATAATAATTATTATTTATATAGCGCTTAAGATCTATCTTTACTTTTGTTCAATAGTCCATGTGGTACCATAAATACAAGGAATTTTACTGTATTAAATTGTGTGTGTATGGCTGCTTTATTTAGGATTTTTTTATTTAAAATTATTGGTTATAACATTGATTTTTTTATGTATTTTTATTTTTTTCCAGTGCTTTTGTAGTGGAAAGACAGCCTTGCATGCCAATGCACCCAGACCGGCCCTTGGTGATCAAAACGGGAGTACAGTTCACTACTAAAGTCAGGTAATGACCTCCAGTATATTGGCAAGCATGTACTGATGTAACAGAATGTATAGTCCAGGCATGTCCAAACTGTGGCCCTCCAGCTTTTCCAAAACTACAACTCCCAGCATGCCCTAATAGCTGTAAGCTATACAGGCATGCTGGGAGTTGTAGTTTTGCAACAGCTGGATGGCCGCAGTTTGGACATGCCTGGTATAGTCTGTTACTAGTTTTATTTATTTATTTTTCTAGTGTTTTAAACTGATGACCCTATCCATAGGATAGCTCATGAGTATTGGTTTATGGGACCCCAGACGATAACCTGTTTGGAGAAGCCTTTTCACTGGTGTATCACGGCCTCTTCAAACAGCTGATCGGTGGGAGTCCTGGGTGTTGGGCCCCCACTGGTCAGAGACTGATAACCATCCTGAGGATAGATTATCCATGGAAAACAATCTAAAAACATATTTAAAGTAAGACTTATTCACATCTTCCCTATGGTCTCACATCTATTTGGAGATGGTAGTCATGTGAGTATGATGCTTCATATGTGGTGGCAGTGCTCCCCTCCCCCAACGCAACTTAGAAGATGGAATAAGATATTCCCATTAGGCAATACATTGTGCTGAACCTGTATTACCAGTAGTCCAGAACTGGTCTTGTTATCCATGATGATGCATATGCCCTTGTCTTTAAAGAAGGGTGGTCTTTTACACCATTTCATCATGGCCATGCACTTAGCCATACCACATTTGTAGAAATCGCAAGATCCTCCAACAAGAGCACTTTGGGTGTCATCACAACAAGACATTATACATATGGAGGATCTGAACGGCTCTGAGCACAATACTGAGACATTTTACGCCTCTGAGACATTTTAAAGTGTCCTCTTTATGGACTCGGTACAGGGAATCATAAGAATTTGTGTTATGGGTAAATACAGGTTCACTCTGTTGACATAGTTCCAGTATACAAGTGGCATCTGTTTGTTTTCCAAAGAGAATAATGGAGTGCTGATTGGCTACTAGTGTAGCCAGGGGCCTGAAATATTAAGATATATCTTATTTGCCATGTATGATGAACCCAAAGGGGGGAAAAAAATCAATTGGTCACATGTACACAAAAATGGTATCAATAAAAACTAAAGCTCATCCCACAAAAAACAAGCTGCCACACTCCTCCATTGGTAGAAAAATAATTATGGGTGATAGAAAATAGTGAAATTAATAAAAAATGTTTTACATTTTTCTAAATTGGTAAACAGAGCAAAAACTATATTCACAGAAAAAAGTTAACTTCATTTTTTATTTGTGTACACTGTAAAAATGAAACCCCAAAAAACAAAAGTATAATTAATTTTTTTCCTTTTCCACACAAATCTTTTTTTTTTTTTTTTTACATTTTAGTACATTATATAAACCTCAAATGGTTCCTTCAAAAAATAAAACTTTTCTTGCAAACCCCCCCCCCCCCCCCAAAAAAAATAAACAAGTTATGACTCTTTGAAGGCAATGAGGGAAAATCAAAATCATTTCCCCCCAAATGTGCTTGTTCTTTAAAAGGTTAATAAATAAAATGTCATAATGTAATAGTCTGTGGATGTTGTCATGTTGCCAGCTTACATTGTGTCATGCCTCTGTTTGCAGGCTTCTTGTTAAGTTTCCTGAACTTAATTACCAGCTGAAAATCAAAGTCTGCATTGATAAGTAAGTACATTTGTTATTAAACTTATGTAGAAAGTCTTCTGACACCACTAGGGGTTGGATGTTGAGACCTCCACTAATAGCAAGAAAGACCAGGGCTGTAGCACTCTGAGCACCATTTACCTCTGAGCACCATGACCTGGCTGAGAGGTAAAAATATACCATAAACTTGCCTAAGACTCTGGTCTGTCTTCACCTATCCCAAGCAAAAGCAAATGGAAAGGCGCTCTGCAGGCCCATCCTTCTAGCTATTGTGTGCGGTTTCAACACCCATACCCCCACTATTGACCATTTCTGATATGTTAGAAGTTTCTACAACTGAAATTACTTTTTGGTAGACCCTACTTTTCACACAACTTTATATAGGTGAATGTAACAAACTTTGTAATGCGTCTTGTAAGAGAAAATTACTCTTTTACTCTCCCTCCTTTCATAACTAACATTTTCTCACTTAAAGGGGTTCTGCACTTTCAATTAACTGATGATCTATCCTCTGGATAGATCATCAGCTTCTGATCGGCGGGGGTCCGACACCCGGGACCCCCGCCGATCAGCTGTTTGAGAAGGCATCGGCGCTCCAGCAGCGCCGCTGCCTTCTCACTGTTTACCGCCGGGCCGCCCGCCCACTGACGTCACGACTTGTATCAACTAGAGTGGGCGCGTCTAAGCTCCATTCAAGTGAACAGAGCTTAGCCGCGCCCACTGTAGTTGATACAAGTCGTGACGTCAGTGGGCGGGCGGCCCGGCGGTAAACAGTGAGAAGGCCGCGGCGCTGCTGGAGCGCCGATGCCTTCTCAAACAGCTGATCGGCGGGGGTCCCGGGTGTCAGACCCCCGCCGATCAGAAGCTGATGATCTATCCAGAGGATAGATCATCAGTTAATTGAAAGTGCAGAACCCCTTTAAGACAAACTGCCAAACTAATTCCCCTTTGCCTGTCCATAGACTTCTGTGAGCGGTGGTAAGGAAAGAAGGGGCTAAAAAAGCTGATGACTGCAAATAGAGCTATTTTTTCTATGTTAAGATATATTATAACGTTTCTTATAATCACCTGATTTATGTGAAAATTACTTAACATTTAAACATGTGCCTTTAGTACTGTACATTGCATGTTTTGACTCTGCTTTCCTTGCCGACTTTGATGTATCAGTTGATTACCATCATAATCCTTACTATTGCTTTCTTTATATATATTTTTATAGTACTGCTATTGCTTTGACATGAGCATGTAAAAAGCACATTAACGGTATGATTACAGCCTTATGTATGAATTATTACTGTGAAATATACTTAGAATTGTGGTCTGTCTCTTCTAAACATGTCTAAATGTTTTTGTATTCTATAGGGATTCTGGGGATGTTGCTGCACTTAGAGGGTAAGAAGGATATTTGTGTTTGATATATACCTATATATTGCGTGCTGAAAATATTATTTTGTTATGTATAATCTCTGTTGTCCCCACAGAGCAGTCATTCTATGCCCAGACGTCCTTCAGGCCTCACCCATACACATTAGGCTACTTTCACACTGGCGTTTTGGCTTTCCGTTTGTGAGATCCGTTCAGGGCTCTCACAAGCGGTCCAAAGCGGATCAGTTTTGCCCTAATGCATTCTGAAAGGAAAAGGATCCGCTCAGTTTGCCTCTGTTCCGTCTCCATTCCACTTTGGAGTCTGACACCAAAACGCTGCCAATGGGGATGGATCAGTTTTCTATGACCCAATCTGTTACAATAGAAAACAGATTCGTCCTCCATTTGACCTTCAATGGTGTTCAAGACGGATCCGTCCTGGTTATGTTAAAGATAATAGAAACTGATCTGTTCTGAACGGATGCAAACGGTTGTATTATCTGAACGGATCCGCACCAAACGCAAGTGTGAAAGTAGCCTTAGATTGTTTGCCAATCCAATTGTAACGTGTATGGTGCATCCTGTCATATGTACTAACATCCATTCTTCCCTAGGAAATAAGCTTATTCCCCTCTCCTAATTAAAATGAACATGCAGAAATTCTTCATTAACTATTTGGAGGCGTTTTTGCAGTTGGTGTTTCAAGCTGTGCCGTTTAACATTTTCCTCTGCATGATTGTAAATTAGCCTTTTTGTTCTTTCTTAGTTCTCGCAAATTCAACATTCTTGGTACAAACACAAAGGTGATGAACATGGAGGAATCAAACAATGGCAGCCTATCTGCTGAATTCAAACATTTGGTGAGACCATATATCAGTGTATAGTACATTTACAGGTCCGCATATATTTCTAGTAAAGCCAAGCAGAATGTGCCTACTGTAGAACACCGTAAGAACACTATTCACATAAAGTCACATAAAAAAAGACAACATTGTTTCTAATGGCAACACTATTGGATTATAATAATTGGAGTGAATTACAGGGGTTTTCTGAGCTTTCTAGGAAATCACACCGCCGATGCTGCCATCTCTGCCGCATTTACACAGGCTGCAAGCTCTTCTGCTTGTGTCCCAGTCGGATGTGTGCCCTTCTCTTCTTTTTCAGCTGCTACTATTATGTCGCTGACCAGGAAGAGAAGGGCACGCAGCCAGCTTAGTTAAGACTTATCCATTCATCTCCACAGCACACAAACAGGCTGCAAGTACTTCTGCTTGGGTCCTAAGGCCCCTTTCCGCACGGGTGCAATGAGTGATGCGAACGCATTGCGCCTGCACGGAATCCGGACCCAGTCATTTCAATGGGGCTGTGTACATGAGCGTTGGTTTTCACACATCACTTGTGGGTTGCGTGAAAATAGCATCATGTTCTATATTCTGCGTTTTTCACGCAACGCTGGCCCCATAGAAGTAAATGGGGCTGCGAGAAATTCTGTTTTTTATCACGCGCATGCAAAACGCATTAAATCACATTGCACCCACGCGATAAAAACTGAACGCGATTGCATACTAAACTGAATGGACTTACTTGTGAAATGGTGCGAGTTTTCCTGAATGCACAGGACAGAAGAAAAGACAGTTTCCCTAAGAAGTACAGGGAACCCCTTCAGGGAATTATTTTTTTCAATTTGCTAACTTTATTGATTGTATCACACCAAATACCACTTTTTTTTTTTTTTAAAGCAATATTTTTTTTATTGCAATATTTGCGTAAGAAAACATACACACTAACAAAACAGATCCCCACCCCCCTCCGGCCACTGCATCTTTTTAATAGGATATTTCTTTCTTGTGACATTGGGGGACACAAAAGACTGTGGGTATAGCTGCTGCTACTAGTAGGCAACACAAAGTAAAAAGGTTTTAGCCCCACCCCTGGTATAGCTTAGTGTCTGTAAGAGGCAGACCTACTTGGCAGGTCTGCGATAATTTTTTTTGGCCCCTGTTACTCTTGGAGGTTACAGATGGTCGCAGTTAGCTTTTTGCTCATTCCCTACCTCTGGAAGATATAGAAGGATAGTAGATCGAAAATCCACCATCACCTACCAGCATTCGGGTCACCTTTTCACCATTAAGTTTCTCCCTAATTTCCGTTGTAACGTCTTTCCCCAATGAGCAGCACGCTTACAAAGGTGACTGCTTTGGGTGGGCATTAGAGGTTGGACCGGTAAGTATAACAGGGTGCCCCCCTCTTCAACAACGTTGACGGTTCAGTGGAATCCCTGCCCACATCCTCCTTCCCTGTACTTCGCCCAGGGGCTCTGGTGAACTCCCTTTTCCCCCCTTTTGGGCTGTCTGTGTTTGCCTGGTGGTAAATCAACTGTCAGTCCTGATTTTGCGGTATGACTCCCTTGGCATCTGTAGATAATGTACATCCTGGTTGCTAAACTCCGTTCACAGATTTACCAATTATGCTGTAATTTTCCCACTCTGGGACTGCTTTGGAATGTCTCCCCATGACGTGAGCAAGAAAACAAGATCTTTGGTACTCGCCTGTAAAATCTTTTATTGCTACGTTCATTGGGAGACACAGCTTCCACCCACTTTCACAGTTTTGTTTTTGTTTCTTTTTGTTTGTTTTTTGGGATGGGTGCCATCTTTCGTGGTTTGACCCATCTAGAGTTTTCTCTGGTTCAATGAGTTACCTTCAGTTTTTTTTTTTCTGTCTGCTTTTAATACTTGTGTACCAACTGATTAGCTCAGCGTCTGCAGGAGGAGTATAGCTGGTGGGAAGAGCTAACGCTATATTTTTTTCCACTTAGTGTCGCCTCCTAGTGGCAGCAGCTATTCCCACGGCCTTCTGTATCCCCCAATAAACATAGCAAGAAAAAGATATTACGTATAAATGCAAAAATCTTGTTTTTAGTTATGACTAACACTTCATTTTATGATTGTCCATTAATTTTTAAAAATCTTAGATGACCTGTCACCTCTCCAGACATTGCTGTTGTGGTAACTACGTGCGTTACCCAATGTAATGACAATTCAGGAGCATCTATTTTGGCTCTGTTATGCCATTACTCTGTCATTTCTACTAGCAGTAAAGGTACAGATGGTTGTTACCAGTTGGTGCTGTGACCCTGCTAAGGGCTCATGCACACGAACGTGTTTTCTTTCCGCGTTCGTCTCGTTTAGTTTTGTTTTTTTGCGGACTGTATGCGGAATCATTCACTTCAGTGGGTCCACAAAAAACGCAGGTACTCCGTGTGCATTCCGTTTGCCGTTCTGCAAAAAAATAGAACATGTCCTATTGTCCACATTACGACAAGGATAGTACTGTCCGCAACAGTTCCTTTCCGCAAAATACAGAATGCACACGGATGTCATCTGTATTTTTTGCGGACCGCAAAATACATTACCGTCGTGTGCATGAGCCCTAAGTCTGACACCAGCAGCGCTGAATAGACAGACACAACCGCTACTGGTAACACCCAGCAGTATTTGTGAACTTCTAGTAGGAATAATACAGGAATTGCACAACCTATAAAAATAGATGCTCCAAAATTGTTATTACAGGGGAGATGCAAGTAGTTACTACACCAGACCTGTCAGGAGAGGTGACTGCTCCTCATTAAATATTTCTCTTTCCACACTGGTCACTAAAGGCACGTTCAATCATCTACTACTTGCATCGATGACATTAGCTGAAGAGAGGGGGTTTTGATGTCTTCCCACAGATGAAATTATTTTAGGCCTTTACCCAAATTTATAACAACTCCCATACAGCATACACATGCTACCACACTGACTGTATAGATTGCAAGGATGTTTGTTAAGTACACGTTCGTTTAAATTTTGTCCTCTTTAGATCATTCCATGCTTGTTTCTTCCAGACTTTAAGAGAGCAGCGATGTGGCAATGGTGGACGAGCGAACTGTGATGTGAGTAGGGATTTTTCTGTATGTGTTTAATTAACTTAATAACTGAAAATTTGCTGTAAATCTGTATAAGAGCATATAAAGTGTATAGACGTTAGCAAATTGTGTTCAGAGGTGAACATATAATAATAGTCTTTATTTATATAGCACTAACATATTCTGCAGCGCCTTACAATTCAGGGGTTCATGTATAAACAGTCATAAATAACATAGAAACAGACAAGTTGATTACAACAACAAGAGGAATGAGGGCCCTGCTCGCAAGAGCTTACAATCTATGACATTAAAGGGCTTTTTCCCCATGAACAATACTTTTCCTCTATCCACGTGATAGGGGATGAGTGTCTGATCAGTGGGAGCACAACTGCTTAGACCGATCATGAGAGCAGAAGGGGTCATTTGCTATCCAGAAATAAGCCTATATTAGGCGTACTTCTGGTGCAGATTACAGCGCAAATAACCTTTGCGTCGCAATCTGCAGATTTTCTCCTCTCGCGCCAGGTCAAAAAAAGTGGGAGTGGTGTGGGCAGGGTAGGTGACAGGCCTGCAGGGCCATCTCATTCATCATTTTCTACGCCTGTTTTAGGTGTATAAATTGGTCTAAATGTAAGGCAGACAGTAAGAAAGCTGGCCGGAGCCTCTTCATAACTTCGGTGGATCCACCACCAGCTATAGGGGCTATTAAGACCGGGATCTAAAACAAAATAATAAATAAATAAATGTGCGCCAGAGTTTGTGCCCCCCCCCCCCCCCCCCATTTTTATAGAGCAGCTGTTGTCCATGGTCACTGCTGTACCATTTAACTGCTTGGAACTGCCTGAGATACCAGAGTGCAGGTCTCTGCTATATCTGACAGTACCATAGATTTGAATAGAACAGCAGACATGCACCACCACCTCCATTTCGTTCTCATGATCATTGGCGGTCCCAGTGGTTGAACCTCTGTCGATCAGACAGTTAGCCGCAATCCTGTGCATAGTGGATAAGTGTTGTACTTGGGGAGGGGTAGGTGTGCCTTTTAATGTTAAGAGTTCAGACATTTGGTAATCAAATTATTTCATTATAGGCATCACTTATTGTCACTGAAGAACTTCACTTAATCACATTTGAAACCGAAGTTTATCACCAAGGATTAAAAATCGATCTTGAGGTAAGAAATGTTGTAGTGTTCATGGAAAGCTTGTCCGCATCAACCATAAAGGGGTTGTCAGGGTTCAGAGCTGAACCCGGACATATCCATAATTTCACCCCAGCAGCCCCCTGACTCCGATGCTCTCCTTTGCGCTGCTCTAGATCGCACAGGGCAAAGGCTCTTTTGTTTACAATTGCACACTGCCGGGCGGAAGCTTCCGCCTGGCAGTGTGTTCGGTGACGTCATCGTCTGTGATGGGCGTGCTTTAGCGCTGCCCTAGCCATTTTACTGGCTAGGGCAGCACTAAAGCCTGCACCATCAGTGCCAGTGACGTCACCGGGCTTCCTGGCAGCCCCATGGAGAGCCCCGGTACGTCGCCAGATTTCCAAAAAATGCCTTTGCCCTGCGCGATTTAACACAGGGTAAAAGAGCATCGGAGCATGAACTGCTTCGATACTCAAGTCAAGGGGGCCTGCCGGGGTGAAAATGGAGGTTTGTCCGGGTTCAACTCTGAACCCAGACAACCCCTTTAATCTGATGACACACTTGTAATTTCCGGAAGGACATACTTCCTCATTGTGTGCAGGTTGGTAACATGGTGAATATGTCAGCTGAATATTCTCCATATGTTAGAGAAAGTACAATGGATTTGACAGTACAAGAGAAACCTGTGCCAATGCCACTTAGTGAGTACTCACTTCAGTGTAGCACTGGTCTCAGATTTGAATTGGCCATAACTTATATCAGTTTACACCTCATTGAAAAATATGCAAAACTCAACCAGTGTTCCAGTAGAGACTGTGTATATCATTTTGTATACTGTATGTTTTTTGGGCATGTCCATGTTGTGTAACTGAAGAATTTGTTGCGTAAAGTGAAATTTTACAATCTTTTAATATCTTTGAGGGAACTTGTCAGCAGATATAGTCTGCACTTACCATGTGTAGCACGAAATGCCAACAGGCTTCCTCATTGCAAAGAACTATATTTTAGTATGCATATTGTGGCATGTCAGGAAGACCTACTTTTAGAGTCCCCTATGGCTTCTCCCTGCCCAGCTTGATTGAGAAGTTTCTCCTTATATATAAAGACTGTTTGTTTAGTTTTGGCCCCCCTCAATTTTCAAGATCTGAACTTGATGGTATGGAAGGACTCTTGCTGACATCCAGTCTGAAAATTCATCCCTGATGTATCCAGCTCACCTAGGTGTATAGCTTGTTATGAGAGAGTACACACTCAGGATAGGTTTTTAGTCTCTCAATGTAAGGGTACTTTCACACTTGCGTTGTTTGATTCCGGCAGGCAGTTCCGTTGCCTGAACTGCCTGCCTGATCATGCAAACTGTATGCAAACGCATGTAATTTTTTCTGACTGATCAGGCACTGATACATTCCTATGGAAAAAAATGCTGGATCCGGCATTCAGGCAAGTCTTCAGTTTTTTTGGCCTGAGATAAAACCGTAGCATGCTACGGTTTTCTCTTTTGCCTGATTAGTCAAAATGACTGAACTGAAGACATCCTGATGCATCCTGAACGGATTACTCTCCATTCAGAATGCATGGGGATATACCTGATCAGTTGTTTTCCCGGTATAGATGCCCTGTGACGGAACTCTATGCCGGAAAAGAAAAACGCTAGTGTGAAAGTAGCCTAAGGGTGTATTCACACAACTTTATGTATTTTCTGGTCTGTAAAATGCAGACTCACAAAAATATAGATAAATGGGTCTTAGTCATGAAAAAAGATTTAAAATAATTGAATTTATTTAGTCTTGAGAAGAGACGTCTAAGGGGGGACATAATTAACCTCTACAAATATATAAATGGGCCATACAAAAAATATGGTGAAAAACAGTTCAGTGTAAAATGCCTTTAAAAGACCAGGGGGCACTGCCTCCGACTGGAGAAGAAAAAGTTCAGTCTCCAGACGCGTCAAAACTTTACTGTAAGAACTGTGAATCTGTGGAATAGACTCCCTCAGGACGTGGTCACAGTAGGAACAGTGGACAGTTTTAAAAAGGGTTTAGATGATTTCTTAAAACTAAACAACATTAATGCTTATGAAAATGTGTAGAAATCTGAGTCTCATTTCCTTCTGGGATTCGCTTCCCCACCTATCTCTTAGTAGAACTTGAAGGACTTATGTCTCTTTCAACTGTATTAACTATGTAACGTCTGTGTGCATCCATTTTTTTGCAGACCTATTGTAACAATGCTTATTTTTGTCCAAGAAACTGACAAAAATAGGACATTTTCTATCTTTTTTTGCGGGACTGCAGAATGGACATATGGATGTGCACATCACACTGTGTCTATTCAATAAAGAACTGCCCTACACTTTGTGAATGGTACAGTGACAAGCCCATACTACTTGAATGACATCATTAATCCAGTCATTGCACCCCTGCATAAACAACACAGGCCTAATTTAATCTTCTTGGATGACAATGCGCCAGCTCATCGAGGTTGCATTATTAGGGAATGGCTGCTGGGAGACTGGGGTACCTCATATGGAGTGGCCTGCACATTTTTCAGACCTGAAGCCCATTGAAAACCTATGGGATCAGCTGAGTCACCGTGTAGAGGCTCAAATCTGTACCCCAGAACCTCAATGACCTGATGGCCGCCCTTCAAGAAGAGTGGGATGCCATGCCTCAGCAGACAATAAGTGGGCTTGTTAGCAGCATGAGATGTCGTTGTCAAGCTGTAATTGATGCTCAAGGCCACATGACAAGTTATTTAGACATTGACATTTTTTGTGGGGGTATACCCACCACTGGTGTTGGCTTTTGTTTCAATAAATTGTTTGAGATGAGGAAATCACCATTGCATACTTCTACTTAAATGCCCTACTTTCACTATATAATATCACTGTACTGTGAACTATTTGCGCTTTCCATAAATTTCACCCGAAAGCCAAATATCCCTAACTTTTTGTGAGTAGTGTATACTGTACGATGCTGTGTGTTCCTTCCTGACTGCCAATCTACTGTACTCTCATAATACCATGACTACAATTAGGTAGACCCAAAATGAGACAGGAGTTCATTATAATGCTATGAGTTCACTTCAGAAATAGTGTTCCGTCCAGGAAATACTGCTCCCTCATGGAGAGTTTTCAGGGCGGACTATGCTCATGTGAAACTGTTCTAAGATTGTATACAGAAAGAGCTGTCCATCACTGATGAGACTACCCCTGTGTACAAATGAACTTAGAGCAGAGATTTCAATGTATAAGTTACAAGTGTTGCTGAATCTTTTCCCACAAAATTATATGAATCTGCTCCGCTCCTTCTGCTCTATAACCAGTTGCCTGCAGGCTATACTTTATTTTATGGTGACAGGTTCTCTTTAAAGCCTTTTATTAACTACCTAACTTTTTTGCCAGAGTCCAGCTCGGGCAGTGGGAAAAGTATCTAACTGGAGGGGGAGGGCTGCTTTTAGATGCTGCTATCTCCTGAATGGTGACAGCTAGGAACATGCAACTGGTCTTGTTTAAAAGCTGACATTCCAGCTGGCTTTCACACAAGACCAAAATGACAGCTAAAGTCCAAGCAACAGAGGAGAAATTGAGTTAGGAATCGAGTTGGGAATAATCGCCGGCAAAACCTGCATTCACAGCATCCCAATTTCGATCAGTGATATCTTCCCTTGTCCTGAACATATTGCTTCATTCTGGTATTGTCTGAACGCTTGGAATGTCCGCTTTCAAACAAGACAAGTTGCATGTTTCTATGCATGTTGCTACCATTCAGGAGATAGCAGCATCTATAGCAGCCCTCCCCTCTCCAGTTAGATACTTTTCCCACTGCTGGAGCTGGACTCCTGCAAAGCAGTTAGGTGATTAAAGGCATTTGTACTAGATTAGAAAAACATTGCTGCTACCTTTCCAAAACTGAGCCACACGTGTCAATGTTAGATCTGATTTTACAGCCCTGCTTTATCAAATAGGTGTGAGCTGCGATTCCATGCACAAGCTGGGGACGATGTGGCACTGTTTTTGGAAGACAGCAGCCATTTTTTTCTGATCCTTTGCAACTTATTTAAAGGTCTGCTAATGTACAGTGAGCCTCCTGTATGAGACATGATTGAAGGTTATCTTTGTAAAGAGAATAAGAAAAAAACAGTGCCGATTTGCTTATTATTTTGTAATTGTTCAGGTACATAGCAATATATAGAGATACTGATTTTCCATACTATAAGATGCAGTGGACTAAAAGACGCAGACTTCCAATTAGAACCCCCTCAGCCTTGGATCAGATGAATGAGAATTTGACTTCGTTATTGGGTGATCTGTGACATATTTACACAGAGCAGTTATCAGGAATGAGCATTCCTGGGAAAACACCTTCCCGATAATTGCCTCGATTGTCAGCCCATGAAAAGAGAGCCCTTTTCTTTTTTTTTTTGTTTCAATCGTTTTTATTGGCATTTTAGTGCAATACACAACACAGTAAAGACGCATTGCAGTATTTCAATGTCAGTTGGGTTGTACAAAGACAACATAATACAATGACATAACTTTGTCATAAGTAACCACAAAATATAGAAATAAATAAAAAATACAAAAAAAAAATAAAAAAAATTCCATAGATGACATCCATGTTTGAAGCCTGCGCAGCCCATAAACAGAAAACCATGTGCCTTTCAATCCGTAGGCCCCTACTTTGGAAGCATGCAAAAAGATGATCCACCACCTCTCCTTCATATCCGACACATCTTACAATCTAAGTTAATACTTTATTTGGTTGTCCAACACTTCATATCTCTATGGTTATTAATTAAATCCCCCGGTAGGTTTCAAGGGATGTTTCCCTACTTCCCTTCCCATCACTTTTTGCAATATGGAGATGTCATCCAGACTTGCCACCCTTTCAAAAAAATTTGAAACGTGCCATTCCCCAAAGCTATAATTCTTTCATAGGCAAAAGTAGTATTAATTGCTGACACTAACTCCCCCAATTTTGGAATATCACGAGATTTCCATCTCTGCAAAAGCATCAATTTAGCCTGGACACAGAAAACACAAACCAATTTCCTATTTTCTACATGGAGGTCCGCCACTCCAATCAGAAGTAGGACAAGTTGCGGTGTCCACACCAACTTCTGCGGGAGCATTAAGCCCAGCATCTTTCCACATGCTTCCCAGTACTGTGATATCAACGGGCATTGCCAGAGGATGTGGAGAAGTGTCCCTCTTCCTCCACATCCCCTCCAACACTCACCAGACGCCCCGTCATACATGTGTTGCAATCTTTCGGGGGTATAATACCAGTGCAAAATAGTTTTTAGAGCTGATTCCACGTGAGAGGAGCATTGTAGATGAGAATGGATCACTCTGATTGTTCTCTGCCAATCCTTTTCAGCTATAGTGATATTTAATGACCTTTCCCACTTGTGCATGGGGTGAGACTTTTTAAATTGGATCGGTTGAAGTAATGCTTCGTATAAAGTCTTAATCCCTTTAAAATTACCAGAGACATAAAGCATGCCTATTCGATTGCATTTCAAGTCGGCAGGGCGCAGCGATTGTAGCAAATGCCTAACTTGTAAATATTTAAAAAAAATCTGACTTGGGAAGCAAAAATTGTTCCTGCAAGGATTGGAAGGTTTTCAGTGTTCCATTCTCATACAATGGTTCGATTGTAACCTTAGTCCCTAAATCCCACCCTGCAAAATCCGCATGTGGCAATAAAGCTTTTATGAGAGAGAATGACAGTGAATCCACTGTAGGCCGGTGTCCCTCATTATCACTACTATGGAATTGTTGCCAAGCTGAAACAGAGGCCGAAACTATCGGGTTCATATCCTTAGGGACCTGAATGCTCCAAAAAGGTAAGTGGAGTAAATCTGGCAAACTAAACGGAGCCGCCTGTGCTTGTTCTATTTGCACCCAAGGAATCTCCTGCAATTCTTGTTTCCAGCTTCTAAGCATAGAAACCAAAGTGGCTATGTAATACACTTTCATGTCTGGAACCGCAAGGCCTCCCTTATCTCGGGGTCTCTGAATAATATTTCTAGCCACCCTCGGTTTCTTATTTTTCCATATGTACTTGGATATAATATGTTGCACTTTGTTGAAAAAACTTTTTGGCAGCAGAATGGGCACTGTACGAAATAAGTACAGAAAGCGGGGAAGGGTAAACATTTTGAAAGCTGCAATCCTTCCTAACCATGAAGTTTCATGCTTGTGGAAGCTATCCAGGTCCTTACCTACCTCTGTTAGAAGGGACTCATAATTAAGACTATACAATTTGGACATCGAGGGAGTCATATTGGTACCCAGATATTTAATACTATCTGTACACCAGTCAAAGTCCCATTTCTCTTTAAAGGACCTAGTTAAAGTATCCGGAATATAAATCGGCAATGCCTGTGTTTTGGAGGAATTTAGATGATAATAAGATATGTTACCATATATTTCAATTTGTCTCATAACCGCCGCTAAGGACTTTTCTGGGTTTAATAGCGTCAATAAAACGTCATCTGCGTAGAGTGAGATTACATGCTCCTGGCCTCCAATCCCAACCCCCTGGATGAGGGGGTCCCTTCTAATAGCTTGGGCTAATGGTTCCATGGCTATAATAAAAATCAAAGGGGACAATGGACACCCTTGCCTTGTGCCGTTTGTTAAACTAAAAGTTCCTGACAAAGCCCCATTAACATATATCCTAGCCGTGGGGTTACTATACAAGGCCTCTATTGCGGACATGATTGGGCCACTAAATCCCATGGTTGATAGCACCGAGAAGGCGAATGACCATCTAATCCTGTCAAACGCCTTCTCGGCGTCCAGAGCCAAAACCAGCATAGGGCTTTTCTGCTGTTTAACCTGGTGGAAGATGCCCAACATTCTCCTAGTGTTATAATAGGACTGGCGGGATGAGACAAAGCCAGTTTGGTCAGTGTGTATTATGGAAGGGAGTATTGCGGCTAACCTAAGGGCCAGAAGTTTCGCATAAATTTTGATGTCTTGGTTTAATAAAGATATGGGCCTAAAATTTGGGGGTTTATCAGCTTGTTTACCTGGTTTAGGTAATGTGATGATAGTGGCTTGTAAATTTTCTTCAGGGAAATTACCAGAGGTCAAGGCTGATTGACAGAAATCCCGTAAAAAGGGGCTTAAGATGTGTACGAACTTTTTATAATAATGACTTGCAAACCCGTCTGGGCCAGGGGCTTTATCTTGGGGCAAGGATGTTATCACTTTTTCAACCTCCTCAATTGTTATGTGGGTATTGAGGGTGTTGAGTTGCTCAATGGATAAAGTGGGCAGGTTAAGTGTGCTAAGGTATCTTCCTATCTCGATGGACAAGTCTGGGGGAGAAGGGATTGAGTCTTTTAGATTATAGAGATCATGGTAATAAGTCTGAAACCCCTTTGCTATATCTAACGGGGAATACATCTTCGCTTGCGTAGTAGGATGCAATAGATACGGTATTCTACTCTTTGTCCGTTTTGCCTTAAGGCTGGCCGCTAGAAGCTTCCCTGCTTTATTCCCCTGGGAGTAATAGCGCGCTTTGGATTTTCGGAGCCCTTTTTCAAAGGATTCTAACATATGATTCCTCAGGTCCTGCCTAGCCTGTTTTAAGGCCTCCATGTTGGAGGGTGAGGGGTTGTTCTTATTCCTGTCCTCCAGTTCTTTTAAATTTTTAAGCAACTGTGACATAGTCTCCTCTAATTTTCTCTTACGCACCGCTCCCTGTTGTATAAACGTCCCTCTTATAAATGCCTTATGGGCATTCCAAAGTACCACCGGGCTGGTAACCTCTAGTTTGTTAAGCTGGAAGAATTCTTTCAGGTCAGATTCAATCCGCTGGCCATGATGTGGACACGACAACAGGAGGGGGTTACTCCTCCAGAGATATCTTGGAGAGTAATTATTGTCTTCTGACACTTTCATTGTTATCACCGCATGGTCTGACCACTTAATCTGTCCTATTTCTGCATCAATAACCTTTGTCAATGATACCCTATCTACCAGGAACATATCAATGCGGGAATAAACATTATGTACCCCTGAATGGAACGTAAAATCCCTATCTGATGGATGTTTAATACGCCAGACGTCGAACAATTCTGCTTTCCACAGGGCATCACTTAAGGACTGGTTGGATCTGCTCGGCGAAGAAGATGTATCGATTACAGGGTCTGTAGTTAGATTAAAATCCCCAAATAATAAAAGTTGCCCCTTCCTTTTTTTATTAGCTACTTTCAGTACTTTTTTCAAGAACCGAGATTGACCCTTATTGGGAGCATAGAGTGATATCAGAGTGAAAAGGGTGTTGTTCAGAGTGCACACCAAAATAACAAATCTCCCTGCCGGGTCGCTAATTTGTTCTATTAGAGTGAATGCTAGAGAATTCTTTATAGCTATCATCACCCCTCTAGTTTTAGAGTTGGAGTGGGCTTGAAATATGTGGGGAAATTGTGCATTTTGCAACCTGTAAGCATCTTTAACCAATAAATGGGTTTCTTGCGCCCCCAAAACATCACAATTAAGAGACCTAGCTTCTCTCCATAAGTGAGATCTGCGCATTGGACTATTTAAACCATTCGTATTAATGCTTGCAAAAGATATTACCATAATAAAGCAGTTTAAAGCGTAAGGTAAAGAAGTCGCATAGTATACTGTATAAAAGGTGCAGGACGCCTCCCAGCCAGCACGCCCGCAACCCAAACACGAAAGGGGTGGACCCTTGTACAGGCCTACTTGTGACACCAGTCATGGATGTAGCATCAACTAACATTGGTAAAACATAATAACATATAACTAAAAACATAACTTATAGGTATATCCGTAAGAGCCTACCGGCTCCCCGTACACCTAGAAAAAATTGGGGTATAGAAGTCCTGTCTGTAGCCTAGGTAACGACCTATCGGTCAGGTATCCAACCCCGGCATTAGCACTGAGAACTATTCCACCATCTGGTGAACCTTGTTTAGCGGGCAGTATCCCAGTCCTTCTGGATTTTGTCAGGTGGGGCCCGGCGTTGTTCCATTACCAAGTCCAGTGGGATGTCCCACCTCTGCAGCAGTTCCTTGCCTTCCTCTATGGACTTTATAGCATAGAATTTACCGTCCTGTTGGATCAAAAGGCGCACCGGGAACCCCCACCTGTATTGAATCTTGGCTCTTTGTAGTGCCGCCGTGATGGGGATCAAGGCCCTTCTTTGCCTGAGTGTTGCAGCCGATAGATCCGCATACAAAGAAACCTGATGGTAAGGGGCTGGCAGTCCCCCATTCTGCCTAGCAGAGGACATTAGTTGCTCCTTGACAGAGTAAAAGTGGACTCTGGCTAAAACGTCTCTGGGAACGCTTTCATCCAAATGTCTGGGACGCGGAACTCTGTGGGCCCGATCAATCTCCAGGTCCCTGTCGCTGCTTTGAGGCAAAGCACATTTGATCAGCGCCCTTACATATGATGGAATGTCCTTGGCGGCGACACTCTCTGGTATCCCTCGCAGCTTTATGTTGTTGCGCCTGCTGCGATCCTCCAGATCCGCCATTTTGTTTTTCAAAGCCTCCACTTCAGCTTCTAAAGCATAGTGAGCATCAATGAGATCATTATGAGAGCCTGCGAACTCTCCAATTTTGCGTTCTAAGTGATCCGTTCTGGCCCCGAGGTCCTCCACCTCCAGTCTCAACGGGGCCACTATTGAGCGCATATCGTGCAGGAGAGAGCGCCGCTGTATCAGCAACATGTCCCTCATAACAGTGTCTGTCAGGGCTATATTAGTGACTGGCAAAGCTAAGATCTCCGCCTCCCCTGTATCCCCATACGTTCCCAAAGTACCTATTTGGGTGACCTCTGATTCCGGAGATCTAATGCGTTGTGGGGAATGTGGGGAGTCCGTTGCTTCCGCCGTCGCCTCTCTCCCCAGTGTCTGGGTGTAGATGGTCTCGCCACTTGCACCTTCTTGCCCTGTAGAGGATTCTTCTGCGTCGGGTAAAGGTCTCGGTACCTCTCCTGCGGCTTGCTCTCTATTCGGGCTCGAGCCACTAGCTGGGTGGGTGGCGTCTGTGCGCTCGCTTGTAGCTGCGCTCCGACCGCCGGCGCCATCTTGGGTTCTTCCCGCTTCTCTGGTGAAGTAAAACTTTGTTAGCTGCGGGTGCTTCACCACCTTCTTCTTACGACCCGTCATCATCCAGAGGGGTTCAGTGACTCTCCCCTCCAGTTTTGAGAAGTCCACCGTGGATCTAGTCGCTTTTAAAGTCGCTTAATTGCAGTGCTAGCTCCGGAGCCGTACCACACTACATCTGCGCGCCTCGGCAGCCAGACCACGCCCCCCAAGAGAGCCCTTTTCACTTCTTTAATCAGTTACTGAAGTCACTCGATGGTAGTTTATTTTATCTAATAAAATGGGTGAAATGTAGTAATGAAAATGAAAAAACTGTTTCTTTTTTTTGTAGACCCATTCATTGCCTGTCGTTGTGATATCAAACATATGTCAAATGCCTAATGCCTGGGCATCTATTCTGTGGTACAACATGCTAACCAACAACCCAAAGGTAAGTTACATCTATAGTTTATATCCTATTTAGTTTCCCTCACACTTGGTAGACTAGTGCAAGCACACACATGAAAGGATAACATTGCATTTACACGCAGCGACTGAGCACGCAATTGTCAGAAAGGATGTGTTCCACCTGGACAATTGCCTGCTCGTCACTGGTGTTGAAGAATTTACATGCAGTCTGAGGAAAAGTCATGGCTACTGCTATCGCCTATTCCAGTAGAGATGAATTGTTTCAGAGTCCTGTTAGACAGCATGATCTGCTGCCCAGAAACAATTATTTAGGTGTACACGTGAATAATTGTTTAATCTGCTGAATGAGTGTCCTGCTTGTTCTTCAGGTCATCCGCAGAATCTTTAGATGGGCAGATTGTCAGGTACAAGAGTTCGTAGGAACGTTTGTCGCTGATTATCTACCTGACAATTGAGCAGTGTAAGCCAGTCTTAAGGGCTCATGCACACAAACGTATTTTCTTAACGCTTCCGTTCCTTATTTATATTTTTTTGGAGGACTGTATGCGGAACCTATTCAAGTCAATGGGTCCGCAAAAAATATGGAACACATCCATATTTCATCTGTATTTTGCGCATCCATACTGTAGAAATGCTATGCCCAGACCATATTGCTCATGTGTTTGGTGATTTATTAAGTTACCACAAAAAACGGATCACATACGGAAACCATACGGATATGTTTTGTGGAATAACGGAATGGAAGATGACTTTAATCAGATAAAAAATAAATAATAATAATCGGATACGGAACAACAGATCCATGAAAAACGGACCGCAAAACAACAACGGTTGTATGCATGAACCCTGAGGCTATATAGTCACCTGATTATCAGCATGTTAATCTGTACAGATATTTCATACTAGAGGAGAGGCAAACTACTGCACATGACTGCATACTGAATTAAATAATAAGAAAAACAGATCATAAACATGTTATACATACAATCAAACTTTAATACAATTGGAGAGCCTACCTAGCAAAGTAAAATCTAATAACAAAAGACATTGGCATTTGCATTAAACTCACTATAGGACCAATGACATGTACTTTTTGTTTTTGTTTTTTTTGTCTTCAGAATGTTAACTTTTTCACTAAACCTCCCATTGGTACATGGGATCAGGTGGCAGAAGTTCTAAGCTGGCAATTCTCGTCCACCACAAAACGAGGCCTCAGCATTGAGCAATTAACCACATTGGCTGAGAAACTTCTGGGTATGTTCTCAGTAGATCACATGTAAGTGTTGTCCAAATCAGCCATTTGTCTTACCTGTGTCCCTTCTTCACCCTTAGGTCCTGGAGTTAACTATTCAGGCTGCCAAATCACCTGGGCCAAGTTCTGCAAAGTAATTTTGTTGACCTATGGTTCTCGTATAAATTGTTAGTTTTTTATGAATTTTTACCATCCTTAACCTCTTTTGTTTATCTTCAAATCCACATAGGAAAATATGGCCGGTAAAGGTTTCTCATTCTGGGTATGGCTGGATAATATCATTGACCTTGTAAAGAAGTACATACTTGCACTTTGGAATGAAGGGTGAGTTTTCTGCCTCGACAGTTTTTCTTTGTACACTTTTCATAAATCTAATGAGTAGGGGATGAACCAGGTGCTTTCCTGTGGCAAGTATGCTCATCGGTAGCACCAGGCAGTAGCTGCATCATGATGAACATACTTATTGTTATTGAATGAACAATGTAGCCATTTCAGTTTTTAAGGCAGCAATGAAAGAAACTTGTGTCCAGACCACTGTATGCCACAATCGATACCAACATACAAATGCAGAGGCAGAGAAAAGGATCTATGTGCATACAATATACTTGCTGACAGTCAAAGTCCTTTGGAGGATTCCGGGACTCTTACCTTTTGCTAAGGCTTAATGCACACGACCATATGCATTTTGCCGATATGCAGAACACTGATATCTGTCGTGTGCATCCCGCCCTATTGTAGAAATGCCTATTCTTGTCCGCAAAACGTAAAAGAATGGGGCATGTTCTATTTTTATATATAAGTCGCACATACAGTCGCACAGATGCTGACAGCTCATGCTTGACATCCGTGTGCTGTATGCATTTTTTTTTCAACCCCATTCAGCTCTCACCTGCAGTTTATTCTGACATCATGTATTACGAGCTCAGGGTGACTAGCCAGGTAGAGGATGATAGGAACTGGGATTCTGAGTCCAGTTATAAGAACGAGTGGGTGCATAATGTAGAAATTCTGTGGGAAGATCCTTAGAAACCCACTTCAGTTTGGCCACTGGAGACGTTATGAGTGTGGTTGGTGTAGAAGTAGGCAGTGGATTACTGCATGGACTCTCTGCTAGAGCCAGCCTACGCTGAGGCACCCTCCAGTAATAGCAACAAAAGAGTAAAACGCAACAGGGCAGATTTATCAAAACTGGTGCAAAGGAAAACTGGATTGGTTGCCCATAGCAACCAATCAAATATTGTGCCTTTCATTTTTCAGAAAATGAGAGGTTCAATCTGATTGGTTGCTGTGGGCAACTAAGCCCGTTTTCCTTTTACACCAGTTTTGATAAATCTCCCCCAACATCTTTATATACCAAAAAATGGCACCCAAAAAGTACAGTTTATACTGCAAAAAGCAAGACCTCATAGAACGAAATCAACCTGAAAATAAAACAAATTATGATCCCTTTGATTCAGAGGCAGAATTCTAAAACATCCTTTAAGTCTTTACGTGTCGGCATTGTATGTTGTATATGTGCTCTACTTGGCTTACAGCATGAACTTTTTGGCAGGTATATTATGGGTTTTATCAGCAAAGAGCGTGAAAGAGCAATTCTGAGCACCAAGCCTCCTGGGACATTCCTGCTGAGATTCAGTGAGAGCAGCAAAGAGGGTGGAATAACCTTCACCTGGGTGGAGAAAGACATCAACGGTAATTAAACATTTTAAGATTTATTTTTTTGTGTGTTTTCTTGACACTTTTATGTTCTTTTATTACACATTTTTCTTTTTAGGAAAAACACAGATTCAGTCTGTAGAACCATATACTAAACAGCAACTCAACAGTATGTCATTTGCTGAAATCATCATGGGATACAAAATCATGGATGCCACCAACATCTTGGTGTCCCCTCTCGTTTACCTGTACCCTGACATCCCCAAGGAAGAAGCCTTTAGCAAGTACTGCCGTCCAGAGAGCCAGGAACACCCTGAGCCCAGTGACCCAGGTAGTGGTACTCATTCTATGTAAGACTGCTTGCTTGTAATTTGGATCTGTCATTCTGATTTATTTCAAGCTGACCCATCTTTATCATTTACTAGATGAAGGACCCGGTCGCTCGGGTATATTTAATCTATTTCATTTAATGTTTTTGTGTATCGTTAAAAGATATCAACACTATCCACTATAACAGTGACCTCCCCAGTGCCCCGTCCCTTAAAACTGGAGCTCCACAGTGCCCCGTCCCTTAAAATTGGACCTTCACATCATCCCACCCCCTTAACTTTGACCTTTACAGCAGCCTTATCCTTTAACAGTGACTTTCACAGCATACCACCCCCTTGACAGTGACTTCCACAGGGGCCCGCCCCCTTAACAGTGGCCTTTACTGGATCGGGGGCGTGTCGTTTTGAACAACTCACTCTAAGGGTCCATTCACACGTCCACAAAAGGGTCCGCACCCGTTCCGCAATTTTGCGGAACGGGTGCGGACCCATTCATTCTCTATGGGCCCGGACATGAAGCGGAGAGCGGCCCCAAACTTCCCGGTTTCAGCCCCGAACTTCCGGTCCGCAGCTCCGCAAAAGATAGAACATGTCCTATTCTTGTCCGCAGCTGCGGACAAGAATGGGCATTTCTATAGCGGGTGCCGGCCGGGTGTGTTGCGTGTCGGCAACACACCACGGACGTGTGAATGGACCCTAAGACAGCAGCACTGTTCTGTCTGAGTGTGAGCTGCAGGAAGAAAGTCACCTTCCCTCCCACCCCTGCAGCTGACAGAAGTTGATTTTTACCTTCATTTTTTCAATCCCTGTTGGCTCGGAAGTGGAGGGGGCATGGCCTAACCAGATTAGGGGCGTGGCTTTGCAGGATCTGGGGGCAGAGTTTTAAAGGATAACTGTCACATTTAGACCCTAATTTCAATTTTCATATATGTAGTTACTAATAACATGATATTTCAGAATCAGTTACTATTAGACTGACTTACCCCATATTTAATAAGATTCAGCCCTTAGCAACCAGTCTGCATAAAACTGCAATTTCACTATTCAGTTAAGATGGCCGCCACTGCCCTCACTCTGAGGCTAATCCCGCCTGCCCTCACTAGCCAGTAACAATAGCCCCCCAAAAGTGTCAGTAACCAGAGCCCCCCCTCCTAAAGGGTTAATCTCCTGCAGCACAGAGGGGCCCTCTTACCACATGTTGCTTTCATTTATACACTGAGCAGACGGCAGATCTCCCTTCCCTGGTCTGCGCTGCTTCCACTCTGCATTGTCCCAGTCTGCTGAGTGAGGGAGCGTCTGCCAAGCGCAGGGACAGGGAGAAGTGCACACAGCCCAGGCACTGTTATCAGCTGCTGGGGAGGACCTGGCTTTAATCATTTACTCAGTCCCTGGCTGTCTGTAATCTGACCTTGCACGCTGCGTGCTCCGTCCTTCAACAGATAGACGGACCATGCCTAGCAACCCTATTTTAAGCACAGGTAAAAGTAGGCAGTACAGGGAACAAAAATGTGGCATTATGGGGTAATTGAATACACAGTGAAAAGTTGAAATAGGGCCACCAAGGTGATATTAATCACCACAATCCAATATTCCCCCAAAAATATATACGACAGTTATCCTTTAAGTCTTTTGAGAGTGAACACATTGTGGCAGGGGGTGTGTCTGGGCTCCTTCCTGCAAGAGTAATGCCCCTCTTGGCACCTTACTGGCTAATTTGCATATTAAACTGGATTTTCAGAGGATAAAAACATCTATTGCTGGAACAAAGGCACATCTTGAAATAAGGTACTAAGTGCTATTAGGCCATGGCTTTTCTTCAATAGCAATTATCCTTGTGACAGATTTCCTTTAAGCTCTCCTACAGCGGTGAAGATAAATGGCTGTGTTGTTATGGAAACCTGGAGTAAAACTATGTATGTGGAGACTGTAGGACCTGCGAGCTTCTATTGGCTAAGGGTCATGTGACCAAGCTTCTATTGGCTAATGCATTTTTTTTGTGAATATCTCAGGAACGGTACGTCCTAGAGAGCTGACACCTGATGTACCTGTGTGCCAAATTTCGTGATTGTAAATGCAACGGTGCGGATTCCTTTAGTGGACATACATACACACAGCTTTATATATTAGACTAGCTGAAGGACCCGGGTATAATTAATCTATTTCATTTAATGTTTGTGTGTGTTGTTAAAAGATATCACTAACCACTAACAGTGACATCTACAGCCCCGTCCCTTAAAATTGGACCTCCACAGCCCCCCCAAGCCTTAACACTGACACCCCCCCCCCCCCACAATGCCCTGTCCCTTAAAATTGCACCTTCACAGCAGCCCACCCCCTTAACTTTGACCTTTACAGCAGCCTTCCCCTTTAACATTGACTTTCACGGCATAGCACCCCATTGATAGTGACCTCCACAGGGGCCCGCCCCCTTAACAGTGGCCTTTACTGGATCGGTGGGGCGTGCCCTTTTCAACAGCTCACTCTAAGACAGCAGCACTGTACTGTCTGAGTGTAAGCTGCAGGGAGAAAGTTACCCTCCCTCTTACCTCTGCAGCTGACAGAAGTAGATTTTTACCTTCATTTTTCAATCCCTGCCGGCTGAAGAGTGGAGGGGGCGTGTCCTAACTAGATCGGGGCATGGTTTAGCACGACCTAGAAGTTGATTTTTAACTATATTTTTCCAACTGTCGCCTGAGGAGTGGGAGGGGGCGTGGCCTAACTGGATCAGGGGCGTGTCCTTTTGAACAGCTCATTCTAAGACAGCAGCACTGTACTGTCTGATTGTAAGCTGCAGGGAGAAAGTCACCCTCCCTTCCACCCCTGCAGCTGACAGAAGTTGATTTTCGCCTTCATTTTTTTTTTTTCAATCCCCGTCGGCCCCGGAATGGGAGAGGGCGTAGCCTAACCAGATCAGGGGCGTTGGCTTAGCAGGACCTAGGGGCGGGGTTTTAAGTCTTTTGAGGGTGGACACATTGTGGCAGAGGGTGTGTCTGGGCTCCTTCCTGCAAGAGTGACGGCCCTCTGGGCACCTTACTGGCTCATTTGCATACCAAATAAACTGGATTTTCAGAGGATAAAAACATCTATTGCTGGAACAAAGGCACATCTTGAAATAAGGTACTAAGTGTTATTAGACCATGGCTTTACTTCAATAGCTATTATCCTGGTGACAGATTTCCTTTTAAAGCTCTCCTACAGCAGTGATGATAAATGGCTGGGTTGTTATGGAAACCTGGAGTAAAACTGTGGAGGCTGGAGGACCTGCAAACTTCTATTGGCTGATAAAGGTCATGTGACCAAGCTTCCATTGGCTAATGCATTTTTTGGGAATATCTCAGGAACGGTACGTCCTAGAGAGCTGAGACCTGGTCTAAAACATTCCCGGACACCTGGTATACCTGTGTGCCAAATTTTGTGATTGTAAATGCGACGGTACGGATTCCTTTAGCGGACATACAAACATACACTCAGCTTTATATATTCGATATCAATTGTTTCTGTGGTTACACATCTGTGAAGATCATAATAGATACTTATAATTACAGCTGCAATGTATTTCTCTTTAAACACAGGCACTGCCCCATATCTGAAGACAAAGTTTATATGTGTTACACCGTAAGTATAGATTTTTTATTTTTTCTTATAAAATACTTTCCTATGTATAAAAAGAAACCATCATCCTAAATCATATGTTGAATACAATATATTGGTCCCTGCGTACATCCATTCTAGCATGTAGATAGGCAAGAAAACATATACCCCAGACGCGTTTGTGAATATTAGCGACCTGTCTAAGTGCTGAATTTTCTGGCTTAGTAGGTCATTAACTATAAGTTTATTTCTTTGTTTATATACTCTTATATGCAAAATTAGATAATGGATGTGATTTTAAACTTTTAATATTTGTTTTCTTTTTTAACTTTTTTTTTTCCCTAACTCTTAGCCCTGTAAGGGGGCTAGAACCTGAGATCTTTTGATTCATTGTCCCATTCACCCTATGGCCTCATGCACACAATCCTATTTATTTTGCAGTCCGCAAAAAATATGGATGACGTCCATGTGCATTCCGTATTTTGCGGAACGGAAGAGCTGGCCCATAATGGAACAGTACTATCCTTGTCCATAATGTGGACAATATTAGGATATGTTCTATTTTTTTGCGAAACGGACATACGGAAACAGAATGCACACGGAGTACCTTTTTGGGTTTTTTGCGGACCCATAGAATTGAATGATTTGGCATACGGTCAGCAAAAAAAAAACGTAACGGACGTGGAAAGAAAATACTTTCATGTGCATGAGCCCTAATAGAGATCTATTAGGGTGATTGGCATTCAGGACACGCTCCCTGCTGAGCCGTGCCTCGTGCACAGCTTATTAGGAAGCTTACCATTTTCTTCTCTATCTTCCTTGAGCCATATGTTTTTTTGTTTTGGGGTTTTTTCACATATCCATATGAGGGCTTATTTTTTGCGGGACAATTTGTACTTTCTAATGCCACCATTTAATATGGCATAAAATGTAGTGGTAAAAAAATTCCAAATGGAGTGGGATTGGGGGAAAAAAAGCCCAATTCCTCCACTGTTTTAAGAGGTTTGTCCCTACAGCGTTCCCTTTTGCAGCATAATTGACCAGTCCCCTTCATTCTCTGGGTCAGTATGATTACAACTAGAGATAAGCAAATTTAATGTTATGAAATTCGTTCATGCTTCGTTGTGGTAAAAGTAGAATTGCTTTATGGATTCCATTACCATGGAACATAACGCAATTCTATGACGGAATGCATAACAGAATTCGTTCATCTTAAATTACGATATCACATATGCATAGATATTTATGTCTAAATAGTGTACAAATAGATAAAAATCTTTAGTTTTTATTGACACCATTCTGGAGTGTGTTCTCATATTTTATTCAATTTTTGGGGGGTAAGATAAGCAATGAAAAATTGGCCATTTTGACCCTTTTTTTTTCTGTTACGATATTCGCCGTATTGAAAAAATATTTTTATATTTTAATAGTACGAGTTTTTTGGATGTGGTTATGCCCATGATGTTTTTTTATATTTTTTGTTATTTATGTATTTTTTTTTTATTTGTTCTATATTAATTGACACATTGACAACACATGCACACTCACATGAGCCGTGTTAGGAGGAATTCTGTTGACCAAATAAGCATTTGACCGACAGCTATTGAAGGTGTATGGGCACCTTTAAGTAGCATGAGAAAGATGTCTGGTCTCCACTAAGCTATCTTTCTTACATAGGGAATGATTTGCATTTTTTGCTGATTGTTAGTGATTATTTTTAGGACTGCAGAGATTAAAACAATTGATTAGTGATATCTTTTAGATGTGGTCATATGCTCACACTTAACATTATTATATTCAGTTATTTTATTTCTCTATCCTCTGCATGAATAGGACAACCTGTAGTAACACTATCGACCTCCCTATGTCCCCTCGTACCTTGGACTCTTTGATGCAGTTTCCAGGAGACGGAGCTGAGGCCTGTACAGGGAATCCATTTGGTAGGTGTCATTTATCCATGCCATTCATTAACATTGCACTTTGCTTTTCATAGGGCAAAGAGCTGTCTCTTTTATTTGTAATAGGTTAAAGCATCACAGAGCTTTCTATTAATGCAACAGACTTTGCATTAATTAATAGTACAGTGTGCACATGCTGATTAACACTGCATCTGTCCATAATATCACTTGCTTCTGGCATATTTTTTGCAGTTTTCCTCTGTGCATAGTGAATGTGTTTGCAGTTTTCTCAGACTTGGTGGGTGGAGACTAGATGTCATCCACTGCTCATACTGAAAGAGAAGAATCTGCTTACTAACCGTCTCACAGTCACTCAGAAGCAGTCCCAGCATTATGGAGGACATTACAGAGAAGTGGGGCCCTGTATATTTGTGGATATCCCCTCTCCATAGACTTGCATTGATGTGAAATATGATCCTTCTGCAGAGCTGGCCTTTCTTGGCCGGGAAAAAGGCATTTTTCTAAGTGAAAAGCAATTAGCAAGAGGAGGAGGAGGAGGAGGAGGGGGGCTGGTAAACAGATGATAACAGAAGTACTAGACATTCCACACTGATAAAATACATTACAAAGTTTCACGTGGTTGCTTGTACTATTGATTTGTGCAAAGTTGTGTGAATAGTTAGTGACCATTGTTTTTCAGTGAAGGGCAAATATGGGTCAGGACAATACAGAGCTCTAGGAAATGACTGACTCTTTTTTTTCCTTTCATTCACAGAGAGTGTAACATTCGACATGGAGCTGGCACCTGAATGTGCATCTTCCCCAATGTGATTTTCTTTGTCTACTTGAGCTGTATGACGGTGCCTCTGCCTGGGTATATACACCTTGACTGTGCTACCCTTCTCTTGGATGTTTGGCAAATACCTGCTATTTAATTCTGGTTGGTTATGGAGCCTGCGTTTTATACGCACCAATATATATGGACACGCAGTAACTATTAAGAAATGAACTGTCCATCAGTTTAATTTTGTCTTTTGCTCTCTATATACCTGTCTTTTTGCCAAATGGACTGTTACGGATGATGGGTAGAAAGGAGTACATTTTGGCAATGATTCAGTCTCGATGGCTTCACACTGTCCACAGCTAAATCTACAACTGACCTATCTGAACAGACCAAAGATGTTCACTTCTACTCTGAGAGGTTCCCCACTGCTGTCAGAGATTCCACCCCATATTCTTTAATTGCAATGACTGCCATGAATTGAGTCTGTATCCAAGGGATTTCTCCACATGAATACTTGTATATGAATCTCATTGGCCATTACCAAGGAGAGAAGGGTGACGTGTCCGTAATCCATTTTGAATGAATTTACCCAGTTTATTGTTTTTAGAATGAGACTTTCCTTTACCTGTAAGTATTCCCCTAAAGGAAGTATACCTGTAGTCTCACATACACACTATCTCCATACAGTCGCTGTATATTCCTTTTAACCTAGATATATTTATGAAATGGTAAAGGTGCAATTCCTCCTCCCTTTTTTTTTAAATAACTTTTTAAGGTCATGTTAAATAAACTTTTTACGCATGTATTGGGTAATGCTTGTTAATTTTTGCATTTTTAAAGATGTGTAAAAAAATATCTCCTTTGTTTGATTTGTGTTTATTTTATTTGTATTATGGAGTTTTTGGACTTGGTTTGCTAAGGTAAGTGGATTTGGCCTTAAATAGGTATTCCATAAATGTTAGATTATGTGGGTTTGATCTCTGGGACCTCAACTTGTATGAGAAGGAGTTTGTATGGAGTCACACTTGTGTTGGGAAGTAAGTTGTAATTAATTGTACCAAAACTATTAAGAGGCACATACCTCTTAAGAAATTTGACCTCTTAGACAGGAAATAAAAAAAATCAAATCCATAAGCAGGTATAGATCTGCACCATTTCCCCCTAGTTTACTTGATGGATGTGGCCTAAAATACATCTCCTTGGAGACTGTGCCACTTTTCAAATCTCACCAGTGAGTTACAAATTTGGTGCAGTTCACCGTGCTACTTTAAAAAATTAAAATTTTCTATAAAACTTGGCACAAATAGCTTGGCGTCATTAGTTATGTAAACAGCCATGTTAGAGGAAACGCCTAATTTCAGGTGGCGAGGAGCCAGTCTAGCTTGCAGTGGGACCCCATCCGATCAAACATTTATTACCTATCCAGGCCACACCCATTAACTTGCTGTAGTAAACCTGTCATTCAGAAGTCTGGCTTAAAGGGAGTCTGTCACCAGGAAATGTATTATTAAAGTGGTATTCCAGTTATTACAACTTATCCCATATCCAAAGTTTAGGGAATAACTATTCGATTGGTGGTGGTCCTACAGTTCAGAAGAACGTGGGTCCTGTGCCTGGGCCCACTGAAATGAATCGAGTAGCTGGTCGAGCATACACACAGCTGTTCCGTTCTTCTCTATGGGACTGACAGAGAGAGTGCCATTTCCAATAGTCCTATAGAGATGAACAGCACTGCAATGCTCGACCTGCTGCTCTATTAATTTCAGAGGGAACCCTTTCTTGTAATCGGTGGTGGTCCGTGCAGTTAGACCCTCTGCCTGCGATCTAATATTTATCCCCTATCCTGTGGAAGTGCAGTGCTCCAACATTTTCTCCACTCGCATGCTGTGGTCACTGGTCACAATTAACCACAGCATCTGAGGGGTTAAAAGTCTGTGACTGCCATTATTAATGGTCGCAGACATTAGCCCCGGGTCTCTGCTATTTAAAAAATTGGCAGTGGCCATATTTAAAGTGATGACTTCTGCAATACATGTACAGAAGATATTGTCGAGGGGGATGGATATATATATATATATATATATATATATCTCTATATATAATCTATATCTATATATAATCTATATCTATAATAGATATAGACATATATATCTATATCTCTAGCTAGCTATCTATCTATATCTGTTATACTAGCAGAAGGACATGTTTGTGTGTGTCATTAAAAGATATCAACAGTATCCCCCCATAACAGTGACCTCTACAGCACTCCACCTTTTAACACTGCCCCCCACAGTGCCCTGCCTCCTTTAACAGGGAGTTTCGCAGCACCCCACTCCCTTGACATTGACCTCCTCAGGGGCCCGCCCCCTTAACAGTGACCTATACAGCACCCCGCCTCTTAGGGGACCATCCCCTTATCTGTGACCCACTGTTATCTGCCCCCTTAACAGAGACCTCCAAAGCACCCGTCCCTTTAACAGTCACTGCCATAGAACCCCATTCCCTTAACAGTGACCTCACAGTACCCTGCTGACTTAACAGTAACCTCCACAGCAGCTGCCCCTTTAATAGTGGCCCCTACCCCCTTAACGGTGACCTCCACAGTGCCGTGCCCCTTTAAGGCTAGGGCTACAAGACGAGGTGTCGCGCAACATTTTGTTTTTTACGGGCTTGTGTCTGCTGAGAGTTTTCATTAGCTCGAGCAGCAGACGTGCGTTTTGCTGCAGGAGTCTTCCATCCAACTGCAGTTTTCCTTTTTGGAGGCATGAGTAGTTTAAAAACGTTTCAATTTATAAGAATTCTGACATCCAGTATAGGCACATTCTATTTATGGCTGTGTTATGAAAGCCTGGTACATTAAATGTGAACCTATACACATCATATGACTGAATATTTAAAGGGACTCTGTCAACTCTTTTTACCCTATAGAGATGCGGACATGCACGGCTAGATCGCTGCTAGCATGACCGCAATATATCTGTCCTATATCTGAGTGGTTTTATTGAGTGTAAAAAATGATTTTATATATATGTAAATCAGCCTGTTAAGGAGCCCAAGGGGCTGCACTACCCGTTCTGGAGCCCAGCCACGTCCCCCTGTGAAGGAGCCCAGCACTGCCTGTATCCAGGAATCTCCTCCTTGCTCACAAACTCAGATCGTTGTAATCTTGCTCTGTGCGAGCTCACGCACGCGCAGTTCCTTCCCTGAGGCTTATGCCAGCACAGGGAAGGAACACTATCCCGGCACTGCACATGCGTGAGCTCACGGCGATCTGGCTTTGTGAGCAAGGAGGAGATTCCTGGATACAGGCGGTGTTGGGCTCCTTCACAGGGAGGCGTAGCTGGGCTCCAGAACGGGTAGTGCAGCCCCTTGGGCTCCTTAACAGGCTGATTTACATATATATAAAATCATTTTTTACACTCAATAAAACCACTTAGAGATATGGGACAGGTATATTGCGGACATGCTAGCGGCGATCTAGCCGTGCATGTCCACATCTCTATAGGATAAAAAGAGGTGACAGAATCCCTTAAGGACCTTTGAACTGCTAAAACCTGTGATCAGTTGTTATGGAAACCTGGAGTAGGACCTGCAAGCTTCTATTGGCTGATAAGGGACATGTGACCGTGTGTATGGCAGTAGGGATATGAAGAGAGAGACTTGCAGGCTAATTGTATTGGCTAATGCAGGTCTTTTTTGGGAATATCTCAGAAATTGTACATCCTAAAGAGCTGAGACCCTCTCTAAAACCTTCCTGGACACCCGATGTAGCTGTGTGCCATAAAGAACAGACAGATGTCCTGATAGAAACTCATTTCTATATACAGGGAGTGCAGAATTATTAGGCAAATGAGTATTTTGACCACTTCATCCTCTTTATGCATGTTGTCTTACTCCAAGCTGTATAGGCTTGAAAAACTACTACCAATTAAGCATATTAGGTGATGTGCATCTCTGTAATGAGAAGGGGTGTGGTCTAATGACATCAACACCCTATATCAGGTGTGCATAATTATTAGGCAACTTCCTTTCCTTTGGCAAAATGGGTCAAAAGAAGGACTTGACAGGCTCAGAAAAGTCAAAATAAGTGAGATATCTTGCAGAGGGATGCAGCACTCTTAAAATTGCAAAGCTTCTGAAGCGTGATCATCGAACAATCAAGCGTTTCATTCAAAATAGTCAACAGGGTCGCAAGAAGCGTGTGGAAAAACCAAGGCGCAAAATAACTGCCCATGAACTGAGAAAAGTCAAGCGTGCAGCTGCCAAGATGCCACTTGCCACCAGTTTGGCCATATTTCAGAGCTGCAACATCACTGGAGTGCCCAAAAGCACAAGGTGTGCAATACTCAGAGACATGGCCAAGGTAAGAAAGGCTGAAAGACGACCACCACTGAACAAGACACACAAGCTGAACCGTCAAGACTGGGCCAAGAAATATCTCAAGACTGATTTTTCTAAGGTTTTATGGACTGATGAAATGAGAGTGAGTCTTGATGGGCCAGATGGATGGGCCCATGGCTGGATTGGTAAAGGGCAGAGAGCTCCAGTCCGACTCAGACGCCAGCAAGGTGGAGGTGGAGTACTGGTTTGGGCTGGTATCATCAAAGATGAGCTTGTGGGGCCTTTTCGGGTTGAGGATGGAGTCGAGCTCAACTCCCAGTCCTACTGCCAGTTTCTGGAAGACACCTTCTTCAAGCAGTGGTACAGGAAGAAGTCTGCATCCTTCAAGAAAAACATGATTTTCATGCAGGACAATGCTCCATCACACGCGTCCAAGTACTCCACAGCGTGGCTGGCAAGAAAGGGTATAAAAGAAGAAAAACTAATGACATGGCCTCCTTGTTCATCTGATCTGAACCCCATTGAGAACCCGTGGTCCATCATCAAATGTGAGATTTACAAGGAGGGAAAACAGTACACCTCTCTGAACAGTGGCTGGGAGGCTGTGGTTGCTGCTGCACGCAATGTTGATGGTGAACAGATCAAAACACTGAAAGAATCCATGGATGGCAGGCTTTTGAGCGTCCTTGCAAAGAAAGGTGGCTATATTGGTCACTGATTTTGTTTTTGTTTTGTTTTTGAATGTCAGAAATGTATATTTGTGAATGTTGAGATGTTATATTGGTTTCACTGGTAAAAATAAATAATTGAAATGGGTATATATTTGTTTTTTGTTAAGTTGCCTAATAATTATGCACAGTAAGTCACCTGCACACACAGATATCCCCCTAAAATAGCTAAAACTAAATACAAACAAAAAACTACTTCCAAAAATATTCAGCTTTGATATTAATGAGTTTTTTGGGTTCATTGAGAACATGGTTGTTGTTCAATAATAAAATTAATCCTCAAAAATACAACTTGCCTAATAATTCTGCACTCCCTGTATATGAGACTAGCAGAAGGACCCGGCTTCGCACAGGTATATTTCATTTAATGTTTGTGTCGTTTAAGATATCGACAGTATCCCCCATAACAGTGACCTCTACAGTACGCCACCCCCTTAATAGTAAACTACACAGCCCCTAACCCCCTTAAAACTGCCCCCCAACAGTGCTTCGCCACTTTAAAATGGGACCTCCACAACAGCCCATCCCCTTAGCTCTGACCTTCATACCAGTCCGCCCCTTTAACAGGGGCCTGCCCCCTTAACAGCGACCTATA
This sequence comes from Bufo gargarizans, assembly GCF_014858855.1. NCBI lineage: Eukaryota > Metazoa > Chordata > Amphibia > Anura > Bufonidae > Bufo > Bufo gargarizans. The sequence continues at coordinate 109,413,643 of NC_058085.1, forward strand.
CAGCTCCCCGCCCTTTTTAACAGTGAACTCCACAGTCTCCCACCCCTTAACACTGATTTCCCTCCCCCCCCCCCCACACACAGTGCCACGGGACCTCCACAGCAGTTCATCCCCTTAACTTTGACCTTTACAGCAGCCCGCCCCTTTAACAGTGCCCGCTTATTTAACGGTGACCTCCACAGCGCAGGCCCCTTTAATAGTGGCCCCTGCCCCCTTAACAGTGACCTCCGCAGTACCCGCCCCTTTAACAGTGACAATTTTGTCTCAACAATTATAATGATAGGCTATGGTGTCGTGCTGCGACTGTGACACAACAGTTGCAAAAAATCCATCAAAGATAGATGCATGTAGCAGCTTAGTTGTGCCCTCTGTGTCGTGCGACCTATTGTCCTGTAGCCCTAGCCTAAAGCTGACCTACAGCAGTGAAGAAAAATGGCTGGGTTGGTATGGAAACCTGGAGTAAAACTGTGTGTATGTGGAGACTAAGGGCCATGCGAGCTTCCGTTGGCTGATAAGGGACATGTGACTGTGTGTATGGCAGTTGGGATATGAAGAGAACGGCTTGTATTGGCTAATGCGGGTCTTTTTAGGGAATATCTCAGGAACAGTACGTACTAGAGAGCGGAGACCCGGTCTAAAACCTTCCTGGACACCTGATGTATCTGTGTACCAAATTTGGTGACGATCACCCCAGTCGTTTGGTCACTCATAAAGAACACCGACAGATAGAATCAAATTTTTATAAGGCTACTTTCACACTCACGTTTTTTGGGAATCCGTCATGGATCTGCAAAAAATGGTTCAGTTACCGTAATATAACTGCATGCATCCGACATGAACGGATCCATTTGTATTATGTCTTCTATAGCCATGACTGATCCGTCTTGAACTCCATTGAAAGTCAATGTGGGACGGATCGGTTTTCTATTGTGCCAGATTGTGTTAAAGAAAACTGATCAGTCTCCATTGACTGGTATTGTGTGTCAGGACGGATCTGTTTGGCTCAGTTTCATCAGATGGACACCAAAACGCTGCAAGCAGCGATTTGGTGTCTGCCTCCAAAGCGGAATGGGGACTGAACAGAGGCAAAGTGATGCATTCTGAGCATATCCTTTTCCATTCAGAATGCATTAAAGAGGACCTTTCACCTAAAAAAAAAATGTAAACTAAGACCATAGCTTTACTTACATGCCCTCTGAAGTCTCGCGAGAACTGGAGCGTCTTCTCCCTGGCTAAGAGCGGAGCGCGCTGATTGGATGCGCTCCGTGCCAGGGAGAAGAGAGAAGGCACGCCGAGGAGAACTTTTAAAGCCAGCCCATTTGAGGCTGGCTCATTACCATAGACGGCGGGAATTATTCCGGGGGGGCATAGCGGACAAACGGGGGCACAGTTTGAAAAAAGAAAAAACGATCAACACTTCATGGGGGCATGTAAGTAAAGCTATGGTCTTAGTTTACTTTTTTTTTTTAGGTGAAGGGTCCTCTTTAAGGCAAAACGGATCCGTTTTGGACCGCTTTTGAAAGCCCTGAACGGATTTCGCAAACTGAAAGCCAAAACATGAGAAAACATGTGAAAGTATCCTAATATAAGAGATATACACACATACAATCCTACACCCATACTGTACATGCATATTCATATAACATACACTAATATATTTTCACACACCTGACACTTATATTTTACATTTACACACCTTCCCTGTCTTCTGTCATGCAAGCAGCCTGTTTAGGAGATGGGGTTCACCACATGGAGTGGGGAGGTCTCCTGGATTCTTACTGCCTTCCCCACTGTGGCTGCAGACTGCAATCCCCCTCTATGACCGGACAGCTGCATCTGCTGGCTGTATCATGTTACAATAGCCTGCTGCTCAGTTGTTCTGTACTGTAAAGGTATGGGGGATGCTTAGTCCAGCAGCAGGCAAGGTTAAAAGGGTTGTGCACTTGTTACTATTAATGACCTATCCTCAGGATAGAATCCGAAAAAAAGCAATGGAGGCAGCATGTCCGGTAAAAAACCCTTTAATGGGCACAGCCAAGTGAACTTAACGTGCAAAAAAGTTGTGACGTTTCGGCCGCTTCACAGCCTTTATCAAACACCTGGCTGTGAAGCGGCCGAAACGTCACAACTTTTTTGCACGTTAAGTTCACTTGGCTGTGCCCATTAAAGGGTTTTTTTTACCGGACATGCTGCCTCCATTGCTTTTTTTCGGATTCATCATGAGGGAGCCCTAAAGAATCTTGGACTCCAGGTGGGCTGTTGCATTTCGGTTGACCGCAAGATCTGGTGAGTGCGATTCCAATACTTTATTTTTTATTACTATCCTCAGGATAGGTCATCAATATCAAACCGGCTGGGGTCCAACTCCTGGCACCCCAGCCGATCAGCTTTTAGAAGAGTAGCACTGACTTCTCTGTTTACCTGCTCATCACAGCAATTGCAGGGGCGAGCAGTCTAATTTCAAGTACGGCGTCCCCATCTAGTTTAATAGGAAGGATCCGTCTGTTACCAGGCAGACTGTGTAGGCAGGCAGAGCAGCCCACAAGGAATCTGCCTGGTTGGGCAGATAACCAGTCCAGGCCTGCAACTACGTTTTTTCTTTCGGGTGAAATTTATGGAAAATGTAAAAAGTTCTTGCTACAGTGATATATCATTAAAGTAGGGTATTTAAGTAAAAGCATGCAATGGTGATTTCCTCATCTCAATTTATTGAAACAAAAGCCAACAGTGGTGCTATACCCCCACAAAAATTGTCAATGTCTCAAAAACTTGTCATGTGGCCTTCATCATCAATTATAGCTAGACAACGATGTATCGTGCTTTTTCACAAGTTGACCTTTTGTCTGCGGAAACTTGGCATTCCACTCTTCTTGAAGGGCAGCCCTCAGGTAATTGAGGATCTGGGGTACAGAGTTATGAGCCTCTACACACTGACTTAGCTCCTCCCATAGGTTTTCAATGGGATTCGGGTATGGAGAAAGGGCAGACTACCTCCATGCGACCTTGATGAGCTTGCGCATTGTAATCCATGAAGATGAAATTAGGCCTGTGTTTAATTTATTAATCCAAAGTGTAGGGCAGTTCTTTATTGAGTAGACATGCCTGCCCAAACTGTAACACCACCACCAAAGGCTTGTCTGTTGACAACAGTGGCTGATGCATAGCGCTCTTCTTGACGTCTCTAACATTGTTGGCGTCCAACATTTCTGCTCATCGTGAATCGACTCATCAGTGAACAGTCCTGAGGCCCACTGGTCCCTCATCCAGCATAGATGCTCCCTGGCGCATGCAAGACGATGACACCTGTGGTCAGGTACCCTTGCAGGTCGTCTAGCATGCAGACCATGCTGATGTGAACAGTCCAACGTGACACTTGGATGACTCACCTCCCTTAACCACTTCAACCCCGCTAGCTAAAACCCCCTTAATGACCAGGCCACTTTTTACACTTCTGCACTACACTACTTTCACCATTTATCGCTCGGTCATGCAACTTACCACCCAAATGAATAGAGCTTTCATTTGGTGGTATTTCATTGCTGCTGACATTTTTACTTTTTTTGTTATTAATCAAAATGTAACTATTTTTTTGCAAAAAAAAATGACATTTTTCACTTTCAGCTGTAAAATTTTGCAAAAAAAAAAACGACATCCATATTTAAATTTTTCGCTAAATTTATTGTTCTACATGTCTTTGATAAAAAAAATGTTTGGGTAAAAGTTATAGCGTTTACAAACTATGGTACAAAAATGTGAATTTCCGCTTTTTGAAGCAGCTCTGACTTTCTGAGCACCTGTCATGTTTCCTGAGGTTCTACAATGCCCAAACAGTAGAAAAACCTCACAAATGACCCCATTTCGCAAAGTAGACACCCTAAGGTATTCGCTGATGGGCATAGTGAGTTCATAGAACTTTTTATTTTTTCACAAGTTAGCGGAAAATGATTTTTTTTTTATTATTTTTTTTCTTACAAAGTCTCATATTCCACTAACTTGCAACAAAAAATAAAAAATTCTAGGAACTCGTCATGCCCCTCACGGAATACCTTGGGGTGTCTTCTTTCCAAAATGGGGTCACTTGTGGCGTAGTTATACTGCCCTGGCAATTTAGGGGCCCATATGTGTGAGAAGTAGTTTGCAATCAAAATCTGTAAAAAATGACCGGTGAAATCCGAAAGGTGCACTTTGGAATGTGGGTCCCTTTGCCCACCTAGGCCGCAAAAAAGTGTCACACATCTGGTATCACCGTACTCGGGAGAAGTTGGGGAATGTGTTTTGGGGTGTCATTTTACATATACCCATGCTGGATGAGAGAAATATCTTGGCAAAAGACAACTTTTCCCATTTTTTTTTATACAAAGTTGGCATTTGACCAAGATATTTATCTCACCCAGCATGGGTATATGTAAAATGACACCGCAAAACACATTCCCCAACTTCTCCTGAGTACGGCGATACCAGATGTGTGACACTTTTTTGCAGCCAAGGTGGGCAAAGGTGCCCAAATTCCTTTTAGGAGGGCATTTTTAGACATTTGGATCCCAGACTTCTTCTCATGCTTTAGGGCCCCTAAAAAGCCAGGGCAGTATAAATACCCCACATGTGACCCCACTTTGGAAAGAAGACACCCCAAGGTATTCAATGAGGGGCCTGGCAAGTTCATAGAAATTTATTTTTTTGGCATAAATTATCGGAAATTGATTTTTTTTTCTCACAAAGTCTCACTTTCCGCTAACTTAGGACAAAAATTTAAATCTTTCATGGACTCAATATGCCCCTCAGCAAATACCTTGGGGTGTCTTCTTTCCAAAATGGGGTCAGTTGTGGGGTGTTTGTACTGCCCTGGCATTTGAGGGTCTCCGCAATCATTACATGTATGGCCAGCATTAGGAGTTTCTGCTATTCTCCTTATATTGAGCATACAGGTAATGAGATTTTTTTTTCCGTTCAGCCTCTGGGCTGAAAGAAAAAAATGAACAGCACAGATTTCTTCATTCGCATCGATCAATGTGGATGAAAAAATCTCTGCCAAAAAATAGGAGGGGAAAGGCGTCTGCCAGGACATAGGAGCTCCGCCCAACATCCATACCCACTTAGCTCGTATGCCCTGGCAAACCAGATTTCTCCATTCACATCAATCGATGTGGATGAATAAATCATTGCCGGGATTTTTTTTTTTTTTATATATACAAAGTGTTTGCCAAAGCATAGGAATGCCGCCTCCTCCTCAGCTCGTATGCCTTGGCAAACGTATCTTTAACTGCAGAGTAGAAATCTCGTCTTGCAGCGCCGCATACACCGACTTGCGTGTAATCTGACAGCAGCGCAATGCTTCTGTCAGAATGCACATCAGTGCTGCAACTAGTCGATCGGTTGGTCCACCTGGAAGGTAAAAAAGAAAAAAACCAGGCCGCAACGCAATAATTTTATTAACTTTGGAACAGAATATATAAACTTTAACTTTTTGAACTAAAAAGGCAGTGGCGGTGTTGTCGCTAAAGTGCAGGAAACGCAGGATGGCCTCAAAACGTGCCCTGGACATAGCAGCAGAGAACATGGGCATGTGATGAATTTGGTTCGTGGACCAATATGACCGCAATTCATGCTTTTTAGTTAGACCCATGTTGAGGAGAAGGCCCAGAAAAGTTTTAATTTCGGAAACTTGGACTGGTTTCCACCGGAAAGGCTGGGCATAATAGCTTCCCGGGTTGGTGGTTATAAATTGTGTGGCATACCTGTTTGTTTCGTCCACAACTATGTCTAAGAGCTCCGCAGTCAAGAACAGCTCAAAAAATCCCAGGGCTGAACCGATCTGAGCTGTCTCAACCCGAACTCCAGACTGGGCAGTGAAAGGGAAAACTACAGGTGCGGCTGAAGTTGGGGACTGCCAATCAGGGTTTGCCAGCACCTCAGGGATTCTAGGGGCTCTACGGGCATGTCTTTGCGGTGGCTGCGACGGGGTCACTATTGCTCGTGCCACCGTACCAGCTTCAACTGCCCTTCTGGTGCTCGCCACTGCACCAGGTTGTACGGCAGTGCTGGTACTAGGTCCAGGATGGGCTGGGCTGCTGGTGTATGCCTCACCACGTAATCCGACAGCAGCCCCACTCTGCTGCTCTTGAAGCGGATCCTGCGCAACCTGTGGTCTAGCGTCACGGGGCCGGGTACGCCTGGTGCTATCAGGGACCTCAGCCTCCTCGTCCGAACTTTGGGTCAGAGAGCCACTGCTTTCTACAGGTTCGTATTCTGACCCGCTAGATTCATCAGATGAGGGTTCCCATTCTTCTTCCGACTGGGTCAGAAGCCTGTAGGCCTCTTCAGAAGAATACCCCCTGTTTGACATTTGGGCAACTAAATTTAGGGGTATTCCCTGAGACTACCCAAGAAAAAAAGCAAGCCTGTCTTACAAAGGGGAGGCTAGTGAAGTACCGGAGGCCACTGCGGTTGATGAAAAATATCAAAACTGATTTTTTTTATCGCCGCAGCCCGTGTAAAGTGAATGTGCAGTGATCAAAAAAAATTTTTTTTTTGTCACTGCGGTGGGGCGGGTGTGGGCGACCGATCAGGCCTGATCGGGCAAACACTGCGTTTTGGGTGGAGGGAGAACTAAAGTGACACTAATACAATTATAGATCTGACCGTGATCAGTTTTGATCACTTCCAGATACTATAAAAGTACAAATGCTGATTAGCGATACGCTAATCAGCGAATCAGTGACTGCGGTGCGGTGGGCTGGGCGCTAACCGATCGCTAAACTACCTAACCAAGGGGCCTAAACTATCCTAAAACCTAACGGTCAATACCAGTGAAAAAAAAAAGTGACAGTTTGCACTGATCACTTTTTTCCTTTCACTAGTGATTGACAGGGGCGATCAAAGGGGTGATCAAAGGGTTAATTGGGGTTCAGGGGGGTGATCTGGGGCTAAGTGTGTAGTGTTGGTGCTACGCACTGTGAAGCCTGCTCCTCTGCTGGATCCAACGGACTAAAAGGACCAGCAGAGGAGCAGGGCAGCCATATAACAGATCATATTTACTAATATGATCTGTTATCTGGCTTCTCATTGGATTTTTTTTTTAAATCATCAGCTTGCCAGCCGCGATCATTGGCTGGCAAGCTGATGACGCGACCCCCCTTGACGAAATGCCGGCCCGAACTGCGCATGCGCGGGCCGGCAAAGCACGTCGTCTCGCGAGATGATGCGTATATGCGTCAGTCTGCGCAGCGCTGCCGCCTCCGGACCGCACATCTGCGTTAGGCGGTCCGGAGGCGGTTAAAGGGAACCTGTCACCAGGATTTTGTGTATAGAGCTGTGGACATGGGTTGCTAGATGGCCGCTAGCACATCCGCAATATCCAGTCCCCATAGCTCTCTGTGCTTTTATTAAAAAGAAACCATTTGATACATATGCAAATTAACATAAGAGAGTCATATCTTACTTGTGTGACCAGAGAAGAGTCATATTTTCAAGCTCTGACTCATCTCAGGTCAATTTGCATATGTATCAAATCGTTTTTTTCACACAATAAAAGCACACAGAGCTATGGGGACTGGGTATTGCAGATGTGCTAGTGTCCATCTAGCAACCCATGTCCTCAGCTCTATACCCAAAATCCCCTTGACAGGTTACCTTTTAAATGTGCCTGGAGTTGTGTGGCATTCACATGGCATTGTTGAAAATAAACAGTTATATTTACTTAGGGCTCTTTCACACAAGCGCTTCGATCAGATTGAGTTCCTCTAGAGCGCTATATAAGGACTTAGTAACATAACATAACATAACATAACATAACTTGCGTTCTTTTCTTCCGGCATAGAGTTCGTCGGGGCTCTATGCCGGAAGAATCCTGATCAATTTTATCCTAATGCATTCTGAATGGAGTGAAATCCGTTCAGGATGCATCAGGATGTCTTCAGGATGCATCAGGCCAAAAATCCTGAAGACTTGCCGCAAGGCCGGATACGGCATTAATGCCAATTGAAAGGCATTGATCCGGATCCGGCCTTAAGCTAAACGTTGTTTCGGCGCATTGCCGTATCCGACGTTCTAGCTTTTTCTGAATGGTTACCATGGCTGCCAAGATGCTAAAGTCCTGGCAGCCATGGTAAAGTGTAGTGGGGAGCGGGGGAGCAGCATACTTACCGCCCGTGCGGCTCCCGGGGCGCTCCAGAGTGACGTCGGGGCGCCCCACACGCATGGATGAAGTGATCGCATGGCTCCCCCGCTCCCGGCTCCTACTATGGCAACCAGGACTTTAATTCAAAGAGTTTTCTTTATTTTCATGACTATGAAAATTGTAGATTCACACTGAAGGCATCACAACTATGAATTAACACATGTGGAATTATATACATAACAAAAAAGTGTGAAACAACTGAAATTATGTCATATTCTAGGTTCTTCAAAGTAGCCACCTTTTGCTTTGATTACTGCTTTGCACACTCTTGGCATTCTCTTGATGAGCTTCAAGAGGTAGTCAATCCCTTTATGGAGTTCCCAGAGATGCTTAGCACTTGTTGGCCTTTTTGCCTTCACTCTGCGGTCCAGCTCACCCCAAACCATCTCGATTGGGTTCAGGTCTGGTGACTGTGGAGGCCAGGTCATCTGGCGCAGCACCCCATCACTCTCCTTCATAGGTCAAATAGCCCTTACACAGCCTGGAGGTGTGTTTGGGGTCATTGTCCTGTTGAAAAATGATGGTCCAACTAAACGCAAACCGGATGGAATAGCATGCCGCTGCAAGATGCTGTGGTAGCCATGCTGGTTCAGTATGCCTTCAATTTTGAATAAATTCCCAATAGTGTCACCAGCAAAGCACCCCACAGCATCCCACCTCCTCCATGCTTCACGGTGGGAACCATCCGTTCACCTTTTCTGCGTCGCACAAAGACACGGTGGTTGGAACCAAAGATCTCAAATTTGGACTCATCAGATCAAAGCACAGATTTCTACTGGTCTAATGTCCATTCCTTGTGTTCTTTAGCCCAAACAAGTCTCTTCTGCTTGTTGCCCGTCCTTAGCAGTGGTTTCCTAGCAGATATTCTACCATGAAGGCCTGATTCACACAGTCTCCTCTTAACAGTTGTTCTAGAGATGTCTCTGCTGCTAGAACTCTTTGTGGCATTGACCTGGTCTCTAATCTGAGCTGCTGTTAACCTGCGATTTCTGAGGCTGGTGACGCGGATGAACTTATCCTCCGCAGCAGAGGTGACTCTTGGTCTTCCTTTCCTGGGGCGGTCCGCATTTGAGCCAGTTTCTTTGTAGCGCTTGATGGTTTTTGTGACTGCACTTGGGGACACTTTCAAAGTTTTCCCAATTTTTCGGACTGACTGACCTTCATTTCTTAAAGTAATGATGGCCACTCGTTTTTCTTTACTTAGCTGCTTTTTTTCTTGCCATAATACAAATTCTAACAGTCTATTCAGTAGGACTATCAGCTGTGTATCCACCTGACTTCTCCACAACGCAACTGATGGTCCCAACCCCATTTATAAGGCAAGAAGTCCCACTTATTAAACCTGACAGGGCACACCTGTGAAGTGAAAACCATTTCAGGTGACTACCTCTTGAAGCTCATCAAGAGAATGCCAAGAGTGTGCAAAGCAGTAATCAAAGCAAAAGGTGGCTACTTTGAAGAACCTAGAATATGACATATTTTCAGTTGTTTCACACTTTTTTGTTATGTATATAATTCCACATGTGTTAATTCATAGTTTTGATGCCTTTAGTGTGAATCTACAATTTTCATAGTCATGAAAATAAAGAAAACTCTTTGAATGAGAAGGTGTGTCCAAACTTTTGGTCTGTACTGTACCCGCTGAGCCCGGACCAACACATTCACCCCCCAGTCTTGCAAAAATCTCACCTTTTACTTTTTGGTAGTCGGCCGTTTGATCGTCGTAAAAGGCGGTGTTAGATGTGTTGCCCGACGTGCTGTAACTTTAGCAAATATGGTGAGCCCCTCTCTATACCAGGATAAACCTGGTTCCCAGCCTACTTGGCTGAGAAACATAGGTAATTTTAAATGTGGGCATAAAAGATGTACATGTTGCTCATATATGAGGATGGGCTCGCATATTGTGTCTACAAATAACCACACCACTCATACTATTCAGCAATACATCAATTGCAACACCACATATGTGGTATATTGCATAACATGCTCTCTGTGTAATTTACAGTACGTCAGGTGCACATCCAACTGTTTGAAAATTCCAATTTGCCGTCACATCTCTGATGTACCTCATGCTAAAATAAAAAATGTTTCTGCCGCTAGCTTGCATTTTGCTGCGGTTCATGATGGTAATACAGACAGCATGTCAGTACAAGGAGTGGAAAGGGTTAACAGACCAAACAGAGGTGGTGATCACAAGAAAAAGTTGCTCAATCGTGCTTTTGGATTTTCAAATTAGTCTCACGGATACCATCAGGACTGAATAGGCGTCATGATACTATTCTACATTACTAATATGTTTACTCCTCTTCTTTTTTATCATTGCAATTTGTAAATGTTATCTTATTTTTCTATGTTTTTTGGCATGTTGTAATTACTATGCATTGATCACCCACCTGTAAGGCTCCATTCAGACGTCCGCATGTGTTTTGCGGATCCGATCCATGTATCCATGGATCCGTAAAAATCATACGGACGTCTGAATGGAGCCTTACCAGGGGGGTGATCAATGACAGGGGGGTGATCACCCATATAGACTCCCTGATCACCCCCCTGTCATTGATCACCCCCCTGGTAAGGCTCCATTCAGACGTCCGTATGATTTTTACGGATCCATGGATACATGGATCGGATCCGCAAAACACATGCGGACGTCTGAATGGAGCCTTACAGGGGGGTGATCAATGACAGGGGGTGATCAGGGAGTGTATATGGGTGATCACCCCCCTGTCATTGATCACCCCCCTGGTAAGGCTCCATTCAGATGTCCGTATGATTTTTACGGATCCATGGATACATGGATCGGATCCGCAAAACACATGCGGACGTCTGAATGGAGCCTTACAGGGGGGTGATCAATGACAGGGGGTGATCAGGGAGTGTATATGGGTGATCACCCTCCTGTCATTGATCACCCCCCTGTAAGGCTCCATTCAGACGTCCGTATGATTTTTACAGATCCATGGATACATGGATCGGATCCGCAAAACACATGCGGACGTCTGAATGGAGCCTTACAGGGGGGGTGATCAATGACAGGGGGGTGATCAGGGAGTGTATATGGGTGATCACCCGCCTGTCATTGATCACCCCCCTGTAAGGCTCCATTCAGACGTCCGCATGTGTTTTGCGGATCCGATCCATGTATCCGTAAAAATCATACGGACGTCTGAATGGAGCCTTACAGGGGGGTGATCAATGACAGGGGGGGTGATCAGGGAATCTATATGGGTGATCACCCCCCTGTAAGGCTCCATTCAGACATCCGTATGTGTTTTGCGGATCCGATCCATGTATCTGTGGATCCGTAAAAATCATACGGACGTCTGAATGGATCAATGACAGGGGGGTGATCAATGACAGGGGGGGTGATCAGGGAGTTTATATGGGGTGATCATGGGTTTATAAGGGGTTAATAAGTGACGGGGGGGGTGTAGTGTAGTGTAGTGTAGTGTAGTGTGGTGTTTGGTGCGACTTTACTGACCTACCTGTGTCCTCTGGTGGTCGATCCTAACAAAAGGGACCACCAGAGGAGCAGGTAGCAGGTATATTAGATGCTGTTATCAAAACAGCGTCTAATATACCTGTTAGGGGTTAAAAAAAAAAAATCACATCTCCAGCCTGCCAGCGAGCGATCGCCGCTGGCAGGCTGGAGATCCACTCGCTTACCTTCTGTTCCTGTGAGCGCGGACGCATCGGCGCGTTAGGCGGTCGGGAGGTGGTTAATGTACGACATACAACCGTGCTTGAAATATGCAGAAACCATAAATATTGGCGTTTACGCCAGCCTCACTGCTTTTGCCGACATCCTCCACCAATTGTGGGGTTTCGCTCTGGTAGATAGGGTAAGCGGGCGTAGTACAGAGGACAAATACAAGTTCTTAACTCAAAACGTCAGTGTTTATTCACACTTGAGGCTATTGCACAAAGCAGCACGTAACTTTGCAGTCTTGGTGTTAATTCACACACAATGGTAAGTTCATATAACACAAGTCACCTTGCTGGCAGTTCTGCCTCCAGTAGTCCACAGCAGGCTTTAGAGGGCCTGTTTCCCCAGCTTGCGGCTCTCAGCCCTCTAGTACAGCACAAAGCCTCAGATCTCAAAAACAGAGACATCTCTGCTTAGCCCAGCTGCCTATTTAAGGACAGCCATGTGCTGCCAAAACCCGGAGCGGCACTTAAACTCCGGTCCGGTATTTGACCTCACCTGGCTAGAAACCAGCCCAGCAAATACCTGCCTTGTCAGACACAACTCCTGACTGTGTCACACCCCATAAACTCATAAGTGTGTCAGTGGCAAATCCCCACTATAAGTGTATCAGCAGCAAATTATCCCTATAAACTTGTGCCAGCAGCAGATTACCCCCACAAACTTGTGTCAGAGGCAGATTCCCCCCCCCATAAGTGTGTCAGCAGCAGATCCCCCATAACATTGTGTCAGCAGAAGATTACCTCCATAAACTTGTGTCAGCATATTACCCCCATAACATTGTGTCAGCAGCAGATTACCCCCATAACATTGTGTCAGCAGCAGATTACCCCCATAACATTGTGTCAGCAGCAGATTACCCCCATAAACTTTTGTCAGTGGCAGATCCCCTATAAACTTGTGTCAGCAGCAGATTACCCCCATAAACTTGTATCAGACAGATTACGGAACCCCCATAAACTTGTGTCAGCAGCAGATCCCCCCCCCCCCCACAAGTGTTTCAGCAGCAGATCCCCCCCATAACATTGTGTCAGCAGCAGATTACCCCCCATAAACGTGTGTCAGTGGCAGATTACCCCCCATAAACGTGTGTCAGTGGCAGATTACCCTCATAAACTTGTGTCAGCAGCAGATAACCCCCATAAACTTCTGTCACTGGCAGATTTTGCCCCATAAGTGTGTCAGCAGCAGATCCCCTCATAAACTTGTGTCAGAGGCAGATTTCCCTCATATACTTGTGTCAGCGGCAGATTACCCCCATAAACTTGTGTCAGCGGCAGATTACCCCCATAAACTTGTGTCAGCGGCAGATTACCCCCATAAACTTGTGTCAGCGGCAGATTACCCCCATAAACTTGTGTCAGCGGCAGATTACCCCCATAAACTTGTGTCAGCGGCAGATTACCCCCATAAACTTGTGTCAGCGGCAGATTAGCCCCATAAACTTGTGTCAGCGGCAGATTACCCCCATAAACTTGTGTCAGCGGCAGATTACCCCCATAAACTTGTGTCAGCGGCAGATAACCCCCATAAACTTCTGTCACTGGCAGATTCCCCCCCATAAGTGTGTCAGCAGCAGATCCCCTCCCCCCCCCCCCCCCCCCCCCCCCCCATAAACTTGTGTCAGAGGCAGATTTCCCTCATATACTTGTGGCAGAGGCAGATCCCCCCCCCCCCCCCATAAACTTGTGACAGACGCAGATTACGGAACCCCCATAAACTTGTCAGCAGCAGATCCACCCATACGTGTTTCATCAGCAGATCCCCCCATAACATTGTGTCAGCAGCAGATCCACCCATAAGTGTTTCATCAGCAGATCCCCCATAACATTGTCAGCAGCAGATTACACCCATAAACTTGTGTCAGCAGCAGATTCCCCCATAACATTGTGTTAGCGGCAGATCCCCCCCCCCCCCCCCCCCATAACATTGTCATCCACTGATGTTCTTAGCTACAGTACCCCCATAATTGTAGTGCTGACAGTTCTTCCATTACTGTATTTTGTTGCAGAAAAATTACTGTACTCTCCTGCTGCATACTGTACATTGCTGAACGATGTCAAAGAAGAAAAGGCTTTCTTATAAAATTCCTTTTAAACTGATACGCCAAAAGAGCATGGAAACAGGGCAGATGAGAGACATTTTGGGCCGCCTCCAATTAAAAAGATGATTCATGAATGGAGGAAACAAGAGGATCAGTTGGAAAAAGCAGATTAGGGTACTTTCATACTTGCATTTTCTTTTCCGGCATAGAGTTCCATCCTAGGGGTTCAATACTGGAAAAGAACTGATCAGGCATATCCTAATGCATTCTGAATGGAGAGCAATCTGTTCAGGATGCATCAGGAGGTCTTCAGTTCAGTCTTTTTGACTGATCAGGAAGGATATAATACCGCAGCCTGCTACGGTTTTATCTCTGGCTCCGAAAATTTAACACATGCCGGAATGCCAGATTTTTACATAGTGATGTATTAGTGCCGGATCCGGCATTCAAAATACAGGAATGCCAGCGCAGACTAAAAAAAAAATTTGAAAAAAATAAATGCCGGATCCGTTTTTCCGGATGAAACCGGAAAGACGGATCCAGCATTTCAATGCATTTGTAAGACTTAAAATGCCATCAGTTGGCATATGTTTTGACGGATCCGACAGGCAGTTCCGGCAACGGAACTGTCTGCCGGAATCCTCTGCCGCAAGTGTGAAAGTACCCTAAAAGTAAACACACTCTAGTGGGTGTGCTGCAAAGTGGCCACAGCTAGACGTGGACATGAAAGAGTGGATTATACATCACAGAAATAACGGCTTCTCAGTATCTACAAAAATGATCATATATGAAGCCAAACGTATTGCTGCAGAGAAAGGCATTGATGACTTCACTGGATCGGCATCATGGTGCTACAGGTTCATGAGAAGATGTGGCCTTGCTATGCGCACCAAAACAAGAATTGCACAAAAAATGCCCAAAGAATATGAGTCCAAGATTCTCTTTTCATAAATTTTTGCTGGATTCAAGAAAGAAAAATGGCTATGAAATAGGCCAGATTGGGAACATGGATGAAGTCCCATTACCTTTGATGTTCCATCGAACAGAACCATTGATGTGAGAGGCGCAAAAACCATAACAGTGAAAACCTCAGGACATGAGAAAACCCATTACACAGTTGTGTTGTCCTGCTGCGCAGATGGCACCAAGCTGCCACCAATGGCTGATTTTCAAAAGGAAGAACATGCCAAAAAAGGTGATCCCACGAGGAGTGATAGTCGATGTTCACGACAAAGGGTGGATGGACAAAAATGGCATGAAAGTATGGATCGAAAAGGTGTGGTCCAAACACCCTGGAGAATTTCTGACGAAACTGGCCCTACTAGTGCTTGACCAGTTTAGGGAACATGTCAGTGAAACCACAACAACGAGATTTAAGGAAGTGAACACCCATCTAGCTTACCAGCCAGCTACAACATCTAGATGTTTTCATTTATAAGCCATTTAAAGTGGATGGCAGCTGGGAACCATGACCTGACTCCTACTGGACGTATAAAGAGGCCCACCATTACTCAAGTCTGTGAGTGGGTGAAAACATCATAGCAGACAGTTATCGATGAAATCGTCGTCAGATCGTTCAAAAAGTGTGGCATAAGCAATGCCTTTCGGATGGCACTGAGGACAATATGCTGTACAACAAATCTGAAGGCAGCGATACCAGTGATACTGAGCCACAGAGCGTGATTAAGGCCTCATGCACACGACAGTTTTTTTTCACGGCCCGCAAAAACGGGGTCCGTGGGTCCGTGATCCGTGACCGTTTTTCCGTCCGTGGGTCTTCCTTGATTTTTGGAGGATCCACGGACATGAAAAAAAAGTCATTTTGGTGTCCGCCTGGCCGTGCGGAGCCAAACGGATCCGTCCTGAATTACAATGCAAGTCAATGGGGACGGATCCGTTTGATGTTGACACAATATGGTGCCATTTCAAACGGATCCGTCCCCATTGACTTTCAATGTAAAGTCTGGAGTTCTGTTATACCATCGGATTGGAGTTTTCTCCAATCCGATGGTATATTTTAACTTGTAGCGTCCCCATCACCATGGGAACGCCTCTATGTTAGAATATACTGTCGGATATGAGCTACATCGTGAAACTCATTTCCGACAGTATATTCTAACACAGAGGCGTTCCCATGGTGATGGAGACGCTTCAGGTTAGAATATACAAAAAAACTGTGTACATGACTGTCCCCTGCTGCCTGGCAGGTGCTGCCAGGCAGCAGGGGGCAGACCCCCCCCCCCCTGTTTTTAACTCATTGGTGGCCAGTGGGCCCCCCCGCCCCTGTTGTTAACTCGTTGGTGGCCAGTGTGCGCACCCCCCTCCCTCCCTCTATTGTAATAATAGCATTGGGGCCAGTGTGCGCGCCCCCCCAACCCCCCCCTCCCTCTATTGTAATAATAGCATTGGGGCCAGTGTGCGCGCCCCCCCAACCCCCCCCCCTCCCTCTATTGTAATAATAGCATTGGGGCCAGTGTGCGCGCCCCCCCAACCCCCCCCCCCCTCCCTCCCTCTATTGTAATAATAGCATTGGGGCCAGTGTGCCCCCCCCCCCGATCATCGGTGCCAGCGGAGTAGAAGATTCATACTTACCTGGCTGCTGGCTGCTGCGATCTCTGTGTCCGGCCGGGAGCTCCTCCTACTGGTAAGTGACAGGTCTGTGCGGCGCATTGCTGTCACTTACCAGTAGGAGGAGCTCCCGGCCGGACGCAGACATCGCAGCAGCCAGCCAGTAAGTATGAAAATCTTCTACTCCGCTGCCACCGATGATCGGGGGGGGGGGGGGGGGGGGTGTGCGCACACTGGCCCCAATGCTATTATTACAATAGAGGGAGGGGGGGGGGGTTGGGGGGGTGCGCACACTGGCCCCAATGTATTAAAACAATAGAGGGAGGGAGGGGGGGTTGGGGGGGCGCGCGCACACTGGCCCCAATGTATTAAAACAATAGAGGGAGGGAGGGAGGGGGTGCGCACACTGGCCACCAACGAGTTAACAACAGGGGAGGGGGGGGCCGCACAATGATATTCAAACTGGGGAGGGGGGGGGTCTGCCCCCTGCTGCCTGGCAGCCCTGATCTCTTACAGGGGGATATGATAGTACAATTAACCCCTTCAGGTGCCGCACCTGATGGGGTTAATTGTACTATCATATCCCCCTGTAAGAGATCGGGTGCTGCCAGGCAGCAGGGGGCAGTCTTGTACACAGTTTGTAGTGTATTCTAACTAGAAGCGTCCCATCACCATGGGAACGCCTCTGTGTTAGAATATACTGTCGGATCTGAGTTTTCACGAAGTGAAAACTCAGCTCTGAAAAAGCTTTTATGCAGACGGATCTTCGGATCCGTCTGTATGAAACTAAAACCTACGGCCACGGATCACGGACACGGATGCCAATCTTGTGTGCATCCGTGTTCTTTCACGGACCCATTGACTTGAATGGGCCCGTGAACCGTTGGCCGTGAAAAAAATAGGACAGGTCATATTTTTTTCACGGCCAGGAAACACGGCTCACGGATGCGGCTGCCAAACGGTGCATTTTCCGATTTTTCCACGGACCCATTGAAAGTCAATGGGTCCGTGAAAAAAAACGGAAAACGGCACAACGGCCACGGATGCACACAACGGTCGTGTGCATGAGGCCTAACTTGGACAGTAGTGATGAAGAGTTTTTGGGGTTCCCTGATGAGTAGTGTACATGGACATTTAAGTCATTAATGATGATTGTTAATGCTGCTGGTTACTACTGTTAACCCCTTCACTACCGAGCCACTTTTCACTTTAAATCCCAGGCTGATTTTTGCAAATCTGACATGTGTCACTTTATGTGGTCATAACTTTGGAACGCTTTCACTTATCCAAACCATTCTGGGATTGTTTTCTCATGATACATTGTACTTCATGACAGTGATAAATTTCAGTCGATATATTTCACCTTTTTTTTATAAAAAAATGATAGAAATTTCAAAACAATTAACGATTTTCTAAATATGAATTTCTCTGCTTTTATGGCAGATAGTGATACCTCACAAAATAGTTATTACTTTACATTTTCTCTGTCTACTTTATGTTGGCTTCATTTATTTAGGGCTTACAATTTTAGATGCAATTTTTCAAAATTTCCTCAAAATTTCCAAAACTATCTTTTTAATACTACTTAACACTAGCGTTTTGGCTTTCCGTTTGTGAGAGTCGTTCAGGGCTCTCACAAGTGGCTCCAAAATGGATCAGTGTGGCCCTAATGCATTCTGAATGGAAAAGGATCCGCTCAGAATGCATCAGTTAGCCTTTGTTTGCCTCCGTTCCGTCTCCATTCCGCTTTGGAAGCGGACACCAAAACATCTGACGAAACTGAGCCAAACGGATCCTTTCTGACACACAATGTAAGTCAATGGGGACGGATCCATTTTCTATGACAGAATAGTAAACGGATCCGTCCGTCAAGGTGTGTAGTGAGCACTTTAACCCATCAGGCGTTTGACAGAATTAGGAAACACTTGGCTATGAAAATGAAAAATTTATTTTTTTTCCAGAAAAAGTTGCTTTACACCCACATTTTTCACTTTTAAAGGGGATAACAGGACAAAATGCACCCCAAATGTTGTTACCCATTTCCCCCTGAATACAGCAACACCCCACATGTGCTCAAAAAAGGATGCATGAGCGCATGGCAGGGTTCAAAGGGGAAGGAGCGCTATAGTACTTTTGGAGGACAGATTTTGCAGGATTGGCTTTTGAGAGCAATGTCACATATGAAGACACCCTGAGGTACCCCTACAGTGGAAACCCCCAAAAAGTGACCCCATTCCGGAAACTAGACCCCTCAAGGAGTATTTCAAGGTGTGTAGTGAGCACTTTGACCCAGCATTCAGGCATTTGACAGAATTAGGAAACGCAAAAATCTGGATTTTTTCCCGAAAAATTTGCTTTACACCCACATTTTTCACTTTCACAAGGGATAACGGGACAAAATGCACCCCATATTTTGTTACCAATTTTGCCTATAATACAGCAACATCCCATATGTGCTTGTAGTCTGCTGTATGGGAGCACAGCAGGGCTCTAGAGGCAAAGTGAAAATTATTTTTTTTGCAGGCCTGAATAAACAGACATGGATTTTAGGTGCCATGTCGCATTAAAAATATTCCTGGAGGTCCCCAGAAATTAAAAACCCCAAGAAGTGATTTTGGAAAGAGCACCCCCAGATGAATATTTTAAGTGATAGAAAGGGTACTTTTCAGCAAACAGGCATCTCACAGAAGCAGGGTTGTTGCTAAGGTCTCAAAAGATCCAGGCCCAAGACCCAATGCATATGGCCCCAGTCAATGCTCCCTGCCCACATTAGCACTGAAGACATTTTACTTTCATAACTTGCTGCATAGACACTATCAAACATACAGGAGTATACAGCAGCACACACCTCTCATATCCAGAGCCTCCCAAGTGGCGTATCTACTGATCTTCTCTGTCATCATCTTCTACATTAGGTCAGTACAACTTCTCTTAGCCAGCCCTTATCTCTGCAGAGTGTGACACACAGACATCTTAGGGCTCTTTCACACTTGCGTTTTTGTCTTCCGGCATAGAGTTCCGTCGTCGGGGCTCTATGCCGGAAGAATCCTGATCAGGATTATCCTAATGCATTCTGAATGGAGTGAAATCCGTTCAGGATGCATCAGGATGTCTTCAGTTCCGGAACGGAACGTTTTTTGGCCGGAGAAAATTTGCTCCGGCCAAAAATCCTGAAGACTTGCAGCAAGGCCGGATCCGGAATGAATGCCCATTGAAAGGCATTGATCCGGATCCGGCCTTAAGCTAAACCTCGTTTCGGCGCATTGCCGGATCCGACGTTTAGCTTTTTTAGAGTGGTTACCATGGCTGCCAGGACTCTAAAGTCCTGGCAGCCATGGTAAAGTGTAGCTGGGAGCGGGGGAGCAGCATACTTACCGTCCGTGCGGCTCCCGGGGCGCTCCAGAGTGACGTCAGGGTGCCCCAAGCGCATGGATCACGTGATCGCATGGCACGTCATCCATGCGCATGGGGCGCTCTGACGTCATTCTGGAGCGCCCCGGGAGCCGCGCGGACTGTAAGTATACCGCTCCCCCGCTCCCCGCTCCTACTATGGCAACCAGGACTTTAATAGCGTCCTGGGTGCCATAGTAACACTGAAAGCATTTTGAAGATGGATCCGTCTTCAAATGCTTTCAGTACACTTGAAATCCGGCGTGTAATTCCGGCAAGTGGAGTACACACCGGATCCGGACAACGCAAGTGTTAAAGAGGCCTAAGCTCATAGTTATAATCCTCCCTGTAGTGCCCCCAGAAATTATAATGCCCCAGACATTCCAACATACAGACACAATAACATAATTTCCCTCCCTCCACCATACAGTCCCATGTAAATAACATCACGCCATCTCTTCTGCCTCCTCTAACATACAGTCCCATGTAAATAACATCAATCCCCTGTCTTCAGCCCCTGCAACATACAGTCCCATGTACAAAACATCATTTCCTCCCTTCAGCCTCATCCTAAACACAGTCCCATGTAAGAAACATCACTCCCTCCCAAACCACCTCCATCATGCAGTTGCATTAAAAGGCTACATGCACAAGAATGTAAAAAAAAATAGGCGTTTAGAAGCAGACGCACTGTCATAACCATTTTCTAACCCTTTGTGCGTCCATTTTCTCGCCATCTGGCTGTTTAAAAATGGATGAATTTCATTGGCTTAGCCCAACCCCCCATAATGGCCCCAATTGTAAATAATGCCAAAATATTGTCTCCCAGCATTAATAATGTCACTCATATTGGCCACAAGCATTAATAATATGGCCCACAGCATATATTTTTTTTACTGCAAAAAAAAAAAAAAACATACCTCATCCACCTTCACGCGCGGGGACACTCACTCCTCACTGGATGCAGCAGGACCTGATGTGATCGTGTGATGTCATCACGCTGGGAGCGCAGGTCCTTCTGCATCCAATGAGGAGTCTGTGTCCCTGTGCTTTGGATGAGGTGAGTATATTTGAAATTATTTTAACTCCTGAAATATCATTTATCCCCACTGTACCTGTTTTTATCAGCTGTTAAATGGGCACGCTCCTGTCTAAATGGCTGTTAAAAATGGCCCCATTGATTTCACAGCCAAAAATAGGACATTTTTGTTGGCTGCTATTTACTAGACCTTTAAAAAAAAATGTGAACAGCCACATAGACTGCAATTGGTTATAATTGGTTATATATGGATGCTACTTAAACTGCTGTCACATGACCTAAATAACATCACTCTCCTCCAAGATACAGTCCCATGTAAATAACATCACTCCCCGCCATTCAGCCCCTCCAACATACAGTCCCATGTAAATAGCATCACCCCCCTCCCTTTAGGCCCTTCAATATACAGTCCCATGTAAATATCACTCCACTCCCTTCAGCCCCTTCAATATACAGTCCACATGTAAATAAGACCCCTCCCTTCAGCCCTAAAATACAGTCCCTTGTAAATAACATCACTCTCTCAACCAAGCAGGGAGGTGGTGTGAGAGAGCAGAAGTACAACTCCCAGCATTTCTCTGGCTCTCACACTGTATCCATCCCTTCACTTACCTCTCCTCAGTCACAGAAGCCATTACAGTCAGGGTCTTCTCCACTAGTTCTCTTCTTCACAGCTTAGCTCCGCCCCCTCCCACACTTATCACATGATGGTGACATCATTGAAGGCCCTTTACCACTGGGCTCTGCCTCTATGTCACGGATTTAGTAGGGGAGAACACCAAAAGACAAACAGGAGGGAAGGGAAAAGACACTAGGCCTCACCGCTAGAAAAGGAAAAGGGTCACCACCTATAAAACCCTGCTCCTGGCCCTAACTCCTATCCATATGGGCACCTCTTGATGGTAGAGATGCCCATACACAGGAACCTAGAAAACCCTGGTGGCCCTCGGATGCCCTAATGGTAATGATAGGGCAGAGACAACCTGCTCCTTCCCTGGTGAAGGAACCAGCGTCTCGCTGAGGCCTAGTATACAACAAAGGTTGGGGGAATACAAAATACAACAAGCGGAACACTTAACTTCTGAGGCTGATGGATGATGGATGAACAGGACTTGAACTAGAACCACACTCCAGCTCTTCCAAAAACCAAATGAAGCTATCCAGAGCAAGGAGTGATGGGTAAAGTCAGACTAAATAGGGGGAGGTAAAGGTCACAATATCCACACCTGAACAGGAGGTGTGGACATACAAGCAACACACAGACAAAATGAAACCAAAACCAAAACCAAAAGAGGCTGTCCGATCACTAATGTGCAGATAATCTTTCAGACCTTCTAAAACCTGTCACCGGTGTGACACTCTAGCACAGATCACCTGACTGATGTCATCACAGGTCCTTCAGCTTCTGCAGTGCGTCCCTGGTTAGTAGTCACGCTTTTTTTTCATTAGCAGTCAGTACATTTGGGACCTGGGACAAAACATCTGGGGCCCAGGCCCCGAATGTTTTAACCTAGTGACGCCCATGCACAGAAGGCAGAAACACTTTAAAAGCACACCATTTTTTTCTTTCATAAGGGGTTTAAGGAGAAACTGCACCCAAGTATGTGTTCCTATTTTTTTTACCATTTAGGAAACATTTAGGAAATGTGCTTGTAGCCTGCTGTATGGGTGCACAGCAGGCAAACAGCAAAATATGGATTGTGCTGGCAGGCCTAAATTGGCAGACATGGATTTTAGGTGCCATGTCGCATACAACATTTCCTGAGGTCCCCAGAAATTAAAAACCCAAAGAAGTGACCCCATTTTGGAAAGAACACCCCCCGTACGAACATTTTAATAGGTGGAAAGTGCACTTGTGACCTAACAGTTGTCTCACAGAAAATAATATGTAGTGGTTGTTAGAAAGTGGATATGCAAGGTCGTGGCCTGGACGTCCATCAGTCCCCAGTAGCTTATCAGTCCCCAGCAGCCTCTCCATCAGGCCCCAGTGCCTCTCATCAGCCCCCAGTGCCTCTCATCAGCCCCCAGTGCCTCTCATCAGCTCCCAGTGCATCTCATCTGCCCCAGCAGCCTCTCCATCAGCCCCCAGTAGATTCTAAGCCCTGAGCAACCTCTCCATCAGCCCCCAGTGCCTCTCAATCAGTCCCCAGTAGCTTCTCAGCCCCCAGTGCCTCTCATCAGCCCCCAGTGCCTCTCATCAGCCCCCAGTGCCTCTCATCAGCCCCCAGTGCATCTCATCAGCTCCCAGTGCATCTCATCTGCCCCAGCAGCCTCTCCATCAGCCCCCAGTAGATTCTAAGCCCTGAGCAACCTCTCCATCAGCCCCCAGTGCCTCTCAATCAGTCCCCAGTAGCTTCTCAGCCCCCAGTGCCTCTCATCTGCCTACAGTGCCTCTCATCAGCTCCCCAGCAGCCTCTCCATCAGCCCCAGTAGCTTCTCAGCCCCCAGTGCCTCTCATCTGCCTACAGTGCCTCTCATCAGCTCCCCAGCAGCCTCTCCATCAGCCCCAGTAGCTTCTCAGCCCCTAGTGACTCTCAATCAGTCCCCAGTAGCTTCTCAGTCCCCAGTAGCTTTTCAGCCCCCAGCAGCCTCTCCATCAGACCCCAGTGCCTCTCATCAGCCCCCATTGCCTCTTATCTGCCCCCAGTGGCTTTTCAGCCCCCAGCAACCTCTCCATCAGCCCCCAGTGCCCTCACCAGCCCCCAGTGCCCTCACCAGCCTCCATCAGCCTCATAAATATAAAATTAAAATAAAAACACTTACCCTTCCTGCTCCAGGACGCCGCCGCTCCTCTCCTCCAACACGATCTACATCCTCATGCTGTCGGCGGTGCTGTGAAGGCTGCACACAGCGTCATGTCACAGAGTGCCTTACGCCTGTGCGCAGCTCTGCACAGCTGACAGGCAGGACCGATGCAAGGATTTTTGCCAACACAAGTGAAGCTACATTTTAGCGCCACTACCACCAGAACTCGGTGTGGGTGATGTAAAAAGGAGGGGGTAATGTGACATGGAGGGGGGAGAAATGTGACATGGAGAGGGATGAGAAATGTGACACTGGGGTGGGATGAGAAATGTGATATGGAGGGGGAGAAATGTCACATTTCTCCCCCTCATGTAACATCATCCCCCCCATGTCACATTTCTCTCCCTCCATGTCACATTTCACCCCCTCCATGTCACATTTCTCCCCCATGTCACATTAATCCCTCTCCATGTCACATTTCACCCCCATGTCACATTTCTCCCTCTCCATGTCACATTTCACCCCCCCCCCCATATTACATTTCACCGCCTCCATGTCACATTTCTCCCCCCATGTAACATTTCACCCCTCATGTCACATTTCTCCCCCTCCATGTCACATTTCACCCCTTCTCCTCTATTAATGTTGTGTAAAAAACATGCTCACCTGGCCCTGGTCCCGTCTGCAGCAGCTCCCCTTCTCCTCTGTGTGGTCCTGGTATCTTCTTTCTGGGCTCCCAACAAGTTGTTGAGGACCTATCCCACTCAGCCAATAAGTGTCCGCAGCTGTGTCATGTGTCAGGCCAGTGATTGGCTCAGCAGGAAATCACTGGCCTGACACGTGACACAGCTGCAGCCATTGATTGGCTGAGTGGGAAAGGTCCTTAACAACTTGTTGGGAGCCCAGAGAGAAGATACCAGGACCAGAACGGCGGTGCACAAGTCATTTCATCACTTCCTGGTCCTCTGCGGCCGTTTTTTAACATGCTTTATTGCCTCCCTGCCCCCCATACCAGCCCGCCCCTGGAGGAGCGGGATGATCGACACTTACCTACAACGAGGTACCGCCGCTCTGTCTCCTAACTCCAGCCTCTCACTGCCGCCAGCCATTACCAGCGCAGAGCCACCTGAGCAGCCTCTGCAGTGAGACTCCATGCAGAGCACTCCCTGCCAAGTAGTCTCACTGCTCCTCTCCCCCATCGCAGAGGAGTTTGTCCCCAGAACCCTCACCCATCACATAGGGGACACTATAAAGGGGACATTAAAGCCACATCCTACAACATATATTAGTGGCGCCATGCCACCTAAACCAGCGGCCAAACGCATGGGGCCAGCAAACACGCCATCACAGCATTGGTGTGACTGGAATGATCCCCCTGGAGACCACACAGAGCTGTCACAGTCCTCAAAGAAATTATGAGAAAACCA
Organism: Bufo gargarizans; assembly: GCF_014858855.1. NCBI lineage: Eukaryota > Metazoa > Chordata > Amphibia > Anura > Bufonidae > Bufo > Bufo gargarizans. Next base: position 109,438,738 of record NC_058085.1, read on the forward strand.
TAAATTGGGAGCAATTATCAGATCAAGTGGAAGATGGGGAGGAAGGGATGCCGCAATCATCACAAGCCTCCATTTTGCTTCATCAAACTCTACAACACCTCCCCACTAAAGAAGATTTTAAGGCCTTAATTGCAGAAGTGAGAAGCACTTGTAAATCAGAAATATTCTCCTTATGCCAAGATTTCAAACATATGTCAGCCCGCATCGATTCTATTGAAAATTAACATGATGATACCTGCAAATATATTGGTCATCTACAATCTGTTTTAACACATTACTCCAGGAATATCAAAGACAACACCCGGCACCTGGAATACTTAAATAATAGAGGGCGCAGAAACAATATACGCATTAGAGGAATTCCTGAGTCCAACACAGAGGAGAACCTACATGAAGTACTGGGTGACCTATTCAACATCATACTGGACTCTCAAACACCCCAGATCATCAAGCTAGATCGGGCCCACAGGGCATTGCGCCCTAAAACTTCCTCTACGCTGCCACGAGATGTAATATGCTGTGTACATGATTTTCAACTAAAAGAATCGATTATGGCTAAAGCTCGCATGCTACAGTCCATTGATTTCCATGGTTCAGCTGTGCAACTCTACCAGGATCTCTCTTGGCTGACTCTTCAAAAAAGAAGATTACTGTAACCTCTACTGGTCTGTCGGAGAGATAGGAAAATACTGTACCGTTGGGGATATCCTTTTTCATTGGTGGTCTCAAGAGCAGGGCCGGCGCTTCCATAGAGGCAAGGGGGGCAATTGCCCCCAGGCCCCTGACTCCTTATGGGCCCCCAGCGCCGGCCCGCAACTACTATAATTCTATTCTGTGTGGGACGGACAGGAGTGTGTGGCGGCGCTGCAGACAGTGCTAATAAAAACCCTTCAGGAGTCCCGGGCGGTCCGGTCTGGAGACAGAGTAATGTAATTAAACGGGACTGGAGGGGCCCCCCCGCTGGGCGCCGGCAGAGACTCTGGCTGCGCTGCTTGTCTCTTTAAGAGATTCGAGACTGGAGCAGCATGCATGGCACAGGCAGGCACGTCTTGCGTCTGGCTGACGTTGCCACAGGCTCCGCCCCCCAGAGCAGAGAACTTGGTCTTGAAGAAGGAGCAAGCGCAATTGGCAGCCAGCCACAGCCCAGTCCGACTCTGCCAGCGCCAGGGAAGGCCCAGCCAAGTTCCACTGACTTCCAAGTAGTGTACAGTCTACAGAACACAGTCACAGACCAGTTACAGTTACTGGTAGATTGGTTATATTGTTGTTAATTAAACTGGATCGGATCCATGATCCATCCATTCCCAGTTTCCCACTCACTTAGTCCCAGGCACCATCTCACCTGTCCGGGCTGTCCCAGTGTACTACTAGCCCGCCCTGCGGCCCCGGTTCTGTTTGTGTTTGGAGTCAGTTGGACTGGAGAAATGTGCATTTCTCCAGTCCAACTGTCCCAAAAAAAAAAAACAGGGCGGGCTAGTATACTGGCACTGGGACGGGTGAGATGGTGCCTGGGATGGATCCGATCCAGTTTAATCAACCAACCTACCAGTAACTGGTTGGTTGATTAAACTGGATCGGGATCCATCCCAGTCTGGTAGGTTGGTTGATTAAACTGGATTGGATCCATCCCAGGCACCATTTCACCCGTGCCAGTGTACTAGCCTGCCCTGGTTCTGTTTGGAGTCAGTTGGACTGGAGAAATGTGCATTTGGGGGGGGGAGGGGGCCAGTTACTAGTAGGTTGGTTGATTAAACTGGATTGCATCCATCCGAGGCACCATCTCATCCATCCCAGTGCCAGCAGTATACTAGCCCGCCCTGGTTTTGTTCAGACAGGAGAAATGTGCACGGGGGCGGGGGGGTATGGTGGAGGAGAGATGTGCTGCTGCCAAGTGACGTTAAAGTCAGCAAGTGTCATGTGGGGGGGGCCTTATTGTTTTCCGCCCCAGGGCCCCATTTCACCTAGAACCGGCCCTGCTCCAGACATGGCAAAACCTCTGCCCTGAGATCAAATTTGGATAGAATGTCCCTGGCTGGAACTACAGTCCATTCTCAGTGTAGACTTTCATGTCTTTTTAGACAACAGATCCGGAAGTTCACTCTATGACCTGTGGCGGATAAATTACCCTACATCCAAATCTTTCACCTTCTATTCTCACCCTCAAAACACACACACACCCGCATTGACTATTTTTTTGGTAATATACCCCCCCCCCCCCCCCTCAGAATGCTAGATGATGCGGAAGTGGGAAGTATCACATGGTCAGATCACGCTCCGATCTCCATTCATATTAAAACAACTAGAAATTATACTATAACCTGTCATTGGCGTATGAAGGACACCCTTCTTACTAGACCCATACCCAGACAAGTGCTCCAAGACCCCTTATCCGAATATTTCTCTATCAATCAGTCTTCTTTAGAGTTAATTGTATAGCAAACGGCTCTAAAGTGAAAAAAGACCGCAACCTACAGTATGCGACTGTCAGTGACCAGTTAAAAAGATTGGAGTTTCAATTGGAGATGCGTCGCTCATGACATCTGTTACGACGTATAGTCATTTTACGTGCTAGATTACAAGAGTTGGCATTTGCAAAAACAGAAAAGCTACTCTTATACTCCCGTCAACGCTTTTACACGTGGGGCAATAAACCGCATATACTTTTAGAGCACCAGCTACGCGACTCCAATCTCACAGGAACACCAACAGACCTAAGGCAGTTAAATGGCAATGTAACATATGACCCTAACGCCATCTCCAACATTTTTTAAAAATATTATGCTTCTCTCTACTCTCTTCCACAACAACTGCCCTCTAACCAAGCAGATCGTCAGAAGTTGTACTCCTCCTTTTTAAATCAGTGCAACCTACCCAAGGTGTCAAAAGATGCCCTAACTTCACTAAATGCTCAGATTCCTATGGAGGAGATACAGGAGATGATAAAACAGCTCCCCAATAACAAATCCCCGGGACCAGACGGCTTACCTTATCTCTATTATGAAACATTTCCTTCTATTCTTCTACCACATATGGTAATGTTATTTAACTCCTTTTTGCAAGGCTCACCAATACCTGCCTCGATGTTACATTCCTACATAACTGCATTCCAAAGCCTGGTAAAGATCAGTTGAAATGTTCGAACTACCGTCCCATAGCTCTCCTTAACTCTGATTTGAAAATCTTCACAAAAATTCTTGCAAACCAGCTTTCATATTGGCTCCCCCAACTAATACATGAAGACCAAGTAGGCTTTGTGATGAACCGACAGGGTAGAGACAATACAAGGAGAACTATAGATTTAATCGACATTATTAACAAAACTGGACATCAGGCTTTATTGTTGAGCCTTGATGCGAAAAAAGCATTTGATCGCCTGAGTTGGCCTTTTATGTTCTCCGCCTTGCGAGCTTATGGCATTATGGGTCCTTTTCTGGCCACACTCCGTACACTCTACACTCAACCCACAGCTACCATCAAAATGACACATGCACAATCTGACATGATTCATATCTACAATGGTATCCGGCAGGGGTGCCCACTTTCTCCTCTCCTCTTTGTATTATGTATTGAACCCCTTGCGGCTGCTATTAGATCCCATCCTGATATCCATGGGGTAAAAGTCAACCAAATAGACTTTAAACTTTCTTTATTTGCAGATGATATCCTGCTTACCCCGACAGACTTACATGTCACCCTCCCAAACCTATTTAAATTGCTAGAAGAATATGGTAGGCTATCAGGATATAAAGTCAATACCACAAAAACAGAAGCTTTACCATTAAATCTTCCACCAGATAGATTAGATAATCTGCGGTACAATTTTCACTTTCGATGGAATGATATGACTTTACAATACTTAGGAGTGTGACTTAGGCTACTTTCACACCTGCGTTAGGTGCGGATCCGTCTGGTATCTGCACAGACGGATCCGCACCTATAATGCAAACGCTTGTATCCGTTCAGAACGGATCCGTTTGCATTATTCTTTTTAAAAAAAGTCTAAGTCAAAACGGATCCGTCCTGACTTACATTGAAAGTCAATAGGGGACGGATCCGCTTTCAACTGCACCATATTGTGTCAGTGAAAACGGATCCATCCCCATTGACTTACATTGTAAGTCAGGACGGATCCGTTTGGCTCTGCATCGCCAGGCGGACACTAAAACGCTGCAAGCAGCATTTTGGTGTCTGCATCCAGAGCGTAATGGAAGCGGAACGGAGCCAGACTGATGCATTCTGAACGGATCCTTATCCATTCAGAATGCATTGGGGCTGAACTGATCCGTTTTGAACCGTTGTGAGATCCCTAAAACGGTTCTCACAAACGGAATTCAAAACGCCAGTTTGAAAGTAGCCTAACTCAAACATATTAAAGCACCAAATAACAAAAATTTGGATACCAATAACTAATGAACAGAGGTATTAATTGCTTGGGTTATCTACCAAAGGAGTTATTCAGAAAAATGTACCACACAAGGCTACAAAAGAGTGAGCAATATCAAACGTGACCATCTACCTCAGGCTCGTCGAAGACAAACAGACGACGATTCTATGGTTTATATCTACCTATAATCCCCAATGGAGAAAAATGAAATCTGCTTGATCCAATCTTAGAGAAAGCCCTCCCCGCAACCCCCACAATCACATACAGGAGAACAAGAAATCTAAAAGATATCCTGGTAAAAAGTCATCATCAAGGTGAGCCGGCCTTCGGAACTTTTGGGATCTAAGGGCCCTAAATGGGGATGTTCCCCATGTGGAAAATGTGTGGCCTGTACAAATGTAGACAGAGCCACACATTTCTCAAATCCGGCCAAATCAGATAGGCAATACAAGATCACCCACAACATTACATGTGTGACACCGGGGGTAATTTACCTGGCATCTTGTCCATGCCATTTTGTCTATGTTGGGATGACAAGGAGGGAATTGAGGAGACGCGTTCGTGACCATGTTCTCGGGATAGAAGGAGCGAGGGAAGAAAATGACATAACAAAATTTAGATCTATCACCAGACATTTCAAAGAAGTCCACGACTGTGACAGTTCCACATTCCGAGTCAGGGGTATAGACAGCGTCTACATATCCTTAAGGGGAGGCAATTGGAGAAAACAGCTGGCCCAAAAAGAGGTAAGGTGGATCTATGAACTCGATTGTGTGGCACCAAGCGGGCTTAATGAAGATATGTTGTTTTCACCGTTCCTATAATAACTCTTAAATGTCTCCTTTGTTCCTGGGGGCATTTCCCTTGTCTGCTGTCGGTCCATATGTTTATTCATTTTAAAAGTTTTTAACTCCTGTATTTTTGTTGCAACTTTACTTTACTTTATTATTATATTTATTCTATCTAGGCTGTTGTGATATCTATTAACCTGTGGATGTAACGACACTGTATAATAATTTCCGGATGAGACACTTACCAACTATATGGAGTTCCATTGGATGACATTGAGGATGGGGGGATTCTGGAGAATGTGTGTTCATCGGCACAATAGACCTTATCTGTTCACAGTTTTTTTTTTTTTGCCATTCTCCTCTCCTATAAGGTTCCCAACATATGCATGAAGATAATTATGGTTGTATATCAAAAGCTGTATATACATATTTGTTATCATATATATATATATATATATATATATATATATAATGTTCCTACTTAGTCCACCCTACCCATGTGATGCGCGCATCATCAGTCATGTGATCCTGACGCAGGTCCTGTGTCAGGTCCTTCAACAAACTATAGGACGACTTGCTATCTATTACTGTTTCTATTTAGTTTACCCTATTCCCTCGGACCTATTATTTATATGGGGTCAAGGGTCTTTAGCATATATGTTGGCGCATCACCTTATGTTGTGTGCGGTATCTTATGCTGTTGCTTACATGTTCCCAGTACAAATCACATGACGATGTGTCATCAACATCATGTGTTCAGTCCGGCGTAGGGTGGAGGAGGCTGCAGGGTCGACGTGCCACTCACGGTAGAACAGTAAATTTTCTGTTTCTTATCTTTTGCTCCTGCCTTTCCAGCGATTAACTTTCAAAGGTCTTTTTTACCTTAAAGGGAACCTGTCACCTGGATTTTGGGTATAGAGCTGAGAACATGGGTTGCTAGATGGCCGCTAGCACAGCCGCAATATCCAGTCCCCATAGCTCTGTGTGCTTTTATTGTGTATAAAAACCGATTTGATACATATGCAAATTAACCTAAGATGAGTCAGAGCTTGAAAATATGACTCTTCTCTGGTCACACAAGTAAGATATGACTCTTTTATGTTAATTTGCATATGTATCAAATCGTTTTTTTGACACAATGAAAGCACACAGAGCTATGGGGACTGGGTATTGTGGATGTGCTAGCGGCCATCTAGCAACCCATGTCCTTAGTTCTATACCCAAAATCCTGGTGACAGGTTCCCTTTAATATGCTCACTGTGCTGGCATTGGCAGGTGCATGCTCTGTTATTTCCCTGATTCAGTTTTTTTCGCTGCCGACTCTGTGGCTTCCTCTTTGTCCTCTCTTTTTTTGGGGGGACGGGGGGTTCCATTTGCTGCTAATTTTACCGACCATCGTTCTATGTATCTTTGTCATATTGAATAAAGATTTTATTATCTCTATACGGAGGTTTGTGTTTACTTGGTATTGGTTATGGTAACTCAAACATATGCCTCGATATGCCCATAACTTTCCTCCCCTCTTTCAAGAGCTTAAAACCCTTATGAATAAACGGATGCCCTTACCTATTTCCCTTTTTGGTCATATAGCAGCGGTAAAGATGTCCATTCTACCTAAACTACTATATTTATTGGAAACCCTTCCGGACCCCATACCAGGAAAAGAATTAAGCTCTACAATCCTCCATTCTAAGATTCATATGGAATGGAAAGAGACATAGGATATCATGTAGGACCCTCACAGCCCTTAAAAAACACAAGGAGGATTGGGAGTACCAAATACTACTGGGAGACACATTTACGGCGTATCCCAGCTTGGTCAAACCTCTTTGCATACTCCAGATGGATGGAAATAGAAAAACCATGGATGGCATCGGTACACCACAACTCTCTAATATGGTCTCGGCTGCCAACCACACTGATGCCAAAACTGCTAGGGCCAATGACCCTTACACACAACATATTGTCACCACCAGACATCTGAGAAGCTCTGACAGATGCCTTTCAGAACCTCCTCCTTGAGCTTCCTTTGTTTTGCTTTCAGTTCCTCATCTCGTTAGCCTCTCTCAGCTGTCATGTAGTTGTACTGATTGCATCCCTTTAAATTCCTTCCCATAGTGCATCAGTTTGCGGTTTATATTACTTCCTGGAGTGTGTGTGCATGCTGATTCTACTTCCCAGTCTTCTACAAGATAAGTGTTGTGCATTCATTTGTGTTTTTCTGTTTGCTGGATCCCAGGTGACACTGACTCCCTCCGTATCTAGTGTAGGGAGCCGGTGGTCGTGTCCCCTCACTATTATAGGGTGTTCAGGTGTTATACAGTCTAGGTACGAGGATATGCGATCATCTACCATTGGGATTTTTACATAGGCTGAGCAGTCAGGGAGAGTGCCAGGTCTGATGCAGGGGTCTCCCTTTTTGTTCCTTAGTTTTGGATCCAGTGAGTCGTATATTCATTTTGTGTTGTCTTGTTTCCTGTACACTTTCCGTGACACATATGGAAGCTCTGCAGATAGAGGTTCTCCTTAGCATCGGAAAAATCTTCCATGACTTCATTCCTATTTAATCCAATATTTCCAAAAGGTCTGCATGCTTGTTTTTTCCGGCCTTGGTTTTCTAGTAAGACATTTTGCTTTGTGCATATAGTGGATTACGGAACATTGAAGATTATACCATTTGATACCTTTAAAGCAACAAATCAAGTACCAGAATCCTCTAGATACCAACACCTACAAATACAGCACTTCATTACTAGTCTAATTGGTAATACTAGTGTATCCTTACCAACAACATTAAAAAAAATATGCAAACTCTCGGATTCAACTAAGGGACTTATCTCTGAGATCTATAACATCCTTTCTTCTCCGCACCCTCCAGACACCCATATATGTCCAAGTGGGAGACATTACTGAAAAGAAATATTACCCCAGACGAGTGGAAACTAATATGGAAGAGAGCAGCACTTACTTCTAATTGCATCACCCATAAGGAAAACTGCTACCAAATTTTAATGTTTTGGTACCACACCCCGCAATTACTAAGACATCTTGACCCTAGATCCTCGGACAGGTGTTGGAGCTGTGGAACGGAGTCACACCTACATATTTTCTGGGAATGTCCTTTGATACAATCACTCTGGAAAACAACACATGAAATCCTTCTACAACTAGTGGATATTAAGTTCCCTCTAGATCCTTACTTATATCTGTTAAATATGCCTCCTGTTTCCTTAAAAAAGCACACCCTCCTACTGACGCTAAATATACTGGCAGCAACCAGGCATCTTATTGCCAGTTTCTGGAAAAGGAAAGATCCACCTACTCGCCTTGACCTTATAACCAGTATAATGGACACTAGAAAAATTGAGTATTTTGTTGCTCTTATGACCAATCAGGTTGCACGGTTCGATAGAATCTTGCAGATATAGGACGAGTACATTGACTCACTCACGTGATACTATTTTTTTTTTCTTTTCTTTTCTAATATGCCCTCCCCCCTTGTGTCTTGTCCTGTCTTAGTCTTTATTATTCTTCTTAGTGCTTTTGTATACACTTGTTAGCTACTTATTTTCATTTGTGGCCTATGCAATAAGTTCACTTAGAATAACATGCCTATTTGAACGATATTGGTAATATACTGGTTATCAAAATGGATATCTTATCTTTCAGTTATACAGTATAGGTTTCTTTCAACACTATTGTGATTCCATATGTTTGTTAATATGCGGACTACTATTGTATAAGTGGCCCAATGTTTTTCCCTAGAATTTATTTGTTCAACATTCTTGTTCTCATACAAAAATGACAATACCCTTGTATGCTTATTTTTTTAACTATTGCTTTAATAAACAGACAATTATATAAAAAAAGAAAGTGGATATGCAAGCGAGGTGAACTAAATCAGAGATATAAAGTGGAAATATTACAGGAAGCATAAAGGATGAAATTAAATTAATACTCCGTGGATGAGTGGTAGATTTTAACTGCTTGCCGCCACGCTAACGCCGAAAGGCGTCATTGCGGCGGCTCTCCCAGGCTACGCTAACGCCGATTGGCGTCATCTTGCGTGAGCCGAGATTTCCTGTGAACGCGCGCACACAGGCGCACGCGTTCACAGGAACGGAAGGTAAGCGAGTGGATCTCCAGCCTGCCAGCGGCGATCGCTCGCTGGCAGGCTGGAGATGTGATTTTTTTAACCCCTAACAGGTATATTAGACGCTGTTTTGATAACAGCGTCTAATATACCTGCTACCTGGTGGTCCCTTTTGTTTGGATCGACCACCAGAAGACACAGGTAGCTCTGTAAAGTAGCACCAAACACCACTACACTACACCCCCCCCTGTCACTTATTAACCCCTTATGAACCCTCGATCACTCCATATAGACTCCCTGATCACCCCCCTGTCATTGATCACCCCCCTGTCATTGATCACCCCCCTGTAAGGCTCCATTCAGATGCCCGTATGTGTTTTGCGGATCCAAACCGTGTATCCGTGGATCCGTAAAAATCATACGGACGTCTGAATGGAGCCTTACAGGGGGGGTGATCAATGACAGGGGGGTGATCACGCATATAGACTTCCTGATCACTTCCCTGTCATTGATCACCCCCTGTCATTGATCACCCCCCTGTCATTGATCACCCCCCTGTAAGGCTCCATTCAGACGCCCGTATGTGTTTTACGCATCCACGCATCTATGGATCGGATCCGCAAAACACATACGGACGTCTGAATGGAGCCTTACAGGGGGGTGATCACCCCATATACACTCCCTGATCACCCCCCTGTCATTGATCACCCCCTGTAAGGCTCCATTCAGACGCCCTTATGTGTTTTACGGATCCATGCATCCATGGATCGGATCCGCAAAACGCATACGGACGTCTGAATGGAGCCTTACAGGGGGGTGATCAGGGAGTCTATATGGGATGATCACCCCCTGTAAGGCTCCATTCAGACGTCTGTATGTGTTTTACGGATCCACGCATCTATGGATCGGATCCGCAAAACACATACGGACGTCTGAATGGAGCCTTACAGGGGGTGATCAGTGACAGGGGGGTGATCACTCCATATACACTCCCTGATCACCCCCTGTCATTGATCACCCCCCTGTCATTGATCACCCCCCTGTAAGGCTCCATTCAGATGCCCATATGTGTTTTACGGATCCACGCATCCATGGATCGGATACGCAAAATGCATACGGACGTCTGAATGGAGCCTTACAGGGGGGTGATCAATGACAGGGGGGTGATCACCCCATATACACTCCCTGATCACCCCCCTGTCGTTGATCACCCCCCTGTCATTGATCACCCCCTGTAAGGCTCCATTCAGACGTCCGTATGTGTTTTGCGGATCCGATCCATGTATCCGTGGATCCGTAAAAAACATATGGACGTCTGAATGGAGCCTTTCAGAGGGGTGATCAATGACAGAGGGGTGATCAGTGACAGGGGGGTGATCACCCCATATACACTCCCTGATCACCCCCCTGTCATTGATTACCCCCCGTAAGGCTCCATTCAGACATTTTTTTGGCCCAAGTTAGCGGAAATATATATATTTTTTTTCTTACAAAGTCTCATATTCCACTAACTTGTCAAAAAATAAAATCTCACATGAATTTACCATACCCCTCACGGAATCCAAATGCGTAAAATTTTTAGACATTTATATTCCAGACTTCTTCTCACGCTTTAGGGCCCCTAAAATGCCAGGGCAGTATAAATACCCCACATGTGACCCCATTTCGGAAAGAAGACACCCCAAGGTATTCCGTGAGGGGCATATTGAGTCCATGAAAGATTGACATTTCTGTCCCAAGTTAGCGGAAAGGGAGACTTTGTGAGAAAAAAAAATTTATTTTTTTTTCGCTAACTTGTGCCCCCAAATTTTTTTTAGATAAACTCGCCATGCCCCTCATTGAATACCTTGGGGTGTCTTCTTTCCAAAATGGGGTCACATGTGGGGTATTTATACTGCCCTGGCTTTTTAGGGGCCCGAAAGCGTGAGAAGAAGTCTGGGATCCAAATGTCAAAAAATGCCCTCCTAAAAGGAATTTGGGCAATCCGAAAGGTGCTCTTTGGAATGTGTGCCCCTTTGCCCACCTAGGCTGCAAAAAAGTGTCACACATGTGGTATCGCCGTACTCAGAAGAAGTTGGGCAATGTGTTTTGGGGTGTCATTTTACATATACCCATGCTGGGTGAGATAAATATCTTGGTCAAATGCCAACTTTGTATAAAAAAAATGGGAAAAGTTGTCATTTGCAGAGATATTTCTCTCACCCAGCATGGGTATATGTAAAATGACACCCTAAAACACATTCCCCAACTTCTCCTGAGTACGGCGATACCAGATGTGTGACACTTTTTTGCCGCCTAGGAGGGCAAAGGGGCACACATTCCAAAGAGCACCTTTAGGATTTCACAGGTCATTTTTTACAGATTTTGATTTCAAACTGCTTACCACACATTTGGGCCCCTAGAATGCCAGGGCAGTATAACTACCCCACAAGTGACCCAATTTTGGAAAGAAAACACCCCAAGGTATTCCGTGAGGGGTATGTCGAGTTCCTAGAGTTTGTTTTTTTTGTCCCAAGTTAGCGGAAACTGATGATTTTTTTTTTTTCTTACAAAGTCTCATATTCCACTAACTTGTGACAAAAAATAAAAAATTCCATAAACTCACCATACCCCTCACGAAATACCTTAGGGTGTCTTCTTTCCAAAATGGGGTCACTTGTGGGGTAGTTATGCTGCCCTGGCATTCTAGGGGCCCAAATGTGTGGTAAGTAGTTTGAAATCAAAATCTGTAAAAAATGGCCGGTGAAATCCTAAAGGTGCTCTTTGGAATGTGGGCCCATTTGCGCATCTAGACTGCAAAAAAGTGTCACACATCTGGTATCGCCGTACTCAGGAGAAGTTGGGCAATGTGTTTTGGGGTGTCATTTTACATATACCCATGCTGGGTGAGATAAATATCTCGTCAAAAGACAACTTTTCCCATTTTTTTATACAAAGTTGGCATTTGACCAAGATATTTATCTCACCCAGCATGGGTATATGTAAAATGACACCCCAAAACACATTGCCCAACTTCTCCTGAGTACGGCGATACCACATGTGTGACACTTTTTTGCAGCCTAGGTGGGCAAAGGGGCACACATTCCAAAGAGCACCTTTCGGATTTCACCGGTCATTTTTTACAGATTTTGATTTCAAACTTCTTCTCACGCATCTGGGCCCCTAGAATGCCAGGGCAGTATAACTACCCCACAAGTGACCCCATTTTGGAAAGAAGACACCCCAAGGTATTTTGTGATGGGCATAGTGAGTTCATGGAAGTTTTAGTTTTTTGTCACAAGTTAGTGGAATATGAGACTTTGTAAGAAAAAAATAAATTTAAAAAAAATCATCATTTTCCGCTAGCTTGTGACAAAAAATAAAAAGTTCGATGAACTCACTATGCCCATCAGCGAATACCTTAGGGTGTCTACTTTCCGAAATGGGGTCATTTGTGGGGGTTTTCTACTGTCTGGGCATTGTAGAACCTCAGGAAACATGACAGGTGCTCAGAAAGTCAGAGCTGCTTCAAAAAGCGGAAATTCACATTTTTGTACCATAGTTTGTAAACGCTATAACTTTTACCGAAACCATTTTTTTTTACCCAAACATTTTTCTTTAATCAAAGACATGTAGAACAATAAATTTCGCAAAAAATTTATATATGGATGTGGTTTTTTTTGCAAAATTTTACAACTGAAAGTGAAAAATGTCATTTTCAGAGCAGGTTTCGCAGTGGTAAATGGTGTCTTTCCTTATCCCACTTTTGGAACACACCCTGCATCTTTTTTGGGTCCTTCCGTTCCTTGCTGTCTGAGGGACTTGACCTGGAAAATGTTGCCCTGGTATGACACGGGCACCATGACTTCCAGAAGTACTGGAACCCTCCCCGGGTTTGAAAAATTAGGGCCTTGATAACCACCTCTTGGAACTGAAAGAAAGTTGTTGCCTGCAGACTGAAATAGCACATACGCATTGCACATTGCCATCTGTACAATGTGTACGGCCAGCTTTTTGTACCACACTTTCGTTTTTTGTGTGGCACTGTAGGTCTTCAGAAATTGATCTGAAAGATCCACCCCTCCCACGTGCCTGCTGTAGTCCAGGATACAAACTGGTTTGGGGGTAGTGGTTGCGGTACCTCGTACAGGAGCAGGGGAGCTGGCGTTAGTGTAAATGGTAGTCCCTCTTGTCCTTGTACTTAACCACCAGCATGTTCCCATGGAGGAGAGCCCTGCTTTTACCCTTTCTCAGCAGTTGCCCTACCAGGGATCTAGGGAGGCCTCTCTGATTTTTGCGCACTGTGCCGCAAGCCACAGTACCTCTGGCAGTTAGGGATGTAAATAGGGGTATGCTGGTATAATAGTTTTCCACACAGAGGTGGTAACCCTTATCCAGCAGTGGGTGCAGTAAGTCCCACACAATCTTCCAACTAATTCCTAGGATGGGGGGCATTCTGGGAGTTCTATCTGGGAAACTTTCCCTTCATAAATGCGGAACTCGTGGGTGTACCCGGAGCTACTCTCACAAAGTTTGTAAATCTTTATGCCATACCTTGCCCGTTTACTAGGCAGGTACTGGTGGAATCTAATCCTCCCTTTGAAAAGTAATAGGGACTCATCTACACTGACATTTTTATCTGGGTTGTACACCCAGCAAACTTGGTGTTAAAGTGGTTAATGACAGGCCTAACTTAGAACAGGCAGTCAAATGTTGGGTTGTTTTGGGGTGGGCACTGTGAATTGTCGCTGTAGCGTAGGAATTTCCTAATTGACTCAAATCGCTTCCGGGTCATGGTGTTACTGTAAATTGGAGTCTGGTACAAAATGTCCAAACTCCAATATTGCCTAACGTTTGTTTGTTTTTTTACAACGCTTATATACAGCACGAGTCCCCAAAACGTAATCTCTGCTGCACTTACAGGGGTCCAACCTAGGGGTCTAGCGTATGTTGATGTAGGGTTCTGAGCAATGAATTGTAGGGCGTATAAATTGGTTTGGGCCACCATTACATTTACAAAGTCTTCAGAGAAGAAGATTTTGAAAAAATCTAGTTCAGTGAAACCTGCACAGTCTATCTGTATTCCGGAACTGCCCTGAAAATACGGCATTTAGGGGTGATAATTGACACGGGGTGGGGTCCATAAGGGTTCACTCTGGGGGGCTGCCTCCGCTGCTACCCTGGGGAGCCTTCTAGAGGATCCCTTATCATCGGATGATGATGATGATGAGGGGGTAGAGGAATAGAGGAAAGTGGCATCCTCTTGTCCCTCACTGTGAGACTCCATATCGGAGGCAAATATGGTGTATGCCTCTTCAGCTGAGTATACTCATTGGGATGAATGGGACATTTTAATTTTATTGGGGTGTGACTTGTGAAATGTGGAAACCTTTATTTCGTGTGAGGGGTGTTTATGTTGTGTTTTTACATGTGAAGGGGCTTGTAATACATTTTTAATTAAATTTAGAAGAAAAAAAAGGCTTTTCTGCACAAAAAAAGTCTTTGCTGCTAAAAAAAAAGTATTTTCTGCACATAAAAAGTATTTTCTGCACAAAAAAAAACTGCAGAGCAGACGCGATCAGTAATGGACACTACTGATCGGTGCTCAGTGGTTGCAAAATGCACGTATACTGATGGTGCGTTCGTGCAAAATTCTAAACTGACACTAACTGAAATATATATATATATATATATATATACACACACACTCACCTAAAGAATTATTAGGAACACCTGTTCTATTTCTCATTAATGTGATTATCTAGTGAAGCAATCACATGGCAGTTGATTCAATGCATGTAGGGTTGTGGTCCTGGTCAAGACAATCTCCTGAACTCCAAACTGAATGTCAGAATGGGAAAGAAAGGTGGTCTACAACAGCAGAAGACCCCACCGGGTACCACTCATCTCCACTACAAATAGGAAAAAGAGGCTACAATTTGCAAGAGCTCACCAAAATTGTACTGTTGAAAACTGGAAAAATGTTGCCTGGTCTGATGAGTCTCGATTTCTGTTGAGACATTCAAATGGTAGAGTCTGAATTTGGCGTAAACAGAATGAGAACATGTATCCATCATGCCTTGTTACCACTGTGCAGGCTTGTGGTGGTGGTGTAATGGTGTGTGGGATGTTTTCTGGGCACACTTTAGGCCCCTTAGTGCCAATTGGCCATTGTTTAAATGCCACGGGCTACCTAAGCATTGTTTCTGACCATGTCCAGCCCTTCATGACCACCATGTACCCATCCTCTGATGGCTACTTTCAGCAGGATAATGCACCATGTCACAAAGCTCGAATCATTTCAAATTGGTTTCTTGAACATGACAATTAGTTCACTGTACTAAAATGGCCCCCACAGTCACCAGATCTCAACCCAGTAGAGCATCTTTGGGATGTGGTGGAACGGGAGCTTCGTGCCCTGGATGTGCATCCCTCAAATCTCCATCAACTGCAAGATGCTATCCTATCAATATGGGCCAACATTTCTAAAGAATGCTATCAGCACCTTGTTGAATCAATGTCATGTAGAATTAAGGCAGTTCTGAAGGCAAAAGGGGGTCCAACACCGTATTAGTATGGTGTTCCTAATAATTCTTTAGGTGAGTGTATATATATATATATATATATATATATATATATATATATATATATATATATACACACATACACACACACACAGTGGGGCAAAAAATATTTAATCAGCCACCAACTGTGCAAGTTCTCCCACTTAAAAAGATGAGAGAGGCCTGTAATTTTCATCACAGGTACACTTCAACTATGAGAAACAGAATGAAATCACATTGTAGGATTTCTAATGAATTGATTGGTGAATTCCTTGGTAAAATAAGTATTTGGTCACCTACAAACAAGCAAGATTTCTGACTCTCACAGACCTGTAACTTCTTCTTTAAGAGGCTCCTCTGTCCTCCACTCGTTACCTGTATTAATGGCACCTGTTTGAACTTTTTATCAGTAAAAAGACACCTATCCACAACCTCAAACAGTCACACTCCAAACTCCACTATGGCCAAGACCAAAGAGCTGTCGAAGGACACCAGAAACAAAATTGTAGACCTGCACCAGGCTGGGAAGACTGAATCTGCAATAGGCAAGCAGCTTGGTGTGAAGAAATCAACTGTGGGAGCAATAATTAGAAAATGGAAGACATACAAGACCACTGATAATCTCCTTCGATCTGGGGCTCCACGCAAGATCTCACCCCGTGGGGTCAAAATGATCACAAGAACGGTGAGCAAAAATCCCGGAACCACACGTGGGGACCTAGTGAATGACCGGCAGAGAGCTGGGACCAAAGTAACAAAGGCTACCATCCGTAACACACTACGCTTCCAGGGACTCAAATCCTGCAGTGCCAGACGTGTCCCCCTGCTTAAGCTAGTACATGTCGGGGCCCGTCTGAAGTTCGCTAGAGACCATCTGGATGATCCAGAAGAGCATTGGGAGAATGTCATATGGTCAGATGAAACAAAAGTAGAACTTTTTGGTAAAAACTCAACTTGTCGTGTTTGGAGGAGAAAGAGTTGCATCCAAAAGAACACCATACCTACTGTGAAGCATGGGGGTGGAAACATCATGCTTTGGGGCTGTTTTTCTGCGAAGGGGCCATAACGACTGATCCGTGTAAAGGAAGGAATGAATGGGGCCATGTATCGTGAGATTTTGAGTGAAAACCTCCTTCCATCAGCAAGGGCGTTGAAGATGAAACATGGCTGGGTCTTTCCGCGTGACAATGATCCCAAACACACCACCCAGGCAATGAAGGAGTGGATTCATAAGAAGCATTTCAAGGTCCTGGAGTGGCCTAGCCAGTCTCCAGATCTCAACCCCAGAGAAAACCTTTGGAGGTAGTTGAAAGTCTGTGTTGCCCAGCGACAGCCCCAAAACATCACTGCTCTAGAGGAGATCTGCATGGAGGAATGGGCCAAAATACCAGCAACAGTGTGTGAATACCTTGTGAAGACTTACAGTATACGTTTGACCTCTGTCATTGCCAACAAAGGTTATATAACAAAGTATTGAGATTAAATTTTATTATTGACCAAATACTTATTTTCCACCATAATTTGCAAATAAATTATTTAAAAATCAGACAGTGATTTTCTTGATTTTTTTTTCTCATTCTGTCTCTCATAGTTAAGGTATACCTATGATGAAAATTACAGGCCTCTCATCTTTTTAAGTGGGAAAACATGCACAATTGGTGGCTGACTAAATAGTTTTTTGCCCCACTGTGTATATATATATATATATATATATATATATATATATATATATATATATATACACATACATATACATATACATAACTACCACTAACTGAAGGTCTTTTTTCACAAAAAAATAAAATAAAAATGTGCAGATGTAAATGAGTACACTACTGATCGGTGCTCTGCAGCACGCACGCACACAGATTGTGTGTGCGTGCAAAAACTGTACTATAAAAATTCACTACAGTGTTAAAGTGAACACTGGCTAAAAATTAACATATAAATATATATATATATATATATATATATATATATATATATAAAACTCTCTATATATTTATATAATGGCATAACTACAATTTCTTCTTTTTGAACCAAAAAGGGAAAAATTGCCCAAAAAATAAACACAGATGTGAAAAAAAAAAAAAAAGCGCAAAGAATAATCCCCAGGTGCTGATCAGGCAGGTATGCACTGAACAGCACTTGGCGGTCACAGCTCACAGGCAGAAAAAGTGGTGCAGAGCTGGAAAATTGTAAAAAAAAATAAAAATAAAAAAAAAGACCAAAAAAGTGCACGGACCAAATGGCATCCATAAAAAAAAAAGGACAGGGACGAAGAGGTGTTTAGGAATCTGGAACAGCTGCAAATGAAAAAATAAATAAATCAGTGCAGCAATTACAGATGTTCTTCTTTTCTTGCACCACAAGTCCCAGCAAGCCAACAGCAGCACAGAAAAGCACAGAATGCATGCAGGGAAGTTCATCCCTTTCCTGTGCAGCTACAGAACTGCCATTGGCTGGAGCATTGTTTCAGCCAATCGCAGCGCTGGCAGTGGATCCCAAACACCGGAGTCCCCTGCCTCACCTCAGAGGAGACCGGTCACCTCCTTCTGACCCCCTCCCAGTCCGCCCTGCAGCTTTTTTCAGCTTCCGGCGCTGCGATGTGCCGGTCTTCATTGACCGGCCAATCGCAGCGCTTAGAGCTGCAAGGGGGGCGGTGCAGGACCATGGTGTCCTTACCCGACATGGCTGCCTGCCGGTAAGAGCAGCCATGGTGCCGTGATTTTCCCCCGATCGTTCCCCAGAGCCCCGCGGACCTTGCACATGTACATGTATGGCGCGGGTCTTTAAGGGGTTCATTGTTCCTGTTTCTTGTGTGAGGACATCAAACAACGTTACAACATACTGTTCACTATTGAGGCCAAGCACATTTACAGACAGTGCTCTGTTTTGTATTTCTTAAAAAGAAAGAAAATGTTAATCGTCTGAAAATAAAAATGGTTGGTGCAGTTTCACTTCTATCCAGCAGGTAGCGACATTGCTATTGAGAACCTATAGAAGCAAGTACATAAACAGCTTTTAGACCCATGCAACTAATCTGATTACAGAGACCTAACAATCCTTTTAAAGCGATGGAATTTTGTGCTGTTGGTCTGAAAAATTCATTGGAAACTCTTCAAATATTTCCTGATTGTTGCCCATCATTACTTTACTAGTGGTAATTATGTATAACATATAGTTAAGCTAATATGTGGAATGCTCGCACAAAGCAACCAGTCTGATTGATGGCTATGGTCCACTGTTCAAGTTCAAATATACCTTCACTAGCTGTCAGCTGACGCTCCATATACATACATACTCTGCAAAGCTTGCATGTGTTTTCAATGCAGAGAGTGGAGAAAACCACTGTCAGAATCCTTTGGAAATAGCTTTCCTGGGAGAACAAATGGATCAGATTCTGAAATTATCCTTCCGTCCCCCATCATCCCCTGTCGGTGAAGGGTCAGGAACTTCCCATACACATTAGATTGTCAGTATGTGTGTGTTATAAATGGCTTCTGGTTAAAAAGAAAGAAATGAGTCTCATGTCTTATGTTCTTGAGAACAAGATGGTGAATGCTTTGATGCTTGGCTGTCTAGATGACATCTCTTTGAGAGGCTTGCTCAACAGTAACTTGTGGTTGCTGTGCAAGCAGATTGAGACCCCATGGACTCACTGATAACAAAGAGGCAGACACCAAAGACACCTAATGAACCAATGATATAGTTTTAGGTTCCAACTTGCACAATCACCAGCTTTGGCTGGGTTCACATCATGTTTTTGTGCTACTTTTACCATATAAAAAGGATACAAAAGCATAGTACTAGTTACTAGTTAGAGTCTAGTAAAAACAAAAAAACTATATATATATATATATATATATATATATATATATATTATTATTATTATTTTTTGTGGAACTGTATGGCATTCATCAGAGGCATCTGCTTAATGTATACATTTTTTGTATATGTGATATGTGAACCCAGCTTTACAAATGCTATTTCCTATTTTCAAGCACAGTTGGTGCTTACCTAGGCATCCCAAATCACCTATAAAATAAAATTAAAAAAATTGTTGAGACAATGCATTATGAGGTCTAATCCTGGACAAATCAACTATAATATGAAAGCTTATATCTGTGTTTAAAACCCCTTTTAGAGTAGGTCCACAGGGGCATGAATGCTCCACATTTGTGACCTTACTTATGTGCAGCAAATCTGCAACGCTTTACCGTATATTTTAACAAATCTCATCTGCACACTGTGAAAAAAATCCACAGTGTAAATTGACCAGTGTGGATTTTAAATCTGCAATTTATGCTGCGGATTTCCACTACAGATTTCACCATTTGTAATACATTGGGTAAAATCTGCACCACGTGGTATACCTAAAGGCTTTAATTTCTAATCGCTTGACTGTATCTAAAATGAAAAAAGATGAAGTCAAGTTGCACTTGGCTTTAAGGGTCCACGCACAGATTTTGTTGAGACTGAAAATCAGTTCCATTCATTTAAATGGGGCAGGAAGCAGATGGATTTCTGCAAGCCACATTCAGGTCTGTATAGGAACTGTATACACAAAATAGTAGAATATATTTTCTTTATTACTTAATTTTATAACAGCAATATACAAAATATAATTGAAAAACAAAACAAAAAACAATACCAGTTATACACCTCACTCCCACACATACCCCAAACACTAACAAAAACCCAACTCCTGTGAGCAGTGACGTGATTTCCCACCAAAAAAAGGGCGAATCACAACACTATTAACCCAAAGATATACCAGGTCTTTTGTAAACCAAATTCACCCAAGGAATCCACTTTTTGTCTACAAGGAAATCCATTTTTCACTACCACCTTTCAATAAATGTAACCTTGTTCACAGAGTTAATCCATGTATCCAAGCTGGGGGTATTTAGTGACATCCATTTTCTGGCAGTAGGAGAATGGTCCAAAAGTAGTAGTTTATATATCAGCTGTTTATTCGCTGTTAAAACATTAATCTGTATCATAATGCCCAAAGTACACAAATATAGTGGGTTCTGAAGTTGAAATTTATAAGCATAACCTATCATTTCAATTATATTTTCCCAAAATGGCTGTATCATTGGACATCTCCACCACATATGAGTAATATCTGCATCCAACATAGGACAACTAGGGCATTTCATGGATGGCCTGAGCCTTGAGCTAAATAGCCACGTAGGAGAGTAATGTATCTGGTGCAAAATGAAGATCTGCCTAACTTTATGCAAAGTATTAACTAGATATTAGATCACTGGGGTCCTACCTCTGGGCCCCCCATCGACCGTGAGAATGGGGACCCCATACCCCCTGCAGTACTCCTGAAATAAACAGAGCGTCAGGGGGTACAGGGCCTCTGTTCTCCTGATCTGTGGGGGTCCCAGCGGCAGGATCACCACAATCTAATAGTTATCTCCTATCCTGTGGATAGGGGATAACTTCAAACAACCGGAATACCCCTTTAAGGTTTCACCACCATGCCAAACAGTACGGTGGAGAGAGGACAACCTAGTCTAGTTCCTCTACCCAGTTGAAAATAATTCAATGGATCCCCTTTTACAAATATTGTATCTTAACATTCGGTTAATAAAAAAAAGTTTAATCCAGGTAATGAATGTCTGACCCAAATCAAATCTTTCTAAAACAACCCAAAGAAACCTTTACTATACACTATAAAAAAAATCCTTAAGAGCATAAGAACATCTAGGGATAGTATTGAGCATGGGTCTCCTCCACCAACCGCCCACCCCTCCTCCCCCACCATTGCAAATTAGCAAAAACCCAATGTATATTATGCAATGTTGATATTTGTGGAATAAGACATCAGAAGTCTTTATGAATGAGGGAACCTATCCCTTTTTTATATTCGGGCTGCAGGTATCTTTGCCAATATCTTAATATCGTTGTATAAGAATGAAATCGCTTCTTCCATTGATTTGGGTAATCTACCCAATTTTTGTGCCAATTTAAATACATTGAGAAGGTTCCCTTTCAGCGCTTTCCTATATTTTTTATGCAGATCAATTTGGCATATGTAATATAGCTCTTTCAATCTGAGCCATAGAGAGTTCCAACATTTTTAATTTGTTCCATATTCAAAGTTATAAGGGAAAATAATAGCATTCTTAATGCAGAATGCTAAGTAAAATAGGGATGGAGGGGTTCAAAAATAAATAAATAATTAAGCTTTAAGCAATGTGTTCACTTCACGCATTGCACTCGCATGGAATTCTTGCCCGTGTGAAAGGGGCCTAAAGCTTAAAGAAATAAATGCTGGGAGTCATAGTTTCACCACAGCTGGAGTGCTGGAGGATAGCCATCACTGCCTTAGGCTACTTTCACACTGGCGTTTCTGGGTCCGCTTGCGAGATCCGTTTCAGGGCTCTCATAAGCGACCCAAAACGGATCAGTTCGGCCCTAATGCATTCTGAATGGATAAGGATCCGTTCAGAATGCATCAGTTTAGGTGTGTTTGGTCTCCGTTCCGCTCTTGAGGCGGACACCAAAATGCTGCTTGCAGCGTTTTGGTGTCCACCTGACGACGCAGAGCCAAACGGATCCGTCCTAACTTACAATGTAAGTCAATGGGGACGGATCCGTTTTCATTGACACAATATGGTACAATTGAAAACGGATCAGTTTTGACTTAGACTTTTTTTATGATGAATAATGCATACGGATCCGTTATGAACGAATACAAGCGTTTGCATTATCGGTGCGGATCCGTCTGTGCAGATACAAGACAGATCCGCACCGAACGCAGGTGTGAAAGTAGCCTTAACTGTATCCAATACCACATACATATCTGCAGTATCAGCATTATCAGAAAAAACGTTTGTGGCCAGGCATTGTGAACATCATCGCGCCTGGCCCTGACTTCTCATGAAGTCTCACTTCTGCTCCGTTCGGTAACTAATGCAGTATAGAAAAGAACTGCCGGTGAGTCTCTTCCATGTACTATACCTGTGTTGGTTACTGAGCAGCACGAGACTTAATGAGAAGTTAGGGTCAGGCGTGATGACACTCACAATGTCTGGTTCTGTCAAATTGCAGGGGACGTTGCAGCACCAGGGAGAACGGAGCCTCTAGGAGTAATGGAAACACCCCCGTTGCTCCTAGAGGCTCATTTGCATATCTAAAACTTCAGCCACATATAAGGATGGGAACAAGACAGATCAAACCTGCTGACCAGTGCACGGGTCTAAGGTCAAACTGTTCTAATGCTATGAAACTGGTGACAGAAGTCCTTTAAATCCTACTTCATTGCATGGACTCAGCACCACCCACTCACAGGGGTGCACCTAGCCTTTCTGCTGCCTGAGGAAAACTGAAACTGCACCACCCCCCAGTACCAATTTCTTAACCTAACCCATTTGCCACAATGAGAGCGCTCATTGTCCATCATGGCCCTTCCGCTGTCCCACTCTGGCCCCTACCTGAGGCGATCGCCTTACCTGGCCTTATTGGTGGTGCACCACTGCCCACTCATATGCCTTAATCAGCCCAAAGAGGGAGGAGTAAGGGAGATGTAGAGAAAAAAAAAACACTTTACTGCCTTCTGAGATTCGCGATCTCAGCAACACGACGAAATCGCGAATGCGTCCGATTTTAAATCACCAGAGCCTTCGCCTGCACAAAAAAGAGTTAAAATCCTTTTTCAAGCCAAAGTAATTCACTCTTGCTAGCACAGCTCACAGATCAGAGGTACAATTAGCACCTCCTTGCCAAAGACTCTTCCTGTCCCTATCAATCTGGTATTCTCCTGACAGAACCTCATAAAAACTCCCTTTCTGTAGTCGGAGCGGCTCCAACCCCAGCAGGAAGCCTCACACCTTAAGCCTCGTCAGAAAGCTTCAAAAGAAAGAACAGATCTGTATCAGACAGTTGGAGGATACAGGGAGAGGGGGCCTCCATTCCATATTTCCCTCATATTTCATAGGATAGGAAAATACGAAATGAATAATGTCTTCAGAAATTGTTCAGATTATTATAACCCACCTTCCAGGAAACCCGCGGGCAAATTAGAGATTCCCGCTCTGAGATATAAAGGTTCTCAGGCACCGTGTATTGTCGTCCAGTCATATTTGGTATCAGATGATTGGACTTACGGGTACGGAGAAATGGGCAAAGCAAAGATTCTGCCAGATTTTCTCCCTATGGGCAAAGGACTGCCCCTGTTCCAGTTACACAAGGCTGGACCTGTACGTGTCATAACCACTCCCTGCTTTAGAGTGGGTAAAAACAGTGACACACTCAGGTCCTGTGTTCTTCACCTACCATCTGACGTCGACTAATATCACGACCGCCCGCTGGACACGGGCACCCCGCCATTTTGGATTATTCCTTACAAAGACTTTGCCTTTTACTGGACACTACCACGGTAATTCTGAACTTACAGACATATTCCCTTCCACCTCTTACCTATTTCTATCCAACCAATCAGTTCGACTGGCAGGTATATTTATCTGTCAGTTTTAATGTATATATTTTTTGTCTATAGTTTTTAGAATAAAACTAACAATTGCATCGTTCCAGTTTTGCCCTTGTTCCTTGATTATCTAGTTTATGCTAAGAACTCTGTCCTCAGAAGAGACATACTACCGCATTGTCTTATTTTTATAAATTGTTGATTGGTTAGCTAGGTTGCAAATAACTGTTTCTTCCCTTTAGGATTAGCTAGCTGGGGTCTCTTCGCAGGGCGGTGCAAGGATTTTTGTCAACACAAGCGAATCTACATTTTGGCACCCCCTCCCCCATCATTTCACATTTCTGCCCCTCATGATTCATGTCCATTTCTTGCCCCCCATCATTTCACATTTCTGCCCCTCATGATTCATATCCATTTCTTGCCCCCCCCATCATTTTTTACATTTCTGCTCCTCATTATTCATATCCCCCCCATGTGCCAATATCATAGTGCCATCCTCTCCCCCTGCCCCCTAATGTGCAAGTATCAAGTGCCTCTCTCCTCCCCCCTCCATGTGCCAGTATCATGGCGCCCAAAAACTTTTCTAAAAGACATGCTAAATTAAATTAAAAATACACCAGGGTCTCGTGTGCTCCCTCAGCCTGTCAGCTGCGTGCCGCTCTGTGACAGAGAGAAGAGAGTGTGAGGGCGGCGTTCGGCCGGGCTGCTTAGCAAACAGGCTCAGCGAGGTAAATGTAAGTGAATTGTTTTCCGCCCAGGCGCCGCCCCCCGTTCTCTGCGCCCTCAAGCAGCCGCTTGGGCTGCCTTATGATAGAGCCGGCCCTGTCTCTTCGCCCCGATTCAATACGAAGAGTGGTGGCAGCAAATTAATCTGATTTCCAGCATGAAATTGATAATTAGATTTTTCCGATTGTATCATGTATGGGCACACCAACCTCACAGTGGATTCGCCTCCAGAAGTCTGTAGTGGATGAGACCTGTATGGCAACTGTGGCATAGTACGATGGGATTGGCGGGTGGTTGTCACACCTTCCCTCCTCCTCTTTTTAAGGTATTATGCCATGATTGATGTAAAAAATGAAAATCAGACATCATATAGTACAACATACAGTATATGACAGTCTCTAACAAAGCTAGAACTAGACCTGTACCTCATATGGATCCACAGATCTCCCTATTTATTGATCCAATTGTTCTGCTAGATTTATTTAAGGGGGTTTATCCTTTCTGCTGCAGCCCTTTCCCTGTAACTGCCACAGCTTCTAACAGAAGATATGGCTGGTGACAGTTGAAGATTTAAACCGAGCACATGCAACCAGATTCAATAATTAATATACATTCAATAGCAGATGATTGATTCCAAGGGCAATTTCTAACACCAGTAAGGAAGTATGGAGGCAGGCTGCAACTTAGCATTTGTGGTTATAAGTGTCAACTGTCAGGTCTAGGCTTTAGCTTTAACTGGCCTAGTAGTAGTCTTGGTTGATGGGTGTCTCAGTCGTAGACCCTCACCTTATAGCATTGTCTTTTATGCATGTTTTTAGTTGTTCACTTGCTTTATGATCACTTTAGTTGTTGTTCTCTCTCTCTCTCTCTCTCTCTCTCTCTAACAGGATCATGAGCTGTGCAGTGTGCTTTCTCTCATCTCTGTCTCCCCCTCCTGGTAAGAATCAGGACCAGCCCACTCCTACCGAGAGGGGAGGAATAGAATGGTTAGCCCCATTCCTGCCAACCATATAATTACTGGAAGTTACAGCCAAATAACATACAATATACACACCAATACATAACTATATACAATAAAACAACAAATGCAAATGCAAGAATGACAACCAGACCGTTATGATGGTATCAAGATTGCAAGTAGAGATGAGCGAATTTTTAAAAAATTTCGGCCGGTTCACAGGATTTTTAGAAAAAAATGTGTTCGATCCGAATTTATTCGTAGCGAATCACGTTAAAAAATTGCTATTTTCTGGCTGTAGAGAGCCTTTATAGTGGTGTAGAACACTGTGCCTTGCAGTAACACGCATAAGGAGTGTGCTAGGGTAGTGAAATAATACTGAGTCCGTATGACATGCACATGTCACTTATTTGGGCAGTGATGGTCAGCTGATTCCACATAGATGTCTACAGAACCTGTTCTATTAAACGCTTATACAAGTAGAGCCCCCCAACAGTGGAGAGGGTGTCAGCAGTAAGTTTGTGTTGACATAACTGATTATTTTGCCCTTCCTCTGATTCGTCAGAACAATAGCCCCCAAAAAACGGATCCTGTCTGTGGAGCAAACGAGGTGCAGAACAGCGTGACACGACTGTGCCCTGCACATGTGGTATGCTGGAGGGGCACTGAATTGTCCCTGCAGTGGAGGCTGAGAACACAGTGGAGGATGAGGAGGCAGAGGCAGACATTGTCGCAGGAACAAAGGCGTGACAACGTGGAGGCGGAGGCATCACCTGGCCAAGTTGCTGGTGTGGCTGTGCAAGAACCACATTCACCCAGTGGGCCGTAAAGGACATGTATTGTCCCTGACCGTAGTTACAGCTCCATACGTCGGCACTGCCGTGCACTTTGGCAGACACCGACAGGCTCAAGGACTGGCCCACCTTCTGTTCTACATGTGTGTGCAGGGCTGGTACTACCTTTTTGGCAAAGAAATGACAGCTTGGGACTCTCCACCTCAGCTCGGCACAAGCCATCAGTTCTCTGAAAGGTGCAGAGTTAACCACTTGGAAAGGGAGGGACTGCAGCATTAGCAACTTGGCCAGGAGCACATTCAGCTTCTGCGCTATTAGATGAGTGCACACATACTGTTGTCTCTTGGCAATCGCTTCGGTGATCGATTGCTGACGGAATGCATGACGAGGAGTAGGAGGGCAAGGAGCAGAAACATCAGGACCAGCAGATGATGGGAATGACACACAGCTCCCTTCGGCTGAGGTGGTGGAGCCTTGACTGCCTGAAATCACCTGTGTGCCACTGGGTGATTCAGCGGTTGCTGCGGCAGGCTGGACCACCACATCGGAGCCACGGTTCTCCCAGGCCACTTTATGGTGACACTGCATATGTTAACACAGGGCCGTGGGGCCAACATTGGCACCCAAGCCAGGCTTCACCTTCTGCCCACAGATTCTACATATGGCCATGTTCACCTCCTCCGGCGGCTAAACAAAAAACTGCCACACCGCCGAGTAGGTGATTTTACCCTCAACACTATGCACTGGTTGACTGCTACCGCTACTGCCTCCATGAACCCATGCACCGCTACCTCCTGGGCAGGTAGGCTCCTGCGAAGTGGGTGGTCTACCCCGGGCACATTTGGCTACTGACCTCCCACTGCTGCCACCCTGCTGACTCCCGGCAACGCTAGCGACTTGCTGGTTCCGCCGCTGCTTAACGGGCAATCTGCCACCCTCTTCTCCTGATGATGAAGTCCCTTCATCAGAGGGGGTGAAGACACGATGACGTAGGTTTGCTACGTCACTCCTCCCTCCGACTGTTCTATCCCGCCGCACTATGCAAGACATGAGCCTCTCTATCTGAACCGTGGGATGCCCCCACCTCTGGGCCCTTTGCGTTCTGCTAGACTGGACTCTCAGCAGATCCCCTGCGTTTGACCACCTTGTCTGGCGGTGTCTGCTTGTTGCCTCGCTCGCAGACGGGGCGGTCGCCCTCCTTCTGATGTTTCAGTCTCCGCTGCTTCCTGCCGCACCCCTCCTTGGATCTTCGGTGTCGGCTGGGACCTGGTTACAGGTTTGAAGTATCGAATATATGTTGCTTCGTGTCCTCCTCTGCCTCCATGTTTGACGCCTCCTCCCCCATACCCTGTGTAATCGTTTTCTCGATCTTCCCGCTTTGTCTATTAATTTATAGGGAATATGGGACAGAAGGTTAAAATTTCTTAACTTTAGAAAGTGTTGCTTAAAACACAATTTAATAATACACGTTCTCCAGGACAAAAGGTTTGGGAAATTGATTGTCCGGGAATTTCTCTCAAAGATTGGGATAATATATTGGTGAATTAAAGTTTAGTTTCTTATCATTTTAATCATGTTTTGGTTCAATTACATAAAGGACACCTTTATGGCTTAATAAATGTGGTTTAAGGGATACTTCTAATTGTCCACGGTGTGATTTATCTGGGGCGGATCACTTGCATATGTTTTGGTCATTTAGAGAGTTGAAACAATATTGTGGGCAATTTATAATTTTATTATCCGGGAATTGAAAGTTGAGATTCCGTTTACGGTGGAATGTTGGGTACTGAGTGTAACGGTCACGTACACACACACACAGGGGGGAGGACAGTGACCACTGCGCTCCACCCTCACCCCTGGCCCTGCCTACTTGCCTTACGAGCCCTGATGACAGGGGACAACTGGACGGCAGTCCCTAACTTAGGATACGTGCGGGAAAGACAGACAAGACAAATAACGGATAGTGAACGGACCGGGTCAAAACCAAGAGGACAACGCAGTACAGAGGTATAAGTAAAGAATGGTCAAGAGAAGCCGGGGTCATAAATACCAGGAGAGTCGAAAAGTACCAAAGGAGTCCGCAAAGAATAGTCAGGTGGAAGCCGAGGTCAAAATACCAGGAGGGATGCGCAGTACAGGAGGAGCAGGCAAAGGATCGTCAGGGAACAGGATCAGGTAAGTATACAGGTATCCAACAAATGCCAGGAACCTAAATTAACAGGCAACCTGTGGCCAGCAGGCTGCCTGTATTTATAGTGGGGAGTGAGGGTCATGTGACGTGGCCAGCGTCACATGACCGACAGACCGACCAGTCAAGCACCGAGTGATCAGCTCGACGCTCAAGGCAGACCTAGGAGCAGGGAGCCTCCCAGCTAGCAAAGCCGCCCTGGGAACGAGGTCAAACATGTTCCTCGCTCCCAAAGCTAGGGGAATGAAATGGACCATCTTGCTAAACCTATCGACCACTACCCAAACCACAGTCTTACCCACCGCCAGCGGTAGGTCAGTTATAAAGTCCATCGAGATATGGGACCAGGGTCTACTGGGAATGGGTAGGGGTCGTAGGACTTGACATCTCTAGTTAGAGTGGGCCACCAATAAGATCTAGAAACGAGATCCTTAGTGCCCTCAACACCCGGATGTCCACAAAAAGCAGAATCGTGACACTCACCCAACAGCTTGAGACGAAATTGTACGGGAACAAACAACTTATCTGTTGGGATGAATACCGGTGACAGATGTTGTTCAGACCTAATGCGAGCCGAGATATCCTGGGTAAGAGCTGCTATGAAGATTTTTGCTGGTAGGATGGATTCAGGTGGTACCTCAGTAGGTTGAAAAGCATGGAAGCTCCGAGATAATGCGCCCGCCTTCACATTTTTACTTCCCGGCCTGAACGTAATGGAAAAATCAAAACGAGTAAAAAACAGAGCCCATCTGGCTTGACGGGGATTCAACCTCTTAGCAGACTCGAGAAACATAAGGTTTTTATGGTCAGTGACAACAGTTACACAATGCCTTGCCCCCTCAAATGCCCATTTAATGGCCAGCAACTCCCTATTCCCTATGTCGTAGTTTCTCTCCGTGGGAGAGAATTTCCTGGAGAAGAAAGCACACGGTCTCAGGTTAGTGAGGCTAGCAGGACCTTGTGAAAGGACTGCTCTTGCGCCGTCCTCGGACGCATCCACCTCCACAATAAAAGGTCTCTCCTGATCAGGCTGGATCAGAATGGGAGCACTACTGAATGCCTTTTTTAATTTTTCAAATGAAGAAATGGCCCCAGTAGACCAATTCTCCAAATCCGCCTCTTTCTTAGTAAGGTCGGTCGACGGTTTAGCAATTACAGAAAAATTCATAATAAATTTACCCATAATAATTGGCGAAACCTAAGAACCGTTGTAAGGCCTTTAAGGATGAAGGTTTTACCCATTCCTTAATTGCTAGTACCTTACCAGGATCCATCTTGAAACGAGAGGAGTCAGAACATGCCCTAGAAACAGAATCTCCTGTACACCAAAGACACATTTCTCTTGCTTAGCGGATAGCTGATTCTCCCTCAACACCTCTAATACTTGTTTAACATCAGACACATGGGATTCGAAGTCAGGAGAGAATATCAAAATGTCGTCAAGATTGACAATAACAAATTTACCTAAGAACTCCCTAAGAATGTCATTCATAAAGTTTTGGAACACAGCTGGGGCATTGCTGAGTCCAAAGGGCATCACCTGATATTCAAAGTGTCCTGCCGGAGTATTGAACGCTGTCTTCCGTTCGTCTCCCTCCTTGATTCGGATTAGATTGTATGCCTCTTTCAGGTCAATCTTGGAAAACCAGGTTGTCCCCAGAACCTGGTTAAATAAATCCGTAATCAATGGGAGGGAGTATCTATTCTGGACAGTGATTTTATTTAATCTCCGGTAATCGATACATGGCCTAAGACCACCACCTTTTTTCTTAACAAAGAAAAACCCCGCCCCCATAGGCGAGATAGAAGGTCTAATATGCCCTTTACCAAGGCTCTCCTAATATAATCTTCCATGGCCTTGCATTCGGGTTTAGAAAGATTATAAATTCACCCCTTAGGAAACTTGGCCCCCTCTACTAGCTCTATATTACAATCATAAGGTCTATGGGGAGGTTGGTGATGAGAATACATCAGAATATTCCCTAACACTTGAGGGCCTCTCTGGAGGATGGCACATTCCATAAAAAGGGTAGCGCGCATAGAATACTGCGATCCGTGCACAATACATGGTGGAAAGCCAGGGAGATTCTAGGCATAAAGGGGTATTCGGATCTTACTCATATCTGGCCGAATTTTATGTATAGGGAAGTGGACAAAGTTGATGGAGTTCAGGTGTGGGAGGCTAAGGGGCTTAAGTATATGAGACAGCTGTTTGATAATAATATCCTTAAGGAATTCATTCAATTACAGCAGGAATTTGGATTGCTGAAGTCCCAATTCTACCTATACTTACAACTTAGACATGCACTGCGAGCTCAAGGACAGGTGGAGGCGGTGGGTCCTGCACAGAAAAATTCAGTAATAGATCTGGTGAAGTCAAGTGGGGGCACAACGGGGGTGATATCCCTAAATTACGCTTGCCTTATGGAAGCACAGTTTAAAAAACAAGTTTTCCCATTATATGAGAAATGGAGGAAGGATGCTCCGGATCTTACAGAGGAGCAGTGGGATACTGTTTTAGAGGATTTTACTAAGGTGGCGGTAAGCGAAGCCCATAGAGTGTCTCAACTCCTGTTACTGCATAGGGTGTATAAGACACCGGTCCTATTAAAGAAGATGGGGTATAGAATAGACGACTGTTGCCCAAGATGCGACGTGGCAAATGCTGATCTTATACACCTAATGTGGAATTGCCCCAGGTTGAGGAGGTATTGGAGGGGAGTAGAGGAGATAATAAAGAATGTATTTGATGTCAGTTTGGATATGACAATTCTGTCATGTATTCTGGGGTATGTGGAATTGCCAGAGGGGATGGCGGAGAAAAGACTGGCAATCCTTCGAGTGCTGTATCAGGCGAGGAAGGTGATAGCATTTCACTGGTTGGATAGACAACCGCCTTCGGTTAGTGAGTTGGAGAATAAGGTACATTTACTGATACGCCTTGAACAATTTGTTTATCATAAAAGGAATAGTCTAAAAAAAATTGAAAAACTTTGGTCACTCTGGATACAACATTATAATATCCAAGTGTGAGAGATTGTATGAGGGTATGAGTAGGGGTGGATGTGAGGTTAAATAGGGAATGTGGTACGAGTCTGGGAAGGCATGGATGAAACGCTATTCTAGGAGGAGTCTGGAATGTATACCTACAAGGTGCCACAGGTGCACATCATTACCCAGGTGTTTATGCACATAGGCAACGACATATAACCCTGTATCGAGCTGTGTGTCACGATTTAATATATGTAACGAACTGAGCTTTTCATTACAATGGAACTCTTGCCTTGAAGGGGAATGTTGGTGGGGTGGGAAGGGAGGGGGGGTTTGGGTGTGATTACATCTACTGTATTGAAAAATTGCTAATAAAAATTATCTGATTTAAAAAAGAATATTCCCTAACAACAGTGGGTAAAGTATCAGACTTTATTGAGACCCCAGCCTGTACCACGGACAAGCAGGAGTCACACTTAGGCCCCCATCTCACCAACTCCCCCTTGGACCAATCTATAGTGGGGTTATGTAGTCGGAGCCAAGGCAACCCTAGTACCACCTCAACCGGTAGGTTCTCCAGGACTAAAAGGGAACATCTCTCTGAGTGGCGCACACCCACGGTTAAATAAATCTCTGAGGTACATGAGCTCACCGTACCACCAATAAGAGGAGTAGCATCAATAGTCATCACATGGATAGGAGTTGGTAAAGCAAACATTGGAATACCCAATCTTACAGCATACTCAGAGTCAATAAAGCTGGCCGCTGAGCCAGAATCAATAAAGGCCTTACCCGGCCATTTATCTACCCCCAGAGAATTTGTAATGGGTACCAAAAGCTTACATTTAGAAAAATCAGGGTGTACCTGGTTTAGGTTGCCTTGCCTTAGGAGACTTGACAGAGAGGACCTTCTTAGGACACTGGTTGATCCAATGGTCAGGATCTCCACAGTAAAAGCATTCTCCACGTCTGCGGCGAAGATTCCCTAGGGTCATGCCGAACTGCATGGCTTCCTCAGTGGAGACCTCAGCATTGTCTCTGGGATAGGCCTCTGGCTGGACCATCATCTGGGAAGAAAACTGTCGTTCCTGACGTCTCTCTCTAACCAGTCGTTCAAGTCGGACAACAAGGGTCATCATCTCCTCTAAGGTCTCTGGAAGTTGATAACTGACTAGAAGATCCTTTATATTATCAGACAGACCTGACCTGAACTGACTCTTCAGGGCTGGTTCGTTCCATTCTGAGGGGACACACCACCTTCTGAATTGGGTGCAATAATCCTCCGCAGGTAGATTGCCCTGAACCAGTGTCCTTTAGTTAAACAACTGGCGCCAGCAGGTAAAGAGAACGCCCAGTCCTGGGGATCACCCTGTAGTCGGGAAATGATAACGCCCACGCGCTGACTCTCGGGGCCAGAGGACATGGGGTGCAAACGGAAGTAAAGTCTGCAACTCTCCTTAAAAGAGAGAAACCTCTTCCGGTCTCCAGAAAAGGGTTCTGGGAGCTTAATCTGGGGCTCAAAATGCGGACTGGAGTCCTGAGGAGTGGAAGAACCTTGCCCTAACTCAAAAGAACTGAGTTTTTCCCCTAGCTCCTGCACCATCTGCGTCAGATTAGAGACATGGTCAGTCAGGGTCACCAGAGGATTCATTATACAGTGGTTATTGGGCCTGTTAATCTGTAACGGTCACGTACACACACACACACAGGGGGGAGCATAGTGACCACTGCACTCCACCCTCACCCCTGGCCCTGCCTACTTGCCTCACGAGTCCTGATGACAGGGGAAAACTGGACGGCAGTCCCTAACTTAGGATACGTGCGGGACAGACAGACAAGACAAATAACGGATAGTGAACGGACCAGGTCAAAACCAAGAGGACAACGCAGTACAGAGGCATAAGCAAAGAATGGTCAGGAGAAGCCGGGGTCATAAATACCAGGAGAGTCGAGAAGTACCAAAGGAGTCCGCAAAGAATAGTCAGGTGGAAGCCGAGGTCAAAATACCAGGAGGGATGCGCAGTACAGGAGGAGCAGGCAAAGGATCGTCAGGGAACAGGATCAGGTAAGTATACAGGTATCCAACAAATGCCAGGAACCTAAATTAACAGGCAACCTGTGGCCAGCAGGCTGCCTGTATTTATAGTGGGGAGTGAGGGTCATGTGACGTGGCCAGCGTCAAATGACCGACAGACCGACCAGTCGAGCACCGAAAGATCAGCTCGGCGCTCAAGGCAGACCTAGGAGCAGGGAGCCTCCCAGCTAGCAAAGCCGCCCTGGGAACGAGGTCAAACAGAGATCCTCGCTCCCGAAGCGAAGCAGCAGGTCTGCGGCTGATGGGAGACCAAGTGCGCCTTCGGCACCCCGTTACACTGAGTGACCTCACCAAGGTAAAATGTCCAAAATATAAAAGGATTCTTTTGATTAAAATAATGTTCTTGGCAAGACTTTGGATTGCTAGGGTTTGGTTTTCTCGAAATACTCCAAGTATTACTTCATGGGTTAACCTGGTTAATAAGATTAAGAGATATGAAAACATTCTATATAAGCAGAGAAATACTGAGGAAAAATGGACTAAAATTTTGGGAGAATGGAAGTTTTAAGGTTTTCCTGCCTACACTCCCTCATCATTCCCCCCTTTTTCGCTTATTGATGGGGGGGGGGGGGGGAGACGCATCACAAGGGAGAGGGTTGGTTGGGTATGATCAAGGGGATAGGGTTGATTAGGGGGAAAATAATATAATAGTGTTTTGTTTTTCGTGAATTGTATTGTTTGAATTTCTAATAACATTTTAAAGGGAACCTGTCACCTGGATTTTGTGTATAGAGCTGAGGACATGGGTAGCTAGATGGCCGCTAGCACATCCGCAATACCCAGTCCCCATAGCTCTGTGTGCTTTT
Organism: Bufo gargarizans; assembly: GCF_014858855.1. Taxonomy (NCBI): domain Eukaryota; kingdom Metazoa; phylum Chordata; class Amphibia; order Anura; family Bufonidae; genus Bufo; species Bufo gargarizans. The sequence goes on from NC_058085.1 coordinate 109,473,552, forward strand.
ATTGTGTAAAAAAAAATCGATTTGATACATATGCAAATTAACCTGAGAAGAGTCCTGTCCCTGACTCATCTCACATACAGGACTCATCTCAGGTTAATTTGCATATGTATCAAATTGTGTTTTTTTTTACACAATAAAAGCACACAGAGCTATGGGGACTGGGTATTGTGGATGTGCTAGCGGCCATCTAGCTACCCATGTCCTCAGCTCTATACCCAAAATCCAGGTGACGGGTTCCCTTTAAGTAAAAAATAAAGAGTAGCATATCACACACAGAGTGAAAGGAGCAGGATTCCTCAGCAGTAAAGATTATTTCACGAGAGGAGTGTGCTGATCTTGTTGAAGATTGTGCACTAAGATTTACAAGGTGGAAAGAGCAGGGTCCCCAGCAGCACAGAGTATTTCAGGAGTGTGCCAGTTGTGTTGGAAAGGACAGACAGGATTACTGGTTCTCAAAAAGCTTAGAATCAACGTTGAAAAATATAGGGCATCAGAGGTGTGTGAGGACGCCATCATGATAGGACGGGTACGCCATCCAGGGCAGTTTGTATATGTGGGCGACATACAGAATATAACCAGGAAACAGATTGAAGAATGGGGACAATTCGATCTGATAATTGGCGGCAGTCCTTGTAATGGCTTATCTGTGGTTAACCCGCACCAGAAAGGCCTTGATGGGGGCAGTGGACAATAGTTTTTTTGACTTTCCACAATTACTCAATAAAATGTTGCCTAAGACAGAAGAGAATCGTCCTTCTGGTTATTCGAGAACTTGGTTGCAATAAGCATTCCAAAAAACATTTTCTCTCAACCTGGAGACGAAACCTGTCAATATTGATGCAAGTGCGGTATCTACTGCTCATCGAGCCAAATACTACTGGGGGAACCTGCCTGGCATGAACAGAGAGCTGAGCCCACAGCATACAATACTTCTCTGGCTGAGGGAATAGAAATGGACAGAGGCAGGTTGAGGACCGGTGAGGGCACAGGGTCTGCTCCCGGGCCATGCGAACTAAGGGTTGTGTCTGACGAACCCACAGACTTTTGGCTGGGGGTGTCTGATGTCACTTTGGACAAAGTGGATGACCGAGTCAACCATTCAAGAAGAGCTAGGTTGCTGGTCAAGACACGACCGCTAGATGACACTGGGAGTTCAGGCCTCTCGCTGCGACCCCTGCTGCCACGTCCCCTTACTCTGCTGTGACCAGTGCATGCACCAGAAACATTTAGTTCACTGCCACTCCCCTGTGCAGGGCCTGGCACTTCTCTGTCTGACATACTGTTAGATCAAATAAATAAAAAGGAAATTAAAACACCCCAAAAAATTCACTTCACCACACAACGGCTAATAAGCCCTTTTTTCCCCACTAATACACACAAAAAAGGGCTTTAGAACATATAACTGCACTGTTGAATGGCAAATATATATATATATATTTTTCCCACTAATACACACTACAAAAGGCTTTAGAACATATAACTGCACCGCTGAACAGCAAATATATTATTTTTTTTGCCACTAATACACGCCACAAAAGACTTTAGAACATATAACTGCACCGCTGAACGGCAAATATGTTTTTTCTTTTGCCACTAATACATGCCACAAAAGGCATTAGAACATATAACTGCACCGCTGAATGGCACATATATTTTACTTTTGCCACTAATACATGCCACAAAAAGCTTTAGAACATATAACTGCACCGCTGAACGGCATATCTATTATACTTTTGCCACTAATACATGACAAAAAGGGCTGTAATTTTCTCACTTCACCACACAACGGCTAATAAGCCCTTTTCCCCACTAATACAAGCCAAAAATGCTTTAGAACATATAACTGCACCACACAAGGGCAAATAAGACGTAGAAATATTTCCTTGTAATGAACCCTGTTAATGGCTGTAACACCCCAATAACAAGAACGGTTTGCTGGAATTACAAAGACGTATAATGGGAATTTGGGTGCCCAGTCAGTGCAGCAAGGTGTAATAGGATTGTTTCTATTACCCAGGCTGTAACCTCCCCTAATAAACCCTGTTCAACATAAAAGCTGTGTAATTATTCCTCCCTATCCTTTCCCTATAACTTGAATAATCTTTCCCTGCACTTGTAAATCGTTTTTTTTAGCACAATGAAAGTTTTTGTAGCACTGTCCCTAAGTGCCTGCTGATGTCTCTCCCTGCACTAAGTACACTGGAAAATGGCAGAATCCAAGATGGCTGAGGCTATTTATAGGACTGTGACATCACAGGGCTGGCTGGCTGCTGATTGGCTGCATGCGTGGCATTATGGGTGATCCCGCCTTCCCAGAGTTCCTTCTCCATGTCCTCACACGTGCAGCAGTTTTTTTACAGAAATTTGGATCGAATTCTACTTCGTCAGCTTCGATTCGCTCATCTCTAATTGCAAGAAATATTCCCCCCCCAAATGTCAAAGTTTAAAGAGCGTCTTAACATATAAATAAATAATATCAGTCGCCAGAGAATGACTTTAGTGCCTCTATTGCAGCTACTGATGAAGAATGCTGCAATCCTTTGAAACGCGTATGGTTATCCAAGCCCTGAGAAGCGCTTCCAAACTCCCCTGCACCATCAGGCTGCCTCCATCCATTGACAACATCGTGAAGTAAATCGCCCAAAAGAAGCATGCGTCAAACTGCCGCATGTGGCAAGAACGCCAGACACAGTCAGCAGCCCTCTGATCAGAGGAAAAGACAGCAACATTCGCATCGACAGACCGATCCACAAACAGCAGCTCTTCGCGGTCACCGCATCCATCTGCAACCGCGCTGCCAGCCCACGTCTACCCATAACCGCACTAAGCATCCACAGCACACAGAGGATCCTGCGCGGAGACACCCACATAGAAGAACTGATGATCCTCCAGAAAGGTAACAGCGACCAGATAGCCAATTTAAGGTGGGACGCCACCAGGCACTGGTTCGCTGAAAATAACTTTTGCATAGCTGTGTATACACATACATCGGATCTGGAATGCTGCCTGATATATTTTTTTAAACCTGTCACAATTTAGATCTTTGTACTAACTTTTTACTTATTTTAATCAACTGAATCCATCTCAGACTATTGACTATATTTGTCTAATATTTAAAGTTCTTCATACCATGATTCTGGACTTATAGCCCAATACAGGGTGTTTTATCATCACATTTTCACATTATTTTTCTTTATTCATGTATCCATTCATCTATTTTACACCACCCACTCCTATGACCTATATTAATAACATTTTTATTACTACCCAAATAAATATAGTTTTTATGATATACACACTATCCCTTCTCCTTTGTTGATATCTGCTGGTGACCTCATATAGAGTGCCTGTCCTCCTATGTTCCTATTGGTTCTGACCCTTTATCTTTTCTGCAAGGCCATACAAAACTAAAGTCAGGCTTACTTTTGGTGCAAAATGCAGCTTTACATGCTAACATATGATCATGCATTATGTCAGCAAACAAACATACAAGAGAGCAAGTCACTCTGCGGTCTGATTTAACGTCGCTAGGCTGGGTACCCATCATGTTTTGTCCTATGTTTAATGTATACAACAAAAGGCTACGTTAAGTGGATGCTTCCGATGGATGCCATACAGTGCTGTCCGCCACCACAGAGTTCCATTGTAAAAAATATATATATATCGTATATGTTAATGTATAACATTTTTTACTGGAATCTGCAGGATGCAAAGGCGTAGTGCACAACGCTTTTGAACCCTTTTTCGCCAGCGTATATGTTAAACCTAGGGCAAAAACATGATATGAACCCAGCCTCACAGCCTAAAAATTATACAAAAGCGTAGTAAACTAGTAAAAAATAGTAAAAAAGTATACATTAACATATACCTTTTTCATTACAATAGAACTCTGGACTCTGCAGGATGGAAAGGGGTAGTGTACTACATTTTTTAACCCTTTTCCCCCATGGTATATGTTAAACGTAGGGCAAAAACGTGATGTGAAACCAGCCTAAAAATTATACAAAAGTGCAGTAAACTAGTCAAAAAGTATACCTTGACATATATGGTACCTTTTTCTTTACAATTGAACTCTATGGTGACAGATTCCACTGTATGGCATCCATTTAACATATATATGTTTTTGTATACATTAAACATTAGACAATAACGTGATGTGAAGCCAGCGTAACTGCTGTGTGACAACTTAAAGGGGTTCTGCACTTTCATTTAACTAATGATCTATCCTCTGGATAGATCATCAGCTTCTGATCGGCGGGGGTCTGACACCTGGGACCCCCGCCGATCAGCTGTTTGAGGAGGCAGCGGCGCTGGCAGTAGCGCTGCGGCCTTCTCACTGTTTACCGCCGGCCCACTGACGTCACGACTAGTATCAACTAGCGTGGGCGCGGCTAAGCTCCATTCAAGTGAACAGAGCTTAGCCCCGCCCACGCTAGTTGATACTAATCATGACGTCAGTGGGCCAGCGGTAAACAGTGAGAAAGCCGAGGCGCTGCCGGAGCGCCGCTGCCTTTTCAAACAGCTAATCGGCAGGGGTCCTGGGTGTCGGACCCCCGCCGATCAGAAGCTGATGATCTATCCAGAGGATAGATCATCAGTTACATTAAAGTGCAGAACCCCTTTAAGTGCTTCGCTCTATCCACTCTTACTGCTCTTATTTTCAGGCCTCTCATCTGTAACGGAATTGCTCTCTCCACATATCACCTCCTCCACCAACTCTCGGTGCAATCTATTCTGGCTCCATCGGCTCCAAGTTTTGCCTGCTGCTCCAGCACTTGAAGAGGTGACACAACGTGCAGCGTCTCATGACACGCCGTCATCCCACATCACCATAGAATTTATTTTCAGAGTTGCAAATGTACACTTCATGGTAACACTAGACAGTGACGTGAAGGTTGGTACAGACATATACCGTACCACTTGTGTGTCCATACCAGGGATAAGCATCCTCTGGCACTGTGCATGCTGGGAGTTGTAGTTTCACAAGACCTGGAGTCTCAAAGGTTGCTGACCCCTGGTCTATACCCTCAAGTGTCCTCTCTATTTGCTTGCGGGGTACACACCATTGTTTCCAAACCAATATGCAGCTATATAATAAAATTATGAGCTCAACAATCTGATAAGGTGTAGAATCAATTTCGTTGTTATGGATATAGATATCACTTGATGGTTATTATTTATGGCGTGAAATGAAGGTGTGATGACCAGACACTGAGAGGATTTAGTATACCCATCCTCTTCTTGGTGCTGAAGTCGACATTGTGGTTATATATGTGATGTACGTATTTATGAGTGTGGTTACATATTTGTGTTTGTGCCTTTTACGTGTGTATCTGTGCCTTTTTTGGGTATCTTTATGTCAATCTGTATATCTCAGCCTGTGTCTGCTTCCTGCCCCCTCCCTTTCGCACCATCTGGAAGTCATGTGATTTCTCCGATATTTACTTGTAAGCAGACCTCCCCCCCTTTACCTGTACTCATCAAGTGCATCATTGCTGCACATAGGGCAGGAACTATGACTGAAAATACATCCGCGCATCATAAACAAGGATAGAAAGCAGAATAGACATTAGTAGGCTAATAAGAACCCAGCAATGGTTGTCTTATAAAAGTCTGATATACAGTACTCCGTGTCACAATTTTGGTGCTGACTTCACAGACTGTGGGTAAAATGAAATGGCTAGTTAGAGCCACTTATCCATATATGCTTGCTATTCACATACAGTGCCTTGCAAAAGTATTCACCCCCCTTGACTTTTTCGTATTTTGGTGCCTCACAGCCTGGAATTAACATGGATTGTTTGAGGATTTGCATCATTTCATTTACAGAAAATGCCCACAACTTTGAAGATGTTTTTATTTATTTATTGTGAAGCAAACAACAAATATGACAAAATAACTGAAAAAGTCAATGTGCCTAACTATTCACCCCCCTAAAGTCAATACTTTGTAGAGCCACCTTTTGCGGCAATCACAGCTCCAAGTCGCTTTGGATAAGTCTCTATGAGCTTGCCACATCTTACCACTGGGATTTTTGCCCATTCCTCCTTGCAAAACTGCTCCAGCTCCTTCAAGTTGGATGGTTTGCGCTTGTGAACAGCAATCTTTAAGTCTGACCACTGATTTTCTATTGGATTGAGATCTGGGCTTTGACTAGGCCATTCCAACACATTTACATGTTTCCACTGAAACCAGTCAAGTGTTGCTTTAGCAGTGTGTTTGGGGTCATTGTCCTGCTGGTAAGTTAATCTCCGTCCTAGCCTCAAATCACGCACAGAGTGGTACATGTTTTGCTCAAGAATATCCCTGTATTTAGCACCATCCATCTTTCCCTCAACTCTGACCAATTTCCCAGTCCTGGCTGCTGAAAAACATCCCCACAGCATGATGCTGCCCCCACCATGTTTCACTGTTGGGATAGTATTCTTTGGGTGATGTGATGTGTTGGGTTTGCGCCAGACATAGCGTTTTGTTTGATGGCCAAAAAGTTCATTCTTAGTCTCATCAGACCAGAGCACCTTCCTCCATACATTTGGGGAGTCTCCCACATGCCTTTTCCCAAACTCAAAACGTGCCTTTTTGTTTTTAGCTGAAAGTAATGGCTTTCTTCTGACCACTCTGCCGTAAAGCCTAACTCTATGGAGCTTACGGCTTATTGTCGTCCCAGGTACAGAAACTCCAGTCTCTGCTGTGGAACTCTGCGGCTCCTCCAGGGTTACCTTAGGTCTTTGTGCTGCCTCTCTGATTAATGCCCTCCTTGCCCGGTTTGTGAGTTTTGGTGGGTGGTCGTCTCTTGGCAGGTTTGCTGTTGTGCCATGTTCTTTCCATTTAATTATGATAGATTTGATGGTGCTCCTGGGGATTATCAAAGATTTGGATATTTTTTTATAACCTAACCCTGACTTGTACTTCTCAACAACATTGTCCCTTACTTGTTTGGAGAGTTCCTTGGTCTTCATGACGGTGTTTGGTTAGTGATGCCTCTTGCTTAGGTTTTGCAGCCTCTGGGGTCTTTCAAAAAAGGTGTGTATATGTAATGACAGATCATGTGACACTTAGATTCCACACAGGTGGACATCATTTCATTAATTATGTAACTTCTGAAGGTAATTGGTTGCACCAGAGCTTTTTATGGACGTCCTAACAAAGGGGGTGAATACATACGCACATGCCAATTTTCTGTTTTCTATTTCTAAACAATAGTTTTATTTATATTTATTTCTCATTTCACTTCACCAACTTAGACTATTGTGTTCTGATCCATCACATAAAATTCAGATTAACAAAACATTGAACTTAAGGCTGTAATGTACCAAAATACGAAAAAAGTCAATTGGGGTGAATACACCTGCCAGTACCTTTTTTGTGAGGTTCAAAACAGAAAAATACAGGGCTTGTCCTAACCTCTTGATGAGTTCATCCACCTGGAGCATGGTATGCGCATCAAATTTGGAAACCTCGTTAAATTTTCAAAAGTCGTTACAAAATCGCAACGTCCCATCCGGCTTGGGTATCAATACTATAGGACTGGCCCACTCACTTTTTGACTCCTCAATGACATCTAGCTGCAACATTAGCTGCACCTCCGCCGATATGGCTTGTCACCGAGCCTCGGGCACCCAGTATGGTTTTAATCTGACTTTTGCCTGAGGCTCAGTGACAATGTCATGCTGGATTATGGAAGTGCGTCCAGGGAGGTCCAAGAACACATCCGTGTTCCGACTAACGCACTCTCTGGCCTCCTGAGTCTGTTTAGAGGAGAGGCTGTCAGCAATTTTTACTGTGGCAGCCTCCTCCCTTGCATCAGACAGAGGGGCTGGTACCTCTTCTCCTAAAAAACCCGGCCGCGGACTGTCTTCTGTACAGGTTTCCCTATCTTTCCATGGTTTGAGTAAATTCACATGGTAAACCTGCTCCGGCTTTCGCCGCCCTGGCTATTGTACCTTGTAGTTTACATCTACAATTTTCTCGAGTACCTCGTAGGGCCCCTGCCAACTTACAATCCACGGTCGGCACCAGAACCAAAACCTGATCACCCGGGTTAAAGATCCGGACCTGAGCCTGCTGATTGTAGACCCGACTCTGGGCTGGCTGAGCTCCCTCCATATGCTCCCTAACAAGAGGCAACACTGTCTCTATCCGATCTTGCATTTGAGTAACGTACTCAATGACACTTTTATGTGGAGTGGGTTGTTGTTCCCACGCGTCTTTGGACACGTCTAAGAGACCGCGAGGGTGTCTGCCATATAGAAGTTCAAAGGGCAAGAACCCAGTAGAGGCCTGGGGTACCTCTCGCACTGTGAACATGAGATAGGGCAGAAGGAGGTCCCAGTCCTTCCCATCTTTAGACACTACCTTTTTCAAAATATATTTTAATGTTTGGTTAAACCGTTCTACCAGACTGTCCGTTAGCGGATGGTAAACGGACGTCCGTAGTTGTTTTATATGCAGCATCTTACGGAGTTCCCTCATCACCTTGGACATAAAAGGGGTCCCTTGGTTGGTCAGTACCTCTTTAGATAGTCCTACTCGGAAAAACATCTCCATTAACTCCTTAGCTAGGAGTTTGGCCGAGGTATATCGCAGTGGCAGCACCTCCAGGTACCGATTGGCGTAGTCTAGAATGACTAATATGTGTTGATGCCCTCTGGTGGACTTCGGTACTGGGCCTATGAGGTCCATAGCTATTCGGTCAAACGGTACTTTGATAATCTGGAGAGGTACTAGGGGACTACGGAAATGTGGCTGGGGGCTAGTTATCTGGCAGGTCGGGCAAGACTTACAAAACTCTTCCACTTCTTTGAATATGCTGGGCCAGTAAAACCGCTGTAGAATACGATCCTGAGTTTTCTGCAGTCCCAGGTGACCCCTGAGAACATGTTGGTGGGCTATATCCAACACAAGTTTGCGATAAGTCTTGGGGACCACCAACTTTTCAATAGGTTCACTCCGTAGTTGGTTTACCTGATACAACATATCTTGATGAACCACAAAATGGGGAAACACTGACTCTGCCTTATCTACTATTAACACATTTTCCCAGGAGCAGGATAGGGTTGGGTCCCGATGTTGGGCGGTACCAAAATTATCCCCGGAGACATTGAGGTCTGACAATTCAGGACCCGGCGGCAAGTCCTCCATGACTCCCACCATCACACTTAGGGTTGTCTCTCCCTCTTCTACCGAAGTGGCGGTCACCCCTACCGCTGGCCCTTCAGTTTCAGGTTCCCAGGGTTCTGGTCTCCCCCCTGAGCCGGGCCACTCTAGGGTTACCCCTGTCTAATGGGTATCAGTCACTCTCATAGCAGGCCACAGTGCTGGGAAGCCCGGGAAGTCTCTCCCTATTATGAGTTCATAATGTAAATTGGTGGCGACGGCGCAGCGCATGCGCAGTGTCGGCATCATGTTCATTCCCTGTACTGGCATCAGCACAGGGAACGAACTACGCATGCGCTAGCTCGCGCATCACAAGATTTCAGCACTCCAGCTCTGTGACGTCAGCCAGCAAGGAGGAGATTCGGAGGACGCGGGGCTTGACTCATTTCCGGCTACAGGACTCATATCAGGTCATTTGCATATCAATCAAAACGTTTTTTTAACACAATTAAAGCGCAGAAAGCTATGGGACCGGGGTACTGCAGATGTGCTAGTGGCCATCTAGCAGCCCATGTCCCCAGCTCTATGTGCAAAATCATAGTGACAGGTTTCCTTTAACCGGGCTGAGCCCGCGAGACCTCAGTATTATCATCTGTTACACCGGTTGCAAAAATGGCTGCAGCCTGACATGCTAAATTCCACTGCTATGCTGGACTGTCTGTTGGCTGATGTATTCTGGAGGGCTTTGCCGTACCCTCTCCAGCACTGGATCGGCCAGGTGTCTCCTGGTAATGCCCTTGAGATGGTCGACCTGGTGGAGCGCTATGAGGCTACCAGGACTTTATGCTTGACTCATCTCCGGCTACAGGACTCATATCAGGTCATTTGCATATCAATCAAAACGTTTTTTTAACACAATAAAAGCGCAGAGAGCTATGGGACCTGGGTACTGCAGATGTGCTAGTGGCCATCTAGCAGCCCATGTCCCCAGCTCTCTGTGCAAAATCATGGTGACAGGTTCCCTTTAAACTCCCACTGATGCACCTGCTGGGCCTGGACCAACACATTCACCCCCAGTCTTGCCAGAATCTCACCCTTTACTGTCATGTAATCGGCCACTTGATCATCTGGTAAGTCGAAAAACACCTGCTGGGGTCCGGATGCCAGGAACGGAGCAACGACCTCAGTCCACTGATCTCGGGGTAGTTTCTCCCTCACAGCAACCTTTTCGAACACCGCCAGTTAGGTCTCAACATCGTCCGAAGGGGTCTTCCTAGGGATCACAGCACGGACCGCTTTTCGGGCATCGTTGACGCTCTGGGATGCTCCTGCCGCTTGTAAAGTCATCACATGTTGCTATAGCAGCTGGTTGGTTTCCTGCTGCTGCTAATTAGCCTCTCGCTGTTGGAAGTTAGCCTCCACGAGGGCTTTCACGACAGCTTCCATCTTGTCGAGAGACACGGGTTGTAATCTCGCTGGTTCGATGTAAGACATACAACCGTGCCAGGAAAAACTAAAATATTTCGGCCTTCAAGCCAGCCTCACTCCACTTGCCCGCATCCACCACCAATTAAGGGGACTCGCTCTGGTAGACAGGATTAGCGGGCACAGTTTACAGGCAACAACAACAAGTTCTTTGGATCAAACAGTTCAGTGTTTTTTCACACTTTAGGCACGTGACAAAACAAACAGTCATATTCAAACAAAAAGTCACCTTTCGGTGTTGGTGGTAATTCACACCATGTGGAAATTCTGACTCAAAGAGTCCTTGCTGATAGCAACACCAACCTGTTTTTACGCCAAACAAGTAGCAAGCTTCATCCAGACACAAGGCTCCCAGATCCCATCACAGAGACCTGGCTTCTGAGCCCAGCTGCTTATTTAAGGACAGCCAGGTGCTGCCAAAACCCGGACCGGCATTTGACCTCACCTGGCTGTAAATCAGCCCAGAAGCACATGCTGGGAGGAAAATACCTGTTTTCCCAGACAAAACCTCTCACTGTGTCACAGTAAGGATTATACAACATCCAAATCTTTAGAATTCCTTCTTAAAAGGGTTTTCTCGTGATTAATTTAATAAATGAAAATCAAACCACATCTAATACATGACAATCTCTTTCTAACAAACTTAGAACCAGCCCTGTACCATACATGGATCCAGAGATCTCTATTTCATTGCTCCAATCACTCTCCAAGATTTATTTCAAGCTGGCAGCTAAGTGGGCATGCCCTTCCTCAGGGTGTGTGTTGTTTTTTCAGCTGGGGGCAGTACTGAACAGGTGGACAACAAAATCAGAAAAAGAACAAACAGCAGGTGGCACTATATTTAATTAGAAACAATTACAGAAGTATTCAGATCCAGGTGCTGTTTTGAAAGATGTATAAGATTTTCCATGGGTACTCAACTGTGGTCCAGCAGCAGAATGGAAACAGTAATTGATTGGACCCCACAGACCTGCTGTCATAGATGCATTGAAGGAGGGCTGTGTCCCCTGCAATGCATTTATGACAGCAGAGATCACAATAATGCCTTTACAGGTGTCACTTTGGGGTAGAGGATTGTAATTAGATTCTCATAATGAGCTGCCAGACAGTTCATAATGGCCACCAGCCTCTATGTGTGTACGCAGCTGCCCATTGTTTCCTCCCTGTTTTGGTGGCTCCATTACAAGTTTTCCCCACTAGAACTATGCTACAAGCAAGGACGTCACTGCCTGGGCAGGTAAGTACAAATCAGCCACTTACAAAGTTAGGTTTGCAAAGAAACAGTGGTGTGTTAAAAGAGGTGTCCTTGGTGACCAACCATAATGTTAGGATGGGTCGTAGTGGTGCAGTGGAGGGAATGTCTGAGGTTTCACTGAACAGAGTAAGCATTATCGTGTAGTGATGGCAGTCCTGTGTCAAATGTGATGACCTGTCCTGTGGCCACGTGTCTCTAGATGTGCCTATAAACAATGAGCATATGGAGCCTGTGCTGTTACATGAGCAGGCCTCATGCACATAACTGTATCTTAGGTCTGTGTCCAATCCTCATTTTTCTGCGGATCACACTCGGACCCATTAATTTCTAGGGGGCTGAAAAAAATGCAGACAGCACGTGTATATCCGTGTGATGTCCGCACCCGGGCAGCTGTTCTGCAAATTATAGAACATGTCCTATTCTTGTCCATTTAAAAACTGCTGCATACACACGGCCGGTATCCATATTTTACGAATCAGCGGTTTGCACACTGCGAATGCATGCAGTCATGTGCATGAGGTCTAAAGTAGTTTTTCCAGGTTCCTAATAGTGATAATCTATCCTATATAATAATTTATGAATATCCGATCAGAGGAGGTCCATCACCTGGTAACCAATGAACTGTTCTCTGCAGTCGCCCACACCACAACTAGCACTTTTAATGAAGCTGGAAGCACAACTGCATTCAAAGTGTATTGGCTATGCTGGGCTATGTTTTACTGGAGCAGTCAGAGCATTACATGTGGCGGTGCCTGGAACTGAAGGGCTGAAAAGCAATAAGGAATATTTTTATATATTTTTTGTGTCTGGTCTAGGGTCTAAATTAATTTAGGGGTCTGATCTTGTGTCTAATTAATTATAGGGGTCTGACCTGAATTAATTTTAGGGATCTAGCTTGGAGTCTGATTCATTTTAGGGGCTGGAGTGAGGTCTGAATAAATACATAATTATTGGTCCAGGCTCTGATTAACTTTTGGAGATCTGGTCTGGGGTCTGATTAAATTTTAGAGGTCTGGTTTGGGGAGTGATTAATTTTTGAAGATCTGGGCTAAGATCTGAATTAAATTTAGAGTCTGGTTTGGGGTCTCATATAGTCAAAATGAGTTTAGGGGTCTACGTTCTAAATTGAAAGGGGTATTCCCATCTCAGACATTGATGGCATATCGCTAGGATGCACTGTCCATTCACTTTTATGGGACTTCTGAAAACAGTGGAATTCGCTCACTTGGCTATTCTTGGAACTCCCATAGAAATGTGCGGCATGCTCTCCTTAACTTTGAGGGTCCAGTTCTGGAAATTAGAATGGGTCCCAGAGGTGGAATACTCACCTATGTCACATTGATGGCATATGGTAGTGGTATGCCATCAATGTCCCAGATGGGAATACCCCTTTAACCCCTTAGGGACGCATGACGTACCAGTACGGCATGTTTCCCAAGTCCTTAAGGACCCATGCCGTACCGGTACATCATGGCTTTAAATCGCGATTCCGGCGCCGCGGGGGTTAATCGGAACGGGAATGCTGGCTGAAATCATTCAGCCGGCATCCTGTAACAACGCAGGGGAAGGGGTCCCCCGTATCGGCGATCGCAGAAAACCGCAGGTCAATTCAGACCTGCGGTTTTCTGCGTTTCCGGTCCATTCGGGTCTCCGGTGACCCGATGAACCGGAAAAAGACTGTGATCGGTGGCGTGATTACACACCACCAATCACAGTCCGTGCATTCGGAGAGGCGGTGGTGCTGAATGCCGCTGTCCAGGGTGCTGATTGGTGCAGGGGAGAGAGGCGCTAGATTCAAACTTCCTGCGCTCCTCTCTCCCCTCCTCTTCCTGTTCTGCACGAGCACCCTGCAGCACCGTTCAGCACCAGCTCCTGAGTCCTCCCTAATCGCCATCCATCACCCTCCTGCACCCATCGCCATCCAGGTAGGTTAGGGTCAGTGAGGGAGAGGCACCGTTAGGCAGGGAGAGAAGGGAAAAGTTAGTTAGGAAAAAAAAAAAAAAGCACTATTATCTAAACTTTCTGTGTTCAATCTTTCAGACCCCAGACCCCCCTGCCACCAGCCTCAGTTTCCTCCAATACATTCCCACAAAGCGGGCGAGGTATGGCGTGAAGCTATACAAAATTTGTGAGAGTACCTCAGGGTACACTTACAAATTTCGTGTGTACGAGGGGCAAGATTCCCGTATTCAACCCCCAGAATGTCCCCCCACTCTGGGTGTTAGCGGGAAACTCGTGTGGGACCTTATGCACCCACTGCTGGATAATAGTTACCAATTGTAAGTGGATAACTTTTATACCAGCATTCCCTTGTTCAGGTCCCTTGCCGCCGGATCCACGTTCGCTTGTGGGACCGTGCGGAAAAATCAACACGGCCTTCCTGCCCACCCCCTCCAGGTACCTATCCCCAGGGGTGGGACCCGTGCACTTACCAGTGGAAACCTGTTACTGGTCAGGTATAAGGACAAGAGGTATGTCCTTATGCTGTCCACAATCCACGGTAACAGCACCATCCCCGTCTCTGTGCGAGGTACCGCTGCAATGGTCCTCAAGCCCGATTGTATCGTCGACTACAATCGGTATATGGGAGGAGTTGATCTCTCTGATCAAGTCCTCAAGCCATATAATGCCATGCGCAAAACCCGGGCATGGTACAAAAAAGTTGCGGTCTACTTGGTACAGGTTGCCATGTACAACTCTTTTGTACTATCCCGAAGCGCTGGCAGCACAGGGACATTCCTCCAGTTCTTTGAGGCAGTCCTCAAGGCCCTGATCTTTTCGGACCACGATAGAGCAGGCCGGAGTACCTCGGGAACTGGAGGCGCCCGAATTGTCCCTGGCCAACACTTTCCAGGTGTGGTCCCCCATACTGGAAAGAAGGGACGAGCCCAAAAAAGATGCAGAGTGTGTCACAAGAGGGGGATACGGAAGGGCACCACCACTCAGTGCGACACTTGCCCCAATCATCACTAAATTTTTATAATCCCCAACAGTCCACTAGAGAACATAAAAAACTATGGCTCTCAGACTTTGGAGACACGGAAACAATTTTTTTCCCCCAAAAAAATATTAGTTTTAGTGCAGGCATCATCAAACTGCGGCCCTCCAGATGTTGTAAAACTAACTCCCAGCATGCCCAGACAACCTACAGCCATCAGCAGGGCATGGTGGGAATTGTAGTTTTACAACATCTGTCGGGCCGCAGTTTTAGGATGCCTGCTTAGTGTCTCCAAAGTCTGAGAGCCATACATATTGGGCATCGTCACGTACGTAAAAGTCGTCGCTATAAAAATAACATTTGACCAAACCCCTCGGATGAACAGCGTTAAAAATATAAAATAAAAACGGTGCCAAAACACCCATTTTTGGGCAAAATTTCCATTTGAATCCTTTTTTCCAGTAATAAAGCAAGGGTTAACAGCCAAACAAAACTAAATATTTATTACCCTGATTCTGTAGTTTGCAGAAACCTCCCATATGTGGTCGTAAATGGCTATATAGCCGCACGGCAGGGCATAGAACGAAGGGAACTCCGTATGGTTTCTGGAAGGCAGATTTTGATGGACTGTTTTTTTTTTGACACCATGTCCCATTAGAAGCCCCCCTGATGTAGCCTAGACTAGAAACTCCAAAAAAGTGACCCCATCTAAGAAACTACACCCCTCAAGGTATTCAAAAGTTACTTTACAAACTATGTTAACCCTTTAGGTGTTCCACAAAACTAAATTGCGAATGTAGAAACAATTTTAGAATTTACATTTTTTGTTACCTTGCCTCAAAAAAGTGTAATATAGAGCAACCAAAAATCATATTTACCCCTAAAATAGTCCCAAAACAACAACCACCTTATCCCGTAGTTTCCGAGATGGGGTCACTTTTATGGAGTTTCTACTCTAGGGGTGCATCAGGGGGCTTGAAAGGGTACATGGTGTAAATAAACCAGTCCAGCAAAATCTGCCTTCCAAAAACCCATATGGTGTTCCCCTCCTTCTATGTCCTCCCGTTTGGCCAAACAGTAGTTTACGACCACATATAGGGTGTTTCTGCAAACTACAGAATCAGGGCAACCCATATTAAGTTTTGTTTGGCAGTTAACCCTTGTTTTTTTCCTGGAAAAAATTGATTATGTTGGAAAATTTTCCAAATAATCGAAATTCTTACATTTTATGTCCATTTGCCATGAAGTCTTGTAGAAGACCTAAAGGGTTAATAAAGTTTGTAAAATCAGTTTTGAATACTTTGAGGGGTGTAGTTTCTAAAATGGGGTCATTTTTGGGAGGTTTCTATTATCTAAGCCTCACAATATGACTTCAAACCTGAACTGGTCCATAAAAAGTGGGATTTTGAATATTTCTGAAAAACTTCAAAATTTGCTTCTAAACTTCTAAGCCTTGTAACATCCCCAAAAAATAAAATCTCATTTCCAAAATGCTACAAACAAGTAGACATATGGGGAATGTAAAGTCATCACAATTTTTGGGGGTATTACTGTGTATTACAGAAGTAGAGAAACTGAAACTTTGAAATTTGCTAATTTTTCAAAATTGTTGGTAAAGATGGTATTTTTTTATGCAAATTTTTTTTACTTTTTTCACCCAATTTTAGCAGTGCCATGAAGTACAATATGTGACAAAAAAACAATCTCAGAACGGTCTGGGTAAGTCAAAGCGTTTTAATTTTATCAGCACTTAAGGCCCCTTTCACACGGGCGAGATTTCCGTGCGGGTGCGATGCGTGAGTTGAACGCATTGCACCCGCACTGAATCCTGACCCATTCATTTCTATGGGGCTGTGCACATGAGCGTTGATTTTCACGCAACACTTATGCGTTGCGTGAAAATCGCAGCATGTTCTATATTCTGCGTTTTTCACGTAACGCAGGTCCCATAGAAATGAATGGGGTTGCGTGAAAATCGCAAGCATCCGCAAGCAAGTGCGGATGCGGTGCGATTTCCACGCATGGGTTCTAGGTGACAGTCTATTCACTGTATTATTTTCCCTTATAACATGGTTATAAGGGAAAATAATAGCATTCTGACTACAGAATGCTTAGTATAATAGTGCTGGGAGGGTTAAAAAAAATAAAAAAGTTAACTCACCTTATCCCCATGATCGCCTAGTTCCCGGTCGGTCTCTTCTTTAGCTGTGACTAAAGGACCTGTGGTGATGTCAGATCACATGCTCCATCACCATGGTGATGGACCATGTGATTGGAGCATGTGATCTGACATCACCAAAGGTCATTCAGCCCAAGCCCACAGCTAAAGAACAGACCGACCGGGAACTACACGATCATGGGGATAAGGTGAGTTAACGTTTTTATTATTTTTTTAACCCTTCCAGCGCTATTATACTAAGCATTCTGTATTCAGAATGCTATTATTTTCCCTTATAACCATGTTATAAGGGAAAATAATAGAATCTACAGAACATCAATCCCAAGCCCGAACTTCTTTGAAGAAGTTCGGGTTTGGGTACCAAACATGCGCGATTTTTCTCACGCGAGTGCAAAACGCATGACAATGTTTTGCACTCGCGCGGAAAAATCGCGGGTGTTTCCGCAACGCACCCGCACATTTTTCCGCAACGCCCGTGTGAAACCAGCCTAAAGTGACACTGGTCAGATTTGCAAAAAAATAGTCCTTAAGGTGAAATAGGGCTGAGTCCTTAAGGGGTTAATTTAAGGTTTTGTAAGTAATTCTACAAAGCCTATGAAACATTAGCAAGGCAGCATCTTTACTCTGGGTGTTCAGCTCAGAACTTCATCTGACCACAGAACCATGGAAGAAGACTTGTAATAAAACTAGTTGGGTACCCCTTGCTTATTGATTTTAATGGGAAATTTCTAATGTGTCATCTCTCCTGAGGCGGTTTTGCAGGAAAATAGAATGCTCATTGCAGGCTCAACCCACCAATTTCAGCTGATTGTTGGGTTATTCAGAAGGGGGACACTATGTGATCAGCATGTCATCAGGGGACTCTTAACATTTAAGTGCAGCCAGCAAAGCATGCCTGAGCACCTTTGTAGTGAAAATAGCTCCCGAGAAACAGTCATTTTCCATGCAGGTACAGCTGCAAGCTGGAATAAGTGACCGTACACTTTCCCCTGCCTGTGGTTAGAGAAGCTGTACCCACTGCAATCAGATAACCCTCTGGGTAGCTTAATTTAACATGCAAGAATAATGCAATTTAAAGGGGTTGTCTGAGATAAATATAAACTCTGGCGGCAGCAATTGGTCATAAAATGACAAAAAAACATGTCCTACTCACCCCCTTTCTCCTGTTGCTTCCAGCATCCTGCTCTGGTCCTACAGCACTCTTAGGCTGGGTTCAGACCTGAGCGTTTTACAGCGCGTTCCCACGCGCTGTAAAACGCTCAACAGGCAAGAACCAATGATTCCCTATGGGAATGGTTCTCACCTGAGCGTTTTACAGCGCGTACGATCGCGCTGTAAAACGCCTGACGCCCCAAGAAGAACAGGAGCTTCTTTGGGGCGTCTTGTCGCACGTTCCCGTACATAGACTTCAGCGGGAACGCGCGACAATGGGCGTTCGCTTGTCTCTGTATGCGCGATTGCAAACGCCCGTACAATCGCGCATACAGAGCGTACGTTCAGTACGCTCAGGTCTGAACCCAGCGTTAGCTGCAGCAGCGATGTACTGTGCACATCAAGTCACTGTGTAGCAAATCATTGGCCTTAGCAGTATATTGGACTTGACTGCTGAGGCCAGTGATTGGCTGCAGTAGTGACATAGTGTGTGCGGGACATCACCACTACAGCCAGGGAGGATTGGAGTGCAACACTGGAAGTGGAAAGGGAGAAAAAGGTTATGACTTTTTTTTGTTATTTAATTACATTTACTGCTGCTGCTCGAGCTTTTATTTATCTTGGACAACTCTTAATCACTGTATAATGAGAAAATTATGCAACTTTCTAATACACTTTGTGCTTCAATTCCTCATTATTTTCAAAATCAATTGTGACCACAGCATCTAAATGGCCTTTCCCCAGGAGCACTGCGCTCCCAGGGCCCGGACGGCTCCCCTACACTGAGATCGAGGGAGCCCTTCACTTACTTTGGTAGCCTTGGAGCTTATGAACGCTCCGAGGCCTGCCACAGCAAAGCTTCTATGGAGCCCTGCCTTTGGCACGGCTCCATAAAGACATAATGAAACTCCCATAGGCTGCAGTGCTACATCATTGCAGTCTATGGGAGAAGTGATCAGATAATCGCATGTTAAAGTCTCCTAGGGGAACTTAAAAAAGTAAAAAAAAAAAAAGTTTTACAAATATTTAAAAAAAATGTAAATAAACATATAAAAAATAAAAATAAACAATGTAAAAATAAAGATGATTGGCATCTCCAAACCCCAAAATGCCCAAACTATTAAAATATAAACCTATTTATCCCATACGTGGTAATGGGGGGGGGGGGGGAAATGGCCTGATTTGCCGTTTTTTCATTGCTTCCCCTTCCCAAAAGAAAAAAAAAAATGGTCAAAACGTCACACACACTCCAAATTGGTATCAATAAAAACTACTGATCGCCCCACAAAAAAAGAACCCCACACAGCTCCGTAGATTAAATTAAAAAAAGTTATGGGGTCAGAATATGGTGACGCCAACAATGTTTTATGCAAAGTTTTTTTATTTTCTTATTTTTCCCCGACACCCGGGAACAGGGCCGGCGTCAGAACCCGGCATACCCGGGCAAGTGCCGGGCCCACTGTAAGTTAGGGGGCCCACTCGTCTCCGCGGCGTGGCGGCGGCCCCTTTAAACTTTTTACATACAGCCATACAAGTTCATTCATGCTGCGCAGCGCCCGCCCCCTCTCTCACATGATCTTCTGACTCCAGGCACTGCAGGCAGTTTCCATAGCAGCGCACGCCGTACAGATCATCATCTGAGTCTGACTGCTGTAAGCCCGCCCTCAGCCAGCAGCAGAAGATTCAGAACTTGAAGACAGGACTCATAGCCGAGCCCAGAGCGGGAAACCTGGCGCCCAGGCAGGCCAGCCCAGAGGAAAGCTGAATGCTGCTGCTGTTGGACTCGGTTTAAATTTAGGAAGAATTAAGGTGAACTAGTAAGTTAGTAACTGTCACAAAACACTCACAGACCAAGACCAGTTCTTGTAGTATGACATGGGGGGCCTGCCGCCTGGGGGCTGGGCTATCTACAGTGTCACTAGAGTAGTCTACACCAAAACACCTAAATAAAGGCTCAAAGGAGCCAATAATTGAATAAAGAACAATTACCATGTGTTGCACTTGCTTTGCTCTTGCTCAGCATCAGCAGCACACATGCCTGTAAGGCCGAATGCACACGGCCGTGAGCGGTTCGTGGTATCCCAGCCTGGCATCCTTCTGAGAGCAGGAGCGCACGGCGTAATTGGATGCTATGACACCGTGCGCTTCATGCTGCCGCTGCACTACAGTAATACACACGTATGATCTATACTAGTGTATTACTGTAGTGCAGCGGCAGCATGAAGCGCACGGCGTCATAGCAGCAACCAATGACGCTGTGCGCTCCTGCTCTCAGCAGGATACCAGGCCGGGTTACCACGGATCGCTCACGGCCATGTTCATTCGGCCTAAAACACAATGGGCCAGTTTATCATTAGCTCAGGTCAGAATAATGGAGTGAAAAAGTCCCCCAAAAAGTCCTAAACGCTAAAACTGCGCACAAATATGCTCGCCAGTTTTCTGAAAGTGGGCGTGTTTTCTTATGTAAATTAATCTCTAGACAGATTTACTATTGGGACTATTTAAAAAGTCGCTAAAAAGTCGCAATTTCACTTCAGTGAGGACCATGCTTATCTTATGAGACTTTTTAATAGAACATGCGACTTTTTCGTAAAGATGTGCAACTTTTGTAAAGCTGCTTACTGATGGATAAACTGCTACCGTCAAACCACATTTATTACAGTCTTAAAGGACCGATCATAAATCTGACTTGGCTAAAACTGACTTTAGCCATATGTGAAAGTGGAGTGAGCTGTCAGAGTCATGATAAATCTGGCCCAATGTAAACTCCTATAAGAAAATACCAGAACGCATGAAATCAATTATACAGTTTATTGGCAAAAATTCATAAGAAAAAGGAAATAATATTGATTATTATTTTCTTATAGGAGTTTATGTTTTAAGCCTCATGCACACGGCCGTTGTGTGCCCATGGCTGTATTGCGGCCCGCATATGGCAGGTCCGCATTGCAATACACGGGCATCGGCCCATGTGCACTCCGCATCACAGATGCAGACCCATTCACTTGAATGGGTCCGCAATCACAGAGATGCAGAACGAACGCATGGATCGGAACCCCAATAAAATAGAACTTATTCCATTTTTTTGCGGGGGCGGACGGTTAACGGACCCATTTAAGTTGAATGGGTCTGGATCCGTCCAGGCCGCTGCACGGACATTGCCCGTGCATTGGGGACCGCAACGGATGCACAAGGGCTCTTTCATACGAGTAGATGCCCTATGGGTAATCCACTGCGTGAAAGACAGCCAAGCCCCGCTCCGGACAGCAGAGACACCGAGCAGTAACATGATTGATAATGGTCCGTGTCTCTCTGTGACATTTTTACTATATAATCACGGTGAGATACAGCTGTCACTGTGATTTTGTAGTAAAAAGATCACAGAGAGGCAAAGAGCATTATCAATCATGTTAATGCTCCGTGTCTCTGCTGTCCGGGACGGGGCTTGGCACTCTTTCACGCATCTGATTACCCGCACGGTATCCGCTCGTATGAAAGAGCCCTTAGGCCCCTTGCAGACTAGCGTTCCTCCTGCAGCGAGTCCACATCGCAGCACCCGGCCTGATCTCCCAGCGCTGCCAGAGGTCACATAGCATTATATTGATTTATGATCTAACCCTTTAAAGTTCTGGAATGTATTGGATAACACTGGCACAATGCTGTTAGCGTCATCTAATACATTCCAGGACTCTAAGGGTTACATAGCATCATAAATCAATATAATGCTATGTGAATCCCGTCAGTGCTAGGAGGTCAGGCCGGGTGCTGCGATGCGGACTCGCTGCGGGAGGAACGCTCGTCTGCAAGGGGCCTTAGAAAAGGGGGGCCCACTGAGGCTTTATCGCCCAAGGGCCCACATAAACCTGGAGCCGGCCCTGCCCGGGAACCCCGCCGATTAGCTGTTTGAGAAGCCAATGGCTCTCCTGTGAATGCCGCAGCCTTCTCCATGCTCACCAAGCACAGGATCGTACATTGTATAGCGGTTGTGCTTGGTATCGAAGTGAATAAGGCTGAATGTGATACTATGCACAGCCGCTATACAATGTACGGCGCAGTGCATGGTAAGCTGCGAGAGGGCAGCGGTGCTCATAAGAGTGCAGGTGCTTTCTCAAACAACTGATTGTCAGGGGTACCGGGTGTCGGACCCTCACCGATCAGATACTGATGACCCATCCTGAGGACATGTCATCAGTATCAAAATCTAGGAAAACCCCTTTAAGTATATCAGTCAACTCCTTTAAAGGGGTTGTTTCACTTCAGCAAGTGGCATTTATCATGTACAGAAAATTAATACAGGGCACTTACTGATATATTGTTATTTCTTCCTTCGCTAGCTGGATTCATTTTTCTATCACATTATACACTGCCCATTTCCATGGTTGCGACCACCCTGCAATCCATCAGTGGATGGACTCTCTGGCCTCTCTGGTGGCCGGGACAGTGGAAGTGCACATAAGTTAGTGCTTTTTCCTATAGTGTGCAAGTACGGCCACTGCTGCTGGATTGCAGAGTGGTCATCATAACCCCTGGAAACTGGCAGTGTATAATGTGATGCAAAAATGAAGCCATAGAGCATAGACGATATGGACAATCACAATACATTAGTAAGTGGCTTGTATTAACTTTCTCTACATAATAAATGTCATTTGCTGATGTGAGACAACCCCTTTAAGGAGTTGCACAACATTTTGATGGGTAGTCAAAGAATTAAAATATTTGTGCAGGAAAGCTTCGCCCAGGTCAGTATCAGAGGATTCCTTTCCTGAACTGTAAAGATAACATGTGGCTCCTCTGTATTTATTTGTTAGATTAGAGCGAAGGCCAGAACCTTCACAAATAATCCAGCGCAATAACAAAGTGAAAACTAGAGGGATAGGCGGCTGATTAAAGGGATTGTCTGGATCCCAGTACACAACATTTCATAGACCACAATTATCGCCGCCATCCGTCAGTTTTCACAGGCTTCCTCATGCTTCCTGTGTGTTTGCTGCTTCATGAATCATTACAATTTTATGCGACTTCTCTGCAAGTTGAGTGACTAATTTAGAACTGTGATTTGGCCGTGAGGTGGGGCTACACAGCAATCTTGTCTGTGACATACATCGCTGCATAGCACTGTAGCCATAGAAATGAATGGAGTATAATGTGATGGAAAAATGAAGCCAGCAAAGGAGGCGATATGGACAGTCACATACTCAGTACTTACAGGGAGTGCAGAATTATTAGGCAAGTTGTATTTTTGAGGATTAATTTTATTATTGAACAACAACCATGTTCTCAATGAACCCAAAAAACTCATTAATATCAAAGCTGAATATTTTTGGAAGTAGTTTTTAGTTTGTTTTTAGTTTTAGCTATTTTAGGGGGATATCTGTGTGTGCAGGTGACTATTACTGTGCAGAATTATTAGGCAACTTAACAAAAAACAAATATATACCCATTTCAATTATTTATTTTTACCAGTGAAACCAATATAACATCTCAACATTCACAAATATACATTTCTGACATTCAAAAACAAAACAAAAACAAATCAGTGACCAATATAGCCACCTTTCTTTGCAAGGACACTCAAAAGCCTGCCATCCATGGATTCTGTCAGTGTTTTGATCTGTTCACCATCAACATTGCGTGCAGCAGCAACCACAGCCTCCCAGACACTGTTCAGAGAGGTGTACTGTTTTCCCTCCTTGTAAATCTCACATTTGATGATGGACCACAGGTTCTCAATGGGGTTCAGATCAGGTGAACAAGGAGGCCATGTCATTAGATTTTCTTCTTTTATACCCTTTTCTGCCAGCCACGTTGTGGAGTACTTGGACGCGTGTGATGGAGCATTGTCCTGCATGAAAATCATGTTTTTCTTACCTTGCAGACTTCTTCCTGTACCACTGCTTGAAGAAGGTGTCTTCCAGAAACTGGCAGTAGTACTGGGAGTTGAGCTTGACTCCATCCTCAACCCAAAAAGGCCCCACAAGCTCATCTTTGATGATACCAGCCCAAACCAGTACTCCACCTCCACCTTGCTGGCGTCTGAGTCGGACTGGAGCTCTCTGCCCTTTACCAATCCAGCCATCTGGCCCATCAAGACTCACTCTCATTTCATCAGTCCATAAAACCTTAGAAAAATCAGTCTTGAGATATTTCTTGGCCCAGTCTTGACGTTTCAGCTTGTGTGTCTTGTTCAGTGGTGGTCGTCTTTCAGCCTTTCTTACCTTGGCCATGTCTCTGAGTATTGCACACCTTGTGCTTTTGGGCACTCCAGTGATGTTGCAGCTCTGAAATATGGCCAAACTGGTGGCAAGTGGCATCTTGGCAGCTGCACGCTTGACTTTTCTCAGTTCATGGGCAGTTATTTTGCGCCTTGGTTTTTCCACACGCTTCTTGCGACCCTGTTGACTATTTTGAATGAAACGCTTGATTGTTCGATGATCACGCTTCAGAAGCTTTGCAATTTTAAGAGTGCTGCATCCCTCTGCAAGATATCTCACTATTTTTGACTTTTCTGAGCCTGTCAAGTCCTTCTTTTGACCCATTTTGCCAAAGGAAAGGAAGTTGCCTAATAATTATGCACACCTGATATAGGGTGTTGATGTCATTAGACCACACCCCTTCTCATTACAGAGATGCACATCACCTAATATGCTTAATTGGTAGTAGGCTTTCCAGCCTATACAGCTTGGAGTAAGACAACATGAATAAAGAGGATGATGTGGTCAAAATACTCATTTGCCTAATAATTCTGCACGTAGTGTAAAGAGGACCTTTCACCGATTATGACACTGAACTAAGCATACAGACATGTAGAGCGGCACCCGGGGATCTCACTGCACTTACTATTATCCCTGGGCGCCGCTCCGTTCTCCCGCTATGCCCTCCGATATCTCCGGTCACAAAGTTATGGTAGGCGGAGTCTGCCCTTGTTCTGCTGTAGTGCTGGCCAATCGCAGCGCAGTGCTCACAGCCTGGGAGGTTATTTTCTCCCAGGCTGTGAGCACTGCGCTGCGATTGGCCAGCACTACAGCAGAACAAGGGCAGACTCCGCCTGCTATAACTTAGTGAGCGGAGATACCGGAGGACATAGCAGGAGAACGGAGCGGCGCCCGGGGATAATAGTAAGTGCAGTGAGATCCCCGGGCGCCGCTCTCCATGTCTGTATTCTTAGTTCACAATGTCAGGATCGGTGAAAGGTCCTCTTTAAAACAGTTCACTTAAAATGGACACACCACAAATCTAAGGGTACTTTCACACTTGCATTAAACTTTTCCGATATTGAGTTCCGTCCTAGTGGCCCGATACCGTAAAAGAACAGATCAGTTTTATCCCCATGCATTCTGAATAGAGAGAAATCTGTTCAGTATGCATTGGGATGTCTTCAGTTCAGTCGCTGTACTTTTTTTGTACGGAGAAAATACTGCAGCATGCTGTTGTATTTTCTCCGTCTAAAATTCCGGAACACTTGCCGGAATGCCGGATCCGGCATTATTTTCCATTGAAATTTATTAATGCTGGATCCAGTACCAGGTGTTCTGGAAAAACAGATCCGGTACTGCATGCGCAGACCTTTAAAAATGTGAAAAAGATAAATACCGGATCAGTTTTTCCAGCTGACAACCGGAGAGACGGATCCAGTATTGCAATGCATCCGGATCCGTCTACAAATGGTATTGGTTTGCGACGGAACTGCCTGCCGGAATCCAACAACGCACGTGTGAAAGTACCCTTAGATGTATGAGGGTTAATAACTTTTTCCCCCACTGATAAGTCCATTCACTGACAGAAAACAGAGCTCTTCTATATGGTTAATAACTATTTCCCCCACTGATATGACCATTCACTGACAGAAAACAGAGCTCTTCTATATGGTTAATAACTATTTCCCCCACTGATATGTCCATTCACTGACAGAAAACAGAGCTCTTATATGGTTAATAACTGATAAATACATTAGAAAGTCACATAACCTGCTGTACAACATTGAATAAACTTTATTGACCTAGAAATAAACAGCTCCTTTGCAACCAGTAGAAATAATGTAACCGCGCTGCCAAACTAAAGAGCCGCTCCATCCAGCTGGAAAGTTCACGGTCACTCAATCTAGAGACCACCTACCTCGTATTCAGCGCTGATTGGCCGCTCCCGGATCCTCCCACCAATAGGAACAGTCCCAGCGGTACTGTCAGCAGTTACTAGCAGGAGGAAAGAGGTGACTTTATTGAACGCCTGATTGGCTGAAGCGCATCATGTGACATTATTTTATTTACCCCAACCTCGCTCTGCTCGTCACAGTGAGAACAGCTCTAGTGATCTGAGCAGACAAGCGGCGTTTAGTGTCATACACGTAGTTATCAATAAAGTTTTAGAAATGGGCGTCACAGATTTACAGGACAAGAGGCATTTCAAGTGACGTAAGACATTTTGCTAGAGCGCAAGGTGTCCAGTTGCGTACGAGTCCACAGGTGTGGCCATTTTGTTGGAGCTACAATTTCTTCTGTAGCATTACTTTTTGGTCTTCATAGAAATGGCTGCGGCGTTTACAGTGGTCTGCTGAGCTGTGGACACCTGTTACTTACAACAGATTCCGGTGGAGTAAACACGACTACTCCGGGGGCATTCTAGTAGGTGTTGCTAGACTGTGAATACAGCGCTTACAGCCTGAGCCTACTTCGCTGAGGAGAATGCGCGCGCAGCCGGGGACTACGGCTGACGGATGGGGGCGTGGTGCTGAGTGACGGCTAGAGCGTTATCGCAGGCAGGTGGCGCTGCTGAGTGCGCTGAAGGTCTCCAGCCTGGGACAAGCCGAGCAGCCTGTATAGCACATATACTACTACAGCCAATGCAGACATAACAACAACCCGTGGATTAAATGTGCAGCAGGCGGAGAAGGAGGAAAAGCAAGGAGACTCAACGTTTCGTTCTCCTCCTCCCCTGGGGGAAGCAGGGACCTATAACACCTCCTCGGGGTAGAGGCTACGGCTGAGCCCCCCTGAGGTAAGGAGCTGTGGGGTGCTGTCAACTCGAGTGGGCTGGGAAGTGTCCGTGTGCAGGACGCTGTCACCGCGAGCGGGACTGTCTGAGGAGCGGTGGCCGCTGTCACCTTGTGTAGAGAAGTGTGTGAAGTGCTGAGTGCCACACTTTATGGCCCTATGTCTAGGTGAGGGCTGCCATGCCAAGTGGGGGTGCATATGTCAGGGCTGCCATGCCAAGTGGGGGTGCCTATGTCAGGACTGGTGCACAAAGTGGGGATGTGTGTCTCAGGGCTTGCACTAAGTGGGGGTGTGCAGCAGGCCTGAGGTGCAAGTGGGTGTGTGTGTGTGAGGGCCAGACACTCAGCGGGGGTGGGTGCGCCAGGGCACTTGGCGCAGGAGAGTTTTTCGGGGCGGGGGTGCGTGCGTCGGGGGCCGGGGGTGCGTGCGTCGGGGGCCGGGGGTGCGTGCGTCGGGGGCCGGGGGACTTGCCGGGTTGTGCGTCAGGGCCGGGGGACTAATTGTATAAGTATGTGTTCTTTCTGACATGGTCTACATGTCAGCTGGTGAACCACCAAGTGTTTCTGGGGTTCATTCATTTTTGCACGTTCATGTTTTGTTCAGATATAGGGTTCTCAGTGAGTTGGGGTTTTTCCCGCCTGTTCTTACCATCATTGGATCCCATTCTATCACATGGGTAGATTATGACTACGTGTAGCAAGTCCGCTGTGGTTCTTTGGCGGCAAAATCCTAGCTAAAATCTGCTGCCACCTGAAATGGACTGGTGTTTGTGGCGGCATTGCCGTAGGAAATTACTTACTACTGTAAAGGGTGAACGCCACTTGTAAAATCGGAACTATAAACTGATATGCTGCCGATCAAAAACCTGCAGCGCATGTCATTTTACGCCATTGGTTTTTCCGCAGCGAGTGGATGAGATTTCTGTGACCTCATCCAGTTTGCTTTTACTGTAAGAGCTACAGAATTTCCACCTGCAATTCTGCTGCATAGAGTCCACAACAACGTCACATCGTGGCCTTATCTCTAATGTTTTGTGGTCTTTGCTGTGTATCATGTACTGCAGGGGTGAGATTAACATTTTTGAAATTGCTTGGCTGACTAAGATATGCATGGTGCCTGTGGTGCAGAAAATGATCCCCAATCTCTTATCAAATAAAAATTGTAATATGTCAGGTGCACTTTTAGTCTACAAATACATAGTATATAAGGCCGAAAAAAGACATTTGTCCATCCAGTTCGGCCTGTAAGGGTCCATTCACACGTCCGTTGTTTCTTTCCTGATCTGTTCCGTTTTTTGCGGAACAGATCTGGACCCATTCATTTTCAATGGGTCCTGAAAAAAATCGGACAGCACAATGTCTGATTTTTTTTCAGGACCCATTGAAAATGAATGGGTCCAGATCTGTTCCGCAAAAAACGGAACAGATCAGGAAAGAAACAACGGACGTGTGAATGGACCCTTATCCTGCAAGTTGATCCAGAGAATGGCTTCTATCTCCCAGGGTTATTTTTGCCTATTTTCCCCACTTAAAGGGGTTGTCCGGGTTCAGAGCTGAACCCGGACATCCCTCCATTTTCACCGCGGCAGCCCCCCTGACATGAGTATCGGAGCAGTTCATGCTCCGATGCTCTATTTTGCCCTGCGCTAAATTGCGCAGGGCAAAGGCATTTTTAGGAGTTCTGGTGACGTACCGGGGCTCTCCATGGGGCTGCCAGGAAACCCGGTGACGTCATCGGCACTGATGGGCGGGATTTATCTGCCCTAGCCAGTAAAACGGCTAAGCACGCCCCTTAGAGCCGGTGACGTCACCGAACACACTGCCGGGCGGAAGTTGCAGCCCGGCAGTGTGTTATTGAAGCTCAGGGCAAGTGAGCGCATCGGAGCATGAGATGCTGATGCCTCAGGGGGGCTGTCTGGGTGAAAAAAAAGGTATGTCCGGGTTCAGCTCTGAAACCGGACAACCCCTTTAAGGAGGAAAAAAATTCCCTGAATCAACGTCCCCTCTCTAGTAGCTATAACCTGTAATATTATTACACTCCAGAAATACATCCAAGTCCCTCTTGAACTCTCTTAGTGAACTCACCATCACCACCTCCTCAGGCAGAGAGTTCCATAGTCTCACTGCTCTTACTGTAAAGAATCCTCTTCTATGTTTATGTATAAACCTTCTTTCCTCCAGACGCAGAGGATGTCCCCTAGTCACAGTCCTGGGGATAAATAGATGATGGGAGAGATCTCTGTACTGACCCCTGATATACACTCACCTAAAGAATTATTAGGGACCCCCTTTTGACTTCAGAACTGCCTTAATTCTACGTGGCATTGATTCAACAAGGTGCGGATAGCATTCTTTAGAAATGTTGGCCCATATTGATAGGATAGCATCTTGCAGTTGATGGAGATTTGAGGGATGCACATCCAGGGCACGAAGCTCCCGTTCCACCACATCCCAAAGATGCTCTATTGGGTTGAGATCTGGTGACTGTGGGGGCCATTTTAGTACAGTGAACTCATTGTCATGTTCAAGAAACCAATTTGAAATGATTCGAGCTTTGTGACATGGTGAATTATCCTGCTGGAAGTAGCCATCAGAGGATGGGTACATGATGGTCATGAAGGGATGGACATGGTCAGGTAGCCCGTGGCATTTAAACGATGGCCAATTGGCACTAAGGGGCCTAAAGTGTGCCCAGAAAACATCCCCCACACCATTACACCACCACCACCAGCCTGCACAGTGGTAACAAGGCATGATGGATACATGTTCTCATTAAGTTTACGCCAAATTCAGACTCTACCATTTGAATGTCTCAACAGAAGTCGAGACTCATCAGACCAGGCAACATTTTTCCAGTATTCAACAGTCCAATTTTGGTGAGCTCGTGCAAATTGTAGCCTCTTTGTCCTATTTGTAGTGGAGATGAGTAGTACCACCTTTCTTTCCCATTCTGACATTCAGTTTGGAGTTCAGGAGATTGTCTTGACCAGGACCACAACCCTACATGTTTTGAAGCAACTGCCATGTGATTGGTTGATTAGATAATCGCATAAATGAGAAATAGAACAGGTGTTCCTAATAATTCTTTAGGTGAGTTTATACATAGTAATTAGATCTCCGCTCAGTCGTCATTTTTGAGTGAATAACCCTAAGGCTACATGCACACGACTGTATGTGTTTTGCGGTCCGCAAATCGCGAATCTGCAAAATAAAACGATTGACATCCGTATGCCATCCATTTTTTTTTTTTTTGCGAATCCATTGTAACAATGCCTAAAACGGAGAAGAATAGGACATGTTCTATTTTTTTTTTTTTTTTTTTTTTTTTTTTACGGGGCTACAGAACTGACATATGGTCAGTATTTTTGCAGACCCATTGAAATTAATGGGTCCCGTTCCTATACCCAAAAAAAACGGAACGGAAACAAAATACATTTGTGTACATGTAGCCTAATGTTGACAATCTTCCAGGGTACTGTAGTCCCCCCCCCATTCCAGTTATTACTTTAGTTGCCCTCCTCTGAACCCTCTCCAGCTCTGCTATGTCTGCCTTGTTCACAGGAGCACAGAACTGTACACAGTACTCCATGTGTGGTCTGACTAGTGATTTGTAAAGTGGTAGGACTGTGTTCTCATCACAGGCATCTATGCCCCTTTTGATGCAACCCATTATCTTATTGGCCTTGGCGGCAGTTGACAGCTTAGTTTGCTGTTCACTAAAATTCCTAGGCCCTTTTCCATGTAAGTTTTACCATTTAGTATGTATAGGTGACTTGCATTATTCCTTCCTATGTGCATAACCTTACATTTGTCAGTGTTAAACCTCACCTGCCATTTCTCTGCCCAAGCTTCCAATCTATCCAGATCCCTCTGTAGTAGTATGCTGTCCTCTTCCGTGTAAATTTCTTTACACAGTTTAGTGCAATTTTCAAAAATTCATATATTACTGTGCAAGCCTTCTACAAGATCATTAATATATTGAAGAGAATAGGCCCCAATACTGACCCCTGTGGTACCCCACTAGTGACAGTGACCCAATCCGAGTGTACCTTTTAATAACCACCCTCTGTTTTCTATCACTGAGACAGTTACCCACATACAGACATTTTCTCCCAGTCCGAGCATTGTTATTTTATATACTAACCTTTTTATGTGGCACTGTATCAAATGCTTTGGAGAAGTCCAGATATACGACATCCATTGATTTGCTGCTGTCAAGTCTATAACTTACCTCCTCATAGAAACTGATTAAATTAGTTTGACATGACTGATCCCTTCTGAAGCCATGCTGATATGGCGTTATTTGCTTATTTTCATTAACTTTTCCAAGATAGCATCTCTTAGGGTACTTTCACATTAGCGGTAGGGCAGTCCGGCAGGCAGTACTTTTTGTCTGGCTGCCTCTCGACGTGCGCTGCCGCCGGAACTCCGCCCCCGCCCTTAGTATAGTCAATGGGGACGGAGCGGCAGTTCGGGGGCACACGTGAACTAGCTGCAGGACAGATACGACAGACTGCCGGACTCCCCTGCTGTAGTGTTAAACTAGCCTTAGAAAACCTTCAAACAGTTTACTCACGACAGATGTTAAACTTACCGGCCTTTAGTTTCCGGGCTCTGTTTTTGGACCCTTTTTGGATATTGGCACTACATTTGCTATGCGCCAATACTGTGGAACAATAACGGTCAGTATAGAGTATAGTATAGAGTCCTTAAATAGCCAGACCCTTATTTCTGATATGACATTACTTAATTCTCTTAGGGTACGGGGATGTATGCCATCTGGTCCTGGCGATTTGTCTAGTTTAATCTTTTTAAAATGCCGCTGTACTTTTTCCTGGGTCAGACATGGCACTTTTAATGGGGAATTAACTTTTACATTCTACATTTCATCTGACAGTTAATTTCCACCTCATCACCACGACGGCTATGAGGAGATTGACCCCTGACCTCTGTAGCGGCAGGAACAGAGAGAGGGTTTAAATCCCCCCCTCCTACCACCAACACCAGTGTTTCCTGTCCCTACAGAGGACAGGGGCAGAGAGAGTCTCCCTGTGAGGAGATGAAGACGGATACTTTTCCTGGCACCTACCGGTGTTCCCCCTGCCCTCCTGCGGTCGGCGTACTAATGCTGGGCAGGGGTGAAGGAGGGAGGCCTCGCTCCATTATTAGATGAGAGCCTGCTCCCGGCTGCGATCTCCCGCCGAGCCTTTGAAGGCATTCACCGGGTGCGCACCGAAGCGCTTCTGAAGGCGGCCGACATCACTTCCGGTGGACGAGGGAAGTGACGTCATCCAGGAAGCGTCTCCAGCTTCAAATTTCGGCGCCAGCAAGCGCTGAATGCCTCCTGTACTGGCATACCTTGGAGTCTGTGCGCGGTCATGTCGGCTGAACCCCGCTCCCCTGGAGACCCTCCTGTGCCGCCTACTGTAAGTCCCCTGTGGGGAAGCGCTTGTTGCTCTGTTACTTGTTCCTTCGAAAACACTGTACCAGGTTGCCTACTCCTCCTCCACTTCTCAGGCTTGGGGCTTAATCTCCATGCATTTATTTTCATGGCTGATAGGGATTATTTCCCCCAGGTTCCTAAGGAGGCCCAGAATCAGGAAACAGGCCAAATGCGTGATTACCGCAAGAAACTTTGCAAGGACTGCATTTCTAGTGTCATTGCGGAAGAACAGCCTTCCTTCCTTGATGAATTGAGGTCTATGATCCATGATGAAGTAAAGACCTCCTTATCCCAAATTTCCCCCCCTCTCAGGGACCCGCATCCACCTAAAAGGAGAAGGGAACCCTCTCCCTCCTTATCTGACCCGGAGGTAACGGGGGAAGATGCCTCTACATCTAGAGCCTGGGAGGACGAGGAGGCTTCCTCTGACATTGACACTGCTGAGTCAGAGAGGAAATTTTGTTTCTCACTAGAGGAGATGCCGGACCTTCTAAGGGCTGTCCGGGCCACGATGGGGATAGAAGACACCCCAAAGGCCCACTCAATACAAGACGAGATGTTTGGGAGACTCCGAGTTAAGAAAACCCGCGTGTTTCCGATTAACGAAAATATTCGAGATATGGTTCTCGACGAATGGTCCAACCCTGAAAAATGGTTGGGGGTATCCAAATCCTTTAAGAACCGGCTGTTATTTGATTCTAATGAGGGGAAGATTTTTAATGAGACTCCCAAAGTGGACATTCAGGTCGCTACACCTGCCTTGCCCTTTGAAGATACCTCACAGTTGCCTGACCCCATGGATAGGAAGGCAGATAGTCTCCTGAAAAAATCATGGGAAGCGGCCATGTTTAATCTAAAGGCTAACATCGCGGCCACCTCGGTAGCTAGGTCCATGAGGTTGTGGCTTGACGAGTTAGAATCTCACATTAGAGATAATACCCCCAGGGAAGAGTTACTTAGGTCCCTCCCCCTATTGAAGTCCGCCACAGCCTTCATGGCAGACGCCTCGGCCGAATCTGTTAGATTCGCCGCAAAGTATGCTGGGCTTTCCAACGCTGCCCGCCGCGCTTTGTGGATGGTCAGGCGACAATACTTCAAAAATGAAGCTATGTTCCATTCCGTTTTCAGGGGAATATGTCTTTGGCCTGGTCTTGGACCGTATCCTTGAAAAGGCCGCGGACAAGAAGCGCTTCCCTGAGGAAAGATCCTTCAAGAGGAAATATCCCTTTCGGGCCCCCTCTAGCCAGAATAAACCCTTCAGGGATAAGGGAAAGTAGGGGTTGGAGCCATCCTAAAGGGGGCAGGGGTAGAAGTAACCCCTCTTCCTCCCAAAGTAAATCCTCCAACAAACAATAACGCCAGCGTGGGGGGGAGATTAAGGAAATTTCTGACTCCGTTGGAGTCCATTACCCCGAATCCTTGGGTCCGGGACATCATAAAATTCGGTTACCGAATCGAACTTTCCTCATCTCCCCCAAACCGCTTCATCGTCACGAATCCAAGCTCCTCCAGTATACGCATTAAAAATTCTGCAGGGAATCCAGAACCTCCTAGCTATGGATGTGATAGTACGGGTCCCTCCTTCTCAACTAGGTCAGGGCTTCTATTCAAATCTTTTTTCTGGTAGAGAAGAAAGAGGGGTCTTTCCGTACAATTATAAACCTGAAAGCCTTGAACAAATTCATAACTTATCGGAAGTTCAGGATGGAATCCCTAAAGTCCCTGATCCCCTTAATAGGGAAGAATGCCCTGATGTGCTCAGTAGATCTTCAGGATGCCTACTACCACGTTCCAATTCATCCAGAATCCCAGAGGTTCCTAAGATTTGCTATCCAGGACCACAGGGGGGTAACCAGCCACTTCCAGTTTACGGCCCTCTCCTTTGGGATATCATCTGCACCCAGAGTCTTTACGAAGCTGGTAGTCAAGATGGTAGCCTTCCTGAGACACAAGGGACTAGTGATTGTTCCATACCTGGAGGACTTCCTCTTGGTCGGGAATTCAGAGGACAATCTGAGATCAGACTTACTAACCTTCCTATCTCTCATCCAGGATCTAGGATGGTTGGTGAACCAGAAAAAGTCAAATCTTGTGCCTCCAGCACTATCCAG
This sequence comes from Bufo gargarizans, assembly GCF_014858855.1. Taxonomy (NCBI): domain Eukaryota; kingdom Metazoa; phylum Chordata; class Amphibia; order Anura; family Bufonidae; genus Bufo; species Bufo gargarizans. Next base: position 109,508,197 of record NC_058085.1, read on the forward strand.
TTTTTAGGTGTCATCCTGGACTCCCGGGCTTAACGTACCATTCTTCCACCAGACAAGATCAAAAGCCTCCAACTGAAGATTCGTCGGTTTCAGAACAGGAGGTCTTGTCCCATAAGGGAAGCCATGAGCCTCCTGGGCCTTCTTTCGTCCTGCATCCCGTCCGTTCCCTGGAGCCAGTCCCACTTTCGATCTCTTCAGTTATGGATCCTCAGATCTTGGGACAGACGACAGTCCTCACTGAACCACAAGGTTCTGATCCCTCCTGCGGTGAAGGCCTCCCTGAGCTGGTGGAAATACACAGCCAACCTGTCCTTGGGAGTCGCCTGGGAGAAGACCCCCCTACATCCAGGTTCTTACGGACGCAAGCGAAAAAGGATGGGGTGCGAAAGTGGGAGATCACTTCTTTCAGGGTTCCTGGATTCTAATAACCCGCTCCCAATCTTCCAACTTCAGGGAGCTGGAAGCGGTCCGAAAAGCTCTGAAAGCGGCAGAAGTCCTCCTTATGGGTCATCACATAAAAATACTTTCCGACAATACTACGACGGTAGCGTACCTTTCCCATCAGGGAGGCACGAGATCGAAGAAGCTGATGTCAATCGCAAGAAAAATCTTCGCCTGGGCAGAGTCTCGCGTGAGGTCCATCTCCGCAATTCATTTGAAAGGGATACTAAACGTGGAGGCAGACTATCTCAGTCGTCAGTTGATAGACCATACCGAATGGTCTTTGAATCAGGACGTGTTCCAGACTCTGGTGGAAAGGTGGGGCGCTCCACAGGTGGACCTGTTTGCCTCCAAGAAGAACGCAAAGGTGCCGACATTTTGTTCATTGAACCCTCGAGACAACCCTTGGGCTCAAGATGCACTCACGATTCCTTGGGACTGGGATCTGTGCTACGCATTCCCACCCTTGCTTCTGCTTCCCAGGATAATTCAAAAGCTCAACCTAGAAAACTCGACTCTGATCCTAATAGCTCCCTATTGTCCGAAAAGGAGCTGGTTCCCTTCCTTAAAGAACCTATCGATAGAAGACCCATGGCCTCTTCCCTCCAGGAGGGACAGTCTTCATCAAGGGCCGATATTCCACCCAAAGTCGAGTTTCCTCAAGTTATCTGCTTGGATCCTGAAGTCCAGAGGTTGAAATCCCAAGGGCTTTCTGATCAGGTGATTTCTACCCTAAAAGCAAGTAGGAGAAAAGTTACCTTCTCAATATATCTGAAGATCTGGAAGCCGTTTTGTTCCTGGAGCGGCAGTCCTGCCCCAAATCTAGAACCTACCCAATTTCCAGAAGATCTTAGATTTCCTCTAGCAGGGACTTGAATTGGGTCTCAGGCCTTCCACCCTTAAGGTACAAGTCTGTTTTTTTAAATCAAGATCTAGCCAATCATCGCTGGATCAGAAGATTTATGAGAGCTGCTTCTCGACTTCGCCCCTCTCTGAAAACCAGGATCCCCAATTGGGATCTCAATACGGTGCTCACAGGCTTGACCCTCGCCCCGTTCGAGCCCTTAGCTAGTTGTTCTACTAAACATCTTTTTCTAAAAACAGCTTTTTTGGTGGCCATCACGTCCGCAAGAAGGTTAGGCGAGATCCAAGCTCTATCCATTCAGGAACCCTATCTCTGTATCACCGATGATCGAATTGTCCTTAAATTAGATCCAGGGTTTTTACCGAAGGTAGTATCGGATTTCCACCGTAACCAGGATATAGTATTGCCTTCCTTTTGCAGTAATCCCTCTAATGATAGGGAGTCTAGCTTCCATTCTCTGGATGTGAGACGCTCAGTCCTGCGATATCTCGAGGTATCTAAAGATTTCCGTAAATCCAATAACCTATTTGTCCTATTCTCAGGTAAGAATAAGTCTTAAAAAGATTAATGAATACAAATTACTGGATCTAAATGACATACACCCCCGTATCCTAAGAGAATTTAGTAATGTCATAGCCAGACCCTTATTTCTGATATTTAAGGACTCTATACTGACAGGGAGTGTTCCACAGGATTGGCGCTTAGCAAATGTGGTGTCAATATTCAAAAAGAGGTCAAAAAACAGAGCCCGGAAACTATAGGCCGGTAAGTTTAACATCTGTCGTGGGTAAACTGTTTGAAGGTTTTCTAAGAGATGCTATCTTGGAGTACCTCAATGAAAATAAGCAAATAACTCCATATCAGCATGGCTTCATGAGGGATCGGTCATGTCCAACTAATTTAATCAGTTTCTATGAGGAGGTAAGTTCTAGACTTGACAGCGGCGAATCAATGGATGTCGTATATCTGGACTTCTCCAAAGCATTTAACACTGTACCATATAAAATGAGAATGTTTGGACTGGGAGAAAGTGTCTGTATATGGCTGAGTGATAGAAAACAGAGGGTGGTTATTAACGGTACACACTCAGATTGGGTCACTGTCACTAGTGTAGTACCTCAGGGGTCAGTATTGGGCCCTATTCTCTTCAGTATATTTATTAATGATCTTGTAGAAGGCTTGCACAGTGAAATATACATTATTTTTCCAGGTGACACTAAACTGTGTAAAGTCATTGACACGGAAGAGGACAGTATACTGCTACAAATCGATCTGGATAGATTGGACGCTTGAGCAGAGAAGTGGCAGATGAGGGTTAGCACTGACAAATGTAAGGTTATGCACATGGGAAGGAATAATGCAAGTCACCCGTACATTCTAAATGGCAAAACACTGGGTAACACTGACATGGAAAAGGACCTAGGAATTTTAGTGAACAGCAAACTAAGCTGTAGAAACTAGTGTCAGGCATCAAAAGGGGCATAGATGCCCGTGGTGAGTCCTACCACTTTACAAATCATTAGTCAGACCACACATGGAGTACTGTGTACAGTTCTTGGCTCCAGTGAACAAAGCAGACATAGCAGAGCTGGAGAGGGTTCAGAGGAGGGCAACTAAAGTAATAACTGGAATGGAAGCTATTCTGATTGCCCGATTTAATGGAATCATTTTCCTCTAAAATTAGGAAAATTGGCTCATACCCCTCTGGATCAACTTGCAGGATGACAGACTGAACTGGATGGATGGATGTCTTTTCTCGGCCTTACAAACTATGGGGGTGTTTTGGATGTATTTCTGGATAATAAATGACCCCCTATGTTGTTATGTATGGAACATGGTCAGCATCTGTGTTGTCAGTGGTTTTCTTGGACCAGCATCACAGGGAGAAAAAAACAGCTCACCTGCTCCCTGGCTGTGACACTCTCCGCTGTGATTCGACTGTGCTACAGCCAGGGAGAAGGAGACACCCATTGAGAAACCCTGCTGTCTCCTCCTCCTCCCTGTACCGATACTCTGAATGAACATATCGGGCACCAAAAACAGCTGGGGACACAGCGCTGGAACTGAGGGGTATTTAAAAAATATATATAAATTGCTGTCATCTGTAGGGGCCGCCCTATTTGGTAAGCATACTAGTTTCTACCACTTAATCCCATGAAAGGCTCAGAACAGCTCAGGCACGATGGCCGTCCCCAGAATCATGTTTAGAAAATAGAAAAATTGGAGAGAGAATGGTGACACATTTCCTTTAAAGGGACACTGTCACCTGGATTTCACTTACTGAGCTATTACCATCACCACATCAGTCTCCACGATTTACATTAAAACCTACCAGTATTACTGCCCTGTGTCTTTTCATTTGTCTAGAAAATAGCTTTTAATCATATGTTAATTACCATGATAAGGAGCCCAGCACAGCCCCACTGCTAATCGCCGACGTAATGTGTTTGTTGCGCCCGAAATCTCGCACATTTCTGGGTCGAGCGAAGCTGGCACATGCGCACTTCGTTCTGTGAGGCCGATGCTAGTACACCGCGCGGGCGCTGACACGTGTATCCATGGGCGCAACAAACACATTACGCCGGCGATGAGCAGTGAATAAATTAGCAGTGGGGTGGTAATGGGCTCTGAGATAATGGGCGCGGCTGGGCTCCAGCGGCCTTGGGCTCCTTATTGAGGTTATTAACATATGATTAAAAGCTATTTTCTAGACAAATGGAAAGACAGAGCAGTGCAGGTTCTGTGGTGATTTTTGGCCAGAGTTATCAAAAATCAGTAAGTTTGTTACATTATTATCCTGCTATTCAGTCAGTACGTGATATTGCGTAACTTGTTTGGTGCTTCACTTCCTTTTCAAAAACTTTTGCTGAACTTGCTTGACAGAAAATAAAGGGAAAGTACCAAAGAACAGCACGGCCTGCGCCTATACAATGGCGTTCTGTACTAATTCATAAGCTGTATTGTATTCTATATATTATAATTCAGTTCCCGGGCGTGGATCCCAGAGCTGCGCCTGAGGCTGTACGGACTCGGGGAATATAACTGTGTATACATAATGCCTCCATATTGGCCACCGTATGGATAAACACCGCCGCCTTGTGCAGCAGCATAAACCCGATGGCGTCAGGCATACCTTTTGTTGCATCACATTGTAAGGCCCCCTGCACACGACTACGTCCAGATTTTGTTCCGCAAATGAAGGATCTGCCAAATACAGGCACCCTCTGTGTGCACTATGCATTTTTCTTACTCCCATCACTAGAAATTACTACAGGCAGGTCCATAAATATTGGGACATCGACACAATTCTAACATTTATGGCTCTATACACCACCACAATGGATTTGAAATGCAACAAACAAGATGTGCTTTAGGCTACATGCAACCGACCGTATGTGTTTTGCGGCCCGCAAATTGCGGATCCGCAAAAAAAAAAAAAAGGATGACGTTCCGTATGGCATCAGTTTTTTTTTTTTTTTTTTTTTGCGGATCCATTGTAATATTGCCTATACTTGTCCGCAAACTAGAAAAAAATAGGACATGCACTAATTTTTTTGCGGAGCAACGGAACGGACATACTGATGCGGACAACACACGGTGTGCTGTCCGCGTTTTTTGCGGACCCATTGAAATGAACAGGTCTGCATCCTATCCGCAAAAAAAACTGATTGGACACGGAAACAAAATACGGTCGTGTGCATAAGGCCTTAACTGCAGACTGTCCGCTTTAATTTGAGGGTATTTAGATCCAAATCAGGTGAACGGTGTAGGAATTACAACAGTTTGCATATGTGCCTCCCACTTGTTAAGGGACCAAAAGTATTGGGACAATTGGCTTCTCAGCTGTTCCATGGCCAGGTGTGTGTTATTCCCTCATTATCCCAATTACAATGAGCAGATAAAAGGTCCAGAGTTCATTTCAAGTGTGCTATTTGCATTTGGAATCTGTTGCTGTCAACTCTCAAGATGAGATCCAAAGAGCTGTCACTATCAGTGAAGCAAGCCATCATTAGGCTGAAAAAAACAAAACAAACCCATCAGAGAGATAGCAAGAACATCCTTAAAAAGAAGGAATGCATCGGTGAGCTCAGCAAGACCAAAAGACCCGGAAGACCTCGGAAAACAACTGTGGTGGATGACCGAAGAATTCTTTCCCTGGTGAAGAAAACACCCTTCACAACAGTTGGCCAGATCTAGACCACTCTCCAGGAGGTAGATGTATGTGTGTCAAAGTCAACAATCAAGAGAAGACTTCACCAGAGTGAATACAGAGGGTTCACCACAAGATCTAAACCATTGGTGAGCCTCAAAAACAGGAAGGCCAAATTAGAGTTTGCCAAACTACATCTAAAGAAGCCTTCACAGTTCTGGAACAACATCCTATGGACAGATGAGACCAAGATCAACTTGTACCAGAGTGATGGGAAGAGAAGAGTATGGAGAAGGAAAGGAACTGCTCATAATCCTAAACATACCACCTCATCAGTGAAGCAAGGTGGTGGTAGTGTCATGGTGTGGGCATGTATGGCTGCCAATGGAACTGGTTCTCTTGTATTTATAGATGATGTGACTTCTGAAAAAAGCAGCAGGATGAATTCTGAAGTGTTTCGGGCAATATTATCAGCTCATATTCAGCCAAATGGTTCAGAACTCATTGGACGGCGCTTTACAGTTCAGATGGACAATGACCCAAAGCATACTGCAAAAGCAACCAAAGAGTTTTTTAAGGGAAAGAAGTGGAATGTTATGAAATGGCCAAGTCAATCACCTGACCTGAATCCGATTGAGCATGCATTTCACTTGCTGAAGACAAAACTGAAGGGAAAATGCCCCAAGAACAAGCAGGAACTGAAGACAGTTGCAGTAGAGGCCTGGCAGAGCATCACCACGGATGAAACCCAGTGTCTGGTGATGTCTATGCGTTCCAGACTTCAGGCTGTAATTGACTGCAACGGATTTGCAACCAAGTATTAAAAAGTGAAAGTTTGATTTATGATTATTATTCTGTCCCATTACTTTTGGTTCCTTAACAAGTGGGAGGCACATATGCAAACTGTTGTAATTCCTGCACCGTTCACCTGATTTGGATGTAAATACCCTTAAATTAAAGCTGACAGTCTGAAGTTAAAGCACATCTTGTTGGTTTCTTTTCAAATCCATTGTGGTGGTGTATAGAGCCAAAAATGTTAGAATTTTGTCTATGGCCCAATATTTATGGACCTGACTGTATTCTTCTCCGTAATACGGACAAGACTCTCTAATTGCATCCATATCAGTGACCTCAGTGTGCTTTCCACTTTTTTTGTTGTACACCCGTAGAAATAAATGGATCCGGATGCAGATAAAAACTGTGTGCATGAGGCCAAAAAAAGGTAGTAGGACCTTTATTTTAAAGGGCATCTGTCAGCAGAATTGTACTCCTCAAACTTGCTGACCTATTGAATGTGCGCTTAGCAGCTGAAGACATCTGTGTTGGTCCCATGTTCATATGTAGCCCACATTGCTGAGAAAAATGAAGTTTTAACATATGCAAATGAGCCTCTAGGAGCAACGGGGGCGTTGCCGTTACACCTAGAGGCTCTGCTCTCAATGCAACTGCCGTTTCCTTTGCATGCCAGGCAGTGTAAACGTAATCATGCCTGCCTGGCCCTGTCAAAGTGCAGAAGGCAGTTGCAGAGAGAGCTGAGCCTCTAGGTGTAATGGCAACGCCCCTGTTGCTCTTAGAGGCTCATTTGCATATATAAAAACTTTATTTTTATCAACAATGTGGGCACATATGAACATGGGATCAACACAGATGCCTTCAGCTGCCAAGTGCACATGTAACAGGTCAGCCAGTGACATGGCTACAATTGTTTGCTTGATCACTGCTTTGTTATTGATTGGACAAATCAAGGGATCACTTAGTTTTGACTGATTATGTCATTCTGATGACCAGGGGGTGCTCCATCCCTGTACAAAGCATGTGCCAAACACACTGCCGGGAGGCTTCAGAGCCAGTCGTGAGTAGATCTTCACTGCCTATCCCTGTCAGTCAAAGTGGTGGGAGCACTGCAGGGAATGGAAGGGAGCGGAGTCTTGGGTGCAACGACACAGCCATAGTTGCACCCAGGGGCTAATCAACATAAAACCACTGATGAGGGGCCACATTTTGAAATAGGACAAAGACCATTACACCGTACTGACTAGTGTGCATCTCGCATGTAAGTTGGATTCATAATGATCTAGTGACTGGTTCCCTTTAACTGTCCTACTCCACCAGGTATAGTGTTATTAAGGCTGAATGCACACGTTAAGGAACCAAAAGTAATGGGACAGAATAATAATCATAAATCAAACTTTCACTTTTTAATACTTGGTTGCAAATCCGTTGCAGCCTGAAGTCTGGAACGCATAGACATCACCAGACACTGGGTTTCATCCCTGGTGATGCTCTGCCAGGCCTCTACTGCAACAGTTTTACTTTTTTACATTTTTAGACCAGAAATATTGGAACATGTTGGTGCAACAAGTCGCATTTTCAACCATGCCTACTTTCCCATGACAAAAAAAGAACTATAAAATATGAGATGTGACGTTTTGCACCAGAATTGTAGAAAAATGGGTCAGAGAGTGAATAGTGAACCTCGGCCATTACCTTTGGGATATTTTCTGTGATTTGCTGCATAATCCACCCATAGACGATCAGTTATCTGCCTGTTTTGCTCATACATTTCTGGGAGGAATAGCAGAGGGATGGCACAGCCCAGTGTACTATAAAAACATGTGGTCATTTATGATGAGAAGTATGCCACTTCTTGGCGTACTTTTAATGCAGATTCAGTCGCAACGGGAATTTGAGGCCGAATCTGCAACTTTTCCCCCACTCATGCCACTTTCTATGCCTGTTTTTGGTGTAGAAAATGACTTAAATCTATGCCAGCAAGGGAGTTGGCATATATTTAAGCTAGTTGCATGGCTAGTGCCTTATGTAGAGGCATACATAACCAAGGCGGATCAAGTGCCCGCACATGGTTATTAAGACCAGCGTCTAAAACGCCAGTCTTGATAAATGACCCCAATGATGTTTGTCATGGGGAATACAAATATTTATTGAAACAGGTGTGTCTGGAGAGCTGTCATCTTTCATTTAAAGGCACCATTGCATTGAATTTTTTTTTAATTTGAATTGCTTCCTGCAAAATTAAAGGGGTTTTCTAAAGTTGTAATACTGATGACCAATCCTCAGTATCTCATTGGTGGGGGTACGACACCGGGACCCTCGCCGATAAGTTGTTCGAGAAGACAGTGCCGTGGCCTTCTCTCACCTTTCCCTAGGTCAGTGACAACACGTTAATCGGTCACGGGGCATAGGCACAGCTCAGCCCCACTGAAGTGAATGGGGCTAAGCTGTGACACCAAGCACAGTCGCTGTACATGTACAGTGTACAGCGCTGTGCTTGGTAAGCTGTGACAAGGCCGCGGCATTCACAGGAGCACTGGTGCCTTCTCAAACAGCTGATCGGTGAGGTCCCGGATGTCTGACCCCTACCGATCAGTATTAAAATCTTGAAAACCCCTTTTAAGGAACATTTTAAATAGTCTTCAGTCTTCACCTATCTTGCTGGTGGTGCTGAATATAGCATACATCTGTTTCTGATGTCTGTCTGCTCTCCTTCTCCCTGCTGCTCTCACTAAGGGCTTTCACGAATCCGCTCTATATCCGATTTTTATTTTTATTCCCTCTGATTTAAAGGGAACCTGTCACCGGGATTTTGTGTATAGAGCTGAGGACATGGGTTGGTAGATGGCCGCTAGCACATCCGCAATACCCAGTCCCCATGGCTCTGTGTGCTTTTATTGTGTAAAAGAAAAAACGATTTGATACATATGCAAATTTACGTGAGATGAGTCGGGGACAGGACTCATCTCAGGTTAATTTGCATATGTATCAAACCGTTTTGTTTTTTACACAATCAAAGCACACAGAGCTATGGGGACTGGATATTGCGGATGTGCTAGCGGCCATCTAGCAACCCATGTCCTCAGCTCTATACACACAATCCCGGTGACACGTTCCCTTTATTTAAGTCCTCTTCCGTTCCGTTATTCCACAAAACATATCCGTATGCGATCCGTTTTTTGTGGATCGGAAACAGTAACTTATTAATCGCCAAACGCATGAGAAATATGGGTTGTGCATGGCATTTCTACAGTATGGATCTGCAAAATACGGATGAAATACAGATGACATACGGATGTGTTCCGTGTGCGTTCCGTATTTTTTTGCGGACCCATTGACTTGAATGGGGCCTCGGACCGTGATTTGTGGACAATAATAGGACATGCACTACTTTTTTGCGGACTGGAAATACAGAAACGGAATGCACATGGAGTACCTTCCGTTGTTTTTACAGACCCATTGAAGTGAATGGTTCCGCATGCGGTCTGCAAAAAAAAAAAAAAACGGAAGCGGAAATAAAATAAATTCGTATGCATGAGCCTTAAGGCCTCTTGCACATGAACGTTTTTTTCTTTGCCATTTACGTTGTGTTTTTTTGCGTTCTGTATATGGTCCATATATGGAACCATTCATTTCAATGGGTCTGCAAATAAATGGAATGTACTCCGTATGCATTCAGTTTCCGTATTTCCGTTCAAAGATAGAACATATTCTATTAGTGCCTGCTAATCATGTTCCGTGGCTCTATTCAAGTCAATGGGGCTGTAAAAAAAAAACTGAATAGATACGGAATGCATACGTATGTCTTCCATATCCGTTCCATTTTTGCAGAACCAATTATTGAAAATGTTATGCCCAGCCCAATATTTCTATGTAATTACTGTATACTGCATATGCCATGCTTCCATTTGCGATCTGCAAAAAACAGAAACCAAACGGAATGGAAGCGGAACGGAAAAGGAAACACTACTGAAACGAAAAAAAAATGATTTGTTTGAAACTAACCGCAAAACACTGAAAAAGTCGTATGGTCGTGTGCAACAGGCCTTAGCCTAAGAGAAGGGAGGTGGAGAGCAGACAGACATCAAAAACAGAGGAGGAGATTGTACACAGCAGATCATTGTGTAGAGGGGGAGAAACTCCAAGGAGGGCAGAACACATAGATTATAGATGGGGACGAAATCACACACAATACAGTTTGCTGGGTTAGAAAACAAAGACTGTGTACACACGTAGAGGAGAAGCAGAGCACCCAGGGCAACATCTGCAGAGAGAGGGGAATCGCACTCCTCAGCATAATGAATGTCAGCATAAGTAAGAAGAGGTTCCTCATGATCTGTAGAAAGGAAAATAAGTCCAGGGAGGAATCTGTGCTGACACATGAGAGCTAAGTGAAGGCAGCAGTGACTGATAGATGAGAGCTAGTGAAGGCAGCAGTGACTGATAGATGAGAGCTAGTGAAGGCAGCAGTGACTGATAGATGAGAGCTAGTGAAGGCAGCAGTGACTGATAGATGAGAGCTAGTGAAGGCAGCAGTGACTGATAGATGAGAGCTAGTGAAGGCAGCAGTGACTGATAGATGAGAGCTAGTGAAGGCAGCAGCATCTTCACACACCTCACATGTAGCATGTGATACTGGAAAGGAAATCACCACATGTGAAAAGTATAAAAATTGGAAGTTACAAACGAAATATGCTGTAAATTATCGTAACGATAAAGATGTGAATAGAGCCTAAAATGTAATGCAGCTTTTATTATTTCTTAATTTTTTTACAGAAGGTTTCCACCGACGTATATAAAATTCATTTTGTCAAAGGTGTCTGTTGCCTTTGATGCTTACAGCTTTGGCTAAAGGGATGTCTTGTCTAAATGTTATATTTGGGACCATTTATTTCCTGTGGTTTATTTAATGCACTCTTCTACTCACCATCACATGACAACATGTTGCCTTAAAGGGGTTGTCCAGGATTTTGATATTGATGGCCTGTCCTCATCTTGGACCACCATCACATGACAACATGTTGCCTTAAAGGGGTTGTCCAGGATTTTGATATTGATGGCCTGTCCTCATCTTGGACCTCCGCCGATCAGATATTGATGGCCTTTCCTGAGGATAAGCCATAAATACCAAAATCCTGTGCAACCCTTTTAAAGAAGACCTTTCACTGGTCTGGACATTAATATATAACCAGCGGGTTGTGTAGGGCATACTGATGGCATGTTACAGCGCTTACTATTTTCTCTATGCGCTGCACGTTTGCTCCGTTTGCCCCGTATTGGTTTCCCGCTTGGTATGTAAATTCATACCATCGTTACAGGGAGAAAGAGACTGTCGGGTTTCTCAATGGGTGTCTCCTTCTCCCTGACTGTTACGCTCTCCTCTGAGATTGGACAGCTCACAGCCAGGGAGATGCCCATTGCGAAACACTGCCATCTCCTCCTCTAATGGGTCAGAAAATAAATACATTTGTATTGGGGGGGGGGGGGGGGGGGGGGGTGCTTCTTTAACTATTGTTAGTGGTTTGTGTATAGGAGGTGTCTGTATATATACTTGTCTACAGAGGTGGCATACCTTTACAGAGCATCACCCTTAGGGCTCATGCACACGACCGTATGTATTTTGCCGTCTGCAAAAAATGGATCCGCAAAAAATATGGATGACATCCGTGTGCATTTCGGATTTTGCGAAACATAACAGCTGGCCCCTAATAGAACAGTCCTTTCCTTGTCCGTAATGCGGACAATAATAGGACATGTTCTATTTTTTGCAGAAAGAAAATACGGACATACAGAGACCTTCTGTTTTTTTTTTTTTTTTGTTTGTTTTTTTGAGGACCCATTAAAATGAATAGCTCCATATACGGGCCACAAAAAAAACGGAACGGACACGAAAAGGAAATACGTTCCATTCGTGTGCATGAGGCCTTAACATGAGGCAAATAAGTGTTGGATACTTGATCATTTGCCTCTTGATTACTACTTTATTAAAGGGAATTTCCTGTACTGTGTGCATATGGGTCACAAGTGTCCCTGGAAACTCTACTGCAATGTTAGCACCCATAGAAGACTATAGATAAGGGAAGTGATCTGTTCTAAAAATATTTTCACTTTTGTAGCTTCGGCCGCCGACTAGAATCCTTCAGACCAAATGCTGTATTTGTTGATGCAACAGTTGGATGAAATGTCCCCCCAGCCATTTGTTATGTGGTTCTAGTTCTCTGTGGTAGCATGCTGAAAAATAGTTCTCCTCCTTTCATGAGTCCTGATAGTGCCACCAATATGCCAATCTGTGTGGGGCTACAATTAAAGGCCATGCTAGAAATAACAGCACACGTCTATAGATTGATGTCTCTTTGTACTATGGTTAGATATGCCTTACTTTGGGTCATACTTAAATAGCATCTGGCTAGGACTAGGTTAAATCAGCAGTCACTCCGAGCAGACCAAAGGAGTTGTGAAGTAAAACTCTGCCTCCTGGACACTTGCATCTGGCAAGAGCAGAACCTGGCAGAATAAAAGTTCATATTCACATGACTCCTGATAATAAAGCTCCACAAAAAGGTATGCTTGTCCGGCTCTCCCCAGAATTTAACTACCAACTGACTCCCTTTATTGGGGTTGTCATTATTAAATGTTATTTTATTCATCATGAAAAACTAGTTGCTTTTGTAATTTACTTTCTGATACAAAAATGCTCCAGTTGTGAGATATTCTATTCATCATAATGGCGCACCCTGGTGGTGTTTAATCTGTATAGTAATTTGCATGTCCACCCTCTGAGGTGGTCGCACATGCTCAGTTCCATCCTTCAACTGCCACCAACCGTATTGATTGTTAGAAGCTGTGACAGATACAAGAGGAGAGCTGCAGGAGAAAGGACAGCCTGAAGAGAATGTAGCAGAACAATTGGAGCATGAATGGGAAGAAGGGCTGGTTCTCTCTTTGTTAGAAAGGTATTGTCATGTACTGTATGATGTCTGATTTTCATTTTTTGCGTTAATCATGACCTAATTGTCTCAACCCTTAGGAGCAGAACGGCATGAGACTAACCCGTGTTGTGGATAAAATTTCGACTTGACGGTTTATCTCAGGAACCTTCAAAAAACTCAGTCTGGTCCCGGCTGTTGATGATCATGTTCAAAGGGGTTTCCCAGTGACCCAATTGTAGACTGGGGGAGCGATCCACAGACAGCCCTGAGGACCTATGTGGCTGTCTGCCCTGTAAACCTGCTGTTAGAGCACACTGACACAGAGCATAGTGTAATAGCATATAGAAGTATGCTATTACATTATAAATGCAAACTAATGTTATGAAACAGGACCAGGCAGTAAAAATGTGATCATGTCTGCCTGGCCCTGTGAAAGTGCTAAGGGCACAGCAGTTGCAGAGAGAGCAGAGCCTCTAGGTGTAATGGCAACGCCCCCGTTGTTCTTAAAGGCTCATTTGCATGTATTACAACATCCTTTTTCTCAGCAATGCGGGCACATATGAACATGGGACCAACACAGATGCCAGCAGCTGCCAAGCGCACATGTAACAGGTCAGGTTCATAGGTACAAAGCTGCTGACAGATGCCCTGTAAGACAGTGGGGAAAATGTATCAAAATTGTTATAAATTGGAAAACTGGCTTATCAACCAATAAGATTCCATCTTTAATTTTCCAAAAGAGCTCTGAAAAATAAAAGATGGTTGCTTTCTATGGGCAAGTAAGACTGTTTGTTTTTCTTTACACCAGTTTTGATAAATCTCCCCCAATAGGTATGTGCACCGTACTTGGAGACCGCGGACAGAACACGTCTGCAATTCACTGATATGTGAAAGAGGCCTTTAAATTCTCCTACAGTTTTTAAACCTGGATCTGAATACTCTGGTAATTGCATGTAATTAAAAATGTATTAGCGCTACTGAGTTATTCAGTGAAATGTCTCTGTATAGCACCGTTGGCTGTCTCATGCTTAGGCCTGTTGCAGACGACTGTATGGCTAAGGCTGCTTTCACACTAGCGTTCGCTGGTCCGCTCGTGAGCTCCGTTTGAAGGGGCTCACGAGCGGACCCGAACGCAGCCGTCCAGCCCTGATGCAGTCTGAATGGAGGCGGATCCGCTCAGACTGCATCAGTCTGGCGGCGTTCAGCCTCCGCTCCGCTCGCCTCCGCACGGACAGGCGGACAGCTGAACGCTGCTTGCAGCGTTCGGGTGTCCGCCTGGCCGTTCGGAGGCGTGCGGATCCGTGCGGATCCGTCCAGACTTTCAATGTAAGTCAATGGGGACGGATCCGTTTGAAGATGCCACAATGTGGCTCAATCTTCAAGCGGATCCGTCCCCCATTGACTTTACATTGAAAGTCTGGACGGATCCGTACTAGGCTATTTTCACACTTAGCTGTTCTATGCTAAAAATAATGATTTCCGTTTTTTGGGGATCGGGAACAGAAGCATGGCGTATACAGTAATTACATAGAAAAATTGGTCTGGGCATAAAATTTTCAATAGATGGTTCTGCAATGGTTCTGATGCATTCCGTATCCGTTCAGTTTTTTCACAGTCCCATTGACTTGAATGAAGCCACGGAATGTGACTTGCATGCAATAATAGGACATGTTCTCTCTTTGAACGGAAATGCCTAAACGGAATGCATACGGAGTACATTCATTTTTTTTTTTTTTTTTTTTGCGGACTTATTAAAATGAATGGCTCCGTATACGAAACTGAACATAAAGGGGGGAAAAAAAAAACGTTTATGTGCTAGAGGCCTTAGTTCCATGCTTCAACTGCAGCAGACAGGACACGCCCCTGAGCTTACAGCTTGAAATAAATCTCTAGCAGAACAATTGGCGCAATGAATGAGGAGATCTCGGGATCCATGTGAGGTTTTTTTTACATTATCCATGGGATAACCCCTTTTAAGTGAATTATTTGTGTGCATGTGTTTGTGGTAGCTCACACCACTGTAGGGAAAACAAAACGACTGCAAGTTGCATAGGAATTTGATGTCTGCCAACATACACATCTTTGTAAGTCTGTGTGAACTGGAGCCTTTCATCTTTAGCTCCAGGGCCTGAGCAGCTGTAGCTTTAAGTGGGCATGTTAACTATTTGTTTGCCAAGAAGTGACAGTTCACATCATGGTGGTGGGCACAATTGGCAGTGAGAACACTGCGGGAGGCGCTATTTTATACCTAGTTTTCATGCAGGCCGGGCACAACACCTACAGTGTTACTATGCCCCCGATTACCATACTGCCCAGCCGTTCACTCGTTGTCCACCATAGTCTGTAATAAGTGAAGAGTCTAAGGCCACATTCACACGACCATGGGACAGTCCGCAGATCCGCAAACCACTGGCATCGGCCATGTGCACTCCGCAATGTGGTGTGGACCCATTGACTTAAAAAAATTTAAAAATAGGACATGCCCTACCTTTTGCAGCGCGGAGTCACGTAGCCGGAAGTGCACACGACCGTTCCCCATATTTTGCATATCAGCAGTTTGTGGTCTGCAGCATTGGCACAGCAATCCCATGGTCCTGTGAGTGCGACCAAATACTAATATTGGTGCTCCTGACCCCGTCCGCAAAACATGGATACCGGCCGTATGTGTTCCACATTTTGCGGATCGAATCGTCTTTCTCCTGTGCAGAAATGCCTATTTTTGTCTGTAATTATGGACAAGAATAGGACACGTTCTATCTATTTTGATGGGCCACGGAACGGATATTGAAATGAATGGGTCTGCACCCGACCTTAGAAATTGCAGGAGGAATGTGGACAGAAATATTCGGTCATGTGAATGGGCCTTTAGGCTACAGTTTGAGACTATATGGGTGGAGAAATGACCTACGTGTCAGAGCTGCTAAAGATGAATTGTATGGTGCTTGATGCAGGACTTTAACCCCCTCACTCCTGGATGGTTTTCAGCACATTAGTCTGTGCAAAACATGTTGTACTAGGATCACATTTATTCTAGTATAGATTCAACCATGCAGCCAGTTTTTATTGTATCTTCTTTTTTTTTTTGCGTTTCATTTCTGGCTCATGTACGATTAGGATCGATGATGGCTGATTTGATCCATTGTCAGATAGTTTGACATCTACCTCCTCGTGCCATCAGAAGCTTGGGCTGCTTTGCCATTCCCCCATGATCTATACTGCAGCTCTGCATGTTTAGGAAGTCATTGCATGGAGAGATTATTTCTGTTATTTATAAACTGCAGAGAACTAAACAACCGGTAAGAAAAAGACTGACTGATATATAGCGTAAGGAGCCTGATGAGAGGAATCCGAGTCGTCCAGTTTAAAGGGGTTGGCCTGTAAACTACATTTATTAGTCATCCACAGTATAGATAATAATATTAGGGGTGCACCGAAATGAAAATTCTGGTCCGAAACCGAAAATTCAGGATGCCCTTGACCGAAAACCGAAACTGCCTTTTTGCCCAAATACTTTTAAAATACTTTTTTTTAATGATTTTATAACAGTGCCATCCACAGACCCCCACCCACCCCATAACCGTGCCATCCACAGACCCCCCACCCCATAACAGTGCCATCCACAGACCCCCACCCACCCCATAACAGTGCCATCCACAGACACCCCCCCCCCCCCCCATTGCCGCTCCAGTACAGACTAGTTATAAAATGTGTACAATTAATAAGGATTCTATTCATGAGGCCCCCTCTGCAGTAGAACATTCAATATAGCCACATCCTACTCACAGGGCTGTTATCTTAATGCTGGCCGGCCGGGCAGACGAGCGGCAGCGTCATGACTGACGTCACATGCCTGCGCCGCCTCCTTCATTCAGAACGTAGGCCAGGCACGTGACGTCAGTCGTGACGCTGCCGCTCGTCTGCCCGACCGGCCAGCATTAAGATAACAGCCCTGTAAGTAGGATGTGGCTATATTGAATGTTCTACTGCAGAGGGGGCCTCATGAATAGAATCCTTATTAATTGTACACATTTTATAACTACTGGAGCTGGGGGCCGGAGCACAGTGAACGCACCGGCCCCCAGCTCCTCCTCCCAGTCCCTCCCCGCTGATACATCGCAGCCTGCGATGCTGGAGCATGGCAGGCTGCGATGTCAAAAGGTGGCGGAACGCCGTTCCGGTGCGTTCCGCCAGAAAAAAAGCCCTGTATATAACCAACCATATTTTTCCCTGGCGCCTCCACAACGGCATTCACAGGAGGGTGTCCCCGCCTCCAGGACAGGAAACAACGAGGAAGCACAGGATTTAAGGAGCCTCCTCCCCTTACCTTACCAGTCGTTGTTTCCTGTCCTCGGACGTGCGTGGAAGCCACTCCTGGGCTTATCTAGGAATAGTGGATACCGCACCGACCTGGTCTTTGAAAGTCCCTGTCATTCAGGAGGGTCGGTGCAGGGATTGGGGGACCCCGGGGACGCATTGCCTCCCTTCCTCTATCCTCCGGAGTAAGCCCTGGTTTCAGGCATCCTCGGGCTTGCGAGTCCGCCGGAACTCGCGCGGGATCTGGCGTGGTGACGTCAGCGGAGCGAGATCTCCTTGGGCAAGAGATTCTCGCGAGACGGCTCCTGCGCGCGCGGGAGTTTTAAAAAGAATCGTTCGCTTCCACCTCCGCCGGTGATCTGCAGGATGCCTTCCAGCGACAGAGAATCATCCAAGCGCTCCGGTGATCCCGCTGTCTCGGCCCTCAGCCCGGTAAGCCTCCTCCCGGGGGGGAGTAATCCCTATTCCTTATGTCTTTCCTCATAGGTATATAGGGTTATGGAGTCCCGTATCTCTCCTCCCCCTACACGCTGGGTGTCCGTAATTTTACTATACTGACCCCTCACCACCCTTACTCCGGGTCCCTCTTTTGGCCTATACAAAGTTTGTTTTATTCCCTTTAGGACAGTGAGTCCAGGAAGCTTAAAGCCAAAGGGGATTCGGGGCGCAGGAAGTGTGGTGGTTGCCGTAAGGGCCTGGTGTCGGACCCAAAAAAGACCCTCTGCCCTAGATGTATTGAAAGGGTTATCGCTGAAGAATCCCCTTCCTTCGTGGAGTCCATGCGAACCCTCATTAGAGAGGAGATTAAGGCTGCAGCTGACTCTAGACAACTGGCGCCTTCCCCTGCGCCTTCCCAATCCCTAAATCTGGAAATATCAGAACAAGTGGATCTGGATGAAGGGGAGTTGCAGGATGATCAGGTCTCCTTATCCTCTGAGGAGGCTGCAGGGAGGCCTATGTGCTTTCCCGAAGAAACGCAGTCCCTACTGAAGGATATTAAATCTACCCTAGGATTGGAAGATGTTAAAGAGACTCAGTCCCTTCACGATCAAATCTTTCAGGGCTTGGGGGAGAAAAAGAAGAGATCCTTCCCCATCCACAATAATATCAAAGCCCTTATTTCCAGGGAATGGAGGGATCCTGATAAAAGGTGGATTGTATCGGCCGCCTTTAAGCGCAAGTACCCCTTTTCGGAAACTGACTCTGATTTGTGGGACAAAACTCCCAAAATAGATGCGCCAGTGGCCCGTATTTCAAAAAAATCCTCGCTGCCTTTTGAGGATATGGGTCTCCTGAAAGACCCAATGGACAAAAAATGCGAAAATCTATTAAGGAAATCCTGGGAGACAAATACAGCGATGTTGCGCCCCAGCATAGCGTCCACTTGTACGGCCAGAACCCTCTCGGTATGGCTAGACCAGCTTGAGAGCAATCTGTCGGGGGGTACGTCCAGAGAAGAGATCTTAAACTCCCTTCCCTCCCTGAAAAGAGCATCCAATTTTCTAGCAGACGCCTCGGCCGACTTGGTTAGACTCTCTGCAAGAAGCAGTGCTCTAGCCAATGCGACCCGTAGGGCGGTATGGCTCCGTTCATGGACGGGGGACGCAGGTTCTAAAAACCGCCTGTGCTCCATCCCATGTGAGGGGGATAGATTGTTTGGCTCCGCTCTTGACGACATTCTGGAGAAGGCCTCCGATAGGAAAAAAGGTTTCCCCTCGGATAACCGTTATTACCAACAGAGACGCTCCTTTCAAAGTCAAAAAAGGGCAAGATCAGATCAAAGTAAAAGGGACGGCTCAAAAAGATGGCAACCTTCTAGAGGTAGAGGAAGGGGATACCTTTCTAAGCCAGATGCCTCTACCCGCCCTACCCAGTGACACGCTAACCCAGGTAGGAGGCAGACTAAAGCAATTCTCCTCTGCCTGGCAAGAAATTCACGCCTCCCCTTGGGTCACTCGTACCGTAAGAGAAGGCCTAAAGCTAGAGTTTGTTTCCCCACCCCCAAGTCATTTTTGTATCAACCAAAGGCAACAGCCCGACAAACAGGCATCCCTAGAGTCAGAAATAACTACATTAATCCTCAAAGGAATCCTCATCCCTGTTCCGGAAGAACAACACGGCAAAGGCTTCTATTCCCCTATATTTTTGATAAGGAAACCAAACTGCTCCTTTCGCCTAATAATAAATTTGAAGTCCTTAAACAAGTCCATCATTTACAAGAGATTCAAAATGGAGACCATAAAATCTACCACTCAGATCCTTCCGCAGGACTGCTTTATGGCCACCGTCGACCTTCAGGACGCTTACTACCACGTCCCAATATACCACAGGCACCAGTGTTTTCTGAGGATCGCAATTTATTATCAAGGAAGATTGTCCCATTTTCAGTTCACAGCCCTTCCTTTCGGCCTATCCTCTGCCCCCAGAGTTTTTTCGAAAATAATGTCAGATGTCATGAAGTTTCTTCACCTTCAGGGGGTACAGATTGTTCCATACCTGGACGACTTTCTGGTATTTGCGGAGTCGCGCCAACTTCTACATTCACGCCTCAAGCAAATCCAGGACTGTCTTACAACTCTAGGGTGGATAATAAATCCCAAAAAATCAGACCTTATCCCCAGTCAGGAAAAGGTGTTTTTAGGGGTGCTGTTGGACTCAAGGCGTCTAATGTCTTTTCTTCCTCAAGACAAACAGTCTCACTTAATCCAGACAGTGTCTCTTTTTTCCAGCAAAGATCGGTCCTCGATAAGAGACATCATGGCGGTGCTGGGACTGCTGACAGCCGCAATCCCGTCAGTAAGGTGGGCCCAGAGTCACACAAGAGTCCTTCAGGCCTTTCGCCTATCTTCATGGGACGGAAAGAACTCATCTCTAGACAGAAAGGTTCACGTTCCCAGACAGGTAAGACAGTCACTAACTTGGTGGAGAGTAAAAGGGAACCTGAGCGTAGGGGTTCACTGGCGCCCAAGAGATGTCATGGTCATTACAACAGACGCCAGCAACTCAGGGTGGGGAGGTCATTCTTCAGGAGCGGTAGTTCAGGGATCCTGGGGAAAAAACATGCAGGACGCCTCCTCAAATTTGAAAGAGCTGTCAGCTGTCCACAGAGTTCTCCTTTCCCTTTACAAAGTTCCCTCTCCAAGACACGTAAAAATATTAACAGACAACACTACAGTTGTGGCGTACGTAAACAAACAAGGGGGAACCAGAAGTCGCTCACTGGCGGAAGTATCGAAAGGCATTTTTTGTTGGGCAGAAAGAAGCCTTCTGTCCCTTTCGGCGGTACATATCAAGGGGGAAAAAAATGTGGTGGCCGATTATCTCAGTCGACATCTCTTAAGGGAGGCCGAATGGTCCTTAAATCACCACGTCTTCAGCCAGATCTGCCAAATGTGGGGGACCCCAGTGTTAGATCTGTTCGCCACCAAAAGCAACAGGCAGGTCAGAAAGTTCTGTTCCCTCTCGCAAAAGGATCATCCGGTATGGCTAGACGCCCTCTCCAGGCCGTGGCCAAAACAGCTCCTTTATGCCTTCCCTCCATTCAGCCTCATTTCAAGAGTCCTGGTAAAGGCTCAGGAAGAAGGGGTCCATGTAATTATGGTGGCCCCCTTCTGGCCAAGAAGGGCTTGGTTTCCACTCCTGCTCAAACTGTCAGCCGGTGTTTATTGGACACTGCCATCATACCCGGACCTACTCCACCAGGGACCAATAAATCACCCCAGTGTAAAGCAACTCAGTTTGACGGCCTGGAATCTGAACGCCTCCTGCTAAAACGGAAGGGCCTGTCGGACGCAGTTATCTCCACGATGCTCAAAAGCCGGAAACCCGTAACTTCCCGGATCTACCTGAGAACCTGGAATGCTTTTTTGTCCTTCTTGGGAAGTGTAGATTTTCCTGATGTTCCTCAGGTCCTCCAGTTCCTGCAAGCGGGGCTAGAAAAAGGCCTCCGCCCGTCAACTCTAAAGGTTCAGATCTCCGTGCTCAGAGCTCCTTCCTGGACGTAAAACTAGCAGATTCCCCTCTGATCAAACGTTTTTTGAGGGGGGCAGGAAAGAACTTCGCTCCTCCCTCGTCCGGTGATTCCTCCCTGAGATTTGGGCCTGGTTCTTTCTGCTCTCACTACTCCTCCGTTTGAGCCAATTGATGATATCCCTCTAAGGCTCCTCACCATGAAGACAGCTTTTTTTAGTTGCCATAACCTCTGCCAGAAGAGTGGGGGAAATTCAAGCATTCTCTTGCAAGCCTCCCTATCTTACAATTCTGGATGATCGTATAATCCTCAGGCACTGTCCTGCCTTTCTCCCAAAGGTGGTATCCAGATTTCATTGTGAGCAGGAAGTCTCCCTACCTTCGTTTTTTCAGTCTCCTTCTAATGATTCGGAGGGAACTCTCCATAATCTGGACGTCAGGAGATCAGTCCTTTCTTACCTTCAAGCCACTAAACCGCTTAGAAAATCGGACCACCTCTTTTTGCAATTTCAGGGCCCTAATAAGGGGCAAGCTGCTAGCAAGTCAACCATAGCCAGGTGGATTAGGAACATAATATCCTCTGTCTATGTTACCAAGAACTGTCAGCCACCAGAGGTACTAAGGGCTCATTCTACGAGGGCAGTAGCCTCATCCTGGGCAGAAACGAAAGCAGTCCCTCTGGAACAAATCTGCAGAGCCGCCACATGGGCCAACCCTATGACTTTTTTTAGGCACTATAAGCTAGATGTAGTAAGGGATCAGGACTTGTCCTTTGGTCGTGAGGTTCTATCTATTGTGGCCCCCCCCTGATATTGATTACTCGGTTAGTCCTCCTGTGAATTCAGTTGTGGAGGGCGCCGGGGAAAAGGGTAAATTGGATTTTCCAATAGCCTCCACAACGGCATTGGTTTCCCTCCCAAACTTTAAATGTAGACGAATGATGTAATTTGTTTACTAGAATATATAATTTGTTATGCATCACTTCTGTGTCCTCTCTTATTGACTGGTAAGGTAAGGGGAGGAGGCTCCTTAAATCCTGTGCTTCCTCGTTGTTTCCTGTCCTGGAGGCGAGGACACCCTCCTGTGAATGCCGTTGTGGAGGCTATTGGAAAATCCAATTACCGGTAAGAGTAATTTACCCTTTTCTGCCGATATGTACCAATATCGGCCGAAATGGATTAGGCCCATTTTCGGCCGATATTTTCGGCCGCCGGAATTTCGGTGCACCCCTAATAATAATAATTTTGGGGTATGACTGCTGAGACCCCCAGTGCTTTCATTAATGGGAGTCCCATGCATGAGTAGTAGTGTGCACTCTTGACCACCACTTCATTCTTGCCTGTGGGACTGCACTGTACTCTGCACTCCCATAGACAGTGAATGGAGAGGTGGTCACACATGTGCGCTACCACTCCATCCATACAGGGCTCAGGATCGTGCCCCAAAAATAAGACTTTTATCACCGATCTTGTGGCTAGGTGCTAAATGTTGTTCATGATCCATCCCCTTTAACAACTTGTATGGGATTGTTTGTAGGGTACACAGTTCTATATGTTGAATACTCTGCCTCCAGCTCTCGGGAAATGCTGGACGTTGTAGTTCTACAACCGTTGTGGTGACGGACCACTGTTTTAGAGAATAGTAGACTTCCAGCTTTGTGTCAGCAGGGACATCACTGTTCTCTTTCATCATGGCGTCATAGTGGGGTCTATAGAACACGTCCATTTGGTTTGGCCATTCACAGGGGAATATGTGTAACATTGGGGACAGGTGACACCGGTGACAGGCCTGGACTTGCTGTAATTGGCACAGTGTGGGGTGCCTGGTTGTGCCGGCCAGGGAGCGTGCACATTCATGTACATGTTTCTACTCACAGAAAAGGCACTGAAATATCTGAGGAAAACAATGAGTTAATTCCCCCCCCTTTTAGTGGTAAAGCGATTATAGCAGGCGTCTTTGGCTTTATCTCTGTGACTTCTTAATTTTTACTTTGTCATGCTTCCTCTCCCCTCCTCTTTCCAAATAACTGTCTCCTATCTCTTACCAGGGTTTCACGGCTGAACCTTGCAGGGGCCCTCTTTGGCCACCAGCGAGACTGCTGAATGTGTAAAGCTGCTCTGTAAATATGGCCAGCTTGTGCCTTCTGTGTTACGCCTCTGTAAGTGCCTTGTAAAATGTCTCTTTTAGACTGTCCCTGTCAGCATCAATGTCATATTTTCCATCCTTGCTGTTTGCTTGGTGACGAATATACCAAACTGTGCTATGGGTCACACAGGCTGGAGGGCTCTGTCTTCATAGCTGCTTGCTGATAAGCTCTCTTAGCATGATTGCATCCATTTTATTCACCTTCGAGCATCCGGATGTTACTGTATGTCCAAGAGGTGTATTGAGCTGGCTCGCAGTGGAGATTCTGGTTGTTTAACCCCTCAGATGCCATGGTCAGTAGCCACCGAAGCATCTGAGATTTTAGACTGAAGGTGTTCCCTCTAAAATAGGCCTGCACAATATATCGCCAAAGCAATCGCAATTAATCGCCATATCGCAATCGCCAATTGGCCGACCCAAAAATGCTGCAATTATATTACCATATTTTTCGGTTTATAAGACAAACTTTTTCCCCCCAAAAGTGGGGAGAAAATGGCACTGCGCCTTATAAAGCGATGGTTGACTTTGTACGTGGTTGACACTGATGTATCGCCGGCCGCTGATACATCAGTTACAGTATGGGGAGGGAGGAGGGGCTGGAGGCAAGTCGTTATTTTATTTATTCTATTTTATTTATCTGTTCTGTGAAGCGGCTCCCAGAGTGCAGCGACTGTCGCCCGGCCCCGGCCTCTCTGCGAAGCGGCTCCCAGAGTGCAGCGACTGTCGCCCGGCCCCGGCCTCTCTGCGAAGCGGCTCCCAGAGTGCAGCGACTGTCGCCCGGCCCCGGCCTCTCTGCGAAGCGGCTCCCAGAGTGCAGCGACTGTCGCCCGGCCCCGGCCTCTCTGCGAAGCGGCTCCCAGAGTGCAGCGACTGTCGCCCGGCCCCGGCCTCTCTGCGAAGCGGCTCCCAGAGTGCAGCGACTGTCGCCCGGCCCCGGCCTCTCTGCGAAGCGGCTCCCAGAGTGCAGCGACTGTCGCCCGGCCCCGGCCTCTCTGCGAAGCGGCTCCCAGAGTGCAGCGACTGTCGCCCGGCCCCGGCCTCTCTGCGAAGCGGCTCCCAGAGTGCAGCGACTGTCGCCCGGCCCCGGCCTCTCTGCGAAGCG
Organism: Bufo gargarizans; assembly: GCF_014858855.1. Taxonomy (NCBI): domain Eukaryota; kingdom Metazoa; phylum Chordata; class Amphibia; order Anura; family Bufonidae; genus Bufo; species Bufo gargarizans. Next base: position 109,532,904 of record NC_058085.1, read on the forward strand.
GCTCCACAAGTGATGCGTGAAAATCGCCGCTTATGTGCACAGCCCCATAGAAATGAATGGGTCCGGATTCCTTTATAGCAGGCATGTCCAAACTGCGGCCCTCCGGCTGTTGCAAAACTACAACTCCCAGCATGCTATTAGGGCATGCTGGTTTTGCAACAGCTGGAGGGCCGCAGTTTGGACATGCCTGCTTTATAGTTTGAAGAGATATCTCACTAAGGTTCTCCAGCTCTACTTGTCTTCATCCTCCAATCTAATTACCAGCCTTCTCTCTACCTTATTATCCACATCTCCCCCTCCGTGCCCTGCAATTTACTCTGCAATTTACTCTGTGGAGAACACACTTTGTTTCCTACAAGATATCCACCCACTTCTCACTCCTTACTATTGCCATCCATAATTTATTCTCCCTCTTAAACTTTTTAATCTTATCTTTCCGTTTCTCAACAATGCTAACAAGGCTCATTAGGTCATTGGCTACCTGTAGTTCAGAGTCACCAGGAATTGGACTCGAACATTACCCTGAGTGTGAAACTACAGACCATCTGTTCTTTCTTATGTTGTGCCATTACTTTATTACTCCTGCTATAAGTTATGAATAAATTCTTACCAGTTTTCAATGAAGGTCCAGATGGGCGTTACCAGTTGGTGGTGTCTTCCTTCGCAGTCTTACATTGGCAGCACTGATTGGAGAATGTCGGATGTCCCCAACTGCTAACACCCATCTGGAATGTCATTGAAGTCTTTTAGCTTTTAATTTACAACTTCTAGCAGGAATAATAGTCATGAGAATAGATTATCTAGAATTGGCATTACATTAGGAATATGACTAGTTACTAAAACAGGCATGTCAGTAGAGGTTCGTGTGAAAGGGGCCTAAGACATCTGTGTTGTTCGGTCTCCTGAAAGTTGAGATATGCAGTTCCCTTGCAGCCTGCAGCAGGTTTTCTGTGATTTCCCTGTCTTTTTTATTTTATTTCATCCTCTACCTTTGTGCACCTTTCAAGGTCAGAACAGTCAAACGAAAAACTGAACAACCAAAACTAATCTTAAATTTTTCCAGTTGGGTAGCAGGCTTCTGGAGCAACACAAAGCATTTGTTCCTCATCTGAAACCGTTTGAGATGAACATTTCATTATCTGCTATATAAAAAATGTTGATCTTTTGCCGTAGCATTTTGTAGATACTTTTTTCATTTTGGTCATTTGTCTCACCTGGCCTTTGAGCCATGCAAATATTTGTAAGTGCATGTTCCCGTGGACTCTGCTAGCCTTTGCAGTCTCAAGTGGTTGAGAAGCATTCTCCAGGTCAAAGTCTTGCGCTGTCTAATTGTTTTTGTTACTTAAAGGGGTTTTCCGAGACTTAAATACTGATGACCTATCCTCTGGAGTCCAACACCCGGGACCCTCACTCATCAGCTGTTTGAGAAGGCATTGGCACTCCTATGACTGCTGTGGCCTGCTCACCAAGCACCACGCAGTATCATCTCAGTCCCATTTACTTCAATGGCGTTGATCAGCCGACTGATGAACGTGTCGTCACTTGGCCTAGGGAAAGCTAATACAGTTGCGAGTGCCGATGCCTTCTCAAACAGATGATCAGCAGGGTCCCGGTTATCAGACCCCCACCGATCAGATACTAATGACCTATCCAGAGGATAGAGCATCAATATTTAAAGGGCTTTTCTCATCTCAGACAATGGGGGCATATCGCTAGGATATGCCCCCATTGTCCTATATCGAGAATGGAGCCCCGAAAGTGAAGAAGAGCGCACTGTGCATGCGCAGCTGCCCTCCATTTATTTCTATGGGGCTGCCGAAAATAGCAGAGCGCTGGCACGGTTATTGCCATCTGCCCCATAGAAAAATCTGGGGTTCTCCAGCCACAGTGTTCCCCGCTCTGTTCTCGATATAGGTGCAGGTCCCAGCGGTGGGCCTCGCACCTATCAAACAATGGGGGGATAGCCTAGCTATATGCCTCTATTGCCTAAGATGGGAATACCCCTTTAAGTCTCGGAAAAACCCTTTTAAAGGGAAGGTTCATTTATTCTTGTGACTGTGTCACGGAATGTATACAGGTAACAAGGCAAAGCAACATGTATAAACGACTCGCTGGATCCAAAAACTAAGGAACCAAGGGAGACCCCTGCAGAAGACCTGGCACTTTCCCTGGCTGCTCAGCCTATGCAAAGATCCGAATGGTGGAGGTTTGCATATCCACGAACCTTGACTATAAAGCCCTGAGCACCCTACAATAGTGAGGGGACACGACCACCGGCTCCCTACACAAGACACGGAGGGAGTCAGGGTCACCTGGGATCCAGCAAACAGATATTAAGAGATAAAGGTACACTTAGCTTTGAAGCAAACAGGAGGACAGATCAGCGTGCACACACACTCCAGGAAGTAATATAAGCCGCCCAGAAAAGCATTCTGGGGAGGCATTTAAAAGGAAGCAATTAACACATGACAGCTGAGAGAGGCTGACGAGAGGAGGAGCTGAATACCACAACACAGAAATTCAAGGAGGAGGTTCTGAAAGACCTCTGTCAGAGCTTCTCAGCTGTCTGGTTGTGACAGACTGGTGTTGGTCACAGGGAGGAGTCTCTGAATGGGGCCATACACAGTAGATGTTGGCGGGACTGGCCGACCTTCTGATGCGTATTGTAATGTCCCGATTCCTTCTCGACATCAGGTGTTAAGGGGAAAGAAGGTTTCTGCAGCTTTTTTCTCATGGGAGATAATCCAGAGCTGTCTCGCTTCTGCTTATTTCCCTCTCCTTATTCATAAGAGCTCTACGCTTAGCTGAGCGTGCTTGTGTTAGGGGGTCGGGAGGAATAGCTGTCAGCCAAATTTGCGTTTGGCCAACAATTATCTAAAGTGTATCAGTTCTGTTGACTGCTACACAAACCCCCATCTCTGATTTCTTCTGTTATAGCCTGTTTCTCAAGCTGTGGTTAGGGGTGCTATGAATATTTGTGGTAAGTCTATATAATGCTAGTTGTTGTATGGCTGATTATGACTACTTGGTTTGTTGGGAAACATAGTCAATCGAGTTCTCTCAAGTTGACTTTTTTTTCTTGTAAACTGCCTTATTTTCAGTAAAACAGTTTTTTTTTCTTTTTCTCCTTTGGCCTTTGTTTGCATACAGGGACAGTGAGTCTCTCACATCGTTACCTAACTTGGCACGCAGTCTGGAGTGTTTGTTTTGTTCCCTCATAATTATTAAGGTGGGGAGTGTTTTTGCACAGGGCGAAGAACTGATGGTATTGGGTAGAGGTTGGACTGCTGGGCTACTGTATGTGCATGTGTGCTCATTCATCTGTAGCTTGTGTGCCAAGGCATTGCTTGGATACACAAATCATCTTTTATGCTTCCATGTTCTGTTGGCAGTAGTGTCATCTGTGGTGCAGTCTTTTCTGTCTGCCTTTTTAACCCTTTTTATTGCTCACTTCAGGGCCACATTCACACAGTCAGTATTTGATTAGTATTTTACATCAGGAGAGAACCAGTATAACAAAGATGTTTGTGCCTCTTTTGTTTTGGACCCACTCTTGGCTTTGGCTAATCTGACCGAATACCGACTGGCTGTATAGCGCCAAGAATAGTGAAGTTTTGGTATGTCTTTGGGTTTACCATTTACTTGCTGGGTTCCAAACTCTGAGACCGGCCACTAATCAGACCGATGTGATAAAGTTCCCAACCCATTTCTGTGCAGGTACTGCAACTAAGGATGTGCAAATCGATTTCGGATGAAACATCCGAAGTCGATTCGCATAAAACTTTGTTTGAATTAGAATCTGTACAGTATTAGAAGGTATTGGCTCCGATGAGCCAAAGTTATTACTTTGCAAAGTCTCGCAAAACTTTGGGTAATAACTTTGTAAATTGATTTCTACTTTAAAAAAACTTTTACCGAACTCTGGTTCGGTTCTAAGGTACCACAAAGTTTTATACAAATCGACTTCGGATGTGTTTATGGTCAGGTTTTGATCCTTTTTTTTATTTATTTTTTGCAGTTTCTAAAGCCAAAGGTATGGATTTAATAAAAAGAAATAGTAGTATCTGCTTTTTAAGCTGCCCTCAGACCATCTGGGAAAAACAGCCCATGTAACTGAGGGATTATCCCAAACTGACTGCGGCTCATCTGACCCAAACTCGCAGCATTAGTGATTTATGGTGATGCAAGTTCTTGCCTAACTGTGGGCTCACTATATGGTACAACATCATGTGAGTACAATGTAGAATAACTATCGTCAGACATGAACTCACAGCATCATAAATTAAAATAATGCTGTGAGTTCGCGACAGATGCGTTCAAGAGCAATGGAGGTCACACAGACCATTTTTCCTAGACCACACTCGACCATTTGAAACGACCGCGGAGTCAGACCCCCACGATCAGATGTTGATGACCTATCCTGACAATAGGTCATCAGTATAAAGCCCCTTTTAAAAGCTTAGCTTTCTTTTCTTTTTGGAAAGACAGCTAATTTGCATACCTTGTTCAGGAATGTTCTAATATCTAGTAAATCTATTTTATGTTCTGTCTAAAAAGCCTGATGTTACCAGTTTTCTTCAGTAAACTTAATGTTAATTATCAGCCATTTATGAAGGCGTTGGCATGTAGAGTCAGAGTTGGAGCCGAAAGTTTGGCTCAGACTACTTTCACATGGATTTGCAAAAACGCTTCCGTTACCATAATACAACTGCATGCATCCATCATGAACTGATCCGATTGTTATTATGTCTTCTATAGCCTTGACGGATCCGTCTTGAACACCATTGAAAGTCATTGGGGGACGGATTAGTTTTCTATTGTGTCAGAGAAAACGGATCCGTCCCCATTGACTTACATTGCCAGGACGGATCCGTCTTGCTCTGCACCACATAGCGGACAGAAAAACGCTGCTTATCTCTGTCCACGATGGGGACGCAACGAACTGAATGCATTTTGGTGCATTCCGTTTCGTTTTGTTCAGTTCAGTTTTGTCCCCATTGACAATAAATATAACGGATCTCAATAGCGGAATTGAAAACGCTAATGTGAAAGTAGCCTTACTGACTCGCAGCCCTCATCCTGGATTAGGGTCTCCTAGATCCCCCTGCAGCCTGCATGTATTATATGGACGTCCATGTATCAGCGAAGTGAGAACACTGCTCCCGAGGCGGTCGCTGGCTTTACTTATACAACTGTATTTACAAATGCCTATGAGGGCAATAGAAACCTATCTTGGCCCAAGTACAAACTAATACTTCACTTTTATTATATTATTCATTAAAAAGTGTCACTAGTGGGTGTGATTCACATGTGATAGAACACAGACAAACAAACAGAATAACCTACTAGGGTGTTAAAAACAGTCTACAATCCACTGTGAGAGATGGTGGATATAACCGGTTGGAGGCGATGTGCTCAATCGCTCACTCCAAAAGACGTGAGAGCAACAACTTGTGCTACCACGTCCTGCAAGTGTTGTTTCAACTAATTCTCAACTGGACTTGTCAATTTTATTGTCCAATATCAATAGTGGGAGACTGATACCTTCATCCCACTATATGGCTTGAGAGGCTGTTTCGCAGCCTACAGTTTTCCAACACAACATGCACTTGCCATATGTACAGCAGACTGGAGTGTGTGGACTACTGGTGGTACCAGTCAGGTGACAGTGAACCAGCCTAACCCCTGTTTATCACTACCAGGGTAATTAGTGCAAAAGACTATGAGGTCAGCCTCTTGCCATGCCACGTCTGTAAATGCTAGTGCCTGCTCAAGCTGATCATCAGCAAGAAACTGATTTACAAGTTGTTGTCCTTTATTTGTAAGAGGGGATTTGTTACATCAACCCTCTACACAACTGGGAATGCCATTTAGCAACTAGCATTAGATACAGACGGTGGCTACACTGTTATCCACCTGAATGTGCAGCCTGCTGGTGGTGCCTCTTATTTGGGGGGCAGACTTAGGTTTTAATTAGCAGTCATGTTTCCCACTGTTAGAGAGAAATAGTAGTCCGGATGGATTACTGTGACCTGTCTGGTACCACCAGCAGGCTGTACACTTAGGAGGTTAGCAGTGTTGCCAGTCCCGGATGCACTACTGTGACCTGCCTGGCACCACCAGCAGGCTGTACACTTAGGAGGTTAGCAGTGTTGCCAGTCCTGGACGCATTATTGTGACCTGTCTGGCACCACCAGCAGGCTGCACATTCAGGTGGATAACAGTGTAGCCACCGTCTGTATCTAATGCTAGTTGCTAAATGGCATTCCCAGTTGTGTAGAGGGTTGATGTAACAAATCCCCTCTTACAAATAAAGGACAACAACTTGTAAATCAGTTTCTTGCTGATGGTATACTTACCATCCGTGCGGCTCCCGGGGCGCTCCAGAATGACGTCAGAGCGCCCCATGTGCATGGATGACGTGCCATGCGATCACGTCATCCATGCACCTGGGGCACCCTGACGTCACTCTGGAGCGTCCCGGGAGCCGCACGGATGGTAAGTATGCTGCTCCCCGCTACACTTTACCATGGCTGCCAGGACTTTAGCGTCCCGGCAGCCATGGTAACCATTGTAAAAAAGCTAAACGTCGTATCCGGCAATGCGCCGAAACGACGTTTAGCTTAAGGCCGCATCCGGATCAATGCCTTTCAATGGGCATTCATTCCGGATCCGGCCTTGCGGCAAGTCTTCAGTTTTTTTGGCCGGAGCAAAAAGCGCAGCATGCTGCGGTATTTTCTCCGGCCAAAAAACGTTCCGTTCCGGAACTGAAGACATCCTGATGCATCCTGAACGGATTTCACTCCATTCAGAATGCATTAGGATAATCCTGATCAGGATTCTTCTGGCATAGAGCCCCGACGACGGAACTCTATGCCGGAAGACAATAACGCAGGTGTGAAAGAGCCCTTACTTATACACAATCGTTTCCCCTCTAGAGTGTCATTGTGTGCTTCATCTATGGGAGTGCCGACAGACTAGGGTGTATTGGGCCGTCTAGCAATGAGACCTTATTGAGTATTTCTCACAGTATAGGGAGTGGTTTGCCTGTGTTTCTTTCTATGTGGCTGTGTCTGTAGATAAGACCACTGTCAGTGTATGTAACCTGCTCAGGGGCTGTTTGCTCCATATGAAATGCAAAACTGCTTTGGAAGTATTTTTTTCTGCTATCTGTCCATGTCTATCAGATCTCGCAAACGGTGTAGTGGTGTCTGCCGAAAGCACCTGAAAAGTTGGAAATTAAACCGGATGATCCTTTGTTCTGACAGCTGCATATAATAAAACAATGTGATTGTGGATGGTAACTGAAGAGTCAGAGGTTGGCGCTATCTCTCTCGTTTATGGCCATGTTTCCGACAAACATCTTCTTGTTGATGGAGTTTTAAATCTTTTTCTGGACCAAAGTGGCTCACAGCTGTTGTGAAACTACAACTCCCAGCATGCCCCTTTTTTTTTTTTTTTTTTTTTTTTTTGCAGACCGACCAAGAAAAAAAAATCATTTTGTGTTATTTTATTGCTTTTGGCAGATGATCAGTCCCAATAAATTAATGTGCCTGTTGTACTGCAGTGTAAAAGAGGATCAGGAAAGACAGGTCCTGCCCCGTCTCCTGGTTATTGTGACATCCACGTATCTCCAGGGGGAACAGAGCACAGGGTGGATACAGGGTGGAGATACCTTAACTCTTGGAAGGCTACAGGGTCATGAGCCCCATCTTAATTCCTTCTTGGGTGTTTATTGCGGTCAGGTCTTCTTGGCATGTCACGTCTGAGTGGCGGAGGGGTGCGCGTGTCAGATTACGGTTTGAGGGATGAGCTGTCGCTGTGGTCGTTGGAGTGAGGGTGGATCAGCAGATGTCAGGAAGCCTTGCTGATGTGATTTCCAAAGTCAGCTTAGTGATAGTGAAACCTGCTCGTTGCTTCAGGGTTGAAAGTCTGAGAACAAGGTCACAAGTACGCTTTGCCTTGTCCTTCTTGGTCTGTGGCCACATAATTATGGCACAACACAGATACAGCAGTACCAACAATGTAAAAAAACAACTAGTCCTGCATTTACCATCTTGTTTGTTCTTCATTCTGTGAGGACAAGTCATTGGGCTGCCATTGCTTCACCTCCAGTGGTTGGCCAATATATCTTCCTGATAGAAAGTTGCATTACAGGGGTTGTCCAGTCGTTAATATTAATGACTTATCGTCTGTTTAGGTTCTCATTATCTGATCTGTGATGGTCCGACACTGAGAACCCCTGGCGATCAGCTAGATTGCCGCTTCCTGGTCTTCAGACTACGTCTTGTCTCCTCTGGAGTGGTGGCGTAGTGTAACTACAAGCACTTGCTCCATTCACTTAAATGGAGCTGGTACTTGTATTACAATGCACTTCCAAGACAAAGCCACCTCCTCTTCAAACGGCTGATTGTCGGGAGTCCTAGTTGTCAGACTCCTGCCCATCAGATATTGATGACCTATCCTGACGAAAGGTCATCAGTATTAAAGACTGGACAACCCCTTTAATCTGGCATCCATTTTTGGTAATCTACCGTGTAACAAACATATCCTGCTCGATTGACGCATCAATCCTCCTATGCCAAGTAGTAATGTACCTCTCTGTGTCTATGTAGATGATTTCAGATGTGTGTTTATGGTTGTAGTTAATTCTGATAATCTGGCCCCATGATGGTCCCAACAATGTTGTATTAAAGGAATTGAATACATCCCTTATGCCTGCATAACTAGACAAATAAGTAGAAGAGGGGGAAAGGTGAATGACAGATCTTATTGTGGTCATGTCGACTGCTAGTAACTGAACAGAACCGCACACTCACTTATATTTACTGACTTGATACTTACTTTTAGATAAAGTAAACCTGTCTATAACACATGGCTGGACAGGTGATCCTTTGGTGGGCCCACGCTCCAATATGTGGGTTGCAACATATCCTAATTGATATTTCTAATAGGACTTATGGGACACATTTATTAAGACCAGCGTTTTAGAATCCGTTCTTAATAAAGCCCTTTAGCTAGCGGTGGATCGCTGACGTCATGAAGAAGCGTCGGCCTTACAGTCAGTTTGGTAAATGGCCTCCTCTGTATATAATGGTAACTTGCTCTTGTATACATTTCTTATTCTATATGTTCTTATGGATGCCGTGCTACTGACTGAAGTCGTCTTATTTTCTCTGAATGTGAAGTGTGTGATAATGGAAGACTAATGACTTGCATAGAAAATGTTCTTTATGAATGTACTGGGAGGTCTCTGTAGCAATTTCTGCATAATGACCTTTAGAAATTCTATGGCTCAATTAACAGACAAACGTGTACTCTATGAAGGAGAGCTGTGGATAACAGGTAGAAGATGTGAAGAAATGAAGAAGAAAAAAATCAATGCTAACTCGTTTAATCCCCCTTCATCGCTGTCACTCTGGACGCCAGCCTTGGCGGTCATTTGCTGTACATGCAAGTAAGGCTGCAGCTATCTACAATTTTTTTAATCGAGTATTCTATCGATTTTAGCCAACGATTACTCGAGTTCTCTAATAACAAAAAAATAAAGGAACGTTTTTCTTTATAAAAACTCATCACCTTACCTGTAGGGGCTCTGCTCCACCTCTCTGTCGTCTTCTCCGCGCGCTACACTGTAGTCCTGACGTCACACCGCGCCGGGTCATAGTGCTCGCTTGCGTGCACTATGTCCTGACCATGTGTCAGGGCTGAAAGTGCAGCGGGGTGCGGGCCGGTGGAGTGGTAAGTGGTCACATTTTTTTTGTGTCGAATTACTCGATTCAATCAAGTAATTGTTTCAGCCCTACATGCAAGCTTTACCCCTGAGGCTAATGACAACTGGTAACACCAAACTGGACCTTCATTGCAAACTGGTGGTAATTCATTCATAACTTCTAGAAGGAATAATAAAAGAATGGTACAACACAAATTCATAAGAAATAATGCTCCATAATTGTTATGGGGGAATGCAGGTAGTCACTACAACAGACATGTCAGGAGAGATTACAGAACTTCTTTAAAAAGATTTACCTTGCAGGATAAACCCTCATGCGCATAACCCCAATGGTTCTTTCACATGAGCAAGTTTTCTGTCCGGATGCGATGCGCGTAGCTAAAGCATAGAATCCAAACTGAATCTTATCCCATTCATTTCAATGGTTATATTTACATGAGCATTGCTTTTCACTTATCTTTGCGTTCAGGAAAAATCTCAGCATGTTCTATATTGTGCGTTTTTCAGCTCTGGCTCCATAGAAGTGAGTGGGGCTTGCATGAAAAACGGAAGACATACAGATGCAATGCGTTTTTCACTGAAGGTTGCTAGGAGATGTAGATTGTTGTTCTTCAGTTTTTCTCCCTGCGTGTAAAAAACGCATCCAGCCCGGATGGAAAAAACACACACACACACACACACACACACACTATGCAATCGCAGAAAAAAATTATTACACTGATTGTGTGCAAAACCATCAGTTTCCCCCTGATTTGATCGTGACACAATCCGGATCGCTCGTCTGAAAGAGACTTCACCTCACACAGTAGATCCGACTGCTGGCAGTTGAAGGATGGAACTGAGCACGTGTGACCACCTCAGGGAGTTGGACAGAGAAATAATAATAATAAAAAACAAACAGCAGGTGATGCTATACACATTTTTTTTTAAATAACTTTATTGAATAATACTTTTTTAATCACAAAACCATTCAGATTCAGGTGCTGGTTTGAAAAATGTAGAATATTCCTCATGGAACACTCCTTTTGAGGTCCAAACTAGGATGCATCCCTAATGGGTAACAGTGGCCATCCCATGAACAGTAGTTATCAGTGTTCGATAAGTCCTATAGAAGTGAATGGAGTAGTGGACTGACGTACATTACCCCTCCATTCAAATTGGAGACTTTGGGACCCCAAATGCTTGGGATCATTGGGGTACTAGTGGTCAGACACCAAGAGATCCAGCATCACTTGTTTTGTGCCCCTAAGTCTGATTTTGGCATACAGCTCATGAAAACCCAAAATTCCTATCTAAATTTTATTTTCATATTTCATCCGACCAATAAAAGAAAAGTGTTTTTAATACAAAAAAAGTCAACCTTCAAATAATTATGTTCAGTTATGCACTCAATACTTGGTCGGGAATCCTTTTGCAGAAATGACTGCTTCAATGCGGCGTGGCATGGAGGCAATCGGCCTGTGGCACTGCTGAGGTGTTATGGAGGCCCAGGATGCTTTGATAGCGGCCTTAAGCTCATCCAGAGTGTTGGGTCTTGCGTCTCTCAACTTTCTCTTCCGAATATCCCACAGATTCTCTATGGGGTTCAGGTCAGGAGAGTTGGCAGGCCAATTGAGCACAGTAATACCATGGTCAGTAAACCATTTACCAGTGGTTTTGGCACTGTGAGCAGGTGCCAGGTCGTGCTGAAAAATGAAATCTTCATCTCCATAAAGCTTTTCAGCAGATGGAAGCATGAAGTGCTCCAAAATCTCCTGATAGCTAGCTTCATTGACCCTGCCCTTGATAAAAACACAGTGGACCAACACCAGCAGCTGACATGGCACCCAGACCATCACTGACTGTGGGTACTTGATACTGGACTTCAGGCATTTTGGCATTTCCCCCCAGTCTTCCTCCAGACTCTGGCACCTTGATTTCCGAATGACATGCAAAATTTGCTTTCATCCGAAAAAAGTACTTTGGACCACTGAGCAACAGTCCAGTGCTGCTTCTCTGTAGCCCAGGTCAGGTGCTTCTGCCGCTGTTTCTGGTTCAAAAGTGGCTGGACCTGGGGAATGCGGCACCTGTAGCCCATTTCCTGCACACGCCTGTACACGGTGGCTCTGGATGGTTCTACTCCAGACTCAGTCCACTGCTTCCGCAGGTCCCCCAAGGTCTGGAATCGGTCCTTCTCCACAATCTTCCTCAGGGTCCAGTCACCTCTTCTCGTTGTGCAGCGGTTTCTGCCACACTTTTTCCTTCCCACAGACTTCCCACTGAGGTGCCTTGATACAGCACTCTGGGAACAGCCTATTCGTTCAGAAATGTCTTTCTGTGTCTTACCCTCTTGCTTGAGGGTGTCAATGATGGCCTTCTGGACAGCAGTCAGGTCGGCAGTCTTACCCATGATTGCGGTTTTGAGTAATGAACCAGGCTGGGAGTTTTTAAAAGCCTCAGGAATCTTTTGCAGGTGTTTAGAGTTAATTAGTTGATTCAGATGATTAGGTTAATAGCTCGTTTAGAGAACCTTTTCATGATATGCTAATTTTTTTAGATAGGAACTTTGGGTTTTCATGAGCTGTATGCCAAAATCATCAATATTAAAACAATAAAAGGCTTGAACTACTTCAGTTGGTGTGTAATGAATCTAAAATATATGAAAGTCTAATGTTTATCAGTACATTACAGAAAATAATGAACTTTATCACAATATGCATTTTTTTTTAGAAGGACCTGTGTGTGTGTGTGTGTGTGTGTGTGTGTGTGTATGTATATGTATGTATGTATATATGTGTGTGTGTGTGTGTGTGTGTATATATATATATATATATATATATATATGTTTTTTTTTTACAGAAAACGTCTGTATAGGTGTATGGGCCTATAGTATCGATGTGTGTGCGTCTCCTCAAGCCTTGTTTATGTGCATTAGTCTGTCTGATCCTATACATGTGCACACTTTCTCAGGGTTAGGACGTCTTTTGGCCGCCTGAACAGACCCTTTGTCTCCCCTGTGAATATTAATATGATGTGTCCTTGTAACAGTGGCTGCTGTGGTGACCTTCAGTGAGGTCATCTGCCTTCTGTACTTTATAAGCCTTTGTATAGCTTCCGTCACATAAGCTGTTCCAGCTTCATGGCAGGCATTGTATATAGAAAATGTTTTAGGGATCGTTTATCCTTATGTATACGAATATTGTGCTATCATCCAGATTCAGCAGTGGGAAAAAAGGCTCCACGTGATCTAGGCCCATGCTCGTTTGTCTTATTCTTGCTGCTTAAAAGGTACCTGTCAGCAGATTTGCACCTATGACACTGGCTGACCTGTTAGATGTGCGCTTGGCAGCTGAAGGCATCTGTGTTGGTCGCATGTCCATATGTACCCACATTGCTGAGAAAAAATATGTGCACTGTGGGCGTTGCCGTTACACCTAGAGGCTCTGCTCTCTCTGCAACTGCCGCACCCTCTTCCCTCTGATTGACAGGAACAGGCAGTGTAAACATCATCACGTCTGGCCCTGTCAATCAAAGTGCAGAGGGCACGGCCTTTGAAGAGATTGCTGAGCTTCTAGGTGTAACGGCGACGCCCCGGTTGCTCCTAGAGGCTCATTTGTGTATATTAAAACATTCATTTAAATACAATTTTTCTCAGCAATGCGGCCACATATGAACATGGGACCATCCCAGATGCCTTCAGCTGCCAAATGCATATGCAACAGGTCATCCGACCTGCTAAATTGTCCGGTACATAAGAAAGCAGATGGATGCATGAATGCAAATCATTTTTCTGCATCCATTTGCTTTGATTTTTATTTCATTTGGAACTTAAACAAAACAGAGGCGTCCACCCAATGGTTTTCCCAGCCACCATATGTGGATTGTGAATTAATGCCTCTGAAACCATAACAGGGGTTTTCCACTTCAGACATAAAGGTCTGAACTCTCATCTATCAAGGGACCCATAACTCCATCTGGCAAGTCAAGGTGGCAGGCAGCAACCACATAGATGCTACTAAATGTAGCAGTGGCGCAAATGCGTGACATTTTCTTCATATGGAACTTATCAAAAAGACCTGGCAAATTGAAATTGAAAATCTCCTTTAGGGTATAACCCTTTTGCCTGCATTGACCTACTACAGTGTAACCTATATTGACGACCACCCAGAATTTTTCTTCTAGGGTCAAGAATACATAATATACAGGGGAATCTGTCTTTGACTAACTGGTCTTCATACAAGGGTTGTCTTTTGGAGAGGTTTTAAATCTGGGGCTCAGGGATGTGAAAAAATCTTTCACTCATTGAGGCTCTTGAGAACGGGTCTGAAGATGTGCTCATGGAAGAACATTTCAATTTTATTATTGCATTTTACATATTTTGGTCTAAGGCCCAATTTACACGTCCGCAATTTCGTTCCGCATTTTGCGGTACGGAATTGCGGACCCATTCATTTCTATGGGGCAGCACGATGCGCTGCCCGGATACGAAATTGCCGACCCGCAATTCCTTTCCTGAAAAAAAATAGAACATGTCCTATTCTTGTCCACAATTGCGGACAAGAATAGGCATATTCTATTAGTGCCGGCGATGTGCGGTCCGCAAAATGCGAAACGCACATTACCGTGTCCGTGTTTTGCTGATCCGTGTGAATCGTCCCTAAAATTTTTTGATTTATTATTTTTTCAATTGGTCTTTATTTAAGGGTTAAATTTGAGCCTAGCTGCAATACCCCTTAGTTTTACAGAGTCCTGTCATATTGCAATTCTGACGTCTGTGTATAGTAGTGTTGTCACTATACCAAAATTTTGATTTGATTTCGATACTATAAAAAGCATTGCGATACTCTATACCACGCTATAAAAATAAAACGCCAAAAAAGCTGTGTGCATTCCGCGTTTTATGGAACATCCGGCCCATAGTAGAACAGTCCTAAACTATTTTTTGGGGGGGACAAGATGACTAAAAATGGCGAATCTCGCGGTTTTGATATTTCTTTTTCCTGTTACGGCGTTCACCACATAGGAAATATTTTTTAATGGTTTAATAGTTTACACTTTTTCGGGCGTGGCGATAAGTAATATAGTTATATATTATATTGTTATAAAATATAATATTTTTTTATTGTTTTTATATATTTTATATGTAAAATTGGGAAGGGGGCAATTCAAACTTTTCATATTTTATTTTATTTTTTAATTAGCCCCCTAGAACTCTTGTCCTATTCGCCTTAATAGAGACTAGAAAGGGAATAGGATCTTGCACTCTCCCTGCTGTCCTGGGCTTTGTGCACATGGCAGCAGGGAGCTTACCATGACAGCCAGGGCTTCAGTAGCGTCATGGCTGCCATGGTAACCGATCGAAACCCCATCATTACACTGCTGGGGCTCAGATCAGAAGCTGCCACTGAACCACCAATAAATTGGAGGGGAGCCACTGCCACCAATGGGGGGGGGGCGCCTGTGGCCACTGCGCCACCAGTGATCGCCACCAGTGATTCTAATACTGGGGGGGGGGGGGGGGCGCACTTTGCCTCAAATTATTCAGGTGCCGCACCTGAGGGGTTAATTTCCTTGGTTTGGCAGATCGCATGCCCTGTTATTGAGGCCTGGTCTGTGATACTGCTGCCGGCACCCGCTGCCTTCCCTTGAATTAATCTGTTACTTACATTCATTGGTGGCGCAGTAGCCACAGTCCCTCCCCTCCTCCGAAGTGCTATTTCCCCATTGGTGGCAGCGGCAGAGGGAGGGAGAGACTCCCTCCTTCTCCACTGTGCTGTTAAGGAGAACATGGTGTGCTCTGAGAGCTGCGAGTGCCATGTTCTCTAAGGGCTGTTTCACACGAATGACAGCCAAGACCCGATGCGGACAGCAGAAGCACGGAGAATTAACATGACTGATAATGCTCCATGCCTCTCTGTGATCTCTTTACTACGAAATCACAGCGAGATAAAGTTGTCACTGTGATTTCGTAGTAAAGAGGTCACAGAGCGGCACAGAGAGGCACAGAGCATTATCAGTCATGTTAATGCTCCGTGCTTCTGCAGTCCGCATCGGGTCTTGGCTGTCATTCACGCAGCGGATGTCACGCATGGCATCCGCTCGTGTGAAACAGCCCTAACAGATACTAGGCTGCACAGCAGTGCATCCTAGTATCCTTAAATATTAAGACCCGGTATCGTATCGAACCGGGTCTAAAAGTATCAATTGGGTATCGATACTTCGATACCTGGTGCTACTGTAGTGTATAGCCCCCATCTCTGAACTCCTGATGACTTATAAACACTCATTTAAACCATATTACTTAGAACCATGAGATCTTCACATAAAAGTACTTGAAATGGTGACCAGAAATCGAGTGTCACCATAATGTGAGGAGGGAAGTGGGTATCAATATGGCAAGCTTGATTCCGGAATCTGCTAGAATATTATAGCAATACTAATAAGATTGTTGGTGGATGATAGACCAGTGGTCCAGGCCTCATCCTGTCATTTCTCTACCACTAACATTCTGCATGACTCACGAGCATTTCTTTTTTTCCTTCTTTTGAATATCAAGGCTGCGTTGCATAACAGATGTAATAAATCAGAAGCTATGGCATTGCAGAAAAACAACATGCGGCATGTGGTGTGTGTTTCCTCCTCAGTTTATGAAATGGAATAGTGATGGATGTGCGCTTGCTTTTATTAGTATAGTGATCCCTATCTATAGTGACCGGGATGTCAGACAGTGATCTAATAACTGAGTTATCTCGTGTGTGTGTGTGTATATAGAAAAGTATTAAAGCCTAACTTCACTGTATTGACCACCTAAGGGCACTATTAGACTGCCTGATACATCAGCAGGACGAGCGCCAATAGACGATAACACAGCAATCAGTCTATTACTCAGGCCGATGCACAGTAAATAGGGAGTAATGATTGCTACCATAGTCGTCCTTCCCTCCATTCACTCCTAATGATCAGCAGCAGCACGCCCCGGATTACACAAGGAGATCTGCTGCCAATAATCCTGCCTCTTTCACTCTGACGAAAGATGCAAATCAGCCAAGAAATGAGCACTAGCTTTTTTGTCAGCTGATCGACAGAACGATTGTACAGGCCAGTTATTGGGAATTGGCTATGCACTGTTCTGCCTTTCTGTACTGCACAGACTTGTTTAGGTCTAGCATCTTATGCCAATGTTTGGAATCATAAGGATTTATCATGAAAGCTTACAAAGCAAAGAGAAAAGGTGCAGGAAGGTTTTTGTATGTATGTCGGTGGCTTATTTATTTTTTTTATGCAAAAGTTTGAGGTAGGTTCAAAAAGAAGAAAAATTCTTAAAGGGGTTTTCTGAGATTTTAATATTGATAACCTATCCTCAGGCTAGGTCATCAATATCAAATTAGCAGGGGTCCGACCCACACCACCCCCACGATCAGTTGTTTTAACCTGCCTCAGGACCGCCGCACGCAGGATTGCGTCCTGGCGGCGGCCCTGTTATTCCTCCTAGACGCGCCATCTCGCGAGACGCAAGATTTCGGGCAGAGCCAGCTCGCACATGCGCAGTGCGAGTTGGGAATCGTTACAGGAGAAGTTTGTCACCAGACTGCCAGCCAATGATCAGCGCTGGCAGGATGGTGACTTTTAAAAAAATGAATCAGAATCCATTTAACACCTTATATTTATAAATATAAGGTGTTAAATGGCTTCTGTGCTCCTCTGCTGGTCCTCTTCGTCGGTTGGTCCCAGCAGAGGAGCACACATAACTGTGAGTACACCAAACACTACACTTAGCCCCCAGATCACCCCCTATCACCCCAATTAACCCCTTGATCACCCCGGTCAAGCGCTAGTGAAAGGGAAAAAAGTGATCAGTGTAAACTGTCACTTTTTTTCCCCACTAGTATTGACAGTTAGGTTTTAGGATAGTTTAGGCCCCTTTGTTAGGTAGTTAACGTCGGTTAGCGCCCTCACCGCACCGCAATCACTGATTCGCTGATTAGCGTATCGCTAATCAGCATTGGTACTTTTATAGTATCTGGAAGTGATCAGAACTGATCACAGTCAGATCTATAATAGTATTAGTGTCACCTTAGTTCGCCCTCCACCCAAAACGCAGTGTTTGCCCGATCAGGCCTGATCGGTCACCCACGCCCACCCCGCCGCAGTGACAATTTTTTTTTATCACTGTGCAATCACTACACAAGCGCTGCGGCGATAAAAAAAAAAATCAGTTTGAATATTTTTTTATCTATTGCAGCGGCTTCCGGTACTTTGCTAGCCTCCCATTTGTAAGACAGGCTTACTTTTTTTCTTGGGTAGTCTCAGGGAATACCCCCTAAATTTAGTTGACCAAATGGCAAGTAAGGGGTATTCTTCTGAAGAGGCCTACAGGCTTCTGACCCAGTCGGATGAGGAATGGAAACCCTCATCTGAGGAATCCAGCGGGACAGAATACGAACCTGTAGAAAGCAGTGGCAGTCTGACCCAAAGTTCGGACGATGAGGTTGAGGTCCCTGATAACACCAGGCGTACCCGGCCCCGTGTTGCTAGACCACAGGTTGCGCAGGATCCGCTTCAAGGACTCTTGGACTTAGTCGTGGCAGAAACAAACCGGTAAGCCACTCAATTTATAGCCGCCAACCCGGGAAGCTTTTATGCCCAGTCTTTCCAGTGGAAACCCGTCCAAGTTTCCGAATTTAAAACTTTTCTGGGCCTTCTCCTCAACATGGGCCTAACAAAAAAGCATGAATTGCGGTGATATTGGTCCATGAACCCAATTCATCACATGCCCATGTTCTCTGCTGCCATGTCCAGGACACGATTTGAGACCATCCTGCGTTTCCTGCACTTTAGTGACAACAGCACCTCTCGTCCCAGAGGCCACCCTGCTTTTGACCGGCTCCACAAAATTCGGCCTCTCATAGACCACTTCAACACCAAATTTGCAGATTTGTATACCCCTGAGCAAAACATCTGCATAGAAGAGTCCCTTATACATTTTACTGGGCGCCTTGGCTTCAAACAATACATCCCAAGCAAGCGTGCCCGGTATAGGATCAAATTGTATAAGCTCTGTGAAAGGGCCACACACTGGGCTATACACACAAATTTCGTGTCTATGAGGGTAAAGATCAACCCTGGAGCCGGTCGGTTGCCCTGACTAGCTGGGGGGCAGTGGGAAGACAGTCTGGGACTTGGTGTCACCCTTATTTGGCAAGGGGTATCATCTTTATGTGGACAATTTTTACGCAAGTGTGCCCCTCTTCAGGCATTTGTTTTTAGAACAGATTGGCTGCTGTGGCACCCCGCGACCTAGTCGCCGGGGCTTCCCCCAACGGCTCGTTACCACCCGTCTTGCAAGGGGGGAGAGGGCTGCCTTGTGTAACGAAGAACTGCTCGCGGTGAAATGGAGAGACAAGCGTGACGTTTACATGCTCTCCTCCATTCATGCAGACACGACAATCCAAATTGAACGAGCAACCAGTGTCATTGAAAAGCCCCTCTCAGTCCACGACTATAATTTGCTTATGGGAGGGGTGGAGTTCAATGACCAGATGTTGGCTCCCTATTTACTTTCCCGCAGAACCAGATGCTGGTATAAGAAGGTTTCTGTATATTTAATTCAATTGGCACTGTATAATAGTTTTGTTCTCTACAGTAAGGCTGGGAGAACAAGATCCTTCCTCAAATTTCAGGAAGAGATCATCGAGAACCTCCTGTATCCAGGAGGTTCCGTGGCCCCAACCACCAGTGTAGTGAGCCGTCTACACGAGCGACATTTCCCCAATGTCGTTGCTGGTACCTCAAACCAACCGCCACCCCAAAAAAAATGTAGTGTCTGTAGCAGGAGAGGAATAAGGCGTGACACCTGCTATTTCTGTCCTGACTGCCCTGACCACCCTGCCCTATGCTTAGGGGAGTGTTTCCAGAAGTACCACACACAGGTACACTATTAGCATAGGGATTGCGTCACACAGGACAGGCATACAGGGCTCTTAGGGCCCTTTCACTCACAGCTGCTGCAAACCTCTCCTTTCACCTGGGACAAAGTGCATAATGTACTTCGCCACATCTCTGGTTGATTTGCGCTTTGCACATTGTCCCATGGGGAAGGAGAGGTTTGTCCTATAAAGGTAAAAAAAAAAAGCAAAAAATAAATAAAAATCACCGGTAAGCAAAAAAGTTAACGTTCTGTTCCAAAAGTTCAATAAAGTTTATAAAAGTTAATGTTCTGTTCAAATGTTATATAAAGTTTAATGTTAATACAATTATTGTGTTGCGGCCTGTGTTTTTTTTTTTTTTACCTTCTAGGTGGACCAACCGATCGACTAGCTGCAGCACTGATGTGTATTCTGACAGAAGCATTCCGCTGCTGTCAGATTACACAAAAGTCGGTGTATGCGGCGCTGCAAGACGGGATTTCTCCTCTGCAGTAAAAAAGATATGTTTGCCGAGGCTTATGAGCTGAGGGGCTTTTTTTTATTTTTTTATCAAAGACATGTAGAACAATAAATTTAGAGAAAAATGTATATAGAAATGTAGTTTTATTTGCAAAATTTTACAACCGAAAGTGAAAAATGTCTTTTTTTTTTTGGCAAAAAATTCGGTAAATTTTGATTAATAACAAAAAAAGTTAAAATGTCAGCAGCAATGAAATAACACCAAATGAAAGCTCTATTAGTGAGAAAAACAAGGAGGTAAAATCCATTTGGGTGGTAAGTTGTATGACTGAGCAATAAACCGTACAAAGTAGTGTAGTGCAGAATTGTAAAACGTGGTCTGGTCATTAAAGGGGTTATCCTATCATAATGATCACTGTTAAATCTGTTAATGATTTGACAGTGATCATTTTTGAAAAATATATTTGATTAACAAATTCCCACCGTTTAGGATAAAATTCATCCCCACTTACCTTATTGTTATGACTCTGTCTCCCCTGGTTACGGCCACCGCTCGTCTCCAAAATCCCGATGGCCGCGCTTGCGCAGAAGACTCCTTCTTTTCTCCCGGCCAGGCTGCTCGCTTTCCTGAACGCGCACGCTGCCGCACATGCGCGACAGTGACTTCTTCCCAGCCAGAATAGTACAGAGCTGCGAACGCGCACGCCGGCTCTGTAACATAGTAACATAGTACATAAGGCCGAAAAAAGACATTTGTCCATCCAGTTCGGCCTGTTATCCCGCAAGTTGATCCAGAGGAAGGCAAAAAAAAAAACCTGTGAGGTAGAAGCCAATTTTCTCCACTTTAGGGGACTATAAACTTCCTTCCCGACTCCAATCAGGCCATCAGAATAACTCCCTGGCTCAACGACCCCTCTCTAGTAGCTATAGCCTGTAATATTATTAAGATCCAGAAATACGTCCAGGGCCCTCTTGAATTCCTTTATTGTACTCACCATCACCACCTCCTCAGGCAGAGAGTTCCATATTCTCACTGCTCTTACCGTAAAGAATCCTTTTCTATGTTTGTGTACAAACCTTCTTTCCTCCAGACGCAGAGGATGTCCCCTCGTCACAGTCACAGTCCTGGGGATAAATAGCTGATGAGAGAGATCTCTGTACTGACCCCTGATATATTTATACATATTAATTAGATCTCCCCTCAGTCGTCTTTTTTCTAAAGTGAATAACCCTAATTTTGATAATCTTTCAGGGTACTGTAGTTGCCCCATTCCAGTTATTACTTTAGATGCCCTCCTCTGGACCTTCTCCAGCTCTGCTATGTCTGCCTTGTTTACAGGAGCCCAGAACTGTACACAGTACTCCATGTGTGGTCTGACTAATGATTTGTAAAGTGGTAGGACTATGTTCTTATCACGGGAATCTATGCCCCTTCTGATGCAACCCATTATCTTGTTGGCCTTGGCAGCAGCTGCCTGACACTGGTTTTTGCAGCTTAGTTTGCTGTTTATTAAAATTCCTAGATCCTTTTCCATGTCAGTGTTACCGAGTGTTTTACCATTTAGTATGTACGGGTGACTTGCATTTTTCCTTCCCATGTGCATAACTTTACATTTATCAGTGTTAAACCCCATCTGCCACTTATCTGCCCAAGCCTCCAATCTATCCAGATCCCTCTGTAGTAGTATACTGTCCTCATCAGTGTAAATTACTTTACACAGTTTAGTGTCATCTGCGAAAATTGATACTTTACTATGCAAGCCTTCTACAAGATCATTAATAAATATATTGAAGAGAATAGGGCCCAATACTGACCCCTGAGGTACCCCACTAGTGACAGTGACCCAATCTGAGTGTGTACCGTTAATAACCACCCTCTGTTTTCTATCACTGAGCCAGTTATTTACCCACATACAGATGTTTTCTCCCAGTCCGAGCATTCTCATTTTATATACTAACCTTTTATGTGGTACAGTGTCAAATGCAACTGGCAACTGGCCAGAAATAAGTCACCATGGCGCATGCGCGTGGGTGTGCGCGTTCAGTCCAGCGCGCGGCCCAGCCGGGAGAAGACTTCAATCAAGATGAACCCCTCCCCAAGCCAAAATCCAGGAAGTGAACGGCGCGGTGGCAGCAGGTAAGTATAAAAAGGCAAAGTGGAATAACCCCTTTAAGGGGGTTTAAGCTAGGGGAGCTGAGGTGGTTAAAGAGAAGGCTACAGTCGTGCGAGCGCTACATAGCAGCAGCGAGCAGGTGTAATTACAAGAAACCTCCCTATTCACTTCTATAGGACGGCTCGTTCCTATAAACTTGAATGGGAAGGACCGCCCCATAGAAGTAAATGGGACGGCTTCTTGTAATGACACCTGCTAGCTGCTGCAATGTTGACGGCGAGCAGGTAAACAAAGAAGAGGAGGCAGCGCTGGCACAGCGCGCGCCTTCTCTTCAAACAGCTGAAAGGTGGGAGTTCTGGGGGTCGGACCCCCACCTATCTGATATTAATGACCTATCCTGAGGATAGGTCATCAGTATTAAAATCCCAGAGAACCCCTTTAAAGGGGTTTTCCGGGATTACTATGGTTTTTTAGCACATATGCTCATGTGATTGCTTACCTCATGTACATCTTAGTAGTATAGGGCAACTGTTCTCGTCAAACTAAAAGTGACAGGTCAGCACGCCCCTTTCCCTGCCCATGACCTAACCCACTCCACCCACAGCCCCTCCCAAAGCACTGCCCGTCGCACGCCCCAAACAACGCCTAAACACCGCCCCATTCAACGCTCCTTATTCTGTTAGATCTGATATCATGTCAGTAATTCAATTAAATTTTTTTATTTCTTTAAAATTAAAGTATAAAGCTTGTATTAACCTCTTACTAAGCCATTATAAATATTGACAATGGCTAATTGATCCGTCTATCTTACTAAAGCTAAAGTAGCTTCATGATGTCACCACAGGTCCTGGAAGGGAACTGGTGCAGTCACTTTGTTAGATCCTGCAGGACCTGCAATGTTGGAAATTTTCTTTAATTATATACGATTAGTGTTTAATAAAATCAAAGGCATATGTGATTTAAGCAAAATATTTGATCACTGCATCTAACACAGATATGTATCATTTATAAATATTAACAATAGCTAATTGCAGCACCCAAATTTCCCGGGGGCCGATAACACGTTTAAGCCATATTTGTCCTTATTTTTTGCCCTCAGCTCTCATTTTGTGAAATACAGCACCTATTTTGGGAAGCGTGTCAGGGTATGTTCGGACATGCTGGAGGCATGTTCGGGACATGTTCCTAAGATATTATTTAGGAGCAGCAAAAACATTTTGTCTCGTTAGGAAATTTGCTTTGTTATGAAATTATGTTTAATAAAAATTTAAGGCGTACGTGGTTTAAACAAAATGTCTTTTTTTACGATGCATCACGGTACATTTTTTAAATTACTCAGTAGGGTAGGCACGTTTGTGCGTAATTACAGCAACGTGTACATAATTGTTTCATGCGCTTGGTTACAAAGGTACATACAATACGGTCATTTTTTCTAAAATCACTCGTAAATATTTTTAATACATTTTCAAAAGACATGCCTTTAGCGATACAATGTAATATATAGATGCAGTAATGTCCGCAGACCGAGCTAATGGCGTCCTATATTTTTCCGTTTTGATACCTTTTATAGTATTGTAATTTTTAGATAAAAATTTCATAAATTCACCAGGAAATATTTAATTTGCGTCCATTAATGTATAACTATCAAAAATAAATAGATGTCATTTGGATATAATATAATAAAAATCCAGTGCTTTCCCTGTTGATAGGAA
The DNA here is from genome assembly GCF_014858855.1 of Bufo gargarizans. Lineage (NCBI taxonomy): Eukaryota > Metazoa > Chordata > Amphibia > Anura > Bufonidae > Bufo > Bufo gargarizans. The sequence continues at coordinate 109,556,827 of NC_058085.1, forward strand.
TTGTCCGTATTTACATATAGGCCGTTGGTCGGTCGATTTTAATTTTTTCTCCCCGGTTATAAATTGCATGGAAATATACCTTTTTAAATATGCATCGAACGTGAAAGCCGGCTTTGATAACACAGGTAAAATCATATAAAGCCTCCCTTCTATTCTTTATTTCAATAATATTTTCATGAATAGAATACGCAATCATGTTAATAGTGTTTAGCACCGGCTCAGCAAACTTAATTTCAGCTCTGAGATTTCCAGTTTTTACTAGAGAGAAATGTCTGCCAGGTTCTTGATCCGGCGATAAATCAAAAGTGAACAAACTGTACCCGTTCAAAAATTCTGACCGATCCATGGATAAAGCGTTGTCAGCCTTTTTCTTCCCTGAAATGTGTACGAGCAACATATATTCATAAATAGCTGATTCGTCTTGAAAATTAGTCTGAAACTGTTTTGCGGGTATCTGTTGCCCGTCCAAATATAAGGCGGCATAATTCACATTATAGTGATTTGAAACACAAAGGATTTCTTTGGTAATTCCCGGAAAATGATTTGTTGTCCACAAACGCTAGTATTACTGTTTTTGGGATGTTAACCAGAAAAAGATTGCAGGAATGCTACACACTTTAAGCGACACACGATCGACAGAGTACTTTGCGTTAGCGGATAACAGAGCGCAACTGTGCCCGATTCTCACAGCGGGCGATACTTGAACTCTGACAAACAATGACGCTTGCTGTATTTGGACTTTAAAATGGGTCGCCTCGGCAGACATAAGACAGAAGGACTCTTTTGTTTCTGGTCAACTTTATCTTTAGATCTAATCCGTTCAGTATTAACTTAGGCTGATTAAATATATTGGCGTAAATGGGTCTCATTAATTCTACACTTTTAGAGCGAGTCGTATACTGAGCTCTCTTGGCGAAACCGACATTACGACCATCGAGAGCCCGGTTGTCCTGATGACCCGCAGTAACTTTATAGAATAAAGCGGCTGTAAATTGGGCCACTAAAGTTTGTGAACTATAATTTATTAGGGATTCTATATACGCTCTATGGGTATAAAGGTTTTCGCTTCTTCAAATCAACGTGTCGTCGTGATCCGTCAGGAATGGGTGTGTTATCCGGCCTAACGATTCGGCAAAAGACGTGTAACAGCGTGTTATTTAGGTCGTAATAATATTCACCGCTGCCCGAGATGAAGAACTCCAAAGGAGCGTTGTCTGCAATGGCAGCTATCAGTTGTACCTCTAAGTGATTTTTCAATACTTGTTTGCATAGGCGGTATTTGAAAGATATCGAACTCTGTTTTTGCGTACTCGGCGGATGCGTCATGTACAAAGACCATAGCGCTTGATTAGAAGATGTCGGTTGGTGAACGGTTTCTTGTTTTCTGGTGGCGACGTCTCTTAGTCGGCACTACTTTATACATAAAAGGGGTTAGGACAACGCCGTGGAGGCCACGTTTTCTTTTCAGCTTTTTTCTCCGAATTTGAACGACGCCAGAGCGCTCCTACCCTTGCGTAGGTCTATTTATTCGATCCATAACGGCAGTTGAAGCAGTAGTGACAACATCTTTAGCGATATTCCTGGCAGCTGTTTTTACGTGCCGTTTTACAAGTTCCACACCTTTTCTTGAATAGGGGAACGACTCGAAGGAACAGACCCCGAAATAACCCAGCGAGCCCAGAACCGTGCATGAATTCTGCGCCATGAAAGCCATCCAAACCATGACCGGCTTGCGCTATGTAATAATATGTATATGCGGTCGGGTCGCCGTGCTCTCTCTGGGACAACATTTTAATGCGTAGTCACAGCGCAAGGTTGTAATGCACAATAGTTTTACCGTATTTGAATTGAAAAGATTTAGCTTGATCTGTGAGTATCGATATTGTAATCGTGTCAGTGTTGTTTGCAGAGAGGTATATAGTCCGGCCTGTTATGCTTTTGCGTGACTATTTTGCCATTTTTGCCGCTTAGCTCCTCAGTTCTTAAAAGCTGTACGTAACTATCGCCAACAAGTTGATGCTGAATGATTTTGGTATAAACAAACATCGCATAAAATCCGGCTTTAATATCGGGGTGAATTTTTCTCTTCATAGGTAAAGAAGCGTTCTCTTTTGCTAAAGCGAAATCATCATCATCAGCTAAAGCATCCACAAAATTTTCTAAAACAAACAGGCAAACCAGATTTGTTGTAGCACAAAACTAGGTGCTCCGCGTCTACATTCTTGTTCGAGCGATCGCGCAAGTACCCCTGAATCCCCAATATATTGCCTAACTTTTCACCAGGCATAAACCTGTATTAGCTTGATTTCGTTACATAAACAGTTCTGTCAATCTTGTCGTATCTTAGACTCAATTGATCAGGCGGTAGTTTTATAGAATCAATTTGTTATTAATCAGCTCGTTCATATTAGGGTGATAATCCGATTAAACAAAAATCTCTCTGACAGGGTCATCGTGCTGGGCGACGTAGAATACACCCTCTCCGGGCCCAAAGGTTTTCCACATATGAGGATACTGAATCTCTACTAACACCTCTTCATAAGGACCGCGAAGATGGACGGCTTTAGCTAATTTAGTGGTTTAATCGGTGATGGTATTTTCGGGGTAAAGTTTGGCGGAGGCGTTGCAGGGTGGCATAATAAAAAATGAGCCATCTTCCATAGTTTACACGCTCACCTACTGCTTTTCTGGTCCCCAAGAGTTAAAACTTTTTGGAGTAACCAACCCGCTTTACAAAATACAGTGTTTTCCCCCTAACCACCTTCTTTTTCACAATTTTTCTATCCGGTAAACGCGTCCCTTGTCAAGGGGTACTTTTTGGACTTCTTTCGCGTAGAACGATCCTTCAATGAGCTCATCGGCCAGGTCTTTCAACTTATAAAGGGGTCTGAGGCCCCTATTGTTTACAGCGTAAATGGTAAATATCTTGTCCGTATAGGTTTGTTTATAGGCCTTAGTGAACATCCCCTGATAGCGCACAATTCTGACGTGGTCACCTATTTTTAATAACTGTTTAACTTTTTTAATAGAGGCGTTATCGCTGTAGATATTTTTCCAAATGGTAAAGAGTTCTCTTTTGTCACATCAACAGGGCGACACCTTATGGTTCTGTGGTACATGCGATTTATAGCTATACACCAGATCTTGAAACTTGTAAGTGTATCTGTATGTGTTTTGTTCTCTAAGATGACGCCACATTCTTGTTTTCAGCGTTCTATTAAAACGCTCCACAAACAACGCTTTGACTGTATTCAAAGTTAAAAAATGATGCATTTTAAAGGCTTCACAAAGTTTTCTAATAGGTTTGTATTATAAACTCTTAACCCCGATCTGTCTGAAGTTTCCTGGGGGACCGCCCGCTTAATGTAAATATCTGTTCAAAAGCGGCTGCCACTGTCGCCCCTGATTTATTGGAAAGTCCTGACACCCAAGCGTATTTTGAAAGAATATTAATGACAATTAGCAAGTATTTTACACCATTTTTTCCTTTAGAAAAATCTATCATCGACACAAGATCGGCTTGCCATTGGTCGTCTATATCAGACACCACAACTTTGTTTCTTTTAAACAATTTTTTAACCGGTTTGTACAATGTGTAATTATCCTCCAATTTTTTACAGCATCTCTTCTTATTCCAAACTTTCGTACTTTCCTGAATAAGGTTTTAACGCTGCCGTAAGAACCGACAGCTTTTGACGTGTAGTACTGTGTTCTCAATATTTCGCCATTTGCGGTCATTTTAGCAACATTTTTAAGTACCTGCTATCACTGACGCGCCCTTATGGTTTATGCAGTTTTAACTAATCAAGATAGTGTATTTATTGTAAAAACAAAAACAGACTACATTTTTATTTAAAAAGTCATTTACTGTAAAGCAAATAAAACATTGAGATATTACTTACAATTACATTTTTATATACAGTCTAAGTGAAATTTACAATGTTAACCAAGCCGTCTGTAAAAGTTATCAGGCACTACATACAAATACATTCAAAGTAAAAGTTACAACGTTAACCAAGCCATCTGTAACAAAGGCGGCTTTCTCTTTTTAGGTAATAAATAGCCGCGCGTTAACACCTATGTTGTTGTTACGAACGGCTGCTGACTAAGGGCTCTTTCACACTTGCGTTCTTTTCTTCCGGCATAGAGTTCTGTCGTCGGGGCTCTATGCCGGAAGAATCCTGATCAGTTTTATCATGCATTCTGAATGGAGAGAAATCCGTTCAGGATGTCTTCAGTTCAGGACCGGAACGTTTTTGGGCCGGAGACAATACCGCAGCATGCTGCAGTTTTTGCTCCGGCCAAAAATCCTGAACACTTGCCGCAAGGCCGGATCCGGAATTAATGCCCATTGAAAGTCCTGGCAGCCATGGTAAAGTGTAGTGGGGAGCGGGGAAGCAGTATACTTGCCGTCCGTGCGGCTCCTGGGTGACACGTGATCCATGCGCATGGGGCGCTCTGACGTCATTCTTGAGCGCCCCGGGAGCTGCACAGACTGTAAGTATACTGCTCCCCCGCTCCCCACTACTACTATGGCAACCAGGACTTTAATAGCGTCCTGGCTGCCATAGCAACACTGAACGCATTTTGAAGACGGATCCGTCTGCAAATGCTTTCAGTTCACTTGCGTTTTTCCGGATCCGGCGTGTAATTCCGGCAAATGGAGTACACGCCGGATCCGGACAACGCAAGTGTGAAAGAGCCCTAAAAGGGGTATGAACCTCTTCAAAAGGTTCACCGAGCGACCCCCTTTGCAAATTATCGTAAAGTTCTCTTGTTCTTGTATTACCGATCACAGTTGATGGCACGTTTAGTTCAGCGATCGTTTCCATGAAGAAGTCCCACCCGCGAGGCGTTTTAGCCTTAAGCAAACTGTGACACTGCGTCGCGGTACGAATCAGGTTGATGATGTTGGATCCTAGTATAACTTGATCTTTGTAATGAATTCACCCCTAGCGTTTCAGTACAGCTTGTTACCCGATCGTCGCAGTTTGTGAAAAAAAATTCAGCATTTTTCCTATACCTTATATTAACATTGTTAAGTATCTCTTTAACATCGTCTCCGCTAGTCATTTGTCAATTGTTGTTGATCGGGTTGCGGCTGCGTAATCAAAGTTAGAGTTGACATTTCTTGACACTGGCCTGTTTGTCGAGTGTCAAGTATCTCTGTAACACGTTAGTGTAGCTCTTAACTTTTTCATCATCTGAAGGGTCATTTCAGTGTAGTATTTCTCTAATTTGATCATCTAAACGCCTCGTAGTGGTTTGGCAGATGTCTGTTGTTTCTACAGCATTTTTTATTTTATTTTTTGCCCGTCCAACTTGTGTTTGGAAACCAGAAACATTTTCTCTGCATACTCCATTAGCTATCAAGCTGGTGATTAAAGGTATTGCAAAGCCGAGCAGAGAACCTATAAAACCGCCGCTCTTGTTCACAATGCGCTTCTAGTCTTTGATGGGGTGACTTTTATCGCTTAATTTCTTTATAGCCTTTTTTTTATTTTTTTTTGTCACTCTCTAAGAAGTATCTTTGCTCTAAGGATATTGAGAGGGATATCACCAATAGCGGATATCAAATCATTACTGGCGCTGCGTAATATTGATTTTCGGACAATCTGTTTTTGTTTTGACCAATGCTTTTAAAAGATCCCAATTAGGGGTGGGCGGTATAGGTGATATGAGATATAAATTTATGCCACGATATGGATTTTGCGCATATCACCTTTATCGCCGGACTGCGATATGACCACAGAGCGGCAGTTCCGATCGGAGTCCCAGCAGTGTAATGCTGGGGCTCCGATCGGTTACCATGGCAGCCAGGACGCTACTGAAGCCCTGGCTGCCATGGTATGTCAGTGAGCAGCATTATACTCACGTGCGACGGGGCCGCCGGGCGCTCCTTCTTCTGTCTGTGCGGTGCATTGCTAATGCTTATAGCACACGTGCGCAGTGGCCGCCGGGCGCTCCTTCTTCTCAAAGGTCTGTGCGGCGCATTGCTAATGCTATAAGCATTAGCAATGCGCCGCACAGACAGAAGAAGGAGCGCCCAGCGGCCACGGCGCACGTGAGTATAATGCTGCTCACTGACATAGTCAGACATACCATGGCAGCCAGGACTTCAGTAGCGTCCTGGATGCCATGGTAACCGATTGGAGCCCCAGCATTACACTGCTGGGACTCCGATCGGAACTGCTGCTGCCACCAATGATGTGGGGGGGGCGCATATATATACAGTATGTGTGTGTGTATATATATATATATATATATATATAATGAAAATATTGTTAAAAAAAATGGAGATAAAATTAGAACATCCCTACATCTAATCTAATAACACCCAATCCATATGGTAGACAAAATCTGCATAGAAATATATATATTCTATATATTCTCTCTCTCTCTCTATCTATCTATCTATCTATCTATCTATAAATAATATCGTTTGCATTATCGGTGCGGATCCGTCTGTGCAGATACAAGACGGATCCGCATCTAACGCAGGTGTGAAAGTAGCCCAAGTTATACCAGCAAGAAATAGTCTTTATGTAGAAAACTATGATTTAAATCAAGCCTTACTGACTAGCTTGATTTAAATCAAATCCACCCTGCTTTACCCCGAAACGCGTTGAGACAAATTTTACATTAAAGGATTTAATCTGAAGCTTCCTGTGATTGGGCTGCCATCAATACCTGTCATTCTACATGCGATTCTGGCTAGGGGAGGGGGGTACAGGTTCTGCTGGTGTTATGTGCCTATCTGGCAAACTACCCCCCAGTGAAGTGAGTAAACATTTACAATTTTTATGATATTTTCTAATATGAGTCTTTTACAAGAGATTTTTACTTTACAAAGCCTTTTATCATTACCAGCCACCTATATCGTATTATATTACTAGATGTTGATCTGGCCCACCTCAAGGTTGTATCCCACTAGTATATTTCTAGTACTTCACCTCTATTGGTGTCATTACTCTAACATTTATGATCCACTATAGGGGTTCTTGGCGCTTCTTCTTTGGGTCCTATATTCGGCTGGGTTTTTGGGTGTTCATCAATGTTTGATGGGCCTACAGTGCACGAGCCGGCTCTCACTCACTTGATTCTCATACGCAGATAGTTATCTGTGTTCCCTTTCTCCCAATAGCAGCCTCCCCTACACCACCTAGTGGCTTCGTCCTTATTTATCATCTCTCCACACTTTTTACTTTCCTAACGGTCACTCCACGGCTAATACTCCCTCTCCAGTGGCGCCCTCAAGTTTGTTCTTATCTTTAGGATAAACCAATCCCTAAGATCTGACTGACCCTCGCTTTTTCTTTTATTTCTACACATGCACCATGTACCGGTCATGGAACATTCCTTGTCGGAGTGGTTGCAAGTGCCTTTATGGGAATTCAAGGCGCATGTATAGCATAGCGGAAGCATTATTTTTATATTTAGTTTTACAGGCAGGACGTGGAAAAATAAATCTCTGGGTGGGTTCACTTTAAATTTCGCAATACCAAAGTATTTTTTGATGAGTCCAAAATGATCATAAATGATTTCTGGGTGGCATACGGGATAAGTCTTAGTTTTATTATTAAAAGGGTACAGACTCGTGAAATCATAACAATGCACTGTTTCACCGGGTTGAACCTTGTGATAACGTTTAATGGCTTTAGTTTGACCGCCATAAAGTCACGAGGGTCCAAAGGTATTGGAAATTTCATTTTAAACAAAGTCTTTGATCCCTTCATCACTCACAATCATTTTGCGCCACTCGTGTTCCCAAATAACGCGGACTGTAAATCCTTGTCTCTGTAATTGGCTTTTCTTGGCTAAGAATTAGGGGTACAGCTGATCGTAGGTTGATTTAGTAAGATCATTGCGGTCAAGCTCGGGACAGCCGTGATAAAAACGTGCCTAAAATTCAAAGGCTGTGAGTCTACCATTAACCAATGCATATCCAAAAAGTATTTTCCCAGCTTCTTTTTGCTGCCCTTTAAGGCGTGTTGTATAGAAATGCCTTCTGTATGTTCAATGCACATGAGCCATTGAAAAATCGTTTCTGGGTCTTGTGGTAAATATCTGCAGGTACTATCGCTATAGTTTTTTCGGGAAGAAATTTAAACCGATACATAGCAATGTAGACTGATGCCAGCGTGATAAGTTGAAATGGGTTAATACATTTAGTAACTATTTTGTATTTCTTTTCACGTTTAAAGTATCGCTTCACCCTTTTTTCAGTCATGGCCATAATCGTGTCCCTGTAGCACTCTCAAGCTCTTCTCAAGACCTCCTCATCCTGCTTACAGTAAGCTTTTAGTTCTTCCTTAAAATGAATATGAACAGTATAATTTTTATGTTTTTCGTACCAATCCAGGAATTCTTATTTCTCCCCGGGCATCATGTAATCGACGCCCTAATACCTAGTGTCCGGTATGAAATGCTCAACGGATTAGATCTAAAGATAAAGTTGACCAGAAACAAAGATTCCTTCTGTCTTATGTCTGCCGAGGCAACCCATTTTAAAGTCCAAATACAGCACGCTTCACTTTTTTTTTTTTTTTCTATTTCTATTTCTGTCATCCGCTACCCATATAAACAGAACGCCCAAATGTGGGTGTGACATTCTCCCCTGATGAAGCTATTTTGGCAAAACCTGGGTTGGGGAGTCTTGATGATTGCTCAATGCCTGTTGATTTTATACCTTTTGTAAGTATACTAAAACCTTATTGATATCGATATATGGATATTTGATGGACCTTCACTATGTGCTCCAAACTCAAAAATCCACAGAAGGGTCGTTTCTGGCAAGGATCGTCCTCTGGTGGCACTCATGTGTTTGGCTGCACTAGAAGAGACCGTCATACTCCCACTTACACTCAGAAGTTACAGCTAATACATGGCAGTGCCACCACCTTTCTTGAGTAAACTACTGTTTAACCTCTTCAGGACACAGGGCGTACAGGTATGCCCTTATGTCCTGGTACTTAAGGACACAGGGCGTACCTGTACGCCCTGTGTATTTCCGATCACCACCGTGCAGCTGTATGAGTAATACACAGTATTGCTCATACAGCCAATGCATTCCAATACAGAAGTATTAGAATGCATTGTAAAGGATTAGACCCCCAAAAGTTCAAGTCCCAAAGTGGGACAAAAATTTTTGTGAAAAATAAAGTTGAAAAAATAAAGTTTCCCCCCCCAAAAAATTAAGTTTCAAGTAAAAATAAACAAAAACTTTATTTTTCCCCAAATAAAGTGAAAATTTTTGGTAAAAAATAGGGAGGGGGGGGGGGGGGGAGTATACATATTAGGTATCGCCGTGTTCGTATCGACCGGCTCTATAAACATAATCACATGACCTAACCCCTCAGATGAACACCGTAAAAAATAAAAACCTGTGCTAAATAAACCATTTTTGTCTCCTTACATCACAAAAAGTACAACAGCAAGCAATCAAAAAGGCGTTTGCCCACCAAAATAGTACCAATCTAACCATCACCTCATCCCACAAAAAATGAGCCTCTACCTTAGACAATCGTCCAAAAAATAAAAAAAAACTATGGCTCAGAATATGGAGACCCTAAAACATAATTTCTTTTGTTTGAAAAATGGTGTTATTGTGTAAAACTTGCGTAAATAAAAAAAAGTATACATATTGGGTATCGCCGTGTCCGTATCGACCAGCTCTATAAAATTATCACACCCCTCAGATTAACACCGTAAAAAGTTTAAAATAAAAACTGCTAAATAAACAATTTTTTGTCACCTTACATCACAAAAAGTGTAATAGCAAGCGATCAAAAAGTCACACGCACCCCAAAATAGTGCCAATAAAACAGTCACCTCATCCTGCAAAAATCATACCCTACCCAAGGTAATCGCCCAAAAACTGAAAAAATTATGGCTCTCAGACTATGGAAACACTAAAACATTGAAATCATTGTGTAAAACTTACACAAATAACAAAAAGTATACATATTGCCGTGTCCGTGACAACCTGGTCTATAAAAATACCACATGATCTAACCTTTCAGATGAATGTTGTAAATAACAAAAAATTAAAAAATTAAAAAAACGGTGCCAAAACAGCGCTTTCTTGTTATCTTGCCTCACAAAAAGTGTAATATAGCAACCAAAAATCATATGTACCCTAAACTAGTACCAAAAAAACTTCCACCCTATCCCGTAGTTTCTAAAATGGGGTCACTTTTTTGGAGTTTCTACTCTAGGGGTGCATCAGGGGGGCTTAAAAAAAAAACTGTCCAGCAAAACCTGCCTTCCAAAAACCATATGGCATTCCTTTCCTTCTGCGCCCTGCCGTGTGCCCGTACAGCGGTTTACGACCACCACTAAATATTGAGTTTGGTTTGGCTGTTAACCCTTGCTTTGTAACTGAAAAAAAATTATTAAAATGGAAAATCTGCCCAAAAAGTGCAATTTTGAAATTGTATCTCTATGTTCCATTAATTCTTGTGGAACACCTAAAGGGTTAACAAAGTTTGTAAAATCAGTTTTGAATACCTTGAGGGGTGTAGTTTCTAGAATGGGGTCATTTTTGGGTGGTTTCTATTATGTAAGCCTCGCAAAGTGACTTCAGACCTGAACTGGTCCCTAAAAATTGTGTTTTTGCTTCTAAACTTCTAAGCCTTGTAACATCTCAGAATGGCCTAGATAAGTCAAAGCGTTTTAAAGTCATCAGCACTTAAAGTGATACCGGTCAGATTTGCAAAAAATGGCCTAATCCTTAAAGTATAACTGTCATTTTTTTTTTTTTTTTTTTTTTGGAGTATTGGATTGTGGTGATTAATATCTCCTTGGTGGCCCTATTTCAACTTTTCACTGTGTATTCAATTACCCCTTAATTCCACAGTTTTGTTCCCTGTACTGCCTACTTTTACCTGTGCTTAAAATCAGGTTGCTAGGCATGGTCAGTCTATCTGTTGAAGGACGGCGGACGCAGAAGCACGCAGCATGCAAGGTCACATTACTGACAGCCAGGGACTGTGAGTAAATGATTAAAGCCAGGTCCTCCCCAGCAGCTGATAACTTCTCCCTGTCCCTGCGCTTGGCAGACGCTCCCTCACTCAGCAGACTGGGACAATGCAGAGCCGAATCAGCGCAGAGCAGGGAAGGGAGATCTGCCGTCTGCTCAGTGTATAAATGAAAGCAACATGTGGTAAGAGGACCCCTCTGTGCTGCAGGAGATTAACCCTTTAGGGGGGAGGGCTCTGGTTACTGACACTTTTGGGGGGCTATTGTTACTGGCTAGTGAGGGCAGGCGGGATAAGCCTCAGGGTGAGGGCAGTGGCGGCCATCTTAACTGAATAGTGAGATTGCAGTTTTATGCAGACTGGTTGCTAAGGGCTGAATCTTATTAAATATGGGGTAAGTCAGTCTAATAGTAACTGATTCTGAAATATCATGTTATTAGTAACTACATATATGAAAATTGAAATTAGGGTCTAAGTGTGACAGTTATCCTTTAAGGTGAAATAAGGCTGTGTCCTTAAGGAGTTAATGTGAATCAAGCCCACTTCCCACGGAGGTCTGCGACGCTGATAGAAAATTTTAATAACGTGGTGGTGAACTATAATTGATTTATTTTATTATTATTTATTTAAATCTATCTTATTTTTAACCAATTTTAGACGCATGAAACAATTATGTATACGTTGCTGTAATTACGCACAAACGTGCCTCCTCTACTGAGTTATTGAAAAAATGTACCGTGATGCGTCGTAAATAGACATTTGGCTTAAATCACGTACGCCTTCGATTTTTATTAAACATAATTTCGTAATGAAGCAAATTTCCTAATGAGACAAAATTATTTCGCCACTCTTGAATAACATCTTAGGACATGCCCAAACATGTCTTCATCATGTCCGAACATACCCTGACGCACTTCACAAAATGGACGTGTTTTCAGTCATTGGGAAAGTTGGGGGCCGCAATTAGCTATAGTTAATATTTATAAATTATACATATCTGTGTTAGATGCGGTGATCAAATATTTTGCTTAAATCAGGTACGCTTTCGATTTTATTTAACAAATATATAATATAATAAATTTGCAACATCGCAGGTCCTACAGGATCTAACAAAGGGACTGCACCAGTTCCCTTCCAGGACCTGTGGTGACATCATCAAAGCTACGTTAGCTTTAGGAAGATAGACAGATCAATTAGCCATTGGCATTAATTGGGACGTGGTTTAGGGCGTGCAACACTTTGGGAGGGACTGAGAAGGGTTGATGGAGTGGGTGGGGTTATGGGCTGGAAAGGGGCGTTTCAACCTGACACTTTTAGTTTGACGAGAACAGCTGCCCTATACTATTTATCTCCCCATGATTTGGACTCTTCTAACCCATCTTTACCATGTAAACCAATCTCTCTGGTTTGTTTCCATCTTGTATGTAACACATCCTGTTGCTGTATCCAACCAAACCCATGATGCACTTCTCCTTTCCCTGCTACAGCTCCAGTACTGCGCCAAACTCCACAGCCCCTCCCACCCAGTTAGTTTATAGCCCCTTCCATCCCGCTAATTTCATAGACACTCCCCTATCACTGCCCTGTTGCCGTTTTGACACTCACATGGACACATCACAGGAAATAAGAAAGAGCCGCAAGGACAGTCATGTGACTACAGCCCAGAACGGGAGATAGGAGCAATAAAGGGGAAAATAAATACTTGGCAAAATTAGAGCTACCTAAATGATTATTTTAAAGGACGTTGATTCAAACCAGAAAGCCCTTTCTTTATATCCGCTCCTGTGTTTGGAATCAAAACTTGTCACGAAGACTGCATGTGTGATTCCAGTCTAATTGTTTTTATAAGGAAGCTTTAGATTTGCAGACTGTGATTTTTATGATTCTGTGAACTGTTGCAGGCATAGTATGAGGCTTTATTCACACGTCAAAACCAGGAGCAGGACCGAAACACAGAACAGATGAAAATCTTCCCACTACACCCTGTCTCTGGGCTTCACCCCTGGATTTGGATAACAATCACTGATGCAAAGAACTGACCAAAACACAGACATGTGAATAAGGCTGTATTAGACTGCCCCAATGTGGCTGACGATTATTGGGAGGGAACACCTGCTCACTAGCAGAGGAGACTGCTGCTATTACATGCAGCTGTCTCCTCCACAGCAACCTGTGGAGGAGCGATCGCTATGCCATCACTTGTCTCCATGCTGTATAGTGGTTTGCCAGTGGCGGACTGTTATTAGACACCACGAGCAACATGTCAAAAGATTTGGATTGCCCGATCGAGCTCGTTCGGCGGCAGTATTACACTGCAAGATGATCGCAATCATCTGCTGAAAAAGCGTCATGTCCAGTACAGGCTTTAGGCTGGCCGGTAAAATACAGTTCCTTTTATGCTGACAGCCACCTCAACCAACTACCCCATAGGTATGCAAGCCTGAATCGTTTTGAGCATGCATGGTTATGAATGGGGAATAGGGAGTAAGCCACTGCCAGACACATCTGACTGGGGATTTCTCCCTGAGAACAAAAGGATCAGGCATGCTGACATCCAGCAGCCCATTCGTTATCAACTCTAGATATCTGCCATCTGTGTAGAGTTGGAAGGCCTCCTTAGGCTACTTTCACACTTGCGCTTGATCGGATCCGTTCTGAACGGATCCGATCATATTAATGCAGACGGAGGCTCCGTTCAGTACGGATCCGTCTGCATTAATAACTTAGAAAAATTTCTAAGTTCGCAAGTAGCCTGAGCGGATCCGTTCAGACTTTCAATGTAAAGTCTATGGGGGACGGATCCGCTTGAAGATTGAGCCATATGGGCTCATCTTCAAGCGGATCCGTTCCCATTGACTTACATTGTAAGTCTGAACGGATCCGCTCGCCTCCGCACGGCCAGGCGGACAGCTGAACGCTGCAAGCAGCGTTCAGCTGTCCGCCTGTCCGTGCGGAGGCGAGCGGAGCGGAGGCTGAACGCCGCCAGACTGATGCAGTCTGAGCGGATCCGCTCCATTCAGACTGCATCAGGGCTGGACGGAGGCGTTCGGGTCCGCTCGTGAGCTCCTTCAAACGGAGCTCACGAGCGGACCGACGAGCGCAAGTGTGAAAGGAGCCTTATGTGTTAGATGGTCGGTAAGTTCAGCAGATATGCATCTACTGTGTATGGCAAGTTTTAGAATAGACTTATTCTATTATTAACGATGGGTCATAAAAGCATAATAACATAAGTAGAATTCTTTTTTGAAACTAAAGCCAGGATTGGATCCTAAATATGAAGGAAATTCCGTTTTTTGCCTGGTCACATCTACCTGAGAAGAGTCATGGTTATTCATAATCTCCTGCTCTCTCGCCCACCTGCTGATGATTGGCAGTTCTCTCCTGGAGAGAAAGGGAGAAAACTAGGTAGAAGACTGTCAGCCATCAGCAGGTGGGCAGGAGAGCAGGAATTCATGAATAACCAGGACTCTTCTCAGGTGGCCGGGACTCTTTTTTCCAGGCCCAGTCTGCCATGATTGGGAGGTTGGTTCTCGGCAACCACTTACTTTAAACTTATAAATGACAGACCGCTGAAATCAACTCGCCTGTCTGTACTTTATTCTACCGTTAGTATGGGCAGCATAAAGTTGTATGACAGCTTCCCTTTAGGAAACTGATGTCTAAATAATTGTTATGTGTAATCACTTAGTAGTTGACAATATATACTTTTTTTTAACCCTTTCAGAAGCTCGTATGTAGGTCAATAAATCCTATAGAATTTCTCAGGGAAGCTGTCATCGGCAGAAAAACACTGGAGACCTGCCAGTTGGAAAGCTTTGCTATACGTTACATTGACTGGCATGAAGCCACCTTCTAATCCCTGTAAAGCCTGCTTTCTGATAATAATGGTTGGCATGTTGTCACCATAGTATGTGTACTTTATGAACTTCCTCAACTGGCATCTTCCTTTTGTGCCTGGTTGCATTTGTTTGTTTTTTTTATCACAAAATTTGTATTTGTTTCAAATATAGTGATTACAATTCTTTAACAGTGTTGTAAAAGTACATCAACGTAGATCCCTGCATAGTGAAGTCACCCATACATCAACAGTACAGAGTCAGATGATGATGTCTACAACCAATTCAAAGTATAAGTAAACTTATACCTATAGAGTGGGTACTCTTAGATTGTACTGAACACAGAGCAAAGGTAGAAATAAACATAAACACGGAATAAACGGGTGTCCGAGTGAATAACATATGCTTTCTTGAGGTAGACATATATGGATACTAGCATGTAAGCTTGCGGCGTGAGGGCCAATAAGTTGAAGTCTTATCTATGGGTGGGTTATATACTATACTAGGGATGCTCAACCTGCGGCCCTCCAGCTGTTTTAAAACTACCACTCCCACTATGCCTTGCTGTAGTCTAATAGCTGTAGGCTGTCCAAGCATGCTGGGAGTTGTAGTTTTGCAACAGCTGGAGGGCCGCAGGTTGGGCATGGAGGGTTGTTGAGCATAGAACATCTCCTCATGTATGCAGGTGGAGTTAACCAAGTCTATCACCTCGTGTATGGTGGGGGTACAAGGGCTTTTCCAGTGCCTGGTGATAACCAGCTTGGTTGCAATTAGTATATGAGTAACTATCCTTCTATACCGGTGCCCCAAGATATCTATTCCTATAAATAGAAGCGCTAACTCCGGCGTTATTGCAAGTCTAGTGTGAATAAGATCTGTTATGAGGTTCTGAACGTTAGTCCATAGCTGGGAAATCTTAGGGCATGACCAAAGTGTGTGAAGAAGGGATCCTCTATCCCCGCACCCTCTCCAGCATTCAGGAGGTGAGGAAGGGAACATCCTGTGTAGTCTGGTGGGGGTATAATACCATCTAAGGCTAGTTTTGAAGATCGCTTCCTGGTGAATCACACACCGGAAAGCAGTATTGGCATTGCGAAAGGCAGTCTGCCATTGGTCCTTTGAGAAGAATTGTTGGAGATCCGTTTCCCATCTTATCAAAGGGTCCGGTTTAGTCCGTTACTTTTCTTGGATTAGAATGTTATAGAAGAGGGAGATACCCCCTCTTTTGGGGAACCTATCTTGTACCCATCGTGGGGATTTGTAATGAGGTTTTTTCTCTCTTCCCCAGGAAGGATCTGATCTGCTAGAATTTGTAAAATTATTTGTGGGGGATTTGGTATTTGTCATGGATGTGGCCAAAGGATAGTATGTTCTCCAGGCCTGTAATATCCTTTACTGACTTTATCCCCTGGGTGATCCACAACTTGAGGTCTAATCCCGGGATGTGGTCCATAAGGCAGGTTGTGGATATTGTGGAAGAGATGTCTCCCTCCCTCACTTAGTCCCTCCAAGTAGGTTTTCCAAGCCCTAAAGGATAATTGTACTGTGAGTAGAGGGGATGTGTATAGCCCAAGTTTCCAGGCTGTACCTAGTAATAGGGAGCAAAGAGTGTTTAGCTTAAGCGAGGATCTTTCCATTGACACCTATTGTTTGCCTGCTGAATCACTGGTTGCATTTGTTGAAGATACTTCATGAAGGACTTGCACTTCCCGCTAAAAAAGAAACTCCAGGAAAGGGAAGTGGGGGTGGGTATTTCTCAGTCAGCTTATGTCATGTTTTCTACTCTCCACACCAAGGCTTTATGACTCTTCACATTGGCCTTAGATTCATGATATGGTCACACCCAAGGATATGGAGATTAGGGATCGACCGATATTAATTTTTTAGGGCCGATACCGATAATTTGTGAACTTTCAGGCCGATAGCCGATAATTTATACCGATATTCTGGGAATTTTTATTTTTGAAAAAAAAATTAAAAAAAAAATCCTGCACAAATCTGCTGAAAATTAATGTTTATTGTTAATGTGTATTTTTTGTATAGCTTTCTTTTTCATTTATACTTAATATTTTGGTGTTTTATTTTAAATTTTGTTACTTTTTTTTTTTACTAACTTTTAGCCCCCTTAGGGACTAGAACCCTTGTCCTATTCACCCTGATAGAGATCTATCAGGGTGAATAGGAGCTCACACTGTCCCTGCTGCTCTGTGCTTTGTGCACACAGCAGCATGGAGCTTACCATGGCAGCCAGGGCTTCAATAGCGTCCTGGCTGCTATGGTAACCGATCGAGGCCGGGGAGGCAGGGGAGAGGAGATCCTGTGGGGGGGCGCACTGCGCCACCAATGTTTTTAATACTGGGGTGGGGGGTGCACTGCGCCACCAATGCTTAATACTGGGGGGGGGCTTGGGGGGTAGGGGGGCGCACTGCGCCACCAATGCCTAATACTGGGGGGGCTTGGGGGGGAGCACACTGCGCCACCAATGAAGATTAATCTCTCATTTATTCATATACAGGAGGCGGGAGCTGGCTGCAGAATCGCATAGCCGGCTCCCAACCTCTATAAGCAGTAGCTGAGATCCGCGGCACCAGAGGGGTTAACCGAGGATCGGGAGCTGGCTATGTGATACTGCAGCCAGCTCCCGCCTCCTGTTCAATTTGAAATTAGAATGAATGAGAGATTCCTCTTCATTGGTGGCTCAGTGGCCACAGCCCCTCCCCTTCTCTTGTCCCCTGTCCTTTCATTGGCAGCAGCAGCACAGGGGGAGGAGACACTGCTTCCTTATCCCCTGTGCTGCTAAGGGGAACACGGAGAGCGCTGACAACAGCGCGATCTGTGTTCCCCATACGCTATCGGAATATCGGCAAAATAGATGCAGATACCGATAGCGGTCAAAATCCTGAATATCGGCCGGTAATATCGGTAAAACCGATAATCGGTCGATCCCTAATGGAGATATCTTCTCTGCTCTGTTTTTTTGGTTTGGAAGACTCCTAACTGTATAGGATGCTGTTAAACTTGGTGATACCACTTATCTATAGGTCTGCTATGGTATTGAGAATGCTCATAGGCGCTTAAAAGGGTATTCCCATCTCGGACATGGAATGGTGGCAGCATATGCGCAGTGAGCTTTCTATTAATTTCAATAGGACTTCATAAAATACTTTGCAGGTTACTTTCTAAGCATCCGAGATAGAAATACCTCTTTAATTTTTGGCACTCCTGAATAACAACCATCAAGAGTTAGCTGTGGAATTGTAATGGGTCAAACTGGATATACCTCTCAACCTTCTGTTTTAGAAAGCAAGCTCCCTAGGTCATGTTATGAGCCACTAATCTAAGCGTAATAGTTTTAAATTATAGGGTGTATAAGTCAAAAGCAACCTCTTTAGCAATTGTCCTCATAGCAGGGATGGGCAGGGCATTGAGGTTTGCGAAGACTATAGTAGTATGTTTAGAAGACACATGCACAGGCCTCTCTTAGGGCTCATTCACACGACCATATTTGTGTCCACATCCATTTCGCAATTTTGCAGAATGGATGCGGATCCATTTATTTCAATGGGGCCGCAAAAGATGCGAAGAGCACTCCGTGTGCTGTCCACATCTGTACTTTCATTCTGTGGCCCCGCAAAAAAGATAGAGCATGTCCTATTCTTATTCATTTCAATCACAGGGCTGGCCGCGTGCATTCTGCAAAATACGGAACACGCACGGCAGGTATCCATGTTTTGCAGACCGCAAAACACGGTCGCCTGAATGAGCCCTTAGGTTGAGTTCACACTTCAGTTATTTGGTCAGTTATTTCTATCATTTGTCAGCCAAAACCAGGTGTGGGTCATAAACAAAACAGGGGGAAATCAAATCATTATACCTGGTCTCTTAGTAGGCGTCACTACTGGTTTTGGCTAACAATAATGATAAAAATAACTGACTAAATGAGGTGTGAACTTGGCCTTACATAATGTACTGCAATTAGGAAACGTAGGACGATGTCACTTTTTCCCCCCCAGCGATTTACAATGTAGCGCTAAATGTGAGGAGTCACTCATTTATTGCAACCTTTTAGTTGCAGAATCTGCCCTGACTCAAAGGCACCCCAACTGATCATCTAATTTAGGCTACTTTCACACTGGCGTTTTGGCTTTGCGTTTGTGAGATCCGTTCAGGGCTCTCACAAGCAGTCCAAAACGGATCAGTTTTGCCCTAATGCATTCTGAATGGAAAAGGATCTGCTCAGAATGCATCAGTTTGCCTCCGATCAGTCACCATTCTGCTCTGGAGGTGAACACCAAAACTCTGCCTGCAGCGTTTTGCTGTCCGCCTGACGAAGCGGAGCCAAACGGATCAGTCCTGGCACACAATGTAAGTCAATGGAGACGAATCCGTTTCCTCTGACACAATCTTGCACAATAGAAAACGGATCCGTCTTCCATTGACTTTTAGTGGCGTTCATGACTGATGCATGCGGTTGTATTATTGTAACTGATCAGTTTTTGCAGATCCATGACAGATCCGCCCAAAACGTAAGTGTGGAAGTATATACATACATGATTGTATGTATATACGTGTGACATCAGTGTTGCATATTTATATTTATTTTTTTGCGGATCCATTGTAAAAATGCCTTTCCTTTTCCGCAAAACAGACAAGAATAGGACATGTTCTAGAATGGACATACAGATGCGGACAGCTTACGGTGTACTGTCCGCCTATTTTGCGGACCCATTGACATGAATGGGTATCCGATCCGCATTATTTACAGATAGGATGCGGACCAAAAATACTGTCGTGTGAATGCACCCCTTAAGGGGTTATTCTGCAAGTGCTACGTCCTCTTCACTGCTTACCAGGGATAGCTCCAGGGTTCATCACCCAACGGCACTCCATTTTTTGCCAAACTACAACTCCCAGCATTCAATTCTATGAGAGTTCCAAGAACAGTTGACTAAGTGTACGTGCTAGGAGTTGTAATGTCACAACAGCTGGAGTACTGGAGGTTGCTGACCATTGTGTTATGTAGTAGCTGGGCTTGGTACTGCAGCCCAGAGCGTCAGACAGCTACATTACCAGACACAGCCTCTCCATGCAGATTTTGTTACAAATTTTTCTGCAGCATTTTCCTCTGAATTGAATGGAGTGATTCTCATACAGGAAATCTGCAACACAATGTTATTTGCGCTGCGGAATGTAAATGTAACAACGCAGGGGTGGACAATTTCCAGCCCCATAGGATAACGTGGAGGAAGTATTTATGTTCTGGACTTTCTGGCGGAAAATTTAATCACGTGTGAGGGCACCCTTAGAAGCATGAGCTTAATGAATGGCAGAATGAAAGAGGACCCTGCCCGTGATGGCTTACAATCTACCCTATTTAAGACAGATCCAGGTAAGGGCCCATACACAGAACTGTATGGCAGTGGTGCCTGTAAACCCATTGACTTGAATGGGTCCGCAATCCGCAAGATACAGCAAAAGGTAGGACATGTATCTTTTGCGGAGCAGAGGCATGGATCAGAAGCCCACAGAAACACTCGGAAGCGTTTCCGTGGGCTTTCAGGTCTGACCCTTACAAGTCAATGCATACACAGCATGGCGTTCACACGGCCCGTGGCCCACAGCTTGGGCATGGCGACCAAACGGTCAGAGGGTGCTGATGTAGAAGAATGGTCACCATTCACACGCACATTGACCTTGCATTTCCTGCGTTGTCATTGGCTGACCATGGACATTATGAGAAAAGGCTAGTCTAAATGAGACCATGCCAACAAAATTCTTTATTTGCTCTAATCATTTCTACCTCAGTATGAATTTATTTGGAAGATGACCTCCAATCATAGAGCCCTTTAATTTGTGTTCATACCTGTAGTTATCAGGTCTTGCTGGGAGTTGTAGTTTTACAACAGCTGGAGCACCGCAGATTGAAAACCACCGAGATGTGTGTAATTTCAGTAGAACGGTTATTCTGTGCTTTTTTTAAGCTTGCATAAAAGCTACTGTTGGGTGTGATGATTATGGTATCATGAGGAGATTTGGTGCAGTCTACCGGGGCATAGGCTCAATAGGAAAACATCTGTCAATACAAATGTAAAGCTTTTTAACTGTTTTCATACATTTTTATGTGATTCTTTGAGCCGGTGACAGGACTAGAGTGTAAAGTGAGGGGAATTATGTAGCAGATATTCCACATCTACAAGTTGTTGTTTTTTTAAGTTTCCAGAATTGCATCAGTATGGCAAATGTGAAAGCACCCTTTTATTATATCCTGGTGCCCTACCCAAGCTGTGGTAACCGCATACAGATTACCAGTAATTGCTGTGTTTCACCTATACTTGCAATTTATACCCACAAAAATTGCCAATTAATCTATGATCCACTCTCTATTTTGGCTTTAAATAGCGCGTTAACAACCAGAACAAAACCTGCTAGTTTACAGGTGAACTTTAACATCCCCTTTAAGCCGAATCTCATATTTTTTTCATCTTTTTTCTTTTCTTGATTTACTATAGAGTAGATAATGAATGCGCCAAGAAATATACCCCTTGCGGAAGTGGGTACGATGGGTGCAATAGAAGTGTCATCTATGTACCATTTAGTTTTTCAAAGTAATGCTTAGTATCTTAATAATCACGTTCAAATAAAACAGTGAAATAGTCCTCGCTGAGTCCGGCGTATGCAGATTAAAGTGATCTGGTGTGTGTTGTCACTGATGCTCCTGAGATCCCATGGAAGTGCATGATGATAAAATTTTGCAAATTAATATGTGATGATGCTGACTAGTGTTGATCGAACTTGTAGTTTCTAGTTCGACGTACGAGGTTCGGATTATCTAAGAATTTCGTTACGGATTCCGCTACCACGGACCATAAATGATGGTAATCCATAACGGAATTATTAGATAACCCGAACCTCGTACACCGAACTTGAAAGCAGAAGTTCGCTCATCCCTAATGCTGATATATGAATAAGCACGTATCCATTCATTTCAATGTAAGGCACAACCAGGGAGAAAAATAAAGCTAAAATGCCAGTAAGACGTGCAGTTTTTTTAATGTCTCCTGAGACCCCTCAGATTTTGAACAAAATAACTAGAAATAAGCTTCGGCTTACTCGCAGTTCACGAGCGTTGGGAAATCTAATATGCCTCAGCATGGAACAGGCTTTACAGGGCGATGCCAAGTAAGTAAATGGACTCCATCAGAGGTCGGTGAACTTCTGGCAGAGGTGGTAGTAAGCCAGCGGAATATGCTACTTTAAGCCCAGGGTGCTCTTTGCCTTCTTTAATATTCCCCAGGCTGCTGCTTTACCAGGGTTCCTGCTTTATAAGGCTTTCTTGCCATTGTATCCCCCACTTCCCCACACTCCTATAAAGTGTATGACATCAGGTTTTATGGTTTGTGTGTGAAGCTTATTGGTGGTGTAATGTGCTGGTTGAGCTTTTAGATCCCTGGCACAGCTCCCATGCAAATGATCCTTCTGCCACTTAAAGTAAGATAGGTTCTAGTTGACTGACAGACTGCGACCATGCAAAGGAGGAGTGGGGGAGACAAGAATGGGGTGTGAAAGCCCAATGGACTTCTAAGTGTAGAATGGGCAGGCCTATTGCTTTTCAGGTCACAGCCATTGCTTACCCATTGTAATGATGTTTAAAAATAAATAAATCCAGGTAAGCAGCACTTTGTGATTCCAGCGCAAAACAAAGCTGTCCTATGGGGCTGCAGATGCTGTAAAAAAATATCAGAACTCACTGCCCTGATCCCCCACCACTGCCGTTTAGATGGTGGCGGGGGTCCCTGGTTTGCTCTACTTCCTGCTCATGTCGACAACAAAGGGCTGTGAATACCACTCAGTCACCTTCTGAGGCGGGGCGTACTGATTGGCTGAGCAGTATCCGCAGTCATTTCCTGCCGTGTCGAGACTAGGCGCAGGAAGTTGTGACTGCAGCGGCGGGGAATCGGTGAGGTGAGTATAAATGCTGTGCTTTGTACTTGCGCTGAAATACCTCTTTATGTTTAGTTGTAGCTATAGTATATCATGCCCTTGAATATGTGGGCAGCACCCGTAGCTTTTTTCACCCTGAGCAGCCTAATTCATGAGTATTATTTCATGACTATAGCCATGTGTATCTGTGAGAGGTTCACATAAAGTAATGTGTTTTGCCTGCAAGTTTCCTTATTCCTTCCCTCATGTCACCTTATTCCTCTACCTCATTTCACCTTGCGCTGCCTCATTTCTTACCCCGTGACACAAAGGCTTCATTGTAGCTTTCATCTTGTCCTTACGCTGAGTGGCTAATGTGGCGGGCACATTTTTGGCACAGTCTAGTTTTCACTCATTTGTCTCTTCAGTGCCGTTCATACAGGATCCACTTCTCAGTCCTCGTGCTCCTCAGAAGCTACTTGTGGAACAGAAAGGTCTGACACGGTCTCTGCATAGTCATACTAATGTCGACATGATTTGTTCTTTCTTTTGCCATGAACATCAGTATAGCTTGCATTTGAATGGAAATCATTCTTATGTTGTTGAAAGCAGAATTTATTTTCCTTAAATTATGCAGATTAAACATCTGGTTTACTACATAAGACCTAAACATATGTCATCAGTATTGTCTGTGGTTATGTCTGTCATCCATTTCATGGTTTACATATAAAATGAATCTGCATTAAGTAGGGAGTAGCTTTGTAAATACTTTGTATTATTTATCTTCTATCAAGTTACTGCCTGTATTATAGTCCAAAACTGCATTCACAATTCTTCAGACTTCAGAGCTGAAATCTCAAAGTATTCCTGTTGCCTCAGAACGGGTCCTGCTGGTTGCAGATCACAGCTGGACTAACTGGCTACTAAGGTCTTAAACATTTTGCGCACCTGTGCCTTGGTTGTCTTGTTAACCCCATATTCTGCAATGGGTACCCCTATGTTATCTGCACTGTTATACTAGGCAATAATTTCATGAGCTAAAACCGGTTTTCCAAAGCAGAGAACCATGTTTAGAAAAACTATAAAACTTTTTGGGTTTGTCCAATAAGTTTCCTCCTGAAATCGACACTTGGGATCTGCTTGAAAGAAAGGATAGCCCTGCGGCTTTGGTTAACTATTTACCTAGCTGTTGCAGTGATGTCACATCGACAACATATGACTGCTGCCGCCAAACACTGGCCTATTTTGTGCACCACTGAGGCCAGTGATTGGCTACTGAGGTCACATGTTGTGGATGTCACCACTACAGCCAGGTAAACAGAGCTAGGCCGGAAGAACTGGAGTGACGGCGTGGGATCTACCAAGTAGACCATTTTTTTAATTGCATGCTGATCCCAAGTGTTGTCTAGTTTCTTCTGGAAACCAGGCAACCCCTTTAAGAGATCGGGCTAGTTGGTAGTTGCCTATGCAATGCTTTTCCGTTATAAACTTATGTAATGTGGCAGCAGTGGTAATATTTATTTGTGAGATGCTCTGAAATTCTGGATCTGTATTATAGTACTAGGAGAAAACATAAACATTAAAAAGGAGCCTCACATAAACCAAGACATGACTCCAAAACGTGGCAAACGCCTAAGCCTTGCCACATGTATATGAGGGTGTGTGTATGGGGCGGGGGTGTTGCTTTTCTATTTCACTATGGATGGGTTACCATTAGGATGCTAAAGACCATAAAGGAGATGAAACCAAGTTTGACATAAAGGGAGTAGTCCAGCTATTTGTCAGTTATGTATATGACCACATGTCACACATGATTTGGTAACATTCAAAAAATCCACAGTATTTGTATCTTTTTTTTCTCCAGCTGCCACTACAGTTACCGCCATTCACTTTCCTGTAGTGGCTATTTGTTGTAGCCTTAGCTTAGTCAATTCAGTGGTATATATTTAATTTTTTCCTGGAAAGCGATAACCTTAGAAAGTTTGTGTGATCTTCTGAGATGTTTCTTACTGGCTGTGTAACCTCACTTGGGTGAGGAACATTTCTGGTTGTGTTGTGCAAGCTAATGGCATTGATAGATGGAGCCTGTACCTTATTAGCATCAATGATTGAAAGTAGATTAAAAGGGTAGTCCGGGTTCAGAGCTGAACCCGGACATCCTCCATTTTTTCCCCCCAGCAGCCCCCTGACATGAGCATCGGAGCAGTTCATGCTCCGATGCTCTCCTTTTCCCTGCGCTAAATCGCGCAGGGCAAAGGAGCACCTCCCTCTTTCTACTGGTAATGCCTCTCCCTATACACCCAAGCATTCTGCTAGCATTTCCTACTGCTCTATGACATTGTCTGCCTACCTTTTAAGTCTTCTGAAATAATGACCCCTAAATCCCTTCCTTCAGATACTGATGTTACAACTGTATCACTGATTTTATATTCTGCTCTTGGGTTTTTATGCCCCCAGGTGCATTATCTTGCACTTATCAACATTACATTTTAGTTGCCAGATTTTTGACCATTCCTCTAGTTTTCCTAATTCCTTTTTCATTTGGTGTATCCCTCCAGGAAAATCAACCCTTTGTGTCATCAGCAAAAAGACATACCTTAGCATCGAGGCCATTTTCAATTTCGCTGATAAAGATATTAAACAATATGGGTCCCAGAACAGATCCCTTAGGTACTCCACTGGTAACAAGACCATGGTCTGAATATACTCCATTGACTACAACCCACTGTTGCCTGTCCCTCAGCCACTGCCTAATCCATTTAACAATATGGGAGTCCAAGCACAAAGACTGCATATTAGCGATAAGCCTTCTATGTGGGACAGTATCAAAAGCCTTACTAAAGTCTAGATAAGCGATGTCTACTGCACCTCCTCCATCTATTATTTTAGTCACCCAATCAAAAAAATCAATAAGATTAGTTTTACATGATCTCCCTGAAGTAAACCCATGCTGTTTTTCATCTTTCAATCCATGGGATTTTATATGTTCCACAATCCTCTCCTTAAGTATGGTTCCCATTAATTTCCCCACTATTGATGTCAGGCTTACAGGCCTATAGTTGCCAGCTTCCTCCCTACTAGCTTTTGTGAATAGGCACAACATTTGCTAATTTACAATCTTTTGGGATGACTCCTGTTACCAGTGATTGGTTAAATAAATCTGTTAATGGTTTTGCTAGTTCACCGCTAAGCTCTTTTAATAGCTTTGGGTGTATCCCATCAGGCCCCTGTGACTTCTTTGTATTAATTTTAGACAGCTGACTTAGAACCTCTTCCTCTGTAAAGACACATGCATCAAAAGATTCATTAGTCTTCCTTCCTAATTGAGGTCCTTTTCCTTCATAAAAACGGAACAGAAGTATTCATTGAGGCAGTTATCTATTTTTTTTTTTTTATCTTCTTCCATATACCTTCCTTTTGTTTTTAATTTGGTAATTCCTTGTTTTGGTTTCCTTTTTTTCATTTATGTATCTGAAGAATGTCTTATCACCTTTTTTCACTGACTGAGCTAATTTCTCTTCTGCCTGTGCTTTAGAAGCTCTTATAACTTGCTTGGCCTCTTTCTGCCTAATCTTAAAAATTTGCCTGTCATCCTCGTTTTTTTTTAAATATTTTATAATTACTTTTAGTTTTTAATGATTTTGGCCAGTACCACAGTGGTCTCTTCCTTTGTTTGCTTTTACTGACAAGCCTAATGCAATTATCTGTTGCCTTCAATAGTGCCACTTTTAAGTAGCCCCATTTCTCCTGGACTCCATTAAAACTGCTCTATTCTGATAGGGACTCGTATACCACTAATCTAATTTTAGAGAAGTCAGTTTTTCTAAAATCTAAAACTTTTGTTTTTGTGTGGTGTGACTCAGTCACTGTACTTAGTAGTAGACCACATAGTAAACCACACTGACTGACTGATCACTAGATCCCAAGCTTTCCCCTCCCCTATAAAATAAAAACTTCAAAGTGCTCTTAGATCTTCATGTACTGTAATTTGACTCCTAGCTCAGATTACAATTCCCCATGTCTTTACCCCCTCTCACTGTAGACAATCTGCTTGAATCAGTGCTGATGCTGCTGTAATCACAGGACTCTACAGACACACAAGACACCTTGTCATTCCATGTTTTGGTTGTTTGTTTTTTGTAATAGAGAGGGTTTAGAGGTGGTCTGTCAGCTCCATGGAGTGCTATAAGAGTATGTTCACATGTGCCGTAAATGCTGATTTGCAACTACGGATTTCCATGCAGCAAATCCGCAATGTTGTACACTACCGGCTAAGTAGATATTTTAAAGATCTCATCTGCACAGTGTGTAAATTTCCATTTTGAAATTTCCATTGCAGGTTATTGTTCATTGCAATGCAAAGGGTGAAATTTGGGGCAAAGCAGCTAAAAAAAATCCATGACGTGTTACGTATGGATTTGCAGATTAACCCATTATGGACCAGGCTCATTTTCACCTTAGGTCTAGTTCACACTAACGTTTTTTTTTTCGCGAGTGTACGGGCTGTTTTTTTGTGGTCCTTATACGGAACCATTCATTTCAATGGTTCCGCAAAAAAAACTGAATGTGTTCCGTATGCATTCCGTTTCCGTATTTCCGTTCCGTTGAAAGATAGAACATGTCCTATATTTGGCCGCAAATCACGTTCCATGGCTCCATTAAAGTCAATGGGTCCACAAAAAAAACGGAACACATACGGAAATGCATCCCTATGTCTTCCGTATCTATTCCATTTTTGCTGAACCATCTATTGAAAATGTTATGCCCAGCCCAATTTTTTTTCTATGTAATTACTGTATACTGTATTGCCATACAGAAAGGGAAACGCAACGGAACTCAAAAACGGAACAACGGATCCGTGAAAAACGGACCGCAAAAAACTATAAAAGCCATACGTTCGTGTGGCAAATGGAGATGAAATTTCAGAATTTCTATTTTTGGTAACCTTGCCTCACAAAAATTTAATATAGAGCAACCAAAAATCATATGTACCCTAAAAATAGTCCCAACAAAACTGCCACCTTATCCCGGAGATTACATATAAATGCACTATTAATGTAGTACTGCTGCTTACAAGGCCTCATGCACATTACCGCGCCTTGTTTTATGGTCCGTAAATTGTGGATCCTCAAAACAGAGATTGTGTAACTGAATAGGCCGCCCATAAATAGAAATGCCTATTCTTGCCTGCCAAACGTACAAGAATAGGACATGTTCTATTTTTGTTGCGGAGCAACAGTTCGTGTGCTGCTGGCATCTTTTGCGGCCCATTGAAGTGAATGGGTCCACATCCAAGTTGCAGAAAATGTGTCTCGGATGCGGACCCAAACAACGCTCGTGTGCATGAGGCCCAATGCTCCAGGTTCTTATAGCTGTGTCTGCTACTGGTCTGATATCAGCCAGGGGGAAGTAAAGGGCTGCGCTCATACAAATCTCCTCCTACTCTGCCTGCACGTACATGAAGCTACCACACAGCATGGAACACTCATTTTTAATCCTAGATAAGACACTTGAATTTACACTGAGATGCATATCAAACGAGGTTAAAAATGAAAGTCTCATGTTTAATTAAAAAGACAAGATGCCAAATAAGAAGCTGGTGAAAAGAGAGCGTTGTTTCCGTTTCTCCTGCCAGTATTACAATAATTGTATCTGCACAGTATGTGTATCGCTGCGCCATGATAATGTGTTAAGTGAGGACAATAGACGTCTCATTAATTACTTCTAATAGGAATATCTGAGGCCTTCATGTCACAATTAATAATGTTTGTGCAGAAAACCACCCAGGAGGAGGAAATGTTATGCATCCAAATCAAGACATTATGGCTGTACATGAATATAAATGTGTATATACACGATTGGATTGTGTGCAGATCTATGGGGCAAGTGCCTGGAAGACCAAAATCGTATTTACTGAAATGCACTTTTACATTTTTTGCTGCTTTTATTTTGGGAGTAAAAACAGCAGCTCCAGGTGCTAGCTGGGGGGCTATGGGAAATCTGAAACACAGGACACACAAGTGGTTTTCTGCTCCTGACATTCATTTGGTGGAATTTCTCCTAAACGCAACATGTTGAAGCTCTTGGCGTTTTTGCATCACCTGCTCGATTAGAAAAATATGCCCTCAAAAAACACTAGTGGCTGAATGGCACACAGTTGTGTACTTGCCGTCAGCTTTGTTTACCTGTGAAGGCCATGGTGGTAAGTTATGAGTATGCTTGACATTTACTAACTATGGTAGCGACATTTACTAACTATGGTAGCGACATTTACTAACTATGGTAGCGACATTTACTAACTATGGTAGCGACATTTACTAACTATGGTAGCGACATTTACTAACTATGGTAGCGACATTTACTAACTATGGTAGCGGCATTTACTAACTATGATAGCGACATTTACTAACTATGGTAGCGACATTTACTAACTATGGTAGCGACATTTACTAACTATGATAGCGACATTTACTAACTATGGTAGCGACATTTACTAACTATGGTAGCGACATTTACTAACTATGGTAGCGACATTTACTAACTATGGTAGCGGCATTTACTAACTATGGTAGCGGCATTTACTAACTATGGTAGCGGCATTTACTAACTATGGTAGCGGCATTTACTAACTATGGTAGCGGCATTTACTAACTATGGTAGCGGCATTTACTAACTATGGTAGCGGCATTTACTAACTATGGTAGCGACATTTACTAACTATGAACAGCAAGCAAATTAAATATAAAGCAATTCTTAGGCCCCTTTCACACGAGCGTGATTTCCGTGCGGGTGCAATGCGTGACGTGAACGCATAGCACCCGCACTGAATCCTGACCCATTCATTTCAATGGGGCTGTGCACATGAGCGTTGTTTTTCACGCATCAGTTCTGCCTTGCGTGAAAATCGCAGCATGTTCTATATTCTGCGTTTTTCACGCAGCCCTGGCCCCATAGAAGTGAATGGGGCTGCGTGAAAAACGCATTGCATCCGCAAGCGGGTGCGATGCGTTTTTCACTGATGGTTGCTAAGAGATGTTGTTTGTAAACATTCAGTTTTTTATCACGCGCGTGAAAAACGCATCAAAACGCATTGCACCCGCGCGGAAAAAACTGAACAACCAAACGCAATCGCAGACAAAACTGACTGAACTTGCTTGCAAAATAGTGCGAGTTTCACTGAACGCACCCTGAATGTATCCGGACCTAATCCGTCACGCTCGTGTGAAAGGGGCCTTAGGCTATTTTCACATCTGCATTTTCCTTTCCGGTTTTGATACCCGGCAGAGGATCTCAAAACCGGAGGAAAACACTTACGTTTTGTCCCTATTTATTGGCAATGGGGAGAAAACTGAATAAACCGAAACTGAGTGCACCAGAGTGCATTCCGTTCCAGTTTGTTGCGTTCTCGTGTCGGACACAAAACCTCTGCAAGCAGCATTTTTTGTGTGGCATGGAAAACTGAACATGCCTGATTCGGCCCTAAAAAACATGCGAGTTGATGGTGCTGAATCCGTTTATTTCAGACACAAAAAAACCCTGAGCCGGCGTCTATTGACTTACAATGGTTTTAGTGCCAGATCTGGTATGTTCATTTTCAATATATTACAACCAGATCCGTTCTGGACGGATGCAGCCGGTTGTATTATTCAAACGGATGCATTTTCCTCTGGTTTTGATATCCTCTGTCGGATCTCAAAACCAGAAAGTAAAATGCAATTGAATTCTGTTTGTGTGTGTTTTTTTTTTTTTTTATATATATTTATCTCCTAAAGGCCTCATGTACACAAACATATTTTCTTTCTGTGTCCAATTCGTTTTTTTGTATGTGGAACCATTCATTTCAATGAGTCCGCTAAAAAATGGAAGGTACTCCATTTAGTTTCCGTATGTTCGTATTTCTGTTCCGCAACAAAATAGAACATGTCCTATTATTGTCCGCATTATGTACAAGGATAGGACTGTTCTATTAGGGGCCAGTTGTTCCGTTCCGCAAAATACGGAATGCATGCGGACGTCATCCGTATATTTTTTGCGGACCACAAAATAATTACGGTCGTGTGCATGAGGCCTAAGTAAGTGGCCTATTTTGGTACTTAAGGACCCAGTGATAATTTTTTTAAACTATTTTTTTTATTTCGTTTTTTGTTTTGTTTATTCATCTTGACTTTCCAAAAGTCATACGTTTTTAAATTTTCTGTCAGTGTAGCAGTATCACAGTTTTGTTTCTTTGCTGGACAAGTTGTAATTTTCAGTGACGCCATTTGAGGTACATATAAGGCTATTTTCACACTTGCGGCAGGACGTATCCGATAGACTGCTCACCATGTCGGATCCGTCCTGCGGCTTTTTCGCCGCCGCTCCGTCCCCATTAACTATAATGGGGAGGGGGCGGAGCTCCGGTGCAGTAATTTTAGTCCGGCGGCCTTTCACCGTGCACCGCCGGAGCTCCGCCCCTGTCCCCATTATAGTCAATGGGGACGGAGCGGCGGCACGGCAAAATAGCCGCAGGACGGATCCGACATGGTGAACAGTCTGTCGGATCCGTCCTGCCGTAAGTGTGAAAGTAGCCTAACCTCTTGATTCACTTTTATTCACACTTCATGGGGAAAGGGAAAGAAAAAGAAATTATGTATTTTAAGTTATGCCACAGCTCCCCCGCTCTGCACCTATCAGACAGTGGGGGCATATCCTAGCGAAGTGTTTTTTCCAAAATATTTTTACTAGGTCATCAGTATCTGATTGGTGGGCACCGGAGACACCTTCCAATCAGGTGTTTGAGAAGGCACCGGCGCACCCTTGAGCGCCACAGCCTATCTTGAGGATAAGTCATCAGTATTAACATCCGGGGAAAACTTCCTTAAGGTTGCCCGAGGTAAAAACCTAAAAGTGGCCGCATGTTGTAGGCAGGTCCGAATTAAAAGTAGACGGGGACAACAGAAGTGGGCAGAGTCAGCAATATCACAGAGCAGCATAAAATGAGCTTTGGGATTTCCTAGGCAGTTTCAGTAAGAAGTGCGCTGTAGAAAGATACCCTAGATTTATTAAGAGGCAGTATGTGTGCCAGAATATCAAAGCTAGGCTGGCTATGAGCCATGTAGGACTGAGAAATGAAGCACGCTTTTATGTAAAATGTCGCTAATGCAAGCAGATTGCAACTTTTGTACATCCAGTGATAACTTCCCCCATATATCTTTGAGCTACAATGCATCGATGCCAGCATATAGTAAATTACTCTGTAATAAAAAGGATCAGCCTAGAAAAGCACCACCTTTAAAAGTTTAGCCCTACTCCTTCATTCCAAGATGAGCACCAATTTTCTTAAAGGGATTCAAAGAGGACCTGTAACCCCTCTTGATATGGCTGTCTAGCTGTTTCTTAAATCCCCCTTGTAATACTTCCTGAGCATCTTTTTCTGACTATGTGTTTTACCATTCCTCTATTATTCCTTCTAGAAACAAATTAATTCATTGTTAGCAGTTTGCAGTGAAGTTCCAACAGGGTGTGTGTAATACTGGCAGCATTGACTGGATAGTGTCAGACTGTGCAGGGCACTCCCCCAGCTGGTCACACCCAGCTGGACCTTCATTGCAAACTGCTAGCAATTCATTCATATCTTCTATCTGGAATAGTTAAAAAAAATATAAAAGGCACAACATACAGAATAGATGTTCCAGACTTATTACATGAGAGATGCAAAAAGATGCTAAAACAGACATGCCAGGATAGGCGACAAGCCCCCTTTAATGGGCAATGAGGCTGGGTTGCACTGGTGCCAAAATTGGCCCTCAAAACTGCTGACTGATAGGATTAGTATAAGTGTCAATTAGGATAAGCTATCTCCCCAAAAAATCCTCCCAGGGATAAGTGTTAAATGTGTAGTTGGTGGGGGTGCTACTGCTGGATCCCCACCAATCACAAGATTGATGGTTTTTGAGCCCGCTGTATGACTGGAGAGGACGCTACTATCTGTGATGTCCTCTCCATTCCATTCACTTCTATAAGACTGATGTACTTGGCAGTCCCATAAAAGCGAATGGAGTGGTGGTCACACATGAGCACCACCACTCTATTCACATAGGGGACTCAGGAACCACCATTCCTGTATGGCTTGGGGGTCCCAATATTCAGACCTCAGTGGATGAGTGAAAAATGTTGATGGCAAACCTTTTTTTAAAGCCTGGTAGACACGAGACATGCCGGAAGTTTTGTAGATTTCTTTACTTTCTCATTTGTTTCTAGATTTAGGGGGTCATTTATAAAGACTGGCGTTTTAGACGCTGGTCTTAATAACCCCTAGAGCGGGTGGTGGATCTGCGGAAGTTGTGAAGAGGCGCAGGCCTCTACATAACTTCCTGCGCCAGTCTAAATGTAAGGCGGCTTCCTTGCTGTCTTACATTTACACCATAAAACGGGAGTAGAAAATGATGGAGACGTCCTCTTCCCCAGCCACACCCACTTTTTTTAGACCTGGTGTGAACGGGAAAAAGTCGCAAAGGACCTTGGTGCCACAATCTGTCCCAGAAATACACCTAATATGGGCATATTTCTGGACAGTAAATGACCCCCTTAGTGTGCATTTGAAAGATTTAAATTCACTAAAATTATATTTACCAGCAATTTTCCATTACAAATTTTGAGTCTGAACAAAATTGCACAGTGTTGTTTTTACCCCAAGTCCTACAATTTGTTCTGACCCTGATGCTTTGATGTCTGTAGAACAGATAGGATGATCGCAAAATGTACACACATGGTCCTGGATTTTCTAGCACATTAAAATTTGATGTGATTTTCCATTTATCAGAGTCTCTTGTAAAGTCCCCACTTCATGCTGGCTGTGTCCATATTTCTCATTGGAGTAATTAGATGTCTTTAGTACACACCGTTCCCGGGCTGCACTGACCCCTGTAAATTGATGTAGTGTGATGAGGATGCCAGGCATCTGATTCATCTAAACCTGTTTACTTCAATCTGCAGAGAATTGACATACAGCTCGCACACACAGATTAATGTCACCAGCTCAGAAATGCTGGAGCGTTCTTCAGGGATGCTGTAAACATGCCATGTGCTTTGTGTGGGCATAGGAGATTTACTAAACCAGCAGGCTGTTGGGCAACATGTACACCACCGGATAAGGTGCAAACCTGCAGATTAGCCAAGATTTGATTCTGCTTTTTATGCTTGTAGTGTGTTATAGAAGGTGCATTTGTTTGCAGTTTTATTGAGGAAACATCAAACCACCAAGTGCACGGACTGAAGACGCAGTCAGGCACCATGTTCAGGATTTTAATTGAGAAAATGCAGAAAGATTCTCGCCTGGGTCCTGGATGCCCACGATCCATCATTCCAAAAACCCCAGTTGCTTATCTGACTACTTATATCAGGTCATGTGGAAAAGGTTGGGATTCCTGAGGAATTCAAATTGGTTTTCCAACCAGGACGACTAGTAGACCGTTGGCCATAGTCCAAGAACCATTTTTGACTATGATTTTTCATTTTACTGTAAAACATAACTTCATTAAAGTAGTTTTCCGCTATGGTTAAATCGTACTTGTTAGGTGAGTCACTTTAAGCCAGGGATGTCAAACTCGCGGCCCTCCAGCTGTTGCAAAACTACAACTCCCATCATGCCTGGGCATACTACAGCTATCAGGGAATGATGGGAGTTGTAGTTTTGCAACATCTGGAGGGCCATGAGTTTGACATCCATGCTTTAAGCTGATCATAAAGTGTTACTCTGCTGGGACCCTGAACAATCAATTAAAATCTATGGAGAAACCTGGTAGTGAGTGTTTAGTGAGTGCAGCGCCACCACAGGGGAGACTAAATATTACACAGTGCCCGTTTCTTTTCAACGGGCCTCTGTGTAATGCAGGAATGGACAGGTCCTTCATAGTGAAGGATACTATTTGTAACCACGCCTCACTCTGCCGAACAGCCTGCCAGATCCCAGACACTTTTCGGCATTAATGGCGCAGATACGAACCCTAATCAGGTTTATGGTAATAGGATTTCTAAAATGGACAAACCACTATGCCAAGTTCTGTAGGACCACCATTGAACTTAAAGTAGACTTTACATCATATAGGAGCAGTGTTAAAGGGGTTATCTGAGAGGATAAAAATGTCCCCCAATATGCCGGGCCCCTGGTCCCTGCACCGCCACTGCAGCTTCTCCCCGCGTGCAAATTAAAACATCCGGTGTCGGGGGGGAGCAGCCAATGGCGAACGGGGATGAGCCTCCCTAGCATCGCGGGTGATGCTAGGGAGGCTCGTCCCCACCTGCCATTGCCATCAATGACCTTTAACTGACTGTATTTGTTAGATACATCTTTGCACTTAATATATGTAGTGTATAATAGGAACATTGTAGCAAAAGCGAATACTGTTATGCTTAGTGCAGCGCCTTAGGGGTGGTCTGCAATTCAAGAAAGTAGTCATGTATGTGCCCCTTCAGGATTACTGGCATAACACATTTTATCAGTTTTGGGGGGTTCCTGCATAGTCATCTCACCTGGCCTTGTCTGTCAGGAAGGGAGGGTCTGGCAGAGGAAGTAGGAAGAGCTAGGGTGCACAGAGGTTATAGGCTACATTCACACGACATGGTCGTCTATGGGGGTTATTCACACGGCCTTGAATACCTTTTTTTATTATTGCATTCTACACATTTTCTTGGCTACAAATCATTTATTCAATAAGTTTATTAAAAATGTTAATCCTTTTTCTCTGACTGCTTCAAGCCCTTGTCTCTGAACTCTTAGCAACCCCTGGCCTGGCTCTAGATACCCAGCTTCCCAGCAGGCAATTAATGCCATTACAGCACGTGGAGCAGGTAGCTGGCACCTTTACGGATCATGGCTAACGTTATCTTAGCTCCTGAGGACCTGCTCAGTTAGAAGTTAGAGCGCAGAAATGTGTTGAGTGCATGGTTGGTTTTCAGAGTTGTCAAGTCCAAAGATATTAGTGTTTTCTACATATGTGAGGCAGTATGGCAAGTTGAGGTACCCTGCAGAGTATTGGGATGCTTTCACATCTGCTCTTTACATTTTGGTTCTTCTGCTCCGTTATAGGAGCAGAGGAACAAACAACAGAAGTGCTGGATTCAACGCTCAACTGAAGTGAACATAGCCTACCGACCCCGTTGACTGTAATGGGGTTCGTTAGGTTTCTGTTCAGGAGGTTTTTCTAGTGTAGACAAAAGTCTGGCATGTTGGTCGTCATTGTTTGTCATCAGCAGAGCCCTGTTTACACAGGACAATTATTAAGGACGGGTGTCATGCAAGAGAATCCTAAAACCCGGTCTCTGGTAAAGCCCTTTTCTGCATCTTGGTCTCTTACTTACTGAGACTTACCAATTTTCGTATTATTATTATTAGTCATCTGCAATGTAAGCATTATGTGTTTCACAACTTGTCAGAAATGCAGTTTTCACATCTCTGCTTTCCTCCTTTTGGTGGCAGACAATTTTGATCTTTTATTCTACAACATTTAGTAGATAGAGAAAAGAACACGTCCTTACACGCTATGTTATAGAGATTATTCAGGATCTCAAAGATTTTGCTTCCCCCCCCCAGAATTGGTGCCATTCTTGCCCATGGCAGGCATTGTGTGTCAGGGCTGAACTGCATCTACCATTTGCAACCCTGTTTCTGAGGAGGGAGAAAGTAGACCCTCTATCTAATCCCGAATGACCCTTTATCTTCGGTACTGTAGAGCAGGTCTAGCTGACCCAATGCACAATCTTTATATCCATAAAGCCGCAGAATCATTTGTTGGTTCACATATAATCTGTCACACTGACTCATGCTTGTTCAGTTCATGCAGAATTGTGTTTTTGTTCTTTATTTGTAAGAATTTCGGTCTTCTTTTTGGTTTTCTAATTGGGAGTTAATATCTTTTCCTGCCCTCAGGCATTTAAGAATTGTGGCCCAAATTTACTAATCCTAAACATGGTGTAAGCATAAAAGGGTTGTCTTGGCACCCCCGCCGATCAGCTTTAAGAGGAGACGGCGCCATGCCGCCTCCCTTCTCTCTTCCTGTCCGCTGCTGCTGTAGACAGAGAGAGAGAAGGGTGACGGCACATGCACAATGTGTGCGAGGTCTCCTCATACAGCTGAGGATAGGTGATCCATAGTAAAAACACTAGCCAAATGTCAGGCAGATCATCACTGACAAGCGCTCGTAGGAATGCCCGTTAGAGATGATCTGCCTGTGTAATACTGCCGCCGATTGTCTGATGAAGAAGCAAACTGGTCTCTGGGCAATCACAATCTTTCAGCAGGTTTAAAAATCATTGTTTGCCGGCAGCAGATCATGCTGTCTTATCAAATGTATGGGGATGAGCAATGGCATTAGTGACTGCTCCTCCCCATACTGTGGAGGAGATCGCTGCATGTAATAGCAGCGGTCTCCTCCACCAACTTGCAGGCGATTGCCTAGCAGGAAGGTTTCTCTCCTAAACACTGTGTGAATAAGGTATGGCTTTGAGTCTGATTTTTACAACAGAATAATGCTACAGTTTTGGCACAAAATGGTGCATCTTAGACCCTGCCCCTTTCTGATAAAGCTCCACACCCTTCCGTTGTTGAGCACATCAGAAAGAGCGTAGAAACCCTAGATGTGCCAGATCTGGGCCGCTCTTCTATCTCAAAGTAAAGCCTTTGACCAAAAGAATTAACTTCTATATTTTGCAGAGTGACTAATTCTGAAATTCTTGACAGTATTTCCTTACTGTTCAGTTTCCAAATGACCTTTTTTGGTTTTATATGTACTGTATTTCAGCTAGGGACCCAAAGTCTCAACCGCTGTTTATGTGGCAAATGCTGAAACTTAGGGCAGATTCTGCACGTTTTTTTTGTGCGGATTCTCATACGGAAAAACAGCAGCGTAATACTGTACCAGCAAAGTGTATAGACATGTGTAGACAAGTCTCACGTACACTTCGCATTTTTCATCCATGCTGAAATTGGCCTGCTGTGTTTTAAAATCCACAGCATAGATGTCAATTGTTTGTGTGATTTTTATTTTAGTTTTTATTAATTTTTTCTTGTGTGCAGATTTCACTCTTTGCTATGCAAGGGTGAGATCTGTGACAAAACTGCATCATATCCGCACCAAAAACCTGCAAGTAACACATGCGGTTTTGGGTGCCGATTTTCTGTTAGGAAACCTGCACCTGCGTGAAAATACCCTATGAAGGTTTATGAGAAGTGTATGCATTACTTTGTATTTGTGTCTAAAGGGGTTGTCCACTTTTTTTTTTTTTTTTTTATATTGATGACCTATCCTGTGGATAAGTCATCAATATCTGATCAATGGCGACCGACTCCCGGCACCCCCAGCGATCAGCTGTTTGAAGAGAAAGCTGCGTTAGTACAAGAGCAGCCTTATCTTCACTGTTTACCTGCTTACTGTCTGTCGAGCAGCACTTGAATAGGAAGGAGCTGTCCCATTGAAGTGATTAGGATGGCTGAGGCTACTTTCACACTGACGTTTTGGTTTCCGTTTGTGAGATCCATTTTGGGTCAACGGATCAGTTTTGCCCTAATGCATTTTGAATGGAAAAGGATCTATTCAGAATGCATCAGTTTGCCTCTGTTCAGTCTCCATTCCGCTCTGGAGGCGGACACTAAAACGCTGCTGGCAGCGTTTTGGTGTCTGCCTGACGATGCAGAGGCAAACGGATCCGTCCTGACACACAATGTAAGTCATTGGGGACGGATCCGTTTTCACTGACACAATATGGCACATAAGAAAAGGGATCCGTCCTCCATTGACTTTCAATGGTGTTCAAGACGGATCTGTTTTGGCAATGTTAAAGATAATACCAATGGATCCGTTCTGAACGGATGCAGACGGTTGTATTATCGGTGCGGATCCGTCTGTGTAGATCCATAACAGATCCGCACCAAATACGAGTGTGAAAGTAGCTTAAGATGTAATTACTCGCTGCGGTTGCGACTGTGAACAGTGAAGATAAGGCAGCTGATTGGCAGGGGTGCCTGGAGTCAGACCTCTGCTGATCTGATCAATGTAAAAAAGCGGACAACCTCTTTTAAGCCACATTAGGTCCATGTTTTTCAACCATGGTACACTACACCTAGAAGTGAATGCTAAGGGTGACTGACACAATGCAGATTGCCTGAGGTTCTTTCACACAGAGTTTCGTGTGGAAAACCCGCAACGTAATACAGTACCAGCAAAATGTATTGCAATTGGACAAATCTCATGTCCACTTTTCTTTTTTTCTTGGGTGCGGAAATTGAGCTGCTGTGCGGATTTTGAAATCTGCAGGATGTCAATTATTGTGTTTTCCTTGTGTGGATTTCACCTTTTTCTATGGAAGGGTGAGATCTGCGGAAAATCTGCACCGAAAACCACACAAAACTCGATAAACAGTGAAGATTTATTTGTTTTTTTTGTTTATATTTTCTGCACATAAGTCTTCACCGTGTGCAGTCACTCTAAAAGTAAACCAGAAATATGGTTGTGCTCGCGATTTGTTAGATTGCAGTTTCTGTGGACAAAGGAGTTAATCTCCCACTGATCTGCGGCATGTTCAGTTGGAGATGGATTGAGCTAGGAGGGATTAGCCTAGCCGGAGGGGCATAACAACCTTTTTGCCCTATTGGAGACCGTGCACAGCAGGGAGGCTGCTGCTCCGACCTCTTGTCTTACAGCTTGTCACTGGACACAGAGAGAAGATTATGTTGCATGTTTCTCCATTTTAACTCCAATATGAAACACAGTAAGACCAAGGGAACGGTGGAGATGAATGAGAGGAGTGCTGGAATATTCATTTTGTTTTCTATCTGCATTTTCTGTGTTTACTGTTCCTTTAATGACATATAATCCCCTTACCTAATGGTATTTTAAAGTTGTCATAAAGCATAATTAAAGGGGTTGTCCAATTTCTTATACTCCTCTCCCCCCCCCCCCCTTCCCATGTGCTGTGACCCTCAACTGTAATATACTTACCCCGCTCCTGGCCCCCGCACCACCGCTGCTGCTGCTTCTCTCTGCACACAGATGAAAACATCCGGTGTCCGGGGGGAACAGCCAATGGCAGGCGGGGACAGGGACAAGCGGGTGACGCTAGGGAGGCTTGTCCCCGTCCAAGGGAGCGGGGTAAGTATATTACCGGTGAGGGGCCCGGCATATTGGGGATATGATTTAGCATATCTACTATTACCTTTGTAAATCACTCTCTTTATCTATAATGTCTTGTTTCTTCTGTGCTGATGTGGGTCTTGTGACCCGCGACGTCATCCAGCAAGCTCCCTGTGCTGACGTTTCGTGTACAGGTTCATCCCTGCCTTAGGGTCCATTCACACGTCCGTATGTGTTTTGCGGATCTGCAAAACACGGACATCAGCAATGTGCATTCCGCATTTTGCAGACCGCACATCGCCGGAACTCTCATAGAAAATGCCTTTTCTTGTCCGCAGTTGCGAACAAGAATAGGACATGTTCTATTTTTTTTTGCGGATCTGGAAGTGTGGATCCGCAAATGCGGATGCGGACAGCACATTCCGGCCCCATTGAAAATTGGGGAACGGACCAATTTTGCGGACGTGTGAATGGACCCTTAGGGAGTGGCCTGGCTCTATACTCGAAACATCAGAGCCTTGTGTGGCCACCCTCTCCCTCTGCGTCGGCTCCTGTGAGGGATCGCGCATGCGCGATCCTTATCTTGTCCGGCAGCCTTGTGAAAATATTCACTTGACTGGTGTGCCCACTTCCTCCCTGTGATCCCCCGGTGTGCCCGTTTCCCTGCCTTTGCGTCTGGCTGCCTGCCCGCTCCTGCGCGATCCTTACCAGTGCCGGCAGCCTTTTCAAATTAGCATTGCCCTATTCCACTGGCCATCAGAACCAAAAGCCATCCCCAGGAACAAAACAAAGTATAGCTTAGATATACTTATATATTAGATATAGAGCTATACCTAAGCTATACCTTATGTATAGTTTAGATTAGAGATGGAGATAGATCTATATATATCATCTATATGCACTCACCTAAAGAATTATTAGGAACACCTGTTCTATTTCTCATGAATGCGATTATCTAGTCAACCAATCACATGGCAGTTGCTTGAATGCATGTAGGGTTGTAGTCCTGGTCAAGACAATCTCCTGAACTTCAAACTGAATGTCAGAATGGGAAAGAAAGGTAGGCTACAACAGCAGAAGACCCCACCGGGCACCACTCATCTCCACTACAAATAGGACAAAGAGGCTACAAGTTGCACAAGCTCACCAAAATTGGACTGTTGAAGACTGGAAAAATTTTGCCTGGTCCGATGAGTCTCGATTTCTGTTGAGACATTCAAATGGTAGAGTCCGAATTTGGCGTAAACAGAATGAGAACATCTATCCATCATGCCTTGTTACCACTGTGCAGGCTGGTGGTGGTGTAATGGTGTGGGGGATGTTTTCTGGGCACACTTTAGGCCCCTTAGTGCCAATTGGCCATCGTTTAAATGCCACGGGCTACCTGAGCATTGTTTCTGACCATGTCCATCCCTTCATGACCATCATGTACCATCCTCTGATGGCTACTTCCAGCAGGATAATGCACCATGTCACAAAGCTCGAATCATTTCAAATTGGTTTCTTGAACATGACAATGAGTTCACTGTACTAAAATGGCCCCCACAGTCATCAGATCTCAACCCAATAGAGCATCTTTGGGATGTGGTGGAACGGGAGCTTCGTGCCCTGGATGTGCATCCCTCAAATCTCCATCAACTGCAAGATGCTATCCTATCAATATGGGCCAACATTTCTAAAGAATGCTATCAGCACCTTGTTGAATCAATGCCACGTAGAATTAAGGCAGTTCTGAAGGCAAAAGGGGGTCCAACACCGTATTAGTACGGTGTTCCTAATAATTCTTTAGGTGAGTGTATATGTATGTGGGAATATATACACTGATCTATATCTCTATACGCATATATATCTATATACTTCATCTATATATTTATATAGAGATATAGATATTTTTATATGTATATAGAGATATATATTTACTGATCTATATCTCTATATACATATATATCTATATATACCATCTATATATAAGTATATGGAGATATATATTTACCAATCGATATTGCTATATAGAGAGAGAGAGAGATATGGAGGTACAGGGTGGGCCATTTATATGGATACACCTTAATAAAATGGGAATGGTTGGTGATATAAACTTCCTGTTTGTGGCACATTAGTATATGTGAGGGGGGGAAACTTTTCAAGATGGGTGGTGACCATGGCGGCCATTTTGAAGTCGGCTATTTTGAAATCAACTGTTTTTTCAATAGGAAGAGGGTCATGTGACACATCAAACTTATTGGGAATTTCACAAGAAAAACAATGGTCTGCTTGGTTTTAAAGTAACTTTATTCTTTCATGAGTTATTTACAAGTTTCTGACCACTTATAAAATGTGTTCAATGTGCTGCCCATTGTGTTGGATTGTCAATGCAACCCTCTTCTCCCACTCTTCACACACTGATAGCAACACCGCAGGAGAAATGCTAGCACAGGCTTCCAGTATCCGTAGTTTCAGGTGCTGCACATCTCGTATCTTCACAGCATATGCTGATTGCAGATTGTTCTAGCGCACCCCCACACCATCACACCTCCTTCTCCATGCTTCACGGTGGGAACCAGGCATGTAGAGTCCATCCATTCACCCTTTCTGCGTCGCACAAAGACACTGTGGTTGGAACCAAAGATCTCAAATTTGGACTCATCAGACCAAAGCACAGATTTCCACTGGTCTAATGTCCATTCCTTGTGTTCTTTAGCCCAAACAAGTCTCTTCTGCTTGTTGCCTGTCCTTAGCAGTGGTTTCCTAGCAGATATTCTACCATGAAGGCCTGATTCACACAGTCTCCTCTTAACAGTTGTTCTAGAGATGTGTCTGCTGCTAGAACTCTGTGTAGCATTGACCTGGTCTCTAATCTGACCTGCTGTTAACCTGCGATTTCTGAGGCTGGTGACTCGGATGAACTTATCCTCCGCAGCAGAGGTGACTCTTGGTCTTCCTTTCCTGGGGCGGTCCGCATGTGAGCCAGTTTCTTTGTAGCGCTTGATGGTTTTTGTGACTGCACTTGGGGACACTTTCAAAGTTTTCCCAATTTTTTGGACTGACTGACCTTCATTTCTTAAAGTAATGATGGCCACCCGTTTTTCTTTACTTGGCTGCTTTTTTCTTGCCATAATACTAATTCTAACAGTCTATTCAGTAGGACTATCAGCTGTGTATCCACCTGACTTCTCCACAACGCAACTGATGGTCCCAACCCCATTTATAAGGCAAGAAATCCCACTTATTAAACCTGACAGGGCACACCTGTGAAGTGAAAACCATTTCAGGTGACTAACCTCTTGAAGCTCATCAAGAGAATGCCAAGAGTGTGCAAAGCAGTAATCAAAGCAAAAGGTGGCTACTTTGAAGAACCTAGAATATGACATATTTTTAGTTGTTTCACACTTTTTTGTTATGTATATAAGTCCACATGTGTTAATTCATAGTTTTGATGCCTTCAGTGTGAATCTACAATTTTCATAGTCATGAAAATAAAGAAAACTCTTTGAATGAGAAGGTGTGTCCAAACTTTTGGTCTGTACTGTATGTGTATGGGTTGCCCTCCTTTAATTTATTAAGGGATGCTTCTACACAAGTTTTTTTTTTTTTACTCAATATTCAAAGAAATATTATTTTCAGCAGTGCTATGCCATTAAAAATGAATTACAGAATATTGACCTTCTGTAGCAGTGATCTCGAGCAACATTCACACTTACAGTGGAATCCAGACATTTTCTGGAGTTTACCTGGAGGGGCTGTATATGTGAATGCAAACATCTGCAATATCTGTCCCTGATTTACAATTTTCATAGTCATGAAAATAAAGAAAACTCTTTACATGAGAAGGTGTGTCCAAACTTTTGGTCTGTACTGTACACACATATGTA
The DNA here is from genome assembly GCF_014858855.1 of Bufo gargarizans. Lineage (NCBI taxonomy): Eukaryota > Metazoa > Chordata > Amphibia > Anura > Bufonidae > Bufo > Bufo gargarizans. The sequence continues at coordinate 109,600,536 of NC_058085.1, forward strand.
TATATGTGTATATAGCGATATAGATCGATCTGCAATGTGACAGGAATATCTTCTGCCTGTGTGAACTAGGAGATGATCATGTGACTGTTTGTATGCAAGGTTAGGTTGTGCAGAGCAAGCACTGCAGTGCAGGAGGCGGGGAAGGTCAGATTATTCACGCCCACAAATATTCATGAGGGAGAGCTCAGGCATTGTTGTTACACGCCCCCACAGCTTTGCTGCAGCATGTAAACAAAGCAAGAATAACATAACTATGCAAAGGTGTAAATATGTTTTTTTCTTTTAAGAAATCAAGCTTAACTAATGTATATGTATGTCCTTACGAGTTTTATAATTTTTTAATTTTTTTTTTCCTCTAAGTAATTCATCCACAAATCTGCTTCTCCAAGTGTCCATCAGAGGTAGTAAAACAACCTACCACATATGTCCCTCTATCTAAGCTATTTTATGGCTTTTTGGTTGGTACATTGTGCAGCCATTTACTCAAATACTGCATATTAACAGCCTGTGTCTAGCTTTTTATGATGTATTTATGTTGTATTACATTATTCCTCGTCAGGAACTGTACAACTGTGCAGATCAAAGCAGATTTGTTTTGGTCAGGACTGATCATTTAGGGACTGATTCTTGAACTGCATAGAGACAACCTATGAAATTACTAATGGAACCATGGTCGATTGGGTGGCCCCATGATCGTGCAGTTGTCTTACAGCATCAGGGTCCTGGGATTGTATTCAACAATGTGCAATATCTGTATGGAGAGTTTGTGTTTGGAAAATTAACCAATCTTACATGAAAGAATTACATCTTTTTCAACAAAATGTTACTTTAGGCCCACATTTTTTATTTTAACAAGGGATTACAGGAGAACATGCACCCAACTATTTGTTATGCATTTCCTCCTGAATACTGCAGCACCCCATATGTGGTTGTAAACAGCTGTGTGGCCACACTGCAGGGCTCATAAGGGAAGGAGCGCCATATGGTTTTTGGAGAGCAGATTTTGCTGGAAAGGTTTTTTAATGCCATGTCACTTTTGAAGAGACCCTAAGGTACTCCTAGAAAGGAAACCACCTAAAAGTCATGCCATTTTGGAAACTACACCCCTCAAGGGTGTGGTGAGTGTATTGACCCAACAAGTGTTTAATAGAATATAGAAACACTTTGGATGTGAAAATGAACAATTCCATTTTTTTCCAATAAAATGTTACTTTAGCTCCAAAGATTTCATTTTCGCAAGGGGTAACAGGAGAAAATGCACCCGACAACTTGTTATCCATTTTTCCCTGAATACGGAAGCACCCAGTGTGTGATCGTAAATTGCTGCTTGGGGGCACGGCGGTGTTCAGAAGTGAAGCAGTGGCATATGGATTTTCTAACATGGAATTTGCCTAAATTGTTTTTAGGGGCCATAACTTTTACATTTTTTAGTTTACTAAGCTGTGTGAGGGCTTATTTTTGGAGGGGTAAACTGTACTTTTTCTGTATCATTTTGGGGTACATAAGACTGTTTTGATCACTTATTTTATACCATTTTTGAGAGGTGGGCAAAAATTGCAATTCTGTCAGTCTTTTTAATTGTTTTTTTTTTTTTTTATGGGGTTCTCCATGCGGTAGATATTATATGATAACTTTATGCTGTGGGTTGATAAGGTTATAGCAATACCGCGTTTATATAGTTTGATACCACAGTTATATAGTTTTACGCTAATTTTCCATATACGAAGATCCAAAGCATTTCTATTTTTCCACCAGAGTAGCTCTCTGAGGGCTTGTTTTTTGCAGGATGGGCTGCAGTTTTTATTGGTACTCTTTTGGGGTACATATGACTTTTTTTTTATCACTTTTTATGCAATTATTTTTTTTGGAGTTGTGGCAGGCAATTCCATCCTTGTTTATTTTTTTTAATGGCGTTCACTGTGCGGGATATGATCCTTTTACAGGTCATTACAGACGTGGCGATTCCAATCATGTGTAGTATCCATCAGCAGATTTGTACCCAGAGACTTGTCACATGTGCACTTGGCAGCTGAAGGCATTTGTGTTGGTCCCATGTTCATATGCCCCCACATTGCTGAGAAAAAATAAGTTTTAATATATGCAACGGTGACATTGCTATTACACCTAGAGGCTCTGCGCTCTCTGCAACTGCCACGCCCTCGGCACTTTGACAGGGCTGAGCATGATGACGTTTTCACTGCCTAGCCCTGTCAATCAAAGTGGAGAGGGTAACACCCTTGTTGCTTTTAGGAGCTAATTTGCATATTTTTCTCAGCAATGCGGGCACGTTTAAACATGGGACCAACACTGATGCCTTCAGCTGTCAAGCGCACATGCAACAGGTCAGCCAGTTTTATAGATACGAAGCTGCTGACAGATGTCCTTTAATTCTCCATACATTTTAATTTCTTTTGAAATTTGCCTATTGTCAGCCTGTGTTAGTAGTGATTCCCTCGTTGAGTTGCCAGGCTGCCTATTCTGTGTGGTTTCACACTTGTGTTTCCTCTCAGCTTATCTCCTTTACTTTCCTTGCACATTGCCCTGGTTATCGCCCTGGTAGTTTTGTTAATAGACTCTCACTGCACTACTACTGGATAAGTCATGTACTTGGTCATTTATGTCATACTTGTATTCTCTCCAACACTCTGCCTTGCCGCTTTAGAGAGTGACTTTAGTTGTTTTTAATACGAAAATGCAAGGTGTTAAATTAGTTGGTTAAGTAGATGGATGAGTCAGATATTGACCACAACAGCCATCATAGAGCTTTTGGTCCGACGTTTTGGCACTTGCTTTATGAGAGGTATGCTTGATTCCCTTACAAAGTGTCTGTTCATGTTTTATGGGTGAGCCGAAGTCATTGGGAAACGAAAGCTAGAAAAAAAGCAAAAACGGAAAGGAAATTGTTTGTGTCAGTCTGCAAGACTTTCTGCAGCTTTTAATACAGACTTGTTGAGAAAAAAAAAATCCATCTTTTGATTTATCGGCAGTACAGCATCACTTAAGGGGTTTTCCAGGAGTAGAATGTTGATCTATCTTCAAGTAAATGGGCCTGGGCTACAATACCAAGCAGAGCCACTATACAATGCACAGCGCTGTATAGGGCCGAAACGATTACTCAAATTAATCGATTAATTAATCGATGATTCGTTTGTGCCATGTGACCATGAAGTGTGAGTGAAGAGCAAGCTATGACTCGCGCTCCGTGGTCACCCGCCTGCCTGCACAGCGCTGCAGTGGTTCCTGACGTGCACGTTATCGTCAGGACATTTTAGTTCACTGGCGCTGCGCACTGATGGCTAGGAGGGGGAGTGGAGGAACTGATGGTAGTGGGGGGAGCTGGTGACATTGGGGGAGGAGCTGGTGGCATTGGAGGGGGAGCTGGTGGCATTGGAGGGGGAGCTGATGGCACTGGGAGGGGAAGCAACTTAAGACATGGGGAAGCTGATGGCAATGGAGGGGGAACTGGTGGCACTGCTGGAGGAACTAATTGCATTGGAGGGGAACTAGGGGGAGCAACTGATTGCACTGGGGGGGAGCTAATGTCACTGGAGTTTTTATAGAAAACGTTCTTTTAATTGGTTTTTTTTATTGTCTTTTATAATAGTTGGATTAATCAATAGAATACTTGATTACTAAAATAATCGATAGCTGCAGCCCTAGCGCTGTACTTGTTAAGCTGTGAGGAGGCCGGAGCACCACAGGCTCCTCAAATGGTTGGCAGTGCCAGGTGCTGGACCTCCACTAATCAGTTATTGATGACCTTTGCTGAGGAAAGCCCCTTTAACCCTTAGACTGTACGGAGCGGAGAGGTCCTTTAAACATGGCGCCCGCTCGCTTGTGCAGGGGACGCCATAGCTGGCTGTTTCAAACGGCAAAGGCCTCCGGCTAATGTCTGAGACTGGCAATAACGCCAATCGCAGTCATTTAAGCCTTTGGATGCTGTGGTAAAGTGTGACCACAGCATCTAAATAGCGAAAAACCCAGAAGCGCGCTCTTCAGTGTTAAGATCGGCACTCCAGCACAGCGATCGGGGGTGCAGGTCATTTATTCTAATACGCCGAGTCTCTCTGAAGAGACCCAGTGTATTAGAGCTGCAGTTCCTATGTTGGCCAGCAGGTGGCAGGCCAACATAGGATATGTACGAAATCAGCTTGTACTGTCATTCTATGAGAATACAGTACAAGTTGTAATAAATCTGAGTACTGCATATTGTAGCCTCCTAGAGGGGCTATTAAAAAGTAAAAAGAAAAAGGTAAAGAAAATAAAAATCTACAAAATTTTACATCAGTGATCAGAAAGTCACACACACTCTGAAATGGTATCAATAAAAACTAAAGATTGGCGGGGTTCAACAGCCTGTACCCCCGCCGATCGGCTGTTTGAGGAGATGGTGCGTGCTGTGCACACATGCTGTCTCCCTTCCCTCTTCCTTCCTGCTGCTGTAGGTCTATGGGAATTCAGCAGCGAGCAGGAAGAGGGAAGGGACTCGGCATGTGCTTACAGCGCGCGCTGTCTGCTCAAACAGGAGTGGCCTAGCAAAGTAAGCAGTGCTCTAGCTGCCCATACACATTAATTAGTAGTTATAGTTTTGCTGCAATCAATAAGTGTCATAAACTCGCAGCAAACCTGCTCTTGTACATGTTGTTTTGCCACAATGGTGCAGCGCTGAGCTTCCATGTGAATATGCCCAAAAAGTTGTCTCGTGCTCCACCCTCCCCCTTTCTCAGTTAGTACACTAGTTCACACACCTCACCAGTATTCACAGCAGACTTCAACTTCTTAGCTATCACCTTGTAACACTTTGGAACGGTAAGATGTCCACTTCCCTCTAGACACAGCAAGGCTTCTCTCAGTTCCCCATTTTAAAAAGTAGGCACCATGGGACTCCCCTCCTCCTCCCTCACCCAGTAGTCACACTAGGACTGCATCTTCCCTATTATTAGCTATAGCAGAAGTGCATATTGAAGTGAAGCTCCACTTGAAGCAGCTTTTTACCAAATGGTTAATATTTTTTTTTTCTTCTGTGTAGGATGAGCGGCTTATAGTGAATACCGCCAGCAAGCGTTCTTGTGTTCCAGAGCAGTATAGGGGAGGATTCATTGGGCTGATCACTCCTCTCCCCGTCTTGTACATTTCTGTGAAGATGAACTGTGTAAGACTTGCTGGGACATGTAGTATTTGTCTTCAGTACAGAATTACTGAAGAGGTGACATGGTGTGACAGTGCACCTATTCTTCTAGAAGACTATACTTCCATAATACAGCGTACAATGCCACAATATATTTTTCTGTCCGTTTTTTTTAATGAAAACACCTTGGTGTTCCTGGATATAAAATCAGAGTCGAGGATTTATAGTATGACCATACAGACAGCTATAGGCGATGTATCGTGTTATGCTCTTGTGTATGAGCTTTTACATAAATTCAGCTATCTGTATTTCTCAGTGACAACTGTACTATACCGTATAACCTCATAGATCCCCACAAAAGTGGGACTTGACTTTATCTTTGTCCTACTTTACATACCTTCTGTATTTAGCATGTCTGTAGGGAAAATATAGAACACTGTATGACTGTAAGCTGATCAATGGCGATGCAGCAAGTGAGCAGTGCAAATCTGGCCCTGTGACATTGTGGCATATTTTTGGCCGCTCACAGTGTGTACATTGGTATGTGACCATGCTATAACTTATCTTCCTGTGGAGTTTCAGAATTTACTCTACATGCCATAGTACACTTAGCAGTGTAAGGGTAAATGGACCTCTACTGCAAGATTGACAGGGCTGGACATACATTTCAGAGCCTGCACAGGTTCAGCGGTGCAGGCTGCAAATTGTCAGGGTGCCTCTTCACTTACAGGGACAGCCCCCACTTATCAAGGAGCCCTGCTGATTTAGATGAATCAATTTTCTCTCCATAAGACGCACCTAGGATATAGAGGGAATTTTTTTTTTTTCATCAGACCCCTAAGCTCTTTCTGACCACTATCAGACCTCTGTATCGGACCCCTATGTCTATCAGACCTCTGTATCGGACCCCTATCTCTATCAGACCTCTGTATCGGACCCCTATCTCTATCAGACCTCTGTATCGGACCCCTATCTCTATCAGACCTCTGTATCGGACCCCTATCTCTATCAGACCTCTGTATCGGACCCCTATCTCTATCAGACCTCTGTATCGGACCCCTATCTCTATCAGACCTCTGTATCGGACCCCTATCTCTATCAGACCTCTGTATCGGACCCCTATCTCTATCAGACCTCTGTATCGGACCCCTATCTCTATCAGACCTCTGTATCGGACCCCTATCTCTATCAGACCTCTGTATCGGACCCCTATCTCTATCAGACCTCTGTATCGGACCCCTATCTCTATCAGACCTCTGTATCGGACCCCTATCTCTATCAGACCTCTGTATCGGACCCCTATCTCTATCAGACCTCTGTATCGGACCCCTATCTCTATCAGACCTCTGTATCGGACCCCTATCTCTATCAGACCTCTGTATCGGACCCCTATCTCTATCAGACCTCTGTATCGGACCCCTATCTCTATCAGACCTCTGTATCGGACCCCTATCTCTATCAGACCTCTGTATCGGACCCCTATCTCTATCAGACCTCTGTATCGGACCCCTATCTCTATCAGACCTCTGTATCGGACCCCTATCTCTATCAGACCTCTGTATCGGACCCCTATCTCTATCAGACCTCTGTATCGGACCCCTATCTCTATCAGACCTCTGTATCGGACCCCCTATCTCTATCAGACCTCTGTATCGGACCCCTAGCTCCATCAGACCTCTGTATCGGACCCCTATCTCTATCAGACCTCTGTATCGGACCCCTATCTCTATCAGACCTCTGTATCGGACCCCCAGCTCCATCAGACCTCTGTATCAGACTTAAAGGGGTTTTGCCACTTCAGCAAATAGCATTTATTATGCAGAGAAAGTTTTGATGGTTATGACCACCCAGCAGTCCAGCAGCATGGCTGTGAATTTTTTCCTGCCCAGGCCAGTCGTGACGTCACTGGGCCTACGGTAAACAGCGAGAAGGCTGCGGCGCTACTGCCAGCACCGCTGCTTTCTCAAACAGCTGATCGGCCGATCTGGATAGATCATCAGCATCTAAAGATCGATCATCAGTTTAAAAAAACTGCAGAACCACTTTAAAGATTAAAGGGGTTCTGCAGTTCTTTTAAACTGATTATCTATCCTCTGGATAGATCTTCAGATCTGATCGGCGAGGGATCGACACATGGGACCCTTGCCGATCAGCTGCTTGAAAAGGCAGCGGCGCTCCAGGAGCGCCTTCTCAAACAGCTGATCGGCAGGGGTCCTGGGTGTCGGACCCTCGCCGATCAGATGCTGATGATCTGTCCAGAGGATAGATCATCAGTTTAAAAGAACTGCTGAACCCCCTTTAACTAAAACACAGTAGAAACAGTATAAAAGGAACAAACTTGTTTTACTATCTGAATTTAATTAGTAAAAAATATTATTAATTTCCCTTAATTTGGTGAATACCCAAGCTAAGCTTGTGATTAGATTATTAGTCCGGCCACTTTCACTTAGAAAATCCTTGATGATTCATGCAGAACATTGACTGTAAAGCCTCGTTAACATTTTCCATTTTTCACGGACATGTCCTATCTGCATTTTCCATGGACAGCGCATGTAACATTGATTTTAATGTGTTCACACATCAGTTATTTTCACTACTTTGGTCTTTGACATGGACCAAACATTCCCAGTGACGTCTATGGTTCCATCAAAAAACCACTGATAGAATACAGATGGCATCCGTGTTTAGGTCTGTTTTTCACTGACCACTGGTAGGAGAGGTTCTAGAAATTAATTTTCAGCTGAGCAGTGTCCGTGGAATATGAACAACACACAGAGGGCAAAAAATTGGAACACGGATCCTTCACAGACATCTTCACTGATGAAACATGGATGGATTTTCTACTGACATCAAACCGATATGGAAATGTGAGCAAGGACTAACAGTGTCCTCCTTTACCAGCCTTTAGGGCAGTTACATTGGGATGGTTCCTCTCTTTAGCTCTTGGCAGACTTTAATATTTCATTTTGCACCGTTGAGGACAGATAATACCATCAAACTAATGACAACATGCTTTACCCATCAGTTCTATAGATATTTCTGTACAACTGAGTATGTGTAGGATTCCTGTCCACTCTTTCTGCCAGTACTGGATTTTGTCAGCTTAAGGCCTCATGCACACGACAGTATTTTTTCACGGTCCGCAAAACGGGGTTCCGTTGTTCTGTGATCCGTGTCTGTTTTTTCTTCCGTGTGTCTTCCTTGATTTTTGGAGGATCACCAGACCAGAAAAGTGAAAAAACTAAGTCAAGTTTGCCTTGAAAATGATGGGAAAAAAACGGACACGCGGATGACAATCTTGTGTGCCTCCGTGTTTTTTCACGGACCCATTGACTTGAATGGGTCCGCGAACCGTTGTCCATCAAAAAAATAGGACAGGGTCATATTTTTTTGACGGACAGGAAACACGGATCACGGACGCGGATGACAAACGGTGCATTTTCCGAGTTTTCAACGGACCCCATGAAAGTCAATGGGTCCGCAGAAAATCACGGGAAACGGAACAACAGACACGGATGCACACAACGGTTGTGTGCATGAGGCCTAACATGGGTTTTTGTGAATGCCGCAAGAAATGGTGACTTCTTACCATGAGGATGCGCACAGAGGCAAATCCAGAGGAACAAATATTTCTGTTTGTAACTGTGAACATGTCGCAGGTTACTGGTCAAAGACTGACATTTTATACCATTATTATTATTTTTTTATATCTCCTGTGCCGTTGGAGGATAGGGGATAACTTTTAGACTGTTGGAGGTCCTATGACAGGGACCCCCACCAATTATGAGAGGGGGTCCCTATGCTTCATGGAGCCCCTTGAATTGGACGAAGCGGCTGGTCGGAAAAGTGCACCAATGCGTCAATTTTCATAGGAGTGCTAGAGAGAGTAGAGCGCTGTACTCTGTGATCTCTAGTGCTCCCATAGAAATTAATTGAGCAGTGGCGCACTTTTCCAACCAGCCCCTTTGTCCATTTCAGGGGGTGCATCATGCGGTGCAGGGCCCCTGTTCTCAGTATCTATACTACTTATATGTGCAGCACAGTTTCAGGCATTATAACTAAGGACCCCAGAGCAGCATGAAGATAACCTATTATAAGAGGCAGGAGTGAACACAGGAGAGACAAGGACCGATTAGCATCAGAACACCCTGCTGATCACTGTTTATAGTATAAGGGGCAAAAGAGAACACGAGAGGGTATAACTGATTTTTTATAATCACTAGAACACCCTGCTTATCACAGTTTATAGCATAAAAGAATGGAGAGAACACAGGCAAGATGAGAACTGATTACCTATCATCAGTAGAACACCCTGCTTATCACAGTTTATAGTATAAAGGACAGGAGAGGTGAGAACTGATTCTCTGTCATCACTAGAACACCATGCTTATTAATGTTTATATTATAGGGACAGGCGAGAACACAAGAGAGGTCAGAACTGATTTTCTATCGTCAATGGCACACTCTGCGTATCACTGTTTTATAGTATAGGGACAGGAGACAACACAGGAGAGATGAGAACTGATTTTCTATCACCACTAAAACATCCTGTTTATTACTGTCTATAGTATAAGGACAGTGGAGAGTACAGGAGAGGTGAGAACTTATTCTCTATCATCACTAGAACCACCCTGCTTATCACTGATTTTGATAAATAAGGGCCTTAGATTGATAGAACATAAACTATATTTATGATAAACATAAATTTATATTAAAATTAATTAATTACACAGAATTATTAGCATAATATTTTTTAAGCTGTAGTCAGTCAGTACCTCACTACTGATCCACTCAAAACTAGCTTTGACTCCGACTCCACAGCCCTGGCTGGTAAATTTAGGCACAATTCCAGGAGTTTGTGAGTTTATTTTTATTTTTTTATTTTTCTGAGTTTCTGGCATCGGGAGTCATAATAAATGACCCCCATGGATTGGCTTGTGTGTTTGAGTTTTTCTTGATACAAGTGGTAGGCCGAGGTCTTGCAGTTTGTGGACTTGCCTCTTGCTGTGAGTATATCTATATCCTGCTGACACTTTTTGATATAGTTGATAAATAATTTGTGTTGTAAATTCCACAATAGACAATTATTATTTTCCTCCTTATGATTCATCTTGCATAACTAGAAAAAATTGCCTCACTCTTTTTTAGATCATTGGCCGTTAAATGTCCTTTACTCTTTTTGGGGATGAGTGACAGTAGTGATGTCTAACATATCCTATACCTGTACTTGTTTACGGTGGTGTGGAACGATGCCCAATACCTCTGTTACATGAATGGCCTTAAAAGAGTTTCCTGCGACTACAATTTTGATGACTCGGCTTGAGCGAATTGACCTTCAGATCATGGATCCAAAGTTGAATTGTTTCATATACTTAGATTTTAATGCTGTAGCTTTGACTCCATGGGGCCAAAGTTCGTTTAGGCCGAATTCATGCAAGACTTCGGTTAATTCCTCCTGTATGCATATCTGCGTATTAAAAAATAATTATAAAAGCAATAAAATAGCAATCAAATTGCTTTTTTAATTTTTTTTTCAATACGTATATATGCGCACAGTAGGAATTAACCAAAGTCTTGCATGACTTCAGCCGAAATGAACTTTGGCTCCACGGAGCCAATGCGTTTTAATGCTGTGTAGACATCATTGAACACTTAATTTGCACTATACCAATACTATGCTGACACCTAGTGGCCTGTATTGGTATATGCCTGTAATAGGCACCGAAGCCTCAAGCAGGCTTTGGGCTATTTCAGCAATGTAACAGTTTCCCCGATCTCTGTCAGGAAACGCTGTTACCGGAGCGGAAGCGCGCAACTGCCACTTCCGGTCTGATCAGATGCTGTGGTCACATTTGACCACGGTATCTGAAGGGTAAAATGTATGCGATCAGCCTTAAAATAGCTGAAACCCGGCAGCTATGGCGCCCGCTGCACGAGCGAACGGGCGCCTTGCTTAGGGACTGGACCTCCGCCGTACATATACGGTGGAAGTCCTTAAGGGGTTAAAAGATTGGGTTGACTGCTGAGGTTTTGTGCATTAATTTTCAAAGTTCTGAGGCTGATGGATGAGAGTGCAGAATTGGAGAAAATATCTTGGGTCCTCAAGGTCCTAGAAATAGAGCCAGCTAGTTTAAAGTCTACTCGCATAAGTTTTCCTTAAATGCGAGAGAAAGAGTCAACCACCTCCAGCACTCCAGCTGTTGTGAAACTACACTTGCTTGGTTGCCCCCAGAACTCTCTCAGAAGTGAATGGAGCATGCTGGGTACAGAGTGCCGGAAGCTGCTGAAGACTTGAAGTAAGTAGGACATACACGCTTTCAATAGTGCTTGTTACCTCCTGGGGAATCAGTTTTTTTTCTATATTTAGGGTTAGGAATTCTTTCTGAGATGGACAGAGTAAATCCCCACCTTTCCAAAGCTGTCACTCTGGTCTTCCTGGTTGGGCCTTGTTTACTTGGCTGCAGAGTTGACATCATGTCATCAGCTTGTGAGAACTGCAGTAAACAAATGGCCTGTTTTGCTGACTGCAGGAACCATAGATTGCCGATTTTTCATTTAGTGTATCCTTGGGGATCGTTTGGTGAGCCACAGCGGACCATTTACTCAACAGAAGCCAAGAGTGTCCTTTTGACCTTTTGAGTATTGGCATCCATTTTTTTCAATTGTATAAAAACGCAGTAGACCGCTTTCTTATACAAAAGTCCTCCATGTGGTATACTTTTTTCGTCAGTAGGACCATATGGACGATTTATGTCTGTATAGTGGCATGCATCCGAGCTGCCATCAGAAGTTACCGTTAATGTACACCGCCAATGAAAGGCTAAGATGCAATGTCCACGCAGTCTAACTTTTGCACAGTTCAATGCTCGTGTCGCACTTGAGTGATGTGTCTTGGATATCATCATGTATCTCAAGTCACACTATACTGTTGCGCTTGTCCAATACTTGGCAGACTAAACTACAAGTGAGATTTATTATCTCTTTGCACCTCTTTCTTGGATTAAAAAAAATGTTGCAAACCCTGTTTCAAACATTTTAAATACAGTTTGTGACAAATGTTGTCCTAAATAGCGTTTCCACGCAGCCCCTTGCCACTTTCTGGAAAAGGGCCATGGCATGGGCACGGCAAGCGGGTCCACTACATTTTTCAGACACAAATGAAAACTGATTCCATTCTGTAGCACAGACAGGAGGAATATCCGCTGAAGTTATGACGAGGCGGCGCAGGAGATTTCAAAGACAAGCGTAGAAAGCAGGTCTATGATAAATCTCCCCCCTGTGTTCCTACACTTTTTTATATTGTACCAAAATCTGAAATCGTAGTCTTTCAGGTGCGACCTTAAAATCGCAGTACACCCTGTAAGCATTCTAGTCCATGGATTCCAAGAAGCTGAGATATGAGGAGTTGTTTGGTGCTTTGCCCATATTGAAGGGTTCTTGTAGCTATTTCTGTTCCTGTTTATGGCATGGAGGGATAAATATCATTACCCTTGGTTCCCCCCCCCCCCCCCCCAAATAGTGGCATAGTGGCTCTTGTGACCCTTCAACCCTCCAAAGGTCAATATTTTGTTAGCTGAGGAAAGAAAATCATTGATGACTACCTCAATTACTGTTGCAGATACTGTAGGAAGCGAGTGGTTCTTGAGTATGAGGACCCTAGAAACAGCTTCCTAGAACATTAATAAAATTGATTTTATAGAAGTGTGTCATCAAAAAGCATATAATCAGCGACTGTATTTTAATCACAAGAAAGCAGCCTGCATGTGCAAGCAAATAACACGCTACTTGTTACTTAATAACAAGAGCCCAGCTAATGTCACAGATCCCTGTCTGGCCTCAAATCTTCCTGTTTTCCTCTAATGAAATGTCCTTTCCTCATGCGCTCCTTCATCATTAAGACACAAATCTAGTTTCCTCTCATCAGAATCTAGCGGTTCTACCCTTTACCCCCCCCTAGGAGGGTATCAGCTCATGAGCCTAATCCTTAAATCCCAAGATTATTGTGGCGTTTGTCATGCAGACTCCAGCTCTAATATCAGTGTTTATCCTGACGGCTATTTACTAAGATGCTGCAGGCCAGATATAATGTACTTAAAACTCGTGGCACAAGACGTCTTATCATGTTTGCCGCTCATTGTATTAATAATATTTCTAATCTCGGAGACCTAATCAGATAAGGTAAGGTCTGCAAGATCCAAAGTGAGTCAAAGGTCACAAAATTAAACACAGGGTTAAAAAAAAAAATCCAGCTTAAATATTAATCTGGAACGTTGTTTGGTGAATTGTACTTGAGAAGCCATTAAGGATTGGACTGAAAGGTGGAAAAAGTGATAGGACATGAGGTGTGTTTGACAGATAAAGACCATGTTATGGTATAGGGCTTTTGTTCTCTTTATTGTCATACTGTTAATAAACTAGAACACTGTGATATTGGAACTTGTAACCGTTTAAAGGGCTATTCCTAGCTGTGACCGAAGTGAATGGAGAGAGCTACACACATGCACAACCACCTATCCATTAATTCTTCAGTTGGAGATACCTGGGGGACCCATAGGTGGTCTACAAACAGGGGCGGATTGGGAACCTAAAATGACCCTGGAAAAACCTACCACACCTATGGTAGGAGGGTCTAAATTGACAGGAGGTGGGGCAACAAAAGTAGGGTGGTTAGCAATACCATAGAACAAAATAACACATACTACAGTGCCACACAATATCTTGCCCCAAAATTTGTCCCTCTAAGTTGGCCATCCATAGAGGCCATTTTCTCTCCAACTCTTCCAGTTCTCTCTGATTAAGATATGGAGCAGGGGGCTTAGGAGGTGAGACGTGGGACATACGGTAGTTGAATTCAGGAGGGCATGTCGCTGGCCGAGTACATAGTAACTACCACTGATAGCTTATTCTGTACCAAGCCAACAGCAGAGATATGGGGGCTTCGGCCCACCGGGAAATTTGGCCAATCCACCCCTGTCTGCAAAAGTCAGATTTACGGTATCTTAAAGGGGTTATACCACAAAAACTATTGCCATGTAATAAATACAGCTTTTCAAATGAAGCATTATTGCATGGTTATTGTAATTTTTTAAACCTTTAAACTGTTGTCTATCCTTTTGGCCCATCAGAGGTGGACCAACATGCTCAGTAGCTTCCTTCTCCTCAGCTCTGATGCAGTGATCTCATAATTCTCTGTGGATGGCGGAGAAGGATATTTGTGGGGGTATTAGATGCCTTGCGCATCTCTGGGGCTCTGTGTGAGGGACTATTTTCTATGCATGATAGGAAAGGATTAAGAGCTCCTGTAATTGCAATGCTGCTTGGATGATCATGGTTGATGAGCTTCTACCTTCCAGATATAGGTCAACCCTTTTGAACACTGGGCCTATTTTTCATTTTTACATTTTTGATTTTTCCTCCCGAAAATGCCAGGAACTTTCTTAATTTTCAATTCATGCATGCCTATGAGGGCTTATTTTATGGCACCATTTAATTTACCTTGTCTTGAATTTGTAAAATTGAAAAGAAAGACCCACAATTCCACCAAGGTTTTTTTTAATGATGTTACGATGTTTACTGTGAGCTAAAAATGACATGACTTCTTTATTCTGTGGGTTGATACGATTACGGTGATACCAAATTTATATACCGGTAGTTGTTTTTTTTTGTATTTTATTACCTTAAAAAAAAAAAATCCTTTGAAAGAAAAATCTAAATTTTCTTTGCATCACTATTTTCTGACAGATCTGTATGAAGGCTGCAATTTCACTGCGGGGCTTTTCATTTATCATAGCTGAACATTTTGTCCCCATGGGCCAGGATTGGTCGTAGCATTGTAGACTTCATGAGCGTAGATGAGCTTATGTGACTCGTCTGTGGTCATTCTCTTTACTGGACCACTAATTGTCCATAGAAATAACCAGTTAGGTGCAGAAACAAATTTCTGGGATTTGTCCTACCTGAGGCCAATTGATGATTTCAGTTCTCCTTATTGCTTGTCTTGAGATACAATGTCAGGACTTTGTCTTAACCACATGTCAACTGATACATGTATTATCATAGTCCTAAGCCTACATAGCGACTACACTTCATGTCAGCTGCTTACCCTTCCCATCTGTCCAGACAGCTGTGATTTTTATGCATTTAATGTTAATACAAGGAGATTGACATATATTGTACCTCGGCCCAGGATTTCATGTAGGATTAGACACATGGTTATAAGATGGGCATGAGCCATTTTCTTTAGCTTTATTACTCTACACATTAGCTTCTAGTTGTTACATACACTAGATTATAGTATTCATATTTTTTTTTCCTCTGGTATTATTGTAACAGTTGGTTTATAGAGATACCACCCAAAAAATGGCGTCCGTGACTAATTTCTAAACTATGTACTTGGCGTTTTACTATTTAAACAGGAGCGATCCACCCTGTAATAGTACATCATGTGTTGGTGCATGTAACTGGTGAAAGAACATAGTGATGGATTGTGTGATTTATTTTCTATTATATTTGATTAATTTATCTTGTGTACTATAATTCCTACACTTTTACTATTTTGATTGATTGAAGTGTCCAACTTGTGTAGGTGTAGGCTATGTTGCTGACTGTACATTTAGATGGTCAGTTTTTTTTTATATATTTGTATGATGTATGCAGGATACTTTTGACTAATGTTAGATGGCGTTTTGTTCTTTTCTTTTGGTTAATTGCGTTTTGCTTCCTTAGCCAAAGGGGCTGTGTGTATATGTGTATGCTTTTGTATTTCATAGAATGTTCATGACTTGAGCAGTAAGTTTTTAACTAATGTTTTCCTTCTGTAGAAATTACTGGGAGTTGATTGGACTTTATCCACTGTGTGACCTCGCACTGGGCCTGCCTCTGAGACGTGAGTAAAATTCATTCCACTCATGTAAGGTTTCTCCCAGTTGTGTCATTGTAGGGGCTGATGTACATGTGATTGATACCTATTGCGCAGTGAAATAAGTTTGATCTGTTTTTTGCTTTTTTTTATATATACATTTGGTTCACAGATCTAACATAAGTGTGCATTTAAAGAGGTTGTCTGGGCTTTTTAATATTGATGACCTATTGTCAGAATAGGTCATCAATATCAGATCGACAGAGGTCTGGCACCCACACCCTCACCGATCAGCTGTACGAGGAGACAGCACACGCAGTGTGCACGTGGCGTCTCCCTTCTCTCTTCCTGCTCTCCTCTGGATGTCTGTGGGACAGCAGCAGCAACAGGAAGAGAGAAGGGAGACGGCATGTGCACACTGCGCGCGCCGTCTCCCTGTACAGCTGATCGGCGCGGGTGTCGGACCCCCTCCGATCTGTTATTGATGATCTATGCTGAGGATAGGTCGTCAATATTAAAAGCCCAGGTAGCCTCTTTAAGGCGTACAAATATGAAGCCATGTTCATTTTACTCAACCAAATGTGACGAAGGGTGCATTCACACAGACCATAATTCTGGGACTGCATACATTTAGCAAATTTGCGGAAAAAAATGGGGCCTCAAAAGATGCAGAGAGCGCACCGTGTGCTGTACGCATCCGTAGTTCCATTCCATGGACCCGCAAAAATATAGAGAATGTCCTATTCTTGTCCGCAATAGCAATTTGGGGACCGCAAAACACTTATGGTCGTGTGAATGTAGCCTTTAGCATATCCCCAGGGACCTGCCCTCAGACATGACTTTTCGTTTTATCTTGTTGTTTTTAAATGTTTTGTGCCATTGTTATATGGAAAAGGATTGAGGTTTTAGCTCTATTTATAATATTTTCATTTTTTTTTTTTTTTTTTTTTAGAAACGCTAACGATTGGTGTTGAGCGAACTTGTGTTTTAAGTTCGGCGTCTAAAGTTCGGGTTATCGAAAGAATCGCGTTATGGATTCCTCTACCACGGACCAAGTTATGGTCCGTGGTAGCGGAATCCATAACGCGATTCTTTGATAACCCGAACTTTAGACGCCAAACTTAAAACACAAGTTCGCTCAACAGTACTAACCATAGAATATGCACCAAAGTCTCATGATTTCCTACCGCCTCCAATTTGGTCTTATTTGTCTCGTATTATAATTAAAACTGAGAAATCTATAAAGAAATCTTCTGTGTCCAAGCAGATTAGCCGAGTCCTCCTTCCTCCCCTCACTGTCCATTGTGTGGCACCAGACACTTGGCTGCAGCAGGAGCCTCTCCCGTCCCTTTCAGAAGTTTTATAAAAAGACAGCCAAGCCACACTTCTTCTCCACATTCTGCACGATCCTGATACAACCAGTGGGGCAAGGTTTTCTCCTGTTTACCTTAATCATTTATTTCTACCTCTGGTGTACTGACACAGCTCTTGCCCAATGGTGTAGAGCACGATTTAGACTAGATCGTAAAATGTTGTGCTGTTCGTCACAGCTTATGATACTGATTGCAGTTGCCCAGATATCCATCAGGATTGGATTTCTGCTGACTGTCGGGTCACGGCCCATGAGGCTTGCAATGCAGCCACATTCACTAAGCCTAGGTGTGATGTAGTAGCACAACATTGTGATTTTATGTCATGCGACTGACTACATGTAGCCGTGTAACCCTAGTGTACACTGTGGTACCTGATCGAGTTTAGATAGCCGTAAAGATAAATGATTTTTTTTTCCAATATTATTCTCCCCTTCATGGGATCTTCTGTTTCCACTTTTTCTTAGTAAAAAAAAAAAAATCTTGGGTAAAAAAAAAAAAAAAAAGCAGTGAGTAATGATGATATTTATTATGGAGTGGAAAAAACCCTGAGTTTAAAAATAGGGTTATCCCAAATGTAGTAGTCCGTGAGGAAAGCTTATCACTTGCAGCCCAAGAATCTCATTATTACTGATAACTGGTTGTAAAGGGGGAATGACATGGACGTAACTACCAGGATAGCAGACATAGCAGCTCCTATGGGGCCCAATAACTAAAGGGCCCCACTTCCGCCCAGACATATGTACAGTTAGTAATGTATATGGACAGTGGAAAAGTGCTTTTACTATATTTGCATTCTCTTTGCTGTGACATCACTGATTAATTTCTGTACATCACCATACCTATTTTCATACTTTTGTGACATCACTGTGAGCCTTATGGCTGTACTGTGACATCATTGGGCATATTCTTCCTGTGCCATAGCTTCACTGTGCATATTATCCCACCACTGTGACATCACTGTGTGCATTAGGGCTCCTAATAGAACATGTCATATTATTGTTCGCATTGCAGACAAGTATAGTGCTGTTCTATTAGGGGCCAACTGTTCCGTTCTGCAAAATAGGGAATGCACACGGACGTCATCCTTATTTTTTACGGACTAAAATATACACGGTCGTCGGCATAAGCCCACCAACATAATCTTCATATATTCCTGCTGTTGACAGTGGTCATGCTGGTGTGGGACCCCATGGGTCCGTGTTACGCCTTTGGGTGATGGGCTTGTTGGGCTGCGTCAGAGTGCTGTATGACCTTGTGCAGTAGGGATGAGGGTGGGAGCTAGTGGGTTGATGAAATCTTCCATTTACTGTAAATTTCAGTCTCTTCACCTACACATGGATGGTGTTTCCTCTCAGTTGACTGTTGTGGTTGAGCGGTACCATTCTGCTGTGGTGTATAGTGACATCTCTGTGCTCTAATTCATGCCTTTCCTTTCTCTGAAGTACCTTCCCTCTTTCGCTTCTAGACATAGGTCCCAGGCCTTCAAACATCATTGTTTTCTGTCATCTAGTTTAGATACAAGTACTGTTGTCTTCCTTGTCAACTAATGTAGTTGACCTGACATCCCTGCTTGCGTTTATACTTTACAGTAATACGCACAATTTCAGCCAGACCAAAATGGTAACCTATGGCACCGTGAGCTCTGCTTCCCGGCAGCCCTGCGACTGGAGGTTTGGATCTGGCCTGCACTGCATGTACTCTCATTGTCTGTGAGCAGTGTTTTAGCCATGGTGATGGACGCGGCTTTCTTTCCACACTCTCCCCAAGAAATGCAGTAGTGAAAGTGCTAGTGACATGGTGGGTGACTATGTAGGCCTCCCTAGGAGAACGGAAACCCACAATTAGATGCCTGCCGGCTACAGCATGCGTTGCTAGGCAACAGCCTAAACATATTTCTTCCATTGCGTAGCAAACTGCACTTTTTAACAGCATTACAGTGGATAATTTTTTTTGTGGAGTTTGTTTCAGATAAATCGGACATTTCTGTTTTTCCCTAAATGAGTAATACTGGTTAAGATCTATTTTTACCTCCTCTGTGACACACTGGCTTCTTGGACATTATTCCTATAAAACTTTGTATAAATGTGTGTGTGAGTTCAGTAGTATTTGGCAGCTCTGTGCTACGTTTTTATTTTACGCCAATGAAATAGCGCCATCTAGTGGCTAAATTGTGAGCTATTTAGAATTAATACAGTTGCAATAATAGGCTGTCAGTGATCTCTGAGAAATTAAAATGGTTAATGAGAGCTTTATCAGGTCTTATTGTTGGCATCCGTTCACAATTTTCTTTAGTAAAAGATAAGAAATGCAGAGACCACAGAGATCCGGCCTGGAGTGGAATATTCTCCAGATATGATGTGATAAATTGAGCACACCTCTTTCTGTGTCCACTCAAATGAGGGGCCTATAAGCATTGGTCCAGAGGGCCCATACCTGGAGTCTGTCTCCTCCTGCAGTCCACAGTCTGCGCTTCGCTGCCCAGCCTGTTCCCCCCCCCCCCCCCCCCCCGCCTTTAGGGCACGCACATGCCTCCTGGCTCTAAGGGGCCATTGACATGGTGTCTTTTTCTGCAGGATTTTGGTATGGACAGCTACACGGAAACTTCCCTGAAATCTTTCTGGCAGTGCTGGAGATTGTGGTTTATAGCCACAGTTGCGCTGAGAAGGGACATGTCCATTAAGTCCCCTGCACTGTCTCCGATTGAAATGAATAGGAGGCAGAAACCAGCAAGAAAACCATGTGGCTTCAAGCGAAATTTGAGTGTGGGTGTCCGCGCCAAAATCCACAGCAAATGATGCTGTTTAAACATACCCTTAAAGGACCTACATACCCTAATTCTTCCCCATCCTATTGCTGGCAGTCTCAAGGTATTTAAGGCGCATTTCCCAGTGGGAGGGTTCCTAATCTGATAAATTGTTCTAGTTTGCTAGTTTCCAAATTACGGTTTGATGTTCCTGCCTGCCTGTGTACCGAACTTAGCCTGTCTACTGATTCTGACCCTCTGCTGCTTTATCCAACCCCTTTACTATACTGACCCTTTGCTGCCGACTGTGACCTCTCTGAGATTAGTTTCACAAACTTCACCTGCCCTGACTTCTGCCTGTTTTCTGACTACAAGTATTGCTCGACACTTTGGTGCTTCTTCTTTACCAGTGTCTTTAAATCCCGTGTGTCAGCAACAAACCACACCGGGACTATTCCAAGAGCTAGCAGCATGGTGGCTCCCCTGCAGATCTCTGTATAGAGGTTAAAAAGTGAAAAGCATAGGACTGCCAGGATAAAACCCTTAGGACTAGCCCCAATGCCAAACTGGTTGGTTAGCACAGCGGGTCCACAACTACTTCGGTCAAGTTGGTCAACTCTATCATAGGTCACCACCTCACTCCAGACAGTACATATAGATATCTATTATCTAACTTGCAAAACTTTTAATGCTTGTCCCAAAATCCAGACATTAGACCAGTTTATGGAGCACATTAAATATGCTATCTGATAAAAACAAAATTAAAAAAAAATTAAAAGATAAATATATCTTGCTGACTTGTCCCCTTTATTAGGTGATGTTCTAGCCTGAGGATGATAGCTGGTCAATTGTATCTGCCTTTGAAGTGGTCTTTCTGGTGCTCAGCATAGAGCTGCCATATATCTACTCTCCGCTGACATATTCTTTTCTTGTGCTCATCTGTCCATGATCTTCTGTCTTATTCCTCACTGTGATTGTCACGGCTGATGTGTATCGGCGAGGAGCTCAAATAATTATCTAATTGATGAGAACCATTAACAAGCACGAAGTAGCAGTGCATTGCCTGAACAGAGCTCGCTAGTATAAGAAAACACTGTGTGAAGCAGAATTAAAGAAGCTTGATCTTCTAAATCAGAACCTTTCTGTCCACCTCTAGTGCAATGGTGTATATATATGTAGCAGAGCTTAATTTAGGTATTCTGCACCATGAGGATTATACTTGGGTGGGATTTTTGGCTTTGAATTGTTTGTACATACGGCAACAAGTCATGCAAAAGTATATTAGGAGGCCAGGTGCTGTACGCCTACCTTGGATCACAGCTCTGAAGCCGATGCCCAGAACAAATGCTTGGATTTGTGTCCTGGTAGCTTTTGCCACCACTGAGCTGAGAAATTGCACTGATATACAGTCATATAGGGATATAATAAGCTCCTATTCTGAACAAGATGTAGTCCCTCTTTTCTGTAAATGAGGGAGGGTGGAGGCCAGAAATGAGGAGATGACTCAACCTATGGTCCATAAGTACAATAACATGGTACCATAGTTTATAAGGCTGAAAAAAGACATTAGCCCATCTAGTTCGGCCTGTTATCCTGCAAATTGATTCAGAGGAAGGCAAAAAAAAAAAAAACAACCTGTAAAGTAGAAGCCAATTTTCCTCACTTTAGGGGAAAAAAATCCTTCCCGACTCCAATCAGGCAATCAGAATAACTCCCTGGATCAAAGACCCCTCTCTAGTAGCGATAGCCTGTAATATTAGTACACTCCAGAAATACATCCAGGCCTCTCTTGAACTCTTTTAGTGAACTCGCCATCACCAGCTCCTCAGGCAGAGAGTTCCATAGTCTCACTGCTCTTACCGTAAAGAATCCTCTTCTATGTTTGTGTACAAACCTTCTTTCCTCCAGACGCAGAGGATGTCCCCTCGTCACAGTCCTGGGGATAAATAGATGATGAGAGAGATCTCTGTACTGACCCCTGAAATATTTATACATAGTTATTAGATCTCACCCTCAGTCGTCTTTTTTTCTAAAGTGAATAACCCCACTGTTGTTAATCTTCCAGGGTATGTAGTCCATTTATTCCAATTATTACTTTAGTTGCCCTCCTCTGTACCCTCTCCAGCTCTGCTATGTCTGCTTTGTTCACAGGAGCCCAGAACTGTACACAGTACTCCATGTGTGGTCTGACTAGTGATTTGTGCCAATCCTTAAATATCAGAAATAAGGGTCTGGTTATGACATTACTTAATTCTCTTTGTCTATTTTAATCTTTTTAAGACGCCGCTGTACTTCTTCCTGGGTCAGACAGGACACTTTTAAAGGGGAATTAACTTTTACATTCTGCATTTCATCTGACATTGTTTTTTCCCTCAGTGAATAAAGTGGAGAAAAAATATTTAATAACTTTTCTTTCTCCTCATCGCTTTCTGCAACTCCCCCCTCATCACTTTGTAGAGGGCCGACACCTTCAGATTTATACTTTTTACCATTTATATAATTGATGAACATTTTAGGGTTAGTTTTGCTCTCTTTGGCAATTAATCTCTCGGTCTCTAGTTTGGCCTCTTATTTGTTTTTTACATATATATATATATATATATATATATATATATATATATATATATATATTTTTTTTTCAGTGCTTCTTCACTACCCTCCTGTTTTTAGTGATTTTAAATGCTTTTTTTTTGTCATTTATTGCTTTCTTTACATTTCTGTTTATCCACATTATTTTTTTCTTGTTCCTTAATCTTTTATTCCCATAAGGTATGTACCTCTCACATTTAGATTTTAGGATGCTTTTAAAAATATCCCATTTAGTGGCTATATTGTTTTTTAAAATGTTTTATTACTTTGTCCCAGTTAGTTAGGCATATGGCCACTCTTAGTTGGCGAAGGGTGGAGGCCAGACATGAGGGGATGCCTCATTAGTCACAACCTATGGTCCATAAATACAGTATGTCTTTATGTAATGGTACCCTAATTACTGGGATGATGATTATGTAGTAGTAACTTGGTTTCAGGGGGTTGTAACTACAGGGAGTGCAGAATTATTAGGCAAGTTGTATTTTTGAGGATTAATTTTATTATTGAACAACAACCATGTTCTCAATGAACTCAAAAAACTCATTAATATCAAAGCTGAATATTTTTGGAAGTCGTTTTTAGTTTGTTTTTAGTTTTAGCTATTTTAGGGGGATATCTGTGTGTGCAGGTGACTATTACTGTACATAATTATTAGGCAACTTAACAAAAAACAAATATATACCCATTTCAATTATTTATTTTTACCAGTGAAACCAATAAGTGAAACCAATATAACATCTCAACATTCACAAATATACATTTCTGACATTCAAAAACAAAACAAAAACAAATCAGTGACCAATATAGCCACCTTTCTTTGCAAGGACACTCAAAAGCCTGCCATCCATGGATTCTGTCAGTGTTTTGATCTGTTCACCATCAACATTGCGTGCAGCAGCAACCACAGCCTCCCAGACACTGTTCAGAGAGGTGTACTGTTTTCCCTCCTTGTAAATCTCACATTTGATGATGGACCACAGGTTCTCAATGGGGTTCAGATCAGGTGAACAAGGAGGCCATGTCATTAGATTTTCTTCTTTTATACCCTTTCTTGCCAGCCACGTTGTGGAGTACTTGGACGCGTGTGATGGAGCATTGTCCTGCATGAAAATCATGTTTTTCTTACCTTGCAGACTTCTTCCTGTACCACTGCTTGAAGAAGGTGTCTTCCAGAAACTGGCAGTAGGACTGGGAGTTGAGCTTGACTCCATCCTCAACCCAAAAAGGCCCCACAAGCTCATCTTTGATGATACCAGCCCAAACCAGTACTCCACCTCCACCTTGCTGGCGTCTGAGTCGGACTGGAGCTCTCTGCCCTTTACCAATCCAGCCATCTGGCCCATCAAGACTCACTCTCATTTCATCAGTCCATAAAACTGTAGAAAAATCAGTCTTGAGATATTTCTTGGCCCAGTCTTGACGTTTCAGCTTGTGTGTCTTGTTCAGTGGTGGTCGTCTTTCAGCCTTTCTTACCTTGGCCATGTCTCTGAGTATTGCACACCTTGTGCTTTTGGGCACTTCAGTGATGTTGCAGCTCTGAAATATGGCCAAACTGGTGGCAAGTGGCATCTTGGCAGCTGCACGCTTGACTTTTCTCAGTTCATGGGCAGTTATTTTGCGCCTTGGTTTTTCCACACGCTTCTTGCGACCCTGTTGACTATTTTGAATGAAACGCTTGATTGTTCGATGATCACGCTTCAGAAGCTTTGCAATTTTAAGAGTGCTGCATACCTCTGCAAGATATCTCACTATTTTTGACTTTTCTGAGCCTGTCAAGTCCTTCTTTTGACCCATTTTGCCAAAGGAAAGGAAGTTGCCTAATAATTATGCACACCTGATATAGGGTGTTGATGTCATTAGACCACACCCCTTCTCATTACAGAGATGCACATCACCTAATATGCTTAATTGGTAGTAGGCTTTCGAGCCTATACAGCTTGGAGTAAGACAACATGCATAAAGAGGATGATGTGGTCAAAATACTCATTTGCCTAATAATTCTGCACGTAGTGTATAGGCTAAACTCCGGCACTCCAGCTGTGGTGAAACTACAACTCCCAGCATGATCCATTCATTTCTATGGAGTTCTGAGAACAGCCAAGCAAGTTTACATATTGGGAGTTGTAGTTTTACCACAGCTGGAGTGCCAGAGGTTAGCCGTCACAGCTATAGGCCTTTTTAGCACACCCTGGCCCCTCAAGAGCCCAATCGATCCCTCAGATCCATCAATGATGCATGATTCTTGGGGCCTCTTATAGATTTTACACTGGGGTTAAAGTGATGACTACTTTTTTGTTGCTAGTACACAAGGACACATTCACATTATTTCACATTTTATTCTTCTCATGAGTGTCCTTACATTTTCCTTTTTTGTTCATATAAATCGGTGCCAGGTGGATAATTTGTGTTCTTTGTTTGGGAGAGTTTAAGATACTGATTTGCATACACTGCCTGAGGTCCTGGCTATAAATACATCTTGAACAATTGTGAGTACTTGGTGCTCATCCAACAACATCCTTCTGGGTCACACCACGGGTAGTGGCACTAAATAGTTGTAGCTTCTAGAATTAAAGGGGTTTTCTGAGATATTAAAACTGTTGAGCTATCCTCTGCATAGGTCATCAGTATCTGATCGGTGGTGGTCCGATACCCAGGACCCCCGCCGATTAGCTGTTCAAGAAGGCAGCGGCGCTCTTGTTAGCTTTTCCTAGGATAGTGACAATACATTCATCAATCACGTGGCCTGGGCACATAGAAGTGAATGATGCTGGGCTGCAATACCAAGAACAGCCACTATACAATGTACGGCGCTGTGCTTGATATGCTGTGAGAAGGTCGCAGTGCTCAAAGGAGCACCGATGCCTTCTCAGAACAGCTGATCGACGGGGGTCCTGGGTGTTAGACCCCCACGATCAGATACTGATGACTTATCCTGAGGATAGTTCGTCAGTATAAAAATCTCAGAAAAACCTTTTTAACACTCTTAAAAAAGAGATGTTAATATCACTCACTCATCTTTTAACCACTTCAGCCCCGCTAGGTGAAACCCCCTTCATGACCAGAGCACTTTTTACACTTCGGCACTACACTACTTTCACCGTTTATCGCTAGGTCATGCAACTTACCACCCAAATGAATTTTACCTCCTTTTCTTCTCACTAATAGAGCTTTCATTTGGTGGTATTTCATTGCTGCTGGCATTTTTACTTTTTTTGTTATTAATCAAAATGTAACGATTTTTTTGCCAAAAAATGACATTTTTCACTTTCAGCTGTAAAATTTTGCAAAAAAAACGACATCCATATATAAATTTTTCGCCAAATTTATTGTTCTACATGTCTTTGATAAAAAAAAAAAATGTTTGGGCAAAAAAAAAAATGGTTTGGGTAAAAGTTATAGCATTTACAAACTATGGTACAAAAATGTGAATTTCCGCTTTTTGAAACAGCTCTGACTTTCTGAGCACCTGTCATGTTTCCTGAGGTTCTACAATGCCCAGACAGTAGAAAACCCCCACAAATGACCCCATTTCGGAAAGTAGACACCCTAAGGTATTCGCTGATGGGCATAGGGAGTTCATAGAACTTTTTATTTTTTGTCACAAGTTAGCGGAAAATGATGATGATTTTTTTTTTTATTTTTTTTTCTTACAAAGTCTCATATTCCACTAACTTGCGACAAAAAATAAAAAATTCTAGGAACTCACCATGCCCCTCACAGAATACCTTGGGGTGTCTTCTTTCCAAAATGGGGTCACTTGTGGGGTAGTTATACTGCCCTGGCAATTTAGGGGCCCAAATGTGTGAGAAGAACTTTGCAATCAAAATGTGTAAAAAATGACCGGTGAAATCCAAAAGGTGCACTTTGGAATATGCGCCCCTTTGCCCACCTTGGCAGCAAAAAAGTGTGACACACCTGGTATCGCCGTACTCAGGAGAAGTTGGGGAATGTGTTTTGGGGTGTCATTTTACATATACCCATGCTGGGTGAGAAAAATATCTTGGTCAAATGCCAACTTTGTATAAAAAAAATGGGAAAAGTTGTCTTTTGCCAAGATATTTCTCTCATCCAGCATGGTTATATGTAAAATGACACCCCAAAACACATTCCCCAACTTCTCCTGAGTACGGCGATACCAGATGTGTCACACTTTTTTGCAGCCAAGGTGGGCAAAGGGGCACATATTCCAAAGTGCACCTTTCAGATTTTGCAGGCCATTTTTTACACATTTTGATTGCAAGGTACTTCTCACACATTTGGGCCCCTAAATTGCCAGGGCAGTATAACTACGCCACAAGTGACGCCATTTTGGAAAGAAGACACCCCAAGGTATTCCGTGAGGGGCATGGCGAGTTCCTAGAATTTTTTATTTTTTGTCACAAGTTAGCGGAAAATGATGATTTTTGTTTTTTCTCTTTTTTCCTTACAAAGTCTCATATTCCACTAACTTGCGACAAAAAATAAAAAATTCTAGGAACTCGCCATGCCCCTCACGGAATACCTTGGGGTGTCTTCTTTCCAAAATGGGGTCACTTGTGGCGTAGTTATACTGCCCTGGCAATTTAGGGGCCCATATGTGTGAGAAGTACTTTGCAATCAAAATCTGTAAAAAATGACCGGTGAAATCCAAAAGGTGCACTTTGGAATATGTGCCCCTTTGCCCACCTTGGCATCAAAAAAGTGTGACACATCTGGTATCGCCGTACTCAGGAGAAGTTGGGGAATGTGATTTGGGGTGTCATTTTACATATACCCATGCTGGGTGAGAGAAATATCTTGGCAAAAGACAACTTTTCCCATTTTTTTTATACAAAGTTGGCATTTGACCAAGATATTTTTCTCACCCAGTTCCTAGAATTTTTTATTTTTTGTCGCAAGTTAGTGGAATATGAGACTTTGTAAGGAAAAAAGAAAAAAAAAGAAAAATCATCATTTTCCGCTAAATTGTGACAAAAAATAAAAAATTCTAGGAACTCGCCGTGCCCCCCACGGAATACCTTGGGGTGTCTTCTTTCCAAAATGGGGTCACTTGTGGCGTAGTTATACTGCCCTGGCAATTTAGGGGCCCAAATGTGTAAGAAGTACCTTGCAATCAAAATGTGTAAAAAATGGCCTGCGAAATCCGAAAGGTGCCCCTTTGCCCACCTTGGCTGCAAAAAAGTGTCACACATGTGGTATCGCCCTACTCAGGAGAAGTTGGGCAATGTGTTTTGGGGGGTCATTTTACATATACCCATGCTGGGTGAGAGAAATATCTTGGCAAAAGACAACTTTTCCCATTTTTTTATACAAAGTTGGCATTTGACCAAGATATTTTTCTCACCCAGCATGGGTATATGTAAAATGACACCCCAAAACACATTCCCCAACTTCTCCTGAGTACGGCGATACCAGATGTGTGACACTTTTTTGCAGCCTAGATGCGCAAAGGGGCCCAAATTCCTTTTAGGAGGGCATTTTTAGACATTTGGATCCCAGACTTATTCTCACACTTTCGGGCCCCTAAAAAGCCAGGGCAGTATAAATACCCCACATGTGACCCCACTTTGGAAAGAAGACACCCCAAGGTATTCAATGAGGGGCATGGCGAGTTCCTAGAATTTTTTTTTTTTTGCATAAGTTAGCGGATATTGATTTTTTTTTTTGTTTTTTTTCTCACAAAGTCTCACTTTCCGCTAACTTAGGACAAAAATTTCAATCTTTCATGGACTCAATATGCCCCTCACGGAATACCTTGGGGTGTCTTCTTTCCAAAATGGGGTCACATGTGGGGTATTTATACTGCCCTGGCTTTTTAGGGGCCCTAAAGCGTGAGAAGAAGTCTGGAATATAAATGTCTAAAAATGTTTACGCATTTGGATTCCGTGAGGGGTATGGTGCATCCATGTGAGATTTTATTTTTTGACACAAGTTAGTGGAATATGAGACTTTGTAAGAAAAAACAAAAACAAAAACAAACAAAAAATTTCCGTTAACTTGTGCCAAAAAAAATGTCTGAATGGAGCCTTACCGGGGGGGGGGGGGGGGGGGTGATCAATGACAGGGGGGTGATCACCCATATAGACTCCCTGATCACCCCCCTGTCATTGATCACCCCCCCTGTAAGGCTCCATTCAGACATCCGCATGATTTTTACGGATCCATGGATACATGGATCGGATCCGTAAAAATCATGCGGACGTCTGAATGGAGCCTTACAGGGGGGTGATCAATGACAGGGGGTGATCAGGGAGTGTATATGGGTGATCACCCGCCTGTCATTGATCACCCCCCTGTAAGGCTCCATTCAGACGTCCGTATGCTTTTTGCGGATCCGATCCATGTATCCGTGGATCCGTAAAAATCATACGGACGTCTGAACGGAGCCTGACAGGGGGGTGATCAATGACAGGGGGGTGATCAATGACAGGGCGGTGATCAATGACAGGGGGGTGATCAGGGAGTTTATATGGGGTGATCATGGGTGATCAGGGGTTTATAAGGGGTTAATAAGTGACGGGGGGGGGGGTGTAGTGTAGTGTAGTGTTTGGTGGGACTGTACTGACCTACCTGAGTCCTCTGGTGGTCGATCCTAACAAAAGGGACCACCAGAGGACCAGGTAGGAGGTATATTAGACGCTGTTATGAAAACAGCGTCTAATATACCTGTTAGGGGTTAAAAAATTCGGATCTCCAGCCTGCCAGCGAGCGATCGCCGCTGGCATGCTGGAGATCCACTCGCTTACCTTCCGTTCCTGTGAGCGCGCGCGCCTGTGCGCGCGCGTTCACAGGAAATCTTGCGTCTCGCGAGAAGACGCGTATATGCGTCCAGGAGGAATAAAGCAACCACCTCCCGGACGCATATACGCGTACAGCGGTCGGGAGGTGGTTAAAGGCTGATGCCCTGGCAATTATGAGGAGTGAACCGGGCATTCATAATAGTTACAGCAGTCATTCCCTCTGTATGAAGACGAACAATCGCTACTGTGATCGCTCATCCCCATACAGATCGATTGTCTGCCGGCATCACATTTCTGTTGCGCAGCTCCGCAAAAGATAGAACAGGTCCTATTCTTGTCTTCAGCTGCGGACAAGAATAGGCATTTCCATAGGGGGTGCCGGCTGAGTGTGTTGCGGATCTGCAATTTGCGGGTCCGCAACACACCAAGGACGTGTGAATGGAGCCCAAGTCATAAAATTCAGGATGCCTCAGCCCCTTCTATGAGAAACTTACTGCATACTGTTTTACCATTGGATTCGGTGTCTAACTGTATGCATCCCCAGTGGTGGCTGCAGCAGCGCAGGTTTGTTATAAAGACATAGTAAAACATTTATCAGCCAGGACTTTAAAGGGAACCTGTCATCAACTTTATTCTGCTGTTAGTATGGACAGCATAAAGTAGAGATAGTTAAGTTGATTTCAGCGGTCTGTCATTTAAAAGTAAAAAGTAAGTGGTTGCTGAGAACCAGCATCACAATCATTGCAGACTGGGCCTGGAAAAGAGTCCTGGTTATTCATGAATTCCTGCTCTCCTGCCCCCCTGCTGATGACTGACAGTCTAATGCCTAGTTTTCTCCCCTTCTCTCTAGGAGAGAACTGACAATCATCAGCAGGTGGGTGAGAGAGCAGGAGATTAGGAATAACCAGGACTCTTCTCAGGTAGATGTGACTCTTTCCAAGGCCTGGGCTGCAATGATTATGATGCTGGTTCTCGGCAACCACTTACTATTAGCTCATGAGTGACACACCACTGAAATCAGCATTTCTGTCACTATTTTATGCTGCCCTCAGTGAGGTCAGCATAAAGTTGATGACAGGTTCCCTTTAAAACGACAATTTATTCAGAAAGGGGTATTTTTTTTTTATACACAATATTCATAGCAAACAATGTTTTAAAGAATTTTTAGACTTTTTTTTTCATCAGTACTATACCATGGAAAATTAAATACAGATTATTGTCTTTCTGTAACAGTAATAGGAGAACAAAGTCATCTCTGATTATGACCCATTTATGTTGCACAGGGAAGGGCTTATCTGCAAGGAATCCTCATTAGGATACTAGGTGGAGGACTGGAATGACTGACAGAATGGTTCTCTTGATAGGTCTATACAGGTCCTTCTCAAAAAATTAGCATATTGTGATAAAGTTCATTATTTTCTGTAATGTACTGATAAACATTAGACTTTCATATATTTTAGATTCATTACACACCAACTGAAGTAGTTCAAGCCTTTTATTGTTTTAATATTGATGATTTTGGCATACAGCTCATGAAAAACCAAATTTCCTATCTAAAAAAATTAGCATATTTTATCTGACCAATAAAAGAAAAGTGTTTTTAATACAAAAAAAGTCAACCTTCAAATAATTATGTTCAGTTATGCACTCAATACTTGATCCGGAATCCTTTTGCAGAAATGACTGCTTCAATGTGGCGTGGCATGGAGGCAATCAGCCTGTGGCACTGCTGAGGTGTTATGGAGGCCCAGGATGCTTCGATAGCGGCCTTAAGCTCATCCAGAGTGTTGGGTCTTGCGTCTCTCAACTTTCTCTTCCCAATATCCCACAGATTCTCTATGGGGTTCAGGTCAGGAGAATTGGCAGGCCAATTGAGCACAGTAATACCATGGTCAGTAAACCATTTACCAGTGGTTTTGGCACTGTGAGCAGGTGCCAGGTCGTGCTGAAAAATGAAATCTTCATCTCCATAAAGCTTTTCAGCAGATGGAAGCATGAAGTGCTCCAAAATCTCCTGATAGCTAGCTGCATTGACCCTGCCCTTGATAAAACACAGTGGACCAACACCAGCAGCTGACATGGCACCCCAGACCATCACTGACTGTGGGTACTTGACACTGGACTTCAGGCATTTTGCCATTTCCCTCTCCCCAGTCTTCCTCCAGACTCTGGCACCTTGATTTCCGAATGACATGCAAAATTTGCTTTCATCCGAAAAAAGTACTTTGGACCACTGAGCAACAGTCCAGTGCTGCTTCTCTGTAGCCCAGGTCAGGCGCTTCTGCCGCTGTTTCTGGTTCAAAAGTGGCTTGACCTGGGGAATGCTGCACCTGTAGCCCATTTCCTGCACACGCCTGTACATGGTGGCTCTGGATGTTTCTACTCCAGACTCAGTCCACTGCTTCCGCAGGTCCCCCAAGGTCTGGAATCGGTCCTTCTCCACAATCTTCTTCAGGGTCCGGTCACCTCTTCTCGTTGTGCAGCGTTTTCTGCCACACTTTTTCCTTCCCGCAGACTTCCCACTGAGGTGCCTTGATACAGCACTCTGGGAACAGCCTATTCGTTCAGAAATTGTTTGAGGGTGTCAATGATGGCCTTCTGGACAAAAGTCAGGTCGGCAGTCTTACCCATGATTGCGGTTTTGAGTAATGAACCAGGCTGGGAGTTTTTAAAAGCCTCAGGAATCTTTTGCAGGTGTTTAGAGTTAATTAGTTGATTCAGATGATTATGTTAATAGCTCCTTTAGAGAACCTTTTCATGATATGCTAATTTTTTTAGATAGGAAATTTGGGTTTTCATGAGCTGTATGCCAAAATCATCAATATTAAAACAATAAAAGGCTTGAACTTCTTCAGTTGGTGTGTAATGAATCTAAAATATATGAAAGTCTAATGTTTATCAGTACATTACAGAAAATAATGAACTTTATCACAATATGCTAATTTTTTTAGAAGGACCTGTATACACGTACAAACAGAGGAGCAGTTCAGTGATAAGTGCAATGTGAAAAGTCCTGACCAACCACATTATTGGGATAGCATAGAGGAGGTATGGTGCTCTAATTGAGTCATCACCACTTACTCCTCACTGGTCTGACAGAGTGTAAAGTGAGACTGGCTGCCGTATGAAAAGTCCTGACAAAGGGGATTTGAAAGGGGGAATTTATCACACCTTGAACTACAGATTTCTTGCTTCAAAAAATCGCAAAATACAGGGTTTTGAGACTTTTCACACCACTCACTTCAGTTTTGAAAAGTGGTTGGTAAAATGGGCTTGATTAGCCATGTTAATGAGTTTCACTTCAGATTTATCAACTGAAACATGTATGGCACTGTACATGTAAGGAGCTAGAATATAGCTCCTGCAATCAATCACTGACAGCTGGGGACCCCAAGGAGAAGACGGAAGCAGTTTATCACCACTTCTGCCTTCTCCTCTGCTTGGTGCATACTGCTCAATTAGAGGTATGCATTTAGTAGAGGAAGTGGCTATGCTGCTTCCCCTATTGTACGTGGCGATTATGTGATCGCTAGGTGTCTTGGGCATAGGAGACCAGATCAGCTTTATGTTCAATCAGTGGCGTAACTAGAACTGACTGGGCCCCACAACAAATTTTAAAACGCAACCCCCTCCTCCCATGCAACACTCACTCTTCCTGGAGGCAGGCTGTGTGGGCATTAGATAAAAAAAAAAAAAAATATTTACGGAAAATCCTTTTAAGGCTTTTTACAGTCTAGTTATAGAAACAAAATGACATTGAAGTGTGAACGACACTTATGTCCTCCCTGAACTCGTGCTTTTCTACAGGCCTGCTTGCCTACTGTTTCCTTAGCTACACTCTCTCCTCATCCTAGACCCTCTTAATTGTCTCATCAGCTACTTAATGCCCGTCACGTTTTGAGCCTCTCCCCATGGTTTGAAGACATCTTCTACTCCAGTAAGTCATTTCTTGCTTGTCCTAAGTCAGTAGAAGGTCTGTGCAGCTCGTAGACTTCCTTTTTAATTCATAGCCCCATTATGGTATTTTTCTAAATGCACAGGTTAAGTAGTAGTTTATATGTTTCCATAGCAACTGAAAAAAATTGCATCCTAGTAATGAGCAGAAGGGCTTAAGTGCAGGCATAAAAAACCCACTCGTTCTCTCATAACTGGCAGCTGCCGCTAACCTTTGACAGTCATTACAACAGGCTAGCGTGTGGTAAGAAGATGAAAATCCATGCCATTGTTTACTGGCACCACTATCGTCTTACCCACTCGTGTTATTGTCGGCCCTTTGACTGAATTATTATAATAGGATGACTCGGAAGCAAAACATCTTATACCGTTGCGTTACCGGCATTAGTGTAGAGCAGGCATGCCCAACCTGCGGCCCTCCAGATGTTGCAAAACTACAACTCCCAGCATGCCTAGACAGCCTACAGCAGGGCATGGAGGGAGTTGTAGTTTTACAACAGCTGGAAGGCTGCAGGTTGAGCAATAGATGGTATGCAAATGAATAGTGTTGAGCGAATCGACCTTTGGATCCAAGATCCAAAGTTCATTCGCTCAAATTTTGAAGTTTGAATGCTGTACAGAGATTTGTCTCCATGCAGCATTCAAATGTATGGGCTCTGGCGAGGGAAATTGGTTATTACTGAAGTTTCGCGGGACTTCGGTGAATAACTTCGGGATTTGATTTTTTTTACTTTAAAACAAGGATCCGAAGTCTGCTTAGGTATCGGGGTACCAGCCGGTACTGAAGCCATCTTTGGATTCCTGTTTTAAAATGGTATTAAAGTTGAAAAATCGAATGCCGAAGTTATTCACAAAAGTCTCATTTCAACTTGCCATAGCCCATACGAAGTTTTGAGTAAATAGACTTCTGATCTTGGATCCGTAGGGCAATTAGCTTATCCCTACAAATGAACTCTTAGCAAGCTCTGCTTCTGATGCCACCAGATGTAAGGTAGCTTTCCCATAAATCAATGTTTGACATGACTCTGATAATTAGTAAGCCAGCACCTCATCTGAAGACTGCTGTTTTGGGATGATTGCCCTTCATCGGTGCAGAGCAAAGAGAACTGGCTTAACTTGGTGAGAGACCTAGGTCAGGATTCGGGGGATGCTATATCTCTTTATGCAGAATGCCTAAATGGTGTGAGGAGTCCTATAACCCATAGGATGGAAATCTGGGAAGAGGGTAAGAGCTCATTTGCATATCCTCTTCTCTGAATTCCAGAGGAGCATTGCCTGGCCTTTAAGACTTCTCCCATCGTTACATATGAAATAATTGCTAAAGACCTCAGGATATCGCTGCATCCTTGAGGCAGTGTCCACACTGATAATCTGAGGAAATCGGCGTCCACTAATAGCTTCTTACACTAGAGCAGCTGGCATCCAAAGACCCAAAGCAACAGAATTCCTACAGGCCAATACTTATCTGCCAGAAGAAACTGCAGTAAGGATGAAACAGTAATACAAAGACTCCAGCATGTAGTATAGAAAAATGGTTCTTTTATTATGTTAAAGTTACTACAGCTTTCAGTGTAACGTTTCGGCCAGGTGGCCTTCTTCAGACTAATGCCGCCATTGGAAGGGAGACGTGCTGATTTCCCTTCCAATAGCGGCATTAGTCTGAAGAAGGCCATCCGGCCGAAATGTTACACTGAAAGCCGCAGTAACCTTAACATAATAAAAGAACCATTTTTCTATACTACATGCTGGAGTCTTTGTATTACTGATAATTGGGGTGGGAACCCTACTCCAAGCAAAAGCCACAGAGTGCGACAAAGTTCCAATAGTAAGGATGAAACATTCATGGCTGAATGCAACACATTGACACACAGATCCCTTGAGAGAGCGTATCGCAAATCTCCCCTCAGAAAAGCATTTACCAGAACTGTGAGGTGCGTTGCATGGATGGTTATCCCAGCACAAGTTCCTAGCTAGCCCAACTTAGGAGCCTTTAGGGATATACAGTTGTGGTCAAAATAATAGCAGTGTGTTTAAAAAAGTGAATACAGCTCAAAATCCTTCTAATAGCTTTTATTTCCATACACACAAATGCATTGGGAACACTAAAAAAAATTTACAAAGTGAATATTAGACTGTTCAAAAAAAAATAGCAGTGTTTGTATTCTTCTTTACAAACTCAAACTCAAGCATTCACTATATAAACAGAAAAATGATTGAAGGTTTTGCTTTCCTTTGAATCACTTTGCTATTATTTCGTTGTATAACCGCTGTTTCTGAGAACTGCTGTACATCTGTGTTGCATGGAGACAACCAACTTCTGGCCCCTGTGATCAGGTATTCCAGCCCAGGATGATTGGATTATATTCCCCAGTTCTTCTCAATATCTTGGTTTTGCCTCAGAAACTGCATTTTTGATGTCACCCCACAAGTTTTCTATTGGATTAAGATCAGGGGATTGGGCTGACCACTCCATAACGTCAATCTTGTTGGTCTGGAACCAAGATGTTGTACGTTTACTGGTGAGTTTGGGGTCGTTGTCTTGTTGGAACACCCATTTCAAGGACATTTCCTCTTCAGCATAAGGCAGCATGACCTCTTCAAGTATTCTGATGTAGTCAAACTGATCCATGATCCCTGGTATGCGATAAATAGGCCCAACACCGTAGTATGAGAATATCCCCATATCATGATGCTTGTGCCACCATGCCTCACTGTCTTCACAGTGTACTGTGGTTTGAATTTAGAGTTTGGGGGTCGTCTGACAAACTGTCTCCGGCCACTAGACCCAAAAAGAGCAATCTTACTTTCATCGGTCCACAAAATGTCTCTTTAGGCCAGTCAGTGTGCTCTTTGGCAAATTGTAACCTCTTCAGCACGTCTTTTTTTTTTCAACAGTGGGACTTTGCGGGGGCTTCTTGCAGATAGCTTGGCTTCACATAGGTGTCTTCTAATTGTAACAGTACTTACAGGTAACTTTAGACCTTCTCTGATCTTCCTGGAGCTGATTGTTCGCTGAGTCCTTGCCATTTTGGCTATTCTTCTATCCATTCGAATGGTAGTTTTTCGCTTTCTTCCACATCTTTCAGGTTTTCGTCTCCATTTTAAAGCATTTGCGATTATTTTAGCTGAGCAACCAATCATTTTCTGCACTTCATTATATGTTTTTCCCTCTTCAATCAACTTTTTAATCAAGGTACCCTGTTCTTCTGAACAATGTCTGGAACGGCCCATTTTCCACAGAATTTCAGAGAGAAATGCACTTTAACCAGCATGTACAACATTTGCTGCCTTCCTTCCTGCCTTAAATAAGGGCAATAATTGCCACCTGTTTTTCAAAGAATGAATGACCTCACTAATTGGACTCCACACTGCTATTATTTTGAACATGCCGCTCTCAATAAGTGATTGAAATACAGAGAATCAGCAGCATGCATGTCATAACAGCTGGGTCTGTTGGGTTTCTATTACTCGACTACACCTGCTAGTAAATTATTTGCCATGTAGAAATATCATTTCTACCAGAAACAGTGATTGATCAGGTTAGTGATGTCTGACTGCTATTATTTTGAACACAACTGTACAACGCAACTCAAAATTGGCTGGAATAGCTCAGCATTATGGACAAGTATCTTGGCAGGACTGTATCTAATTGACTTAAAGGTTATGGACACCTTTGGGGGCAGTGGTTTTAATTATTGGATTCTACTTATTTTGGGCTGAAAATCATATTTTTTCAGTTGTTCTTAATTGAACATTTTCAGCCACTTTCCCAGTATAACAGTGTAATCTGTGTATTTGCAGAGCCAGCAGGTCCTGTGTTTACATTGGATCCCGTCATCTGACAGCTCATGTGAATTCATTATTTGTGAACATCTGAAGCTCATAAGCACCTGTTTAATCCATATGTTTATCAGTGTGTCAAGAATTGAGCTGTAATGAGTATTGGAGCTGTCAAGAGTTCAAAGAACAGGGTTACAGAATGAGCAGGAGCTCTGCTGGATGATGAAATAGAAACTGACAGTCTGTACATACACTCTCTCAATTAACCTCTGTAGTACAAGAACTGCCGGATTTTTTTTTATAAACTAGGAATGAGCGATTCGCATAAAACTTTGGTCCAATACTGTGCGAGGCGAGCGCTTAGTACAGTATTGGCATGTATTGGCTCAGATGAGCCGAAGTTATTACTTTGCGAAGTCTCATGTGACTTCGCATAATAACTTCATAGATAAATTTTTACTGTAAAAAAAACATCTCCCGAACTCGGGTTCAGTGGTACCAACTGAAAAAATATATTTTTAGCCCCAAATAAGTAGAATAGAATAATTTAAAAAAAATTGGCCCTAAAGGTGTACGTACGTACGTAGCCTTTAAAGGGGTTATCTGGGGTATTCCCATCACAGACAATTGGGGCATATCACTAGGATATGCCCCTATTGTCTGATAGGTGTGGGTCCAACCTCAGGGACCCGCACTTATGCCGAGAATGGAGCACGGAGAGTGGTGGCTGGAGGACCACCGCCAGCACTGTCTGCATACTAGTGAATGGGAGCGCACTGCGCTTGCACGGCCGCCGCTCCCATTCTTTTATACGGGGTGATGGAAATAGCTAGGGCTCGGCTATTTTTGGCAGCCCCATAGAAATTAATGGAGGGACGCTGCGCATGCACAGTGCGCCCTCCGTCACCTTCCCCGCTCCGTT
The DNA here is from genome assembly GCF_014858855.1 of Bufo gargarizans. NCBI lineage: Eukaryota > Metazoa > Chordata > Amphibia > Anura > Bufonidae > Bufo > Bufo gargarizans. The sequence goes on from NC_058085.1 coordinate 109,638,602, forward strand.
CTCAGTGTATATCCTAGCGATATGCCCCCATTGTCTGTGATAGGAATATCCTTTTAAGTCTGAAACTTAATGCAGCCAATTAGCCTATAGCAGTCAGAGAGTCAGCGCTGTTTATCCCACCGCCTTGCATCTCTTCAAAAAGGGTAAAAATACCTCAGTAATGGGAATAAGTGAGATATCATCAGCGCTTGCACTGAGAGATTACGGTCGACTCAAAGCAGTAAGGTTTTAATCAAAGCCATTTGTGAAGTTGCTCCATACTTTATCTTGGATGCATTGCAGCAGGAACAAAAAGAGTACAAATATGGCTATAGCGAGTTCCACTCACAAGAAGAATGCAATGTCTAAGTGCAGATGTTAGTGAAGAAGACATCGGGGGCAGCCTCTGATTATGCATATCTGTACACAATCCATTGTAAGTGATCTAGACACACTTCTTGGTCATTGATCTTTGCAAAGGTTGTTTTTTTTTTTTTTTTATATGCGTTTTTCTTGTACAGAAACCTGAAAAAGCCAGTAGTACAAAAATGGTAGGACCTCACCTCGCATGTCCTACCTCACCCTTCACTTGCTTTGCTTAGCCTCATTTATGGCCTTTTGTGAAACGGTTTGATATAGTTTTCATATTCAGAACTATATCATTGGAGACGGTCCGCCATCATAAGGCTAAGGCCTGAACGCTAGAGCTTCTGGGAACCATTTTTATTTCCCTCTCACCATTCAGACACATCCACTCAGCGGAGCGTCCATGTGTATGCAGGGGGTTCAGGAGGAAAAGCTGCCGGCTGGAGGTTTGTGCGCACGCCCCCCTTCCTGTTCGCTCTCCCTCCAGTTATCGCCCTGTTTCTCTTTATTCTTTACCCCCTCCTGTGCTTCAAGGGTTGCACAACACAAATTCTGCCTGAAATATGTCTTCCGGACGTGTGTTGAAATTGATATATTAACCTTTATGTCACCAGCATTGACTCTTCTTACCAGTAGTCATGTTTTGTATCTGATTATTCATCCGTCTGGTCAATAATGGACAACTGGCGTATCCAGGATTAAAATGAGTCGCATTGACATGGTGGCTTGGTGTTCAGCTGTGTTAAGTTTGCTTGTTTTTCCGATTTTCGTGTTACTTTCCCTCAAAGTCCTTGGTTTCTTGTCACAAAGGGTGGATTCACATAATCTTTTATGCCTCCGTTTGACGTACACGTTAGAAAAAAAGGATACAAAAATACCGCACACCACGTTCTTGTATCCTGCACAGTCCAGTTAAAAAAAATATATTTTAGCAATGGAACGATATGGTATGGCATCAGTCTGAAGCATTCGTTTAACGCGTACATTTTTTGTATACGTTAAAAGGATCGGAAAAACGTGATGGACCTGTATAGATTCATGGGAGGCGATTTGTCATGAGGTGGAGTTCATTTTGCAGGACTGTGCATTACTTTTCTTTGCAAATGTATTAAATGTCCCACAGTTTTGGTGCATCATGGTGCATAAATGGTGCATAAATCTCCTGTTTCCCTTCAGACAGCATGTTAGAAAACTGACTGCCTGCTGCCACCACTAAGGGGAGCTCAGGGAGTAGCAATTTTTACAGGTTACATTTGATTTCAGCGGTAATCTCTTCGCACTAAGCTGCCCCTAGTGGCAGCTGATGGAAAATGCAGTGAATCTATGTCAGGAATAGGAGAAGCAGTTCAGCCTCAGACCTCATAGCAGGTACGTGGTCTGCCTCTGTCATAGGAGCGCCACTTAACATGACCTAACCCAGCTTGACAGACTATCCACGGACACTTTTTAAAACTTAAGTGAGTGGTGTAAAAACAAAAATAAAACAATTTTTTTTATTTTTTGTACATAAAGTCACAAAGCCTTAATTTGTGACTTTTGGAAGCCAGAATTCCGGAGTGCCAAGAGTGATATATTCCCCCTGTTGACTTTGTGAGATTTGCCCTAATGCACATTTATTGTACAAGTACATCTGACATTAGATTCCGAGCTCTGGTCTCCAATAAGCAAATTCCATTCCTTTGTCCTACATGTGTACCTATCAAAAGTCAACTACATTGAGCTGTTTTGTGAACTTGCTGGTTATGTTTTCAGTGTCTTGGAAGTCGTCCCACTGTTCTGTGCCAAGAGTTGGCTCATATGCCCACTGGGTCTCTACTACGCATGTGCCAACTGTCCACTCAATACAGCGGAATGACTCCCAGGAGGCCAAGAGCGTAACCAGCGTATACAGCACACATATCAGGATACCACTGCTAGCGCACGGAGTGGTGAGTTTTATCTGTTTTTATCGGGTGAGTGACGAACGTTCTTTTGGACACTCTTACACGTAGTACATAGTACTAAATACATGGTGAGCTTTTTTCTATACACATATGCCAGCCATGACATTAAGTGGAGTACCACCATTGCTGAAGGGGCCACAGCACATTTTAAACCCTAGATTGGACTGCTTCAGAATACATATTATAGGTTTTGATTATATCTTATTGCTTTTTTTTAGGTAATTTCTTTTATGAATGTTGTGGTAACATTGCAGCCACCTACCATCTACTAACTGTACATACTTTTACATTACTCCATGAGAGCCTGCTTATAGACCTAAAAATCATTTGTATGACTAAGGCTCGGATTACACACAGTCATAGGAGTGCCGGGTGCATTGTATGATGTACAATTGACTTATGACTTATGACAGAATCTCTTTACGGAACTGTGAACAGAGCCTTACTGCAGTAAAATCACATCTATTTGTTGTAGCTTGTAATTGTCTTTTCCACATGTTTTCCAAGCCTTTGGAAGGAAGACAAGTCTATGAATCCTACCACATTAAAGCTGGGGTCATCTATAAAGGCACATAAAAAATATCACCACATACTAATGCAGATTTCTCCTTCCAGGAGTCTGAAAGGAATAGCTGACAAGGCCTATAAGGCCCCTTGCAGACGAGCGTGTGTCACTCTGCGAGTCTGCAGGGCAGCTCCCAGCCTGACCTCCCAGCACTGACGGGGGTCACATAGCATTATATTGATTTATGATGCTATGTAGCCCTTTCAGTTCTGGAATGTATTAGATGACACTGACATAATGCTGAACTGTAAGGGTTACGTAGAATCACAAATCAATATAATGCTATGTGACCCCCGTCAGTGCTGGGAGGTCAGACCGGGAGCTGCCCTGCGGACTCCCTGCATGACACATGCTCGTCTGCTAGGGGCCTAAGTGTTGAAATGGCTGCCATTTTCTCTTGTCACTTTTGAAGAAAACAGTTCTCCTTGTGAAATTGCTGACCAAAGTTTTACAAACATTAAAAAAATAATAACTTAAAATGATTTTCCAGGAGTTTTATACTGAGATAGGTCATCGGTATCTGGTGGTGGCCTGACTCCTGGGACCTTCACCGATCAGCTGTTTGAAGTACTGGTGCTCGCAGTAGTGCTGCGCCCTTCTCTCTGCTCACCAACCACAGCACCATATATTATATAGCGACTGTGCTTGGTATCACAGCTCAGCCCCATTCACTTTAACAGGGCTGATCTGTGCCTAGACCATGTGACTGATAAATGTGATGTCACATGGCCTAGGAAAAGCTGAAAGAAGCCTGCTGTGCTACTGCGACCACCGCTGCCTTTTCAAACAGCTGACAATCGAGGCGGCCTAGGTGTTGGACTCCCACCAATCAGATACCGGTGACCTATCCAGAGGACTTAAAGAGGTTATCCAGTTTCATCATGAATTTTTTTAATCTGCCCAGAGTACCCCTAACACTCAATATTTTTGGCCCATATATCTGTTTTTCTCGTTGGCAGTTTTCTTCCCTTGTTCTGGCATCAGTTCATCCTGGCAGGAGGTTTACAAGCAGAACTTCCTGTTTTCATCAACTTCCTGCTGGCTTTTCTAACAAATTCCAGCATGCTTTTCTCTGTAATGTTTCACAGGATGTTTTCAGCCTGCCACATTGTTCTCCCTGCATTAGTCATGCCCCCTGCTCCCCGCTTCTCCATTTTAGCTAGACCGCGCAAGCCCTGTGAAATATTGCAGTGCAAAACATGCTGGTCTTGATTAGAAAACCAAATGGGAAGCTGATGAAAACAGGAAGTTCTGCTTGTAAACATTCTGCCCAGATGAAAGGATGCAAAAAACACGAGAATGACATAAAAAGAGGTCAATGGGGCAAAATATGCAGTGTTTGGAGTACTCTGTACAAATAAAAATATTCATTATGAAACCGAAGAACCCCTTGAATTTTAATGATGATCATTTTGCTGATGATTTTATCTTTATCATTCATATGTGATCTATGTTGGTATGTTATGAATCGGTAGTTCTGAAAGAAGCTTCTCGCTTTATACCTTGCAGATTGTCACTATGGCAGTGTGGATTCAGGCACAGCAGCTCCAGGGCGATGCCTTACGGCAGATGCAGGCTTTGTATGGACAGCATTTCCCTATAGAAGTTCGACATTACCTGTCACATTGGATAGAGGCTCAGTCATGGTATGTTCCTTATATCCTGTCATGTATATTCCACCATTTTCCACCTTCCACCAGTCTGTCCTGTCAGCTTAAGAGCTAAAGAAAATCCAAATTTTAATAGTGCCATATATTTGATTATCATGCTTTGCCCTACAGTTTTTCTTTTGTGCAGGAGCCAAGATGCCGCCGTGAGACAAGCCTAGGATTATAGCTGACAATTTACTGAGAGCCCTCAAAACATGATCAAACCTCTACATTTACACTACATATCTATCCTACAGAAGGAAGAAAAGTCAAGTGACACCTAATGGTTGTTTAGGGTCCATTCACACATGCGCAAAATGGTTCTGCATCTGTTCCGCAATTTTGTGGAACAGGTGCGGACCCATTCATTTTCATTGGAGCCGGAATGTGCTGTCCGCATCCGCATTTGCGGATCCGTACTTCCGGATCTGCACTTCCGTTCCGCAAAAAAAATAGAACATGTCCTATTTTTGTCCAGACAAGAATAGGCATTTTCTATGAGAGTGCCGGCGATGTGCGGTCCGCAAAATGCGAAACGCACATTGCTGGTGTCTGTGTTTTGCGGATCCGCAAAACACATATGGACGTGAAGGGAGCTTACCATCTGAACCCTACTGTGCACCGACAAGAAGCAACAACTCTTCTAAGCCTGAGTTCACTTTGATTTATGAATTCTGCCTTAGGAGCAGAAAAACTAAATTCAATCTCCAGATCCATGACCAGATGAAAACTAGCAACTCGCATGGGGCCCACATTTGACTCCATACGGTTCTGTCAAAAATTAGCACTGCATACTATATGTCAAATGTGATGGAATCTGCAACCGTCTCTCCAATGAAGAGGTGAACTGAACTTCAGGCTGGTCTCCCTGTCGGATCCGTCCTTCCGCTGTTTCGCCGGACCGACGCTCCGTCCCCATTGACTATAATGGAGACGGGGGCTGAGCTCCGGCGGTGCATGGCGAAAGCCGCCGGACTAAAAAGTCCTGCATGTCCGACTTTTTAGTCCGGCGGCTTTCGCTGTGCACCACCATGCTGCGACGGAGCGACGAAACAGCGGAAGGATGGATCCGACAGGACGACCAGCCTGCCGGATCCGTCCTGCCGCAAGTGTAAAAGTACCCTAAAACTGTACGGTCTACAAGTTGGGTATCAGCTAAACCAGACACACAAGTCATACTTCAGACATTTGACTTCCAGGGCAGTCACCTACAGGTGGTGCTTTTTTCCTTCTAGAGGTGAGTAGTTATACTTTCTCGCCCAGTTTCCTTGGGGGACACAGAAGACCTTGGGTATAGCTCATCTCCATAGGAGGCGTGACACTAAGTGAAGACTGTTAAGCCCCTCCTCCACAGCTATACCCTCAGCCTGGAGAGAGAGACTGCCAGTTTTTGCTTAGTGTCCAAGGAGGCAAGACACTCCCTGCTCTGCAGGGCTCTTTTCTCCTTGTTTAAATTTTTGATTTTTACTTTTTTCTTTTCTTTTTGTTCCAGATCATCAGGGACAACAGAGACGCACTAGACCTCTCTGTTTCTCCCGGGGTTGAGCTGCGCCAGTGCCGGTCATCCGCACTGCTGCCTCCCCCACAGAAGGCAAGGTGGACCAGGGCAGCCCAGCTCCCCTGCATCCCGCCAGCGCAAGGGTCGCCCGCACGCACGCCAAGTCCCTCTCCAGCGTCCTGCCACTACGGTGCCAGTAGCTGAAGGGGCGACCCTGCTGGAACGGACGGAGGGTGAAGACGGCTGGTAAGAGAGAGGCTTCTCCAGCCCTACGTCCCCCTCCCTGGCCTCCTGCGTGCTGGACTCCCATGCTGGTCCCGGCTGGACCTACGCTGACCCCTGGTGCCGTAGGTGAACAGCCATGTTTCTGACTCCTGGGCTGTCGCTCATTTCTAGCTGTTGCCTAATAATTATATAGCCCCACACCACCACTATACTGGTGACCGCAGGGCGACAATACAATGCCCCTCCATAGGGGATTGCACAGGGGTGAGCATGGCATTGCTGTGGAGGAAATAGAGCCAGAGACCTGCTCCTAGCTGCCCCTAACACAGGGGTTATGCCGACTCTCCCCCTTGCCGGTCGCAGTTCAGTACAGGGGGCCGGCGCTAGCTGCCCCTGTCTCTCCTCTACGGGGGCCTGTCCATTGGGGCAGGGGGCGCAGTGCTGGACTCCAGGGTCTCCCTCCTTACCGGTGTGCTAGGGCCAAAGGGCCGCTCCAGACGCTGCCGGACGCAGGACCTCGCGGCCTGCATGTGGAACGCGATGCTCCGACAGGCCCCGGCCGACTGCTGATGCATCGGGTCGGCCGGGTGCCGCAATCTTTGACCCAGGCTTTGGCCTGCTGTTCCGGGCTTCTGCCTCTGCCGGCCCGCGGGGTGGGCACCCGCGGCCGTTGGTACATGGGTCAGCCGGCTCCCTCCAGGTCTCGGCTCGCCGTCGCTGCCTCTTGGCCGGCCGGGCGCCGCAAAACTCTAGGCCCCGGCTTTGGGACCTACTAGGCCGCAACATCCCGGCCTCGGTTGGAGGGGGCGGGAACGTCTCGCGGCGCGAATTCTTCCCGCCCGCACGTCCCCCGCCCCCCAGGGGATCGCAGCGCCGCCCCCCCCTGGTCGGATCTTTGTTAACCTGTTGGGTGCCGGCCGTCTCCAAGGGCCGGCTCCCATCTGGAGGACCCCCTCTATGTTCTGGTGGGCTTCCTAATAAGCCTGTACAAGGCTGTGTCCCTGTATGGGGCCCCTTTTCTTGCCTCAAGAGTGGCTGTGTTTTAAAAAAAAAACAAAAAAACTTCCATGGCGGAGTTACTAAATAACGGAATGGCTGCGCAGGACGCTGCAGCATGATACAGTAGTGCTGGCTGCATGCTGTGCCCCCCTTCCGTAGGCGACATGTCGCGCTCCCCGGCTGTGGTGCTGGCCGGCTGCAAGTCTCCTTTTTAGGCGGACCCTTGCCATCTCCCGGGATACGGCGCTAGCCGAGTGTAGGCGCCCCTCTTCCGCCCGTTCTATGGCAGGGCGTCACCTTCCAGTATGGTGCTGGCCATGGGCATGAACCCCTGCCTCAGTGGAATTCTGCGCTCTCTGGCCGCAGGCTGGCCATGTGCATAGCCCCCTTCTATAGGTGGAATACTACATTCACTGGATCGGTGCTGACCATGGCACGACACCCCCCTTCCTTAGGGGAACGCTGCACTCACTGGATTTAATGCTGGACAGGTGCATGTCCCCCTTCTGGGGCGGAATAATTGCACTCTCACCGGATTCGGTGCTGGCCATGTGCACGACCCCCCTCCTTAGGGGAACGCGGCACTCTCACTGGATTCCCTGCCGGCCATGTGTGTAACCCCCTTCTTAGGCGGAACGCTGCACTCTCACTGGGTTCGCTGTCGGCCATGTGTATGAAACCCTTCTATAGGAGGAATTCCACATTCTCGCTAGATGCGGTGCTGGCCATGTGCACGTCCCCCTTCCATAAGCGGAACACTGCACTCTTACTGGATTTACTGCCGGCCATGTGCATGACTCCCTTTCATAAGCGGAATGCTGCACTCTTATTGGTTTTTGCTGCCGGCCTTGGGCATGCCTCCTTCTCTCAGGAGGCATACATACACTCTTACTGGCTTCTCTCGCGGTAGGTTGCTGGCCACGTGCCTGACCCTCTTCCATGGTTGGGTGCTTGCACTCTCACCGGATCCGCTGCCGGCTATATGCATGGCCCCCTTCCGTGGGCGGTGTTCCGCACTCTCGCTGGATTGCTGCCGGCGTGGCCATGCCTCCTCTCCTCAGGCGACATTCATGCACTTTCACTGACTGGGTGTCATTGTGCCAGCACGTTGCCGGCCAGGTGCATGACCCCCATCCATGGCGGATGCTCGCGCTCTCCTGGGATGCCATGTGCACCCCTCCCCCTTTTTGGGAGGATCACTGCACTTTCACCAAATACGTTGCGGGCCGTGAGCATGGCTCTAACAGGGGTGCGCTGCTTGCACTCCCTTTAGAAATGGTGCTGGCCTTGTGCATGACCACTTCTCATTCCATGGGCGAAATTTTGTACGCTCACGAGATTCACGGCTGTCCTTGTGTATGCTGTACTGTACGTTCCCCTTTCTTGGGCGGAGTAGTTGCACTCTCACGAAATTCGGTGTTGGGTGGATTATTGCACAATCATTTAATGCTAGGATAATCAGGTGCATGCCCCCCCTTTTCAGGGCCTTTGCACTCTTGCCATCAGAGTTGCCAGGTACCTTTCCCCCCTTTTTTTCCGGGCGGGCTACTTGCGTTCCTTCGCATGCCGGTGCTGGTCTTGTGCATAGCTCCTTTTCAGGTTGCACTTTACACTTCCGTGGATACTGTGGGACGCTGTGGCTGTGCGCTCTGTGCGTTGTTTGGGCCGTGTATGCCTTCTCCTCCCGTGGGTGGGTTGGCCTTCTCGCTGCCTGCAGGGTTGCTAGTACGTATGCCTCCCTTCTTCCTGCGACATACGTTTTTCTCTCTGGGGTGGGGTTGCTTGTCGCAAGCTTTGCACTCTTCTCTGTGGAGATCTTCTGTCCACTTGTGAGCCTAAGGTGTTGTTGTCCAACACGCAACAATGAATGCTCAATGTATTCACAGCTGTATATCTTGTATATACGTAGACGAGCTCTGCTGGCTCGCTACTGCACTGAGCTGAGTGGTACCCATTCTCCGGTGTGGTCCCGTTGTTGTCGGCACCCACCATGTTCGTTGGCCTTTCCACCTGGGGAGTGTTCGGGGTTCCTTGATGCGTACCCATTCGTCATCTCGTGACATTGTTTCCCTACGCAACCAGTCGGGGTCGAGAGTGTTGTCTGCAGTGCCGCTCGACCTCTACGTTGGCTCTGGCGGGACTACCTTGCCTACTACCATTTCCTCCTCTCGGATGCAGTGTGGTGTGGGTCCTTCCTATTGGCGCCCTTTTCGCTCCAGTCTGTTGCTACCAGGTTCACACTGCTCCTCTCGGGTAGATCGCCCAACTCTTCTTGGGTGCTTGATTATCCAGGTCCTGGGGACCTCCACTTTGGTTTCTTCAGGGTATTCGCCTGCTGCGAGGCGGTGTGCAGGTCGTCTCACAGAGTAGAGGGGATTCGACTCTGCCTTTCCTCGCCGGCTCGGTTTTTGGGCTTCTGCTCTGGGTTTGTCGCTCCAATGTGGCTTCTGCCCCGGCCAGGCCTCAGAGGCTGTTCCGTCGTTGCCCCCCCCCCTCCTCTGGGGTGAGCATGGTTGTTCAATTGGATGGTTCCGGTGTTACTTGCGGTCTCGTACCATCTCCCTCGTTCTCGCTGGTAGTGCTAGCTGTTTGCCGGGCCTACCGCGTTTTGTCCTCCCACTGGGTGCAGATTGCTTTTCCGTCTGGGCGTATGGTCCTGTGGGACTTACTTTCTCGGTGACTTGGGAGGACTGCCCTTTGGTCAAGGTTGTCCTTGGATCTCCCACACGGGGCTGTAGAACTCCTTCTTTGGTGGCTACATCGACTTAGATTTGGCCTGTCTTGTCTGGGCGTCTGTCTGATGCTGGGCAGACCCTTCTGGGTTCTTCCGTCTGTCCTTCTGCTCCCCCACGCCGGTTGGATGCGGGGCTGTGTTGTTCGGGGGCCGACAGGACCGTGGTTTCCGATCCTTCGGCCGTGTTGCTGGTCTGCGCCTGATCGCTTTGGGTTTTCTCCCGCTTGCTGGGTGATTCCTGCGAGCACGCTAGTGTTCGCTCCCGACTGCTTAGTCCCGGTTTGGTTGTCGGACTTAGGGTTCTTACCTGGGGTTTTGTGGGTAGCGGGGCATTCCCCCACTCTGCCTTTCTCGCCCTTGGTTCTGTCTTTCTCTAGTCCAGCCTGACCCTGGGACTGGGACTCTGTTACTTGAAGTGTCAAGTGTCGGCGCTGTCCTTCCCCTTCCAGCGTTTCCTGGGCCTTGTCATGACCTTCTTCCACAGAGTGGCTCTTTGGTTCCTCCTTCTCGTTTCCTGGTTCCACCCTGGGACCTACATACTGAACTCTCGGCGCCCCAATCTTTCCCTTGGAGCCGTTGCGGAAGTTCTCCCTACTCCTTCTGTCCTGTACAGTTGTGTTTCTGTTGTCATCATGTCTGACGGGTGCCTGATTGGCGGCCCTTCGTGTTCTGTGCCTTCTGTCCTTTTCCAGGACGGGGCTGTTCTCCGTCCTGTCCCTTCCTTCCTTCTGACGGTGGTATCTGCCTTCTTGTCAACGAGGCTTTCGTCCTTTTCCTCCCATCGCCGGGAACGGTCGCTTATCGTTTGGAGGTTGTGGGGCCTTGCAGTTGTTTGCTTGGAGATCTCCGACTCTGGTCGGCGTTCGGTCTCTTGTGTTTCCAGGAGGTCAGTGCAAAGGTTGATGGCCTCCAGGGTGGCTTCCTCCGCTTTCTCAGAGTGGCCTTTGCTGTGGTTATCGCACCAATGGCAGGGTTCTGCTTTCGGTGTCACCGTTCATTTCACCAGAGCGGTCGGTGCCTCCTGGGGCGGAGGCGTTAGGTTTCGGCCATTCATTTGTGCAAGGCGGTCACTTTTTCCTTGCGCACCTTACCGAGTTCTACAGGGTGCATACTCTGGCTTCGGCGTATGCTGCCTTGGGCCGCCTGGTCTGCAGGCGGTGGTTTCTTGATTCCTTCGGGTGCTTCGCCTTGGTGCTGTGGTCCCTCCCCTCTTGGACTGCTATTGAACGTCCCAAGGTCTTCTGTGTCCCCCAAGGAAACTGGGCGAGAAAACGAGATTTTTGTATAACTTACCAGTAAAATCTCTTTCTCGCTCTTTCCTTGGGGGACACAGCACCCACCCATTCTTGTTTTTTCCTTACACGGTTTCCGAGTTTGTTTTACCCGTTGGGTAGTTGGCTTCTTGGTTCCACTTTTGGACTTTGCCTTTTTTCACTACTTGGACACGCAACTGGCAGTCTCTCTCTCCAGGCTGAGGGTATAGCTGTGGAGGAGGGGCTTAACAGTCTTCACTTAGTGTCACGCCTCCTATGGAGATGAGCTATACCCAAGGTCTTCTGTGTCCCCCAAGGAAAGAGCGAGAAAGAGATTTTACTGGTAAGTTATACAAAAATCTCGTTTTTCCCAGGAAGCATTGCCTCAAAATCTCATCTTTTTGAGGCAAGAAGAGTTTATTGGGAAAATTACAAAACATGAACAGCAAAATTTTTTACAACCCCTCAATTGTTAATGACCCAACCAAATGTAGATAAATATAAATATAGTCAGTTCATCTTTTAGTTGCATTTAGAAAAAACCCTCCCCTCCCTCCCCCCTAGTCTGTGGTGCGTCAAGGTAGGGCCCCCATAAACAAACCAACATGACCTCAGTTAGTCAATCTTCCAGCCACCCCATATCCTATTCCACTGGTCCTCAACTTCCCTCCGTTTATATATGATTTTCTCGTAATTTTTTACCTTATCAGTTAAATTTATCCATATATTTATGTCTGGAGTGGATCGGGCAAACCAGGTCCGACTAATCAGAACTCTAGCCAACATCAATATTCTGCTCAGAAAGATCTTTTGATACTTGTGATTTTTTAATTTGGAAAAGTCATTAAGCACGAATACATGAGGTTCAAAAGGAATTCGAATTTTTAATTTATGGATAATACAATTATTAATACTATTCCAGTATTTTACAAGTTCTGGACAAGTCCAAACCATGTGGAGGAAGTCTGCTCCTACAATATCACATTTGGGGCAGTTGGATGTGGCTCTCAACCCGCATTTATTCATCCATAGGGGAGTAATGTATAGTCTATGGGAAATGTAAAATTGTATTAGGACATGGTTAAAGTTCTGGGATACTGAAGTCAGATTCCCAAAAATATTCTCCCACCCTTCTACTCGCAAGTGCGGGCAGTCCGCTTCCCATGCTTTTTGTCCTGGTGATTGTGTATCGCTAAACCGTGCCTTAATTAATAACTTATATATATTAGAAATCTTTATTCTAGAAGGTGTACCCCCTACCCAATCATTCAAAAAAGATAAATTATCTATTTCCAGCAGACGTTTATCGTCCAAACTGGATAGTACAGATCGCAATTGAAAATACCTAAACCATGAGAGATTTCTTATATTATGTGTCATTTCTGTAAAGGATTTAATTTCTCTATCTTTAACTACCTGTGAAATATATAATATTTTATTCTTCTGCCAAAAAGTGTCAGCTGCAATATCATCTAACCTTTGTAAATAGGAATTATGCCAAAGAGGCGTAAATGTGAGTGAACCCCCAATCTTCAACCATGTCCTAGTTATACCCCACACTTTCAGGAGTAGATTTATAGTCTCTTTATATCCTTGCTCATAGCTCTTCAAAAGCCCGGATTCCAACAAGGTAAAAATATTGTTATGAGCGTGGCTAGTTACCAGCTTCCCCAGGAGTGCACTGTCCTCTGATTCATAGCACCTCAATAGCTGGGCTGCAATAAAATACCCTTTAAAGTAGGGGAGATTTAAACCCCCCCACTCCACTGATTTATATAAGTATTCCAGCTTAATTCGCACTCGCTTTCTTCCCCATATTAAATCATTAATTATTCTTTCCATGAGTTTAAAATGTTTGTCTTGTATCCAAGTAGGTGTATTCCTGAGCACGTAAAGAAATTGTGGTAATATCACCATTTTAACTAGTGAAACTCGATCAGCTCTGGATAGGGGAAGTTTCAGCCAGATTCCTATTTTAGCTCTGATCTTTACCATTATGGGGATCAGATTGAGTTGTACAAAATTTTCAACCCGAGGCGATATAGTCAAACCCAAGTATTGAATAGTATCAACAATATCCAACTGTGTAGCAGGAACCTCCTTTTGTGGCAGGGGATCTATTGGGAGCAGACTAGTTTTTGCCCAGTTTATTCGGAGACCAGATACCTCACCAAATGCGTTAACCATTTGAATAATCCTAGGAAGAATGATTTCCGTATGATCTATAAAAAACAGGATATCATCTGCATATAGTGAGATGCGGTCCTGTGTTCCTAGGGTACCAAATCCTTTAATCTGGTCATCCTGCCTAATGGCCAACGCAAGGGGCTCGATATAAATATCGAATAACAGGGGAGATAGTGGGCAGCCCTGTCGGGTGCCTCTGTTTAGATCAATACTACTACTCAGAATTCCATTGAGACTCAGTTTTGCCCTTGGTGATCTATACAACAGCCTAAGAGTACGTATAAATTTTTCCCCAAAGCCCATCTTAGCAAGAACCTTCCAGAGGAAGCGCCATTCCACCCTGTCAAAGGCCTTAGAAGCATCCAATGACAGGATGGAGCAGGCAGTCCCCCCCGGGGCCTGGATATTAGAGAAGAGTCGGTGTAGATTGTGGTGTGTACCCTTGTTTTGTATAAAGCCACTCTGATCAGGATGCACAATGGAGGAAATGACCCTGGAGAGCCTTGTGGCCAGGACCCTCGCAAGAAGCTTTACATCTGCATTAAGCAGTGAAATTGGCCTATAGGATTCTAAATCTAAAGGGTCCTTGCCTTTTTTTGGAATTAATATTATTATGGCCTCCATCATTGAGTCTGGAAGCATCCCCTCCTCTGTTGATTCAGCAAAGACCTCCAATAGTCTGGGAAGAATACAGTCCTCATATTTACTATAGAATTCATATGGAAGCCCGTCTGAGCCAGGGGTGGAGTTAGTTGAGCATAATTTAATAGCTCCCTCAAGTTCCTGAATTGAGACCTCCAATTCTAGTGCTTTCTTTTGCATCTCAGTAATAGTTGGAAACTTGATCCTATCTAAATAAAGATCTATCTTATCATCTGTAATGTTGGAGTCAGCTTTATACAAATCAACAAAGTAATCAAGAAAAGCCCTCTCCACCAGGCCCTGTGAAGTGACTATCCTACCATCACTCAATCGGACCTTATCTATATGTTTTTTAGGTTGTTGATTGGAGATTACTCTAGCGAGGAGTTTACCAGGACGCCCTGACTCTGTAAAGTATTTTTGCCTCTTAAAAAAAAGGTTCTGTTGGGCCTTATCCAATAAAAACTTAGCATATATTTGTGTGGCTCTTTGCATATTTTCCCTATTCTTCTCCGTCTTGTGCATCTGGAAGGATTCTGTCGCCAACACTATGTGTTCTTCTAGATTTTTCTGTTTTTTTCCATAATCCTTTCTAAGGTACGTGATATTACTAACCATCAATCCCCTCATATACGCCTTATAGGTGTCCCATACTACTTGAATTTTTGTTGAACCATAATTAATATCCCAGAATCGGCCTATGTCATTTCGAATTGCTTCATGCGTCTTTATAACTGATAACCAATAGGGATTTAATCTAAAGGGAGATTTTGGTATATATCTTTCCTGAGATAGACATAGTTCAATTAGTATCGGAGAGTGATCTGATATTGACCTTGTTTCATATTTCATTCGCTTTATAAGTTTCACATATTTACTGTTAATCAATACAAGATCTATTCTGGACAATGATTTACCTGCTTTGCTAGAGCATGAAAAAGCCCTTTTCCCCTGTCTCAGGTGTTCCCAAGCATCCTCAAATCCAATCTCCATGCAGAACCGTGCCAGGGGGGACCCCCGGAGCGGACTATCACTCCTAGCTCTCGTAGAAACCCTGTCACAAAGAGGATCGATGACACAGTTAAAGTCACCCATAATCAATGTTGGACATTCTGGCCATTTATCCATGAATAGTAAAAGAGAGTTAAGAACCGAGAGAGAAAACGGCGGTGGGATATAGACAAAGGCCAAGATACATATCTTCCCCCCTATCCTACAATATAGGAAAATAAATCTCCCCTGTTGGTCAACAGAGGATGCCTCACAAACGAAATCAATAAGTCTGTGTATCAACACCGTGACACCTCTCGAATAATTGGAGAGGGTAGAATGAAACGTGTGCGCAGCCCATCCCCTGTCGAGCACTCTAGTATTCTCCTCGGTAAGATGGGTCTCTAACAAGCAAATTATTGCTGGTAGGTGGGCCTGAGTTAAATCAAAAATCGCTTGTCTCTTACCTCTATCTCCCAGACCACGTATATTCCAAGCAAGAATTCTAATCAGCGTCATTACCAGTGGTCAGATGGAAAAACCGGAGAAAGAGGAAGAACAAGACAAAGAAAACTAAAATAAGGGAAACCACACCTACCTTGACGCACCACAGCCCAACCCCACCGCCCCCCTCCCCTCACCCCCCTCCTACAAGCAATCCACCACATATTGTAGTAGATTTCTTTCCTATGACCATCCCTCCCACCCTCCCCCCCCACTCAGCCACCCCCATTAGGGCACACAGGAGAATACATTTAGGGGTATAAGCCCCTTATAGTACTAGTTATTCCCGCCAGAACATATCCCAGTCAAGTTATCGGTTGTTTCGCTCAAGCAAAGATGTCAGTATATCTAATTTTGATTATTGTCAACGTAAAATGTCTTCAGTACAGTCTAGCCCTTTCTTTAAGGCCTCATGCTCATAACCGCATGTATTCTGCAGTCCACAAGGTATAGATAACCGTGTTGCATATACATTTTTGCAGACCCGTTGATTTAAATGGGTCCATGGTCCGCATTTAGCGGCCAAGTATAGGACATGTTCTATCTTCTTGTGGAAGTGACATACTGTTGCTTTCCGCATCCAGACCAGAGGCCCATTGAGATCAATGGGTCCCCAAAAAATGAGGACAACATCCGTATTTTGTGGATCTGTGGTTTGCACAAGGCCTAAATGTAGGCAGCGAGACTCCTCTTCAGGTAGGTCTGTTTGCCATTTTAATCATTCTCCCAAAGAAGCCAGAGCATGTTCATGCTGAGAGAGATGAGGAGTCCCACCTACCCCCTGAATTATTAGGTTTTTGAATGCCAATGAGGAAGCAGTTTGTTTTTTATCTCTTAGGATGAGAAAGTAAAGATAAGACCACTGTATTATACAAGGCATTTAAAGTGGAATAAGTGATTGTTATCACAAAATTAAATTAACAGGGACTCGGTGGACCCAGAGAACCCACAGGACAGCATGAAAGCCACACAGCTGCTGGAAGGGCTGGTCCAGGAGCTGCAGAAGAAAGCGGAGCATCAAGTAGGCGAGGATGGGTTCTTACTGAAGATTAAACTTGGCCATTATGCTACGCAGTTCAAGGTGGGCCAAGAAATTACATTATATGTAAAATTGAATAATCCTTTAATGTACTGTATGTATTCACCTTTACAATCCATATAGAATTGATCTTCATAGGTGTATCTTATAGTGATCCTTTGTTCACAGCATGTGTTCTAATCTTGTGCATTCACAATTCTGTAGACTTCAGAGCTGAAATCCTTCAGCATTTCTTGAGGTTTAGATTCTTGGAAGTGTCATATTTACGCCCGGCACTGTACAGTGTTGTAGGGAAGATGGTCCTACTGCATTATGGGAGCTCAGCCATGCTAATGGCGATATAGCCCATTGCTTTGCAGCAGCCAGCAAAATTTTGAATACAGCTCTGGACTGTAACATCGGATGTGATGATAGCCATACATATAAGCAGTGATCGGCTGCATTGCAACTGATCAGTCGTCTGTGGGATCTTTCTTATGAACAAGGCTACAGTAACTGACCAGTAAAAAAATTAAAAAAACACTTACTACCTTGTCCTTGAGCACAATGGCAAATGACCAGATGAATTTGGTCGAGCATGCCATACACTTGTAATTTCAGCTGATAACGGCCAAAATTTTACAACATGACCAATCACATTTTTGGCAGACAGAAATCTAGCACTGGCCATCGCAAACAATTGTTTATGCCAATTTTCAAATGATGGTCTTCCAAAATAGGTAATTTAATCAATTTAATCTTATGTGTACGGCCATTTTTTCTTAGTAGATCGGGTCAAGATAAGTATACAAGGTTACTCCTCTATTTTATAAAGGCGAGAACTGAAATAAAAAAGGGGAAAGTTTAAAAATAGGTGTAAATACATATTAAAGGTTTTTTTCAGGAATGCTGTTGTTTCAGCAAGTGCCCACGTTTTTTTGCTGCTCCAATCCTCTACGATATCTCTGCTGTTCCAAATTCCGGGCCTTGCAGTGTTTCGGTGCAGTGGACATGACGAGAATCGGCTCTTCACTGCTCAAGCCAATAATTGGCTGCAGCGCTGCATGGGACCATGCCCATGCAGTTCCGGAAGAAAACAAGCTGGGGGCCAGAACTTGAATATAGCGGAGGCATCATGGAGGACCAGAGAGGTGGGGAGCATGTAAGCAGTGAACCTCTGCTTATTGAGGCAGTATGCGGGCAGTGTACAGTAGGTCCTGTGCCAATTTCTGGCACCAGAGCTACTGATCGGCTGGGTTGTCAGGAGTCTGCCTAAGGATAGGCAATCAATATAAAGTTTAATGGAGAAACCCCTTTGATCTCATCCTGGAAATCAAAGTTGAGTGCATTGTCACAATACTGCATTTAAATTAAATGGTAGGTCACCCATATCAGTTTGCTGGGGTTCTCTCTCTCGGCACCCCATGCCGATCACCTGTTTGAAGGGTGTCTGCCGCAGCCAGCCTTGTTTATGCTAGTCTGAACATTGTTTTGCATTGCAGAACGCCCCACTTTTTGCAGCAGTGATATTTCTTTTTTGTCCCACCCCTGACCCCTTCAAACAGTTATTGGCAGGAGTGCTAAGGGTTGGACCCACTCCAATCTACTATTGATAGCCTATCCTGTGAATAGGTCATGTGTTGTAAAATCCTGGATAGCTCTTTTTTAACCGCTGCAGAAAACAACACTAACATCTAGTCATGGACCGTTTTTGCTACTTTGGGGAGAATTATGAAACTGGTGTAAAGTAGAACTGGCTTAGCTGCCCATAGCAACCAATCAGATTCCACCTTTCATTTTTAAAAGCTCTTTTGGAAAATGAAAGGAGGAATCTGATTGGTTGCTCTGGGCAACTAAGCCAGTTCTACTTTACACCAGTTTGATAAATCTCTCCCTTTGCACCTAATTGGGAGTATTTTTCAGCTGGTAAAACTGTTAAACCAAGTATTTTTAAATTATTATTTTTTTTCTGGGTTTTATTTTGACAGCCTATTTTAGGGTAAACCATCGATGTATGTTTGATAGAGGCCTAAACTCTATCAACCCCACCAGTCGGGAGAATAACGGAGCAGTGGCACAGCGTCATCCCTATGAGTGTAGTGTTTTGCCAGGTGTTATAATGCAGCCCATTTCACTAGTCTCCATTTTCGGTACTGCAGTAATGGGCTGCGGCACACCAGTAAAGCTGAGTTCACACTTTAATTATTTATATCAGTTATTGTGAGCCAAAACGCATGGTGATGCCTACTCGGAGATGAGGTATAAGGGACAGATCTGTACCTGCTCTGTGTTTTTGACTCGCACCTGATTTTGGCTCACAATAACTGATGGAAATCACTGGCCAAATAACTGAAGTGTGAACTCGGCCTAGTCTAAATGAGTTCTGCTGATTGATAGAGAACCAGGGGTGAAACTTCCACAAATCATACAATTAAAAATTCTATGCAAAATCTGGAATACCGCTTTAATGTGAAAGAAATCTTTTTTTTATTCCAGGTTGTCATTTGTTCTAAAGTAACTATTTCTTCACTCTCCATGTAGAATACGTACGAACGATGTCCTATGGAGCTGGTTCGATGCATTCGACACATCTTATACCATGAGCAAAGACTAGTGCGTGAAGCCTCTAACGTAAGTCTATGCTTATTCCAAATTCTCCAAGGCGTATTTCAACTTTTTTAGTTTGTACACAGTTTTCTCAGGCTTTTGAATATGGCGGCGTCCTATTTTCTACGTTACTTAAAGGGGTTTCTCATCAACAACAGTTGTCACCTATGCACAAGAGAAGTAATGAATGTATGACCGCTAGGGGTCCGACCGCTAGTATCCCCATCCCTATGTCCTCTATATGAATGGAGCAGTGGGCCACATGAATAACCACCACTCCATTTACTGTCCTTGGGACTGCTACGTGCAATGCCTGGCTATCTCCTTCAATCCTACAGAGGTGAATGAAGTGGGGATCAGGAATGCACACTACTACTCCATTCACACAAGAAACTATACCTGCTTAATCAACCACCATTCATGCCAGTGCCCTGGCAGGCTTTTTTTCTGACACTGCAGCAATGATGTGCCAGACTCCATGAGAGAACAGCAGCCTATCACTAGCACCCCCTTTCTTGTGATCGGTGAGGGTCCCAGCAGTCTGACCCCCAACAATAATGCCTTTTCTGTGAATAGGTGATAAATGTTTATAGGAGAATACCATTAACTGCAATGATTCCACACAGTTATTCACATATTGTGTTTGTAATGGCGCTGATTCCTCCTACAGTCCAGTTCACCGGTTGGTGGCCTTGTGGACACCCTGTCTCAGAAGCACCTCCAGATTAATCAGACATTTGAAGAGCTGAGACTTATTACTCAGGACACAGAAAGTGGACTCAAGAAGTTACAACAGACACAAGAGTATTTCATTATCCAGTATCAGGAGAGCCTGAGAATTCAGGGTAAGTATGTCTTCTTAACCATTTTTACACTGTTCAGGAAATTGTGCTGGGTTTAAATGTTGCTTTAAAAGAGAATTGCTTGAATTCTGATTTCCTTGTGTTATGTTATGAGTCAATAGTTCTCATTGTAGTGCTCTATATATCTATATGTATAGTTATGTGCTACTTGTCTCACTATAGGACTACATATGTAATGTCACTGTAGGACTGTATATAAAATGATGGTGCTCCCATATTTCACTATAGAGCTGTATTTAAAGTTCGGGGAGCTCTGTAATTAGAGAGTATTCCATTGTGTATTTGCATTGGCCACCCCTGTGCCCACTGTGGCTATGGCTGATCCCACCTTCTTGTGTTGACCATGCCTGTTGCCAGTTTGGACCCACCTACAGTGTGTCACTAGAGATGAGTGAATCAATTTTTACAAATCGATTTGTCTCCTCTACAAGAGTTGCTCTCCTATGAGGGTCTGTCCTCACTGCTGAAGGCGCCCCCACTTGATTGACAGACTGGACATCTTGCCCGACTCTGGCAATCTCACACCTGGGCCACTTCTCAGAGTAGTGGTGCAAGTAGAGTGGCTCTGCTTCCACTACCGGAAGTGTAGTGGCACATGCACAGTCGCTTCTCCAGTAACAGAAACAAAGTCTCTGTGCATGCGCTACTAATCAGAGCATTGGCACTGGCACAAGATTGTTAGGGCTGGGTAAAATGTCAGGTGAAGAACTCTGAACATAGGATAGCCTCTGTTATCTGAACTCCTCAATAGGGTCCCTAAAAAGTGCATTAACACGATCTTATGCATTTTATGGTCTGCAAAAAAATACAGATGACATCCGTGTTGCATCCGTTTTTTTGCGGAC
The DNA here is from genome assembly GCF_014858855.1 of Bufo gargarizans. Classification (NCBI taxonomy): domain Eukaryota; kingdom Metazoa; phylum Chordata; class Amphibia; order Anura; family Bufonidae; genus Bufo; species Bufo gargarizans. The sequence goes on from NC_058085.1 coordinate 109,659,469, forward strand.
CCGTTGTATCAGTGCCTATTCCTTTCCGTAAAATGGACAAGAATGGGACATGTTCTATCTTTTTTGCATTGCTGCAGAACAGAAATACGGATGCGGACAGCACATGGTCTGCTGTCTGCATTTTTTTGCAGCCTCATTGAGATGAACGGGTCTGTATTCCATTGTCAATGGGTTGTGTCCTGTAGAATTTGTGGCTGTCAGCGCTGATTGGACGGTGTCTGGGTACGCAGGGACAGATTGCCAAGCAGGCCATGAAATGTAAGCGCTTATCCTTCACTAATCTAACAGGATGTAAATAATGGCATCATTGCTTTGAGATAACTTCTGATTGTCAGAAATGCTCTATCTCCAGAAAAGATCTCCCTGCATGGTCCAGCTCCTTGCCCTCTTAAGTCAGGGTAGAATTGGGTCAGCCTTGCATTGACGGTACTAGGAAAGAAGCCTTGTTATTCCTTCATATCATATGCATGCTTCTCTAGGAAGGCGGACTATTGTGCACATAAACTATATAAGGCAAGCCTCCTTCCCAATTAGAAATCTGTAGCTCAGTACACAGCCATCTATATTCATGCATTTCTTGTACATATTGGGGAATATGCGGTTATTGGAGAATGGCTTCCATTAGTGAAACATAGGGACCATGGCAAAGTTTTTTTCCCCCCATGTTTAAAGCCTATGAAATAAAATCTTTTGGACGGAGTCGTAATTCAGAGGCATTTTTAGTCCTTCCTTCGTCATGCGTAATTTGTTACTTTTACATCGATTATTTGCATTTTTATAATTACTATCATTTTGACAACAATTACCCACCGAGCCGCTCTAAATAAAGGTGCCTATTATGGGAGCTTAATTGCATACCCTGTGCTGCTCTCAGAAGCTTGATGGATTTACTATCGTTAAACCTCGCCAGGAATAATTAAACTCCATCAGAGATTGCCTCGGTCATAACCTGTGTCAGGCATGCATTGCCTAGCTTGAGTGCGTGGAGAGCACGCAGTGCTGAGATAGGTTGGCTGGCGTGGCTGCCTCTAAACACCATCAACACGCAGTGCTGTGCGGATGGTAAACGAACAGCCCTAAGCATATGCTACCGTGCCCGTCACACAATACGGGGTAAATCATGGCTTCTTAGTCTTTCTGCTGGGACCTCACTAGCTAGATCATGGTGATTGCTGTATTTCACTATTGGTCATAGTCCATGCCAAATTATTGCCTTTTAAAAATCACTTGCAGGCCCAGGTTGTGATGTCTGCTTCTTTTCATATTAACGTGCTTTTATGTTAAAGGGGTTGTCTCTAGGGATGAGCGAACCTGACATTTTCAGGTTCGCCATTCGAGCGGTGGAGGAATTCCGGTATGGATTCCGTTAGCACGGAATATAACAGAATTCTATGACGGAAGGCAAAATGGCCTTTAAAGGGGTTGTCTGAGTTATTTTTTTGTTCTTTGTATTGTTTCTAACCAGGCAAATGTAAGGACTTTACAATGCACTTACTTTATCTCCAGTTGCTGCTTTCTCAGATTTCACTGAGGGTCACATGACCTGTGATGTCAGATTCTTTCCCTGCTCTGATAATGCACAAGCCGGAGAGAGCAGATATGAGTCTGTACACCAGACGTTACTGTGCAGGCCACGCCCCCCTGCACTGCCGTCTGCTGCTGCCTGCTCTCTTCCTGGATTCTTAAGAAAAAAAACTTAAACCCCTTCAATAGCACAGAATCAGGGCTGAAGTCTTTACGGAGTAGCTGCAGGCAGTGAGGAGACAAATGCTGGGCAAAGGAGCTGACAGACTAGTGGAGTTCTGCAGAGCATTGCACAAGAACAGGTAGGGGGAAGATCCTGTGTGTATCAGCAGTGTCATTGTACAGCTGGGACTTGTAGTGCTACACATACAACATGCTGCTGAGTCTCCCAGCAGTCAGACATGTCTCTCAGGGCAGGTCTTGTATTCAATCCCTTAGCAGAGCAGGGGGAGGGGCACAAATATTCATGAGGAAAACCTCAGAGATTAGTTGTTATTGCAGGTAAACAAAGGGCCAGAAGAGAACCAGGAAAATATGAGACCGGCAGGGTTCAGCAAAAATGCTTCCGTTACTGATAATACAACCATCCGCATCCATTATTAACTGATCAGGTTGTATTATCTTTAACATTGCCAAGATGGATCCGTCATGAACTCCACTGAAAGTCAATGGGGGACGGATCCGTTTTCTATTGTGTCAGAGAAAACGGATCCGTCCCCATTGACTTGCATTGGGAGTCATGCCGCCTCCGTCTTGCTCCGCATCCCAGGATGGAAAGCAAACTACAACATGTTGCGGTTTGGTCTCCGGTCTGGGAACGCAATTAAACGGAACAGAATTCATTTTGGAGCATTCCGTTCAGTTTTGTCCCCATTTCCAATGAATGGGGACAAAACTGAAGCATTTTTTTCCGGTATTGAGCCCTTATGACGGATCTCAGTACCGGAAAACTAAAACGCTAGTGTGAAAGTAGCCCAAGTTATGTATTGCTGCCCATCAGATTTACAGTGCTTTATATTTGTTTTCATAACTCGGACAACCCCTTTAAGAATCATTCTGTCATAATAGAAGTCTATGGGCTGCATAATGGATCCGTCTGGTTTCCGTTATGCAGGACGGAAAACAAAGTCCTGGCCTGCATAACGGAAACCAGACGGCTCTGTTATGCTGCCCATAGACTTCTATTATGACGGAATGCCTTTTTGCCTTCTGTCATAGAATTCGGTTATATTCCGTGCTAACGGAATTCCTCCACCGCCCGAACGCCAAACCTGAAAACGTTGGGTTCGCTCATTCCTGGTTGTCTCACTTCAGCAAATGTAGACAAAGTTAATAAAATGCACTTACTAATGTATTGTTATTGTCCATATCGCCTCCTTTGCTGGCTGGATTCATTTGTGGTGGTCATGCTTGCACACTATGGGAAAAAGCGCTGGCCGGGGCAGTGAGAACGCATGCACAGCAGCTGCCATCCTGGACACCTCTGATCTGCCCTGCAATGGTGGTTGTAAACCCTAGATACAGTAGTGTATAATGTGGCTGGGGGGCACATGAGGGGCTGGGGGGCACATGAGAGGCTGGGGGGCACATGAGAGGCTGGCTTCCATGGTCAGCTCCCTGCTGTTGTGTGCACAAAGCACAGGGCAGCAGGGAGAGTGTAAAGTCCTATTCACCCTAATAGAGCTCTATTAGGGTGAATATGACCAGACCTTAAGGAGGCTAATAGTTATTAAATAAAAAGTAAAAAAAAAAAAAAAAGTTTAAACCCCCCCCAAATATAGAAAACAATATATTGTGATATATATCGCACATGCTTAAAATTATATCTCAATATAGATTTTAGGCCATATCGTCCACCCCTAGTTCTCTCACTTTTTCTGATTTATCATAGCCTGGCTCTGTCGGATGCTGCATCTAAATTATGATGAGACGTAGGTTTCGTCATAAATTAGGCACTGCATCTGGCAGTCTTTGCACCTGAACTAAAATCCACTCCAGTTCTTGGCTTGCGTAGATTTCGGTGTTCTTCCATGCCATAAAACTAGGTAGAAGATGATAAATGTGTCGGGGACGTCTGTGCTGCCACGCCCCTTTTTGGGGAAAGTGGCGAGGCCAGGGGAGAAACTACATTTGTGCTAAAATGTTTCGACAAGTGGCATTGAAAAAGGGCAGTTTGCAACTTTTTCATAACCGAAAACTGGAGTAATCAAATGATAAATCTGACTCATTGATTTTAATAGAGCGGTGTCCTTTTGTGTATGGCTACCTGGACCTAGGACCCTTCTGTTTTTATAGGGGAGTTTCCGGCTATCAGATGTGTTTTTCATAATAAAATGAAATCTCTGAGGATGAAATCTTGTCTTCTAGATGGGTGCATGGCGGTACCATACAAAGGAAAATCTGGCTTAGGTTAAGGATGTTCATTGTGGGCTTTCATGGCCAAGATGAGGATAATCTGAGTAAGCGGAGGCCAGGGGTGGTTGGCGTTAAGAAAACATCCAAGCTGGCTGCACTCCACTGTTTGTGTAACTCCTAGAGCAGTGAATTACAGCTATGCAAACAGCGTGGCACAGGAAGCTTCTTTGTGTCTGATAACTCGGGAGTTACGGTTTGCTGTGCTCTGCTGTTCCGTTCACTGCCATGGGAGTTACAGATACAGCAGAGTGCACGGGGCCATAAAACGCCAAAATGGGAATACTCCTTTAAGAGCTACTCGAAGTAACTTGTCAGTGTCATCATTATCAGTTATTAAAGCTCTGATACTGCTTTTCAACCCAAATGCTCTGCCTGTTTAGATTTCACAATTGATTCTGCCAGTTCTAGCACTAAATACATAAACCAGGAAGCTCAGGATGAACAGCACTATAGCTTATAAAGCTGGTCTGAATCTCTACATACTAGCCTCTATTCACAATATAGTGGGAGCTGGAGCCATAGAGGAACACATCATTTGCCAATACACGGATCCTATTTAATGAGTAGCATGGCGGTGTACATTGTATATTTATATTAATATGCAGTGAAAAGGGTTGTATGCTGGATGTTTCTAAAGTATTGTCTGTTTTTTATTACCTCTCGCAGCTCAGTTCTCGCAGCTGTCACAGCTGAGCCCTCAAGAACGCATGCCCCGTGAAGCCACGTTACAGCAGCGGCAGGCCTCCTTAGAGGCCTGGCTACAGCGAGAGGCCCAGACTCTGCAGCAGTACAGACTGGTAATGTCTTATCATGGAGGAAGAGGAAGATGGCTGTCAAAACAGCAGCTCATAAAGTCCTTTAGTTTTTTCTCACCATTTATGAGACCTGAAGAGGAATGCTTGTGAATAGTGGCAGTCATGCCTTGCTTAGAACTAGCTCTAGAGAAAGTTTAGTTTGGAAGTAAAATATGAGGGGATTATATGGTATCTCGTAAATTGGCAACAGGAGCTGTCCGATAGCGGAGGAAATGTCTAGCTTTCCTTCCAGCCCCTCATTAGGCTTGTACATTATGTTACCCCAGTCTGTAGCTGGCATGGCTTGACTCCTAATGACCTGATGGCTCTGGCAGTATCAGCAGCATGCAGTGGCGTCCCGCTGCTGAGCCAGTATATGTAGTGAGGATGCTCCAGTAGAGTACCAAAATGTGCTAAAAGGTGGCCATAGTGATTTTTACAGCCCCCAAATACATATAATAATTACTCAGAAGCAATCAAAATGTGAATGCAAATTCAGTCAATAAAAATGTGAATATGTTTTACCAGTCACTGATTATTATGATTGTGAGGCCCTAAGGCCGGTCATTCTCATTCGATAGCTGCCAGCACAATCTTCGGCACTCCGGCTGCTGTGAAACTGCAATTGCCAGCATACGCATCGGATCAGCTGCTCTTGTAATTCCCATAGAAGTAAATAGAGCATTCTGGGAGTTGTAACTTCAGAACTGCCGGGCTGCTGGAGGTTGCTAATCCCTGTTTTAGGTAATGCAGAATCAGGCATGTTGCAATCCAGCATGCCTGATCCTTGTTTTCCCTTACATCTGCCATGGAGGGGAAGAACCTGCTGAAATTGGTGGGTTTGATAGATTTTGATCTATATGTATGCTCAGCCTTTAGCGATTTTTCTTTTCTTTTTTTAAATGAACAATAAACACAGAAAATATCTTCCAGCAGTTCCTCCATTAACCCCATTCAATAGACATTTTTTTTGTACATGCAGTTTTTAAATATATATATATATATATATATATATATATATATATATAATTTTTATTTTATTTTTTATATATATATAATTTTTTTTTTTTTCTTGTCATTTTTGCATCTTTTTTCTGATGATACATGGGGCTCTATTTTTGCCATTCTTATTTTGTTTTGTTTTTTATTTTATATTATACATTGTTCCCCTCATAAGGTCATACAAGACTTTTTGTCTTTAGGGGCATTTTACCATTTTTTTAAACTGGTAACTGTACTGACATGTCATAGTGACATTTCAGAAGCTTTGATTGGTGGGGGTCAGGGTGCTGTGCGTTGTGCCTTTTTATTTCAATTGAGCTTACGGATTTATTGAAAGTCTGTGGAGTTTTTGTGAGACTGTACACTGCTTACTCAGGGAGCCAAGCAGAGCCAAACAATGGAACAGGCTTCATGCTCAGCTGTGTACTTTTGCCCCTCTTTTTGACGATTAGTGGGGGTCCCGGCACTCAGACCCTACCAATCAATGTGATGTGTTACAATGACATGCTAGAAGGTTGTTAAAATAACAGTAAACCAAGAACTTAAATGGGTTGTGTCACTTCAGCAAGCGGCATTTATCATGTACAAAAAGTTAATACAAGGCACTTACTAATATATTGGGATTATTCATATTGCCTCCTTCGCTGGCTTGATTCATTTTCCAATCGCATTATACGCTTCTCGTTTCCATGGTTACGACCACCCTGCAATTCAGCAGCATTGTAGCATTGTCCGTGCTTGCACACTATAGGAAAGGGTGCGGCCTATGCACACTCCCGTGGTCCCGGCCGCCAGAGAGGTGGACACCTTTTTCTATAGTGTGAAAGCATGACCACTGCTGCTGGATTGCAGGATGATCATAACCCCTGGAAATGAGCAGTGTATAATGTGATGGAAAAATGAATCAAGCCAGCAAAGGAGGCAATATTAGTAGGGGCCTGGTATTAACTTTCTCTACATGATAAATGCCATTTGTGGAAGAGAGACAACCCCTTTAAAAGGGGTTATCCCATGACTAATGTAAAACATGAAAATCAGGCAAGCTATATTACATGACAATCTCTTTCTAACACAGCTAGAACCAGCCCTGTACCTCACATGGATCCAGAGATCTCCCCATTTATTGCTCTGCTAGATTTATATCAAGCGGACAGCTCAAGGGGAGTGTCTGTTTTGCTGCAGCTAAAGGGGGCGTGTCCATGCTCTCCCTATCACAGCTCAGGGGGCGTGTCCATATTCTCACTATCACAGCTCAGGAGGCAGTTGAAGGATGAAACTGAGCATGTGCGGCCATCTCAGTGAGCAGGACAAAGAAAAAAGATAAAAACGAACAGCAGGTGGCGCTATACACATAAATTCCATTGAATAACTCAGTGGCGATGATACATTTTTAATTACATGCAGTTACAAAAGAATTCAAATCCAGGTGCTGGTTTAAAAACTGTAGAATATTTTTCGTGGGACAACCCCTTTAATCAGAAGTGAACAAAACTTCATCACTGTGGCACGTCAGAGATTTATTTAAATTAAGTTGCCTTTTAAAGAGCACCTGTCACCACAAAATGCAGTGCAGTCTGCAGACAGCATGCTATATAGCAGGAGGAGCTGAGCAGACTGATATATAGTTCTGTACTACTTTTAATGTATACATTTAGATCTTTCCTAGTTCAGTTGTACACGGATTCATTTTGTTTCTTCAGGATTTGTCAGAAAAACACCAAAAGACCCTGCAGCTTTTACGCAAGCAGCAAACAATCATCTTGGATGATGAGCTCATCCAGTGGAAGAGACGGCAACAGCTTGCAGGAAACGGCGGTCCTCCAGAAGGCAGCTTAGACCTTTTACAGACATGGTTTGTGTCTTCTGGCATTGCTTTTGTATTTGTTCTACAACTAATAAGGTCTTTGTTCATGGGATTATGTAGATAAATTGTGTGAGGCTCTGGGCTGAAGATCATCATAAGCTGATAGATGTCCTCCATAACATTTTTCTTTGTTTATGACATATTGTCTTGTGCTTCGTGACTGTATGAAAGTTACATTTTGGGCACAGATTATTTTTTCTTATGCAAGTTAAAGGGGTTGTCCAGGTTCAGAGCTGAACCTGGACATACCTCCATTTTCACCCAGGCAGCCCCCCTGACATGAGCATCGGAGCAGTTCATGCTCCGATGCTCTCCTTTGCCCTGCGCTAAATCGCGCAGGGCAAAGGTATTTTTCTGAGTTCCGGTGACGAACCGGGCTCACCATGGGGCTGACAGGCAGCCCGGTGACGTCACCGGCACTGATGGGCGGGATTTGGCTCTGCCCTAGCCAGTAAAACGGCTAGGGCAGAGCTAAAGCCCGCCCTCAGAGCCGGTGACGTCACCGAACACGCCGCTGGGCGGAAGTTACCGCCCGGCAGTGTGTTATTGAAAACACAAGAGCCTGTGCCCTGCGCGATGTAGCGCAGGGCACAGGAGCGCATCGGAGCATCAGATGCTCCGATGCCAGGCTCAGGAGGGCTGCCGGGGTGAAAATAAGGGTATGTCCGGGTTCAGCTCTGAACCCGGACAACCCCTTTAATAGGATTAGCAGTTATAATTACACTGCACCGCTGCTACAAGCTAGACTCCCTTAAAGAGGATGCAGCGCTCACATGAGTGCAGTGACTCCTCCAAACTGCTCCTCTGGGAGTGTAGTGGGAGTTGGACCCTCGCTGTTCTGATATTGATGACCTACTCTGAAAATGGTCATCAATATCCTGACACGGCACAACCTCTTTAATGTCTCTCCCTTCTGAACAATGCAGGTATAGTATTACCTACTGGAGGAATGGGAAGGGGTTGTCTCATCAGAAATGACTCTGCTCTGTGGACCAGTCAACTCTTTCCAGCACCATCAACAACCCCCCCCTGCAGGGTAAATGTAGTATTACATGGCAGTCATTCAGATGAAAGACCTTTCATATCCTATAAGGATTGTTTGCCTTCTCCAGAATAAGAGCTCCTCTTGTACAGTGTGATTCTTTGTCCTGGCTCATGGATGTCCATATGACTAAATAGAAAAGTTGTTTTCCTGAGAAACCATTATCACAGAAAAAGCTATTGACTTGTTCTAATTCCATCCATTCAAATGTACTGATGTGTACTACCCCACCTCTCCTCTTAACAGGTGTGAAAAACTTGCAGAAATAATCTGGCAGAACCGACAGCAGATAAGACGGGCAGAGCACCTGTGCCAACAACTGCCTATTCCTGGGCCTGTGGAAGAGCTCCTTGCAGAGCTTAATGCCACCATCACAGATATCATCTCTGCTTTAGTAACCAGGTAACCTCTAACTTACCAGGTGTTCCTCAGGTTTTGTTTCAGCTCTAACATGATAAAGGAAAGCATGCAGTGTTGTCAGAAAGCTTGTCACTGTGTGTGGTTTATGTGGCCATGGAAGGTTATTAGAGTAGTATTTGAAGAAGGGTGGTGGCTTAGTCATCTCCTTTTTTTAATCACATAGTAATAGCCTATATATGAATATTCTATGTCAATTTTTGTTACAAAAAAATGATAGGATGGTTTTTTGGATATCATTTTTGGAACTCACTCCATGTATTCTACTTCCTGTCCTGACTCTTTAACTTCCTCCTTTATTTGGACTTTTAGTACAGCAAACAGTCTCACTTGACTCTCTGTCAGACCATCCACTGTGGGAAGGAGATGAGTAACTACACATTACACTGATGCTCTGCTGTGAACATCTTTATTTCCATCTATTAGGAGAACAATAGAACTTTCATACTGTTATCCAAATTCTACCAATCTACTATTTTAGGAACAATGTTTCCCCCTTGCAGAAATAAAATGGGATTGGGATGGGATTCCTATCTATATAGGAGTTTTATCTTTCTGTGCTGACTGCTACAGAAGGACAATATTTATTTTTCAGTGGTATAGTACAGCTGAAATGAAAAACTGCCAAAAATTATTTGCCCGTGAATATTGAGATAAAAATACCCCTTTTGGATGGAGAAGTCCCTTTATGTAACATTTTCTTTTTATTGAAAGTTTTCCATATATCAGGCATAATCATTTCTTATGACAAAATATATTTCATTCCAACTGTATGCATATAACAACAGACATTGTACAGTTAATTAACAATCTAGAAAGGACCGTAGTCTTTATTAACAAACTTAGAGTCTGAGAATTAAATCACAAGATACGTAGCATTAATATTCATGCATGGTATATGTAATATATGATTTTACATAAATATTGTAAACATGTATATATTGTATGCCTTTTAATCTATCTAACAAAGATAACTGGGGGGAGAGTAGGAAATAAACTTAGGGCAAGGGGGGTATCAGGGCTCAGTATGTGAGCTTGACTCATCTGTACTTATGTTTAATGTCAAGAGATGATTATAGAAACTTTAAGATAACGTCATTTTTAATAAATGAGTTCCAAATATCCCAAGTTGTATGATAATGATGTAACTTGTCTTCTCTCAGTAGTCTTGATTTCTCAAGATTGTGCAGTAAGTGCATTTCATTCAACCATTCTGGAATTGAGGGGGGTGATTTCTCTTTCCATAATCTAGGAATTAGGAGTTTAGCAGCATTGAGGATATGTAACGTGAGGGGATGTTTAATGTTGGAGGAGCGGTGATCAAAAACGCTAAAGAAAAGTAGCCTAGGAGAAGTCCCTTTAAATGCATTTTCACTATGGAAATCAGGCTGGAGAACAGTTTTTGAAATGTACTGTTTTAATGGCTGTGGTTATTGGTGACCTTTGCATTCTTTGTCATGTATTACATATTCATTCTCTGTAAGCGCCCATTCACATGTGCCGAAGCACAGTGCAATGATCAGGAACAAACTGTGTGTTCCTGATTATTGCGCCATCATTTAGCCCCGCACTACAGCTGCATTTACAGTAGTCACCTCTGTATGGGGGTGAAGGATCGCTACTATGGTCATTCATTCCCATATTGATTGTTTGTCAACAGGACATTCTTGTTTACAGAGGTGCTCACCTACCAGTCCCTGATAACTGTCCCAATCATCTGCCCTAAGAACCAGATGTAGCTTGGTTGTTGTCATTAAGTCTATACACTTAGTACTTTTGCTTCTTTCTGCAGCACATTTATCATTGAAAAGCAGCCTCCACAGGTACTGAAAACACAGACAAAGTTTGCAGCAACAGTTCGGCTGCTGGTGGGTGGAAAACTAAATGTCCACATGAACCCACCCCAAGTGAAGGCCACGATCATTAGTGAACTACAAGCCAAGGCTCTTCTAAAGAATGAAAACACACGCAAGTAAGTGGAGACATTTCTCTGTATACATCTCTTCTCTCTTTCTGTATTGTGTCTTGAAGTGGCCATAGACATTGAGATGTTTGTTAGCACTTCACTCTGACTTGAAGATAGTTTTGCAGATAATGGTTATATAACATGCCCTCCATCTGTATGCAGCATCTGTCAAGAGACAGATAGATTTCTTCACCTAACACGTATCTTTGTTATGTATCCCTTATAATATCTCATCGCTGCCTCCTGTGGTTAGAGTCCTTATCTATGTCATAGCTCCTAATCTAGAACAGTCCTCATGGTTCATTTTTTGCCTGTAATTTATTATTTTTCATCACTTAATCTGATGTAGTTCGCTAAAATACTTTGCCTTTGTTGTACAGTGAGAGTAGCGGAGAGATCCTGAATAACTGTTGTGTAATGGAGTACCACCAGGCCACCGGCACGCTAAGCGCACACTTCAGAAACATGGTAGGTATGCATTAATGCCATGGGTTCTGGTATCAGAAAAAGTTTTCCTTTGATGTACCCAGAGTAGCAGCATGCTGCAACTTGAAATTTGGCTGAATTGGATATATGCCCCCAATAATGGCATCAGATGTGACCTTCATTATTTCTTATAGGAGATTCTGTGAGGTGATTTCATATTTTTGCTCGAAAAAACTCCTCTGTCTTTTTAAAGCAGTTTTTACATGTTTTGGGAACACCTATACATGGTTTAATTAGATGATAAAAATCCAGCTTCCTTCTGACTAATTCCTTAATTCTTTCTTCCAGTCCTTGAAGAGGATCAAGCGTTCAGACCGGCGTGGGGCAGAGTCGGTCACTGAGGAGAAGTTCACTATATTGTTTGAGTCACAGTTCAGTGTTGGGGGAAATGAACTGGTTTTCCAGGTGAAGGTGAGAGGCCAATTACAGATATAATGATCCATCTGCCATAGATGCTCCTGAAAGTAAGATTTGTCACTATAACTAAAGCCAATTTCAAATTGTCATTTTCTGAAGTGTAATGAAGTGTTAAATTACCAGAGTTTACAGCCAGAACATGGCGCATACATCCAATTATTGCTCATTACTATCAAATACCTTACACAATTTTTTTGTGATCATTCCTTAATTTTCAAATTTTCCAGAAAGTCAAATGATCTTACACCTGATTCCAACACAGAATTTTATAAGCCCAGAAATAGGGGATAGAGATGATAGAATCAATTAGGAAATCCCTCTGATTAGGATAAAAAAAGTAATTGTAGTAGTTTTCCTGATAATATTTCATTTTATGCTGCCCTTCCTTAAAGCAGAATTCCCATCTTAGACAATGGGGGCATATCGCTAGGATATGCCCCCATTGTCTGATAGGTGCGGGTACCACCGCTGGGACCCGCACCTATATTGAGAACAGAGTGGGGAGCGCTGTGGCTGGAGGACCCCAGATTTCCCGGGGTCTGTCCACCACCAAGCGCTAATCCCCGCCTCTACCATAGAAGTAATTGGGAGCGTTCTGCGCATGCGCGGCCCATGTTCCCATTTATTTCTATGGGGCAGACGGCAATAGCCGAGCCAGTGCTCGGCTATTTTCGGCGGCTCCATAGAAATGAATGGAGTGAGACTGCGCATGCGCAGTGCGCTCTCCTTCACTTTCGGGTCTCCGTTCTCGATATAGGTGCGGGTCCCAGCGGTGGGACCCGCACCTATAAGACAATAGAGGCATATCCTAGCGACATGCCCCCATTGTCTGAGATGAGAGAACCCCATTAAGGGCTCATGCACACGGCTGTTGCACAGCCGTGCCCGTATTGTGGGCCGCAAATATCGGGTCCGCAATATTCGGGCATTAGCTGTGTGCACCCCTTAATCTCGCGGATGCGGTCCGCAATCCGGAAGGTCGATGCGGAACGGAGGCACGGACTCCCACGGAAGCGCTATGGAGCACTTCCGTGGGGTTTCTCTCTGTCCCTCCGCGCGGCAAAAAAAAGTAGTGCATGCACTACTTTTTTGCGGTGCAGACCTTCGCATGTGGATTGCAGACCCCATTCAAGTGAATGGGTCCGCGTCCACATGCGGCGGCCCTACGGTCAGTGCCCGTGCTTTGCAGACCACAATTTGCGGTCCGCAGCACAGGCCCAGCCAGCACACGTTCCTGTGCATAAGCCCTTAAAGTTTTACATTCTATACTAACGATCAGCAACCTTCGGCACTCCAGCTATTCTGGAACTACAACTTTCAGAATCCTCCTTTCACTTCTATGGTAGTTACAAGAACAGCTGAGTAAGTGTGCATGCTGGGAGTTGTAGTTGTCACAACATCTGGAGTGCTGAAGGATGCTGATCCCTGTACTATATTATGACCAACTAGCAGTCCAGAATATTTGATCATCCAACACCTGTCCAGTGCCAGATTTAGAAAGTTTTACTGTATAACTTTCTTGGTTTCCATTAGTTTTTATCATTGATCTGTTCTTTTCCCACAGACCCTCTCTCTCCCTGTTGTTGTAATTGTCCATGGGAGTCAGGACAACAATGCTACAGCAACAGTCTTGTGGGACAATGCATTTGCCGAGCCAGTAAGTTGTTAGCTTTGACTTGTCTTACACTGGTCCTGCGTCCTCTTTGTCGTGTGGTCAGATCTCCTTGCTGCATACTTCTGCTGTTATATTATTCCCAATACATTTTTTTTTTCCCATGGAAAATTTTCCATCGTCTAATATGTGTCTGATCTTTTTTTTTACAGGGCCGGGTGCCATTTGTGGTTCCAGACAAAGTTCTTTGGTCTCAGCTATGTGAGGCTCTGAACATGAAGTTTAAAGCAGAAGTTCAGAGTAACCGAGGGCTCAGCGATGAGAATCTTGTGTTCTTGGCACAGAAACTTTATAACAACACCAGTAACCACAAGGATGACTTTAACAACATGACCGTGTCCTGGGCACAGTTCAACAGGGTGAGAGGCAGAACATCCTGGCTTAAGGGTCATGCACGGAGCTGGTCACTGTCCCAGTGTTGCCACTTGGGCATGCCACATGCTAGTACAAAAATTGCTCGGCTGCTAAGTACTAGTAATATGCAAAGAGCCCTCTCCAGTTTCCACTCATGTTATTTTGATCAAGTGTCAGAGAAATTGATGGATGTAACAGATACATGAGATAAAAAACTGCTTCTTTTCTGCACATTGAGAAGTCCTGTGAAAAGCACAAATGATAACACACAATATCAGAATAGAAAAAAGTTCTTTCTGTTACACCTGTTTGTATACGCATATTTTCTAAAATGTTCCTGAATGTGTATAAGTGAGGTTACTACTGCTAAATATCCATTAGTCACTAGTGACATGAACTTGGAATTTTTTAAGGGATTGTGCCACACTTTTAATATGCAAGTTCTGATAATAGATGCCACTTGTCATTGAAAGTAAAAACATTTTGTTACATTCGTACTGGTATGGTACCTGCTCTGTGCCTCCCCATTGCCATCCTGTAAAAGTTGTAAAGAGCGTGTTCTGCAAGGAATAATGCACCCTGACATAATGACATAAGTGTGGACATTCTGCTGTGGATTTGACCCTATGCACTGCAAAGTTTGAAATCCATGGTAGAAATCTGCAGCATTGGGGCTCATTCACACAACGATCTTTATGTGTCCTATTCATTTCAATGATGCCGCAAAAAAAGTACTTCTGTTCCGTGTTTCTGCAGAAAAGATAGAGCATGTCTTATTCTTGTCCACAATTGCGCACAAGAATAGGCATATCTGTCGTGTGTGTTCCGCAAAATGCGGAACGGGCACAGCCAATATCTGTGTTTTGCGGACCGCAAAACATACATGGTTGTCTGAATGAGCCCTAAATTAACATGCTGCAGATTTACAATACACATCACATCAATACACAATTCCTCCGTATTTAGATGAGGTTTTTTAAAGTGTCATTCTCTTTGCTGGAACTATGAAATAAATAAAAGCGTGGGTTTGTGGTTCTCAAATCTGCCATGGCAAAACCCACAGCTTATATGTCTGTGTAGGTGGAGGGTATGATGCTATATTTGTACACATACGGTATGATCAAAGTGGCAAAATCAAGTCAGTGGTGCAAGAGATGCACCTAAGAACAGGAGCTTCGCTGTTGCAGAGCTGAGTTTGCCAATGTGTAACATGGAGCTATCACAATGCATATAAAACTGTAATTTTAACTTCAGTTATCCAGTGTATGGACAGTTACAAATGTCAATAGCTGGGACTGTTCTAGCAGGTGACCATTGACTATTTGGAAGCTACTATTCTGACATCACTGGCTTGGATGCTTGGAGTGGGGGACGAATGCAAGCTTGTGATATCCACGACCATTGATCCTTATAATGAATCTACAGACTATTAAGTTTCTGTATGTTCATATAGTGTGTGTTTTTTCCTTTATTCAGGAGAATTTGCAAGGCTGGAATTACACTTTCTGGCAATGGTTTGATGGAGTAATGGAAGTGTTGAAAAAGCACTTAAAGCCTCACTGGAATGATGGGTAAGTGTGAACTTAATGCCTAGAAAACATGGTGGCTTCTTGTGATAATCTGTAACCCACATGAAATTAGTCATGGCAACTTATAACCTGTTTTATGCAAATTATCTATGAGCAATTGTTAGCTTGCATTTCTCATGTTCATTTAACTTTGTTTTAATACATCAGCAAGTTCTTATAGTAAATGTCCACCATTGAATGACGTTTAGTTTTTTTTTAGCTAGATTTTTATCAAAATAGGTCGAATGGTTTTGTTCCAATTAACATAATATATTTCTAGTGCCAGAAATTAGTTTTTTGGAGAGCTGCATAACCCCCGCATAGAGATAGAGTTAAAAAATACTTTCAGCCTGAAACCTCCCCTAGAGGGAGCAAAAGATTTCGCTGCACACAAGTTTGTGTTTAAAGGGAGTCTGTCGCCTCCATATGGCCATATACAGTGCTTACATGGCTCTGTAGCTCACCTATTCTTTAGACTTGCACTAGCAGGAAAAACAAAGTTTAATTAATATGCAAATGAGCACTCGCAAGTGCCCGGGGGGGGGGGGGGGGGGGGGGGGGGGGCGTTCAGTGTGTAGGTGCCCAGGCTGCTCTGCCTTCTTTTCACTTTACTCCTCCCCCCAGCCTCTTCCTTTGCCCACCCTCCAAGTCCAGACCTATCGATGAGGCAAGAGACTTGGAGGGCGGGCAAAGGAAGAGACTGCGGAGGAGTAAAGTGAAAAGAAGGCAGAGCAGCCTGGGCACCTACACACTGAACTCCGCCCCTGGGCACTTGCGAGTGCTCATTTGCATATGAATTAAACTTCGTTTTCCTGCTGGTGCAAGTCTAAAGAAAAGAACAAAGGTACCGTTACAATCCTGTATAGGTGTGCTCAGGGCCGGCCTTAGGTGTTCAGGCGCCCTGTGTGAGCTAACCTTGTGGCGCCCCCCCCCCCCCAAAAAAAAAACACTGCTTGTTGCTGGCATCATGGCATAGGCTGGCTGACTATCCAACCAAGTAGTTACCAGCCCTCACACCCCAAAGGCCGGTGTAATGTTATACTTCCCTAGTTCGTGAGATTTCCCTACCCTCGTCACTTCCGGTCGCACCGGACATGACGTGAGGAGGCGCACAACGACAGGTTAGGGAAATTTCACAGCAGAGTGCGCATGCGCCAGGAGCCTCGCCGGCGGTTAGGGTAGGGAAAAACTATGGGCCAATGCGCAGGCGCAGTGATCGGATGGATGTTCTCAGCTGAACACCGGCCGACACTGCGCATGCACCGGGAGCCTCACCAGCGGTTAGGGAAGGGAAAAATTACGTACGGGCCAGTGCTTTTTCCCTACCCTAACCGCTGGTGAGGCTCCCAGCGCATGCGCAGTGTCGGCCGGTGTCCAGCTGAGAAAATTCGTTTCCAATGTAGTATTAATAACTAAACAATTAAATAATAAACATATTGCATTGTCTACTTACCACCAGGACAATAAGATGATCTGGACTCTGGCTGCAGTCTGGCTCTGGGGACTCCATTGTCACTCTCTCCCCCCCCCCCCCTCCCTCTCTTGTCACTCTTCCCCCCCCCCCCTTCCCTTGTCACTCTCATTATCCCCCCTCTCCCTTGTCACTCTCATTATTCCCCCCCCTCTCTTTTGTCACTCTCATTATTCCACCCGCCCTCCCTTGTCACGCTCATTATTCCCCCCCCCCATCACTCTCATTATTTCCCCCCCATCACTCTCATTATTCCCCCCATCACTCTCATTATCCCCCCCATCACTCTCATTATTCCCCCCCCATCACTCTCATTATTTCCCCCCCCCATCACTCTCATTATTTCCCCCCCCATCACTCTCATTATTTCCCCCCCCCATCACTCATTATTTCCCCCCCCCATCACTCTCATTATTTCCCCCCCCCCATCTCTCTCATTATTTCCCCCCCCCATCACTCTCATTATTTCCACCCCCATCACTCTCATTATTTCCCCCCCCCATCACTCTCATTATTCCCCCCCCCCATCACTCTCATTATTTCCCCCCCCCATCACTCTCATTATTTCCCCCCCCCATCACTCTCATTATTTCCCCCCCCCCCATCACTCTCATTATTCCCCCCCCATCCCTCTCATTATTCCCCCCCCCCATCACTCTCATTATTCCCCCCCCCCCATCACTCTCATTATTTCCCCCCCCCCATCACTCTCATTATTTCCCCCCCCCATCACTCTCATTATTTCCCCCCCCCCCATCACTCTCATTATTCCCCCCCCAATCACTCTCATTATTTCCCCCCCCCCCCAATCACTCTCATTATTTCCCCCCCCCCCCAATCACTCTCATTATTTCCCCCCCATCACTCTCATTATTTCCTCCCCCCTCCCCCCTTGTCACTCTCTTTCTACTCCCACCTCCACCTCTAGTGTAGCGTGGCCGAGCTCTGTTCGATCCGCGGTACAGGAGCATTTGTTTCCTGTACCCGGCCGGACTGACAGGAAGTGCACACTAAGTGAGCACTTCCTGTCAGTCCGGCCGGGTACAGGAAACAAAAGCTCCTGTACCGCGGACCTAACAGAGCTCGGCCACGCTACATTAACAGGCGCAGGCAGGATTCTTTAGAGAAGCAAGCGCTCAGCCTCAGCCACTCAGGCGGCGCAGAATGAGGGGCGCCGCCAGCCGCCCCGAACTTATATAAGCAACTTTTTTTTTTTTTAACCGCAACGGGCGCCGGGCGCCCCCTGCTGAATACAGGAGGGGGGGGGGGCCCGCCCCGTGGGAAAACATAAGTGCCGCCTCGCCTGCCCATATTACATTGCGGGCTGTCGGCCGCCCGGCGCCCCTGTTGCTATGGCGCCCTGTGCGGCCGCACAGCCCGCACACCCCAAAGGCCGGCCCTGGGTGTGCTACAGAGCCATGCAAGCGCTGTATATGGCCATATGGAGGTGACAGACTCCCTTTAAAGACGGCACTCGCTCGCAAGTGCAGCGGGAGCCATAGCTCCTGGGTGCCTGCTGTTTTAAAGGCTATGTACACCTTTGGGGGAAATCTTTGTTTATGATTGCATTTTACTCATTTTTGGCTAAAAAACATTTTCAATTGGCCTTTATTAAAAATATTGAGCCATTCTGAAACAAAGGGTTACCTGTTTTTCTAACTGTGTGACTGGTATCGTTAATTTCTAACGATAATTAGTTTTCCCTTAGTCCTAACAGCAGCACAGATGGGGTTAACTGCCCCCCGTGGACTGGTAGGACCGGCGGAATTTTTAATGAGCCCAAGAGTAACCAATGAAAGAACTCCAGCTCCCTTAAAGGGAGGGGTTCACCCCCCAGCCCACCGTGTCTATAACAAGAAAGTACTTTAGGGTGGGAAATTTGTGTGCTGCTGTTAGGACTAAGGGAAAACAAATTATCGTTAGAAATTAACGATTCCCTTACGTCCTACCAGCAGCACAGATGGGGAGATAGCAAGAAGAATCCCCTAGGGAGGGTCCTCATGCCTGGCAGAAATTAAGAACTGTCTGCCCAAAGGCCAAAAACTCTGCTACCTTAGCATCTATTCTATAATGAGAGATGAAGGCTGATTTCAGAGCTCCAGGAAAAAACACCTTAAACATCAACTCTAGGGGGAGAAGATTTCTCCCTTCGACAGAGGTAGCTGCGCCCCCAATAGAATGGGCCCCTACACACTCCAGAGGATCTAAGGATTGGGAGGTGAAAGCTTCCCCAAAGGTTTCCTTGACCAGCGACTAATAGTAGTTTAGACGCCTTACGGCCTTTAAACTTACCGGCAAACAGGAAGAAGAGGTTCTCATCTATCCTGAATTCTCTGGATCTATCCACATAGATCTGGAGGCATCTCGATATGTCCAGAGGATATCTGACTGGAACATCAGAGGAGGAGGAGAAGAATAATACAGGTGGAGAAATTACCTGATTGATATTTTGAAAGGTTGGAACCTTAGATTTAAAATTAAGGTAGATATCGTAGAAGGACTCTGTCCTGTAGAAAAAATAATGAGTGCAAAGCGGAAAAGCCCTGCGGCTTAGAAATTCTTTTGGCTAAAGTAATAGCCAGGAGAAAAACCACCTTAAGAGTTAAAAACTTAAAGCTTGCCTCCTCCAAAGGTTCAAAGGGGGGGGGGGGGGAGATGCTAACCCCCTGAGAACAACTGACAAATCCCATTGAGGAACGGGTTTCAGTATTGTAGGCTTCAATCTTTCCGCTCTCTTAAGGAAGCGTTTGATGAGCAGGTCCCGAGAATATGGTCTGTTGAGACAGGCCGAGATGGCAAAAACTTGGACCTTCAGTGTAGAGGGGGAGAGACCTCTGTCTATCCCATCCTGAAGGAATTGTAAGATCGCTGAGAGGGGCGGATCTGCAGACGCCACCTGGTTGGGGCTACACCAGAAGGTGAAGATCCTCATGATCCGGGAGTAGGCCTTCTTGGTAGACTCTGCTCTGGAATGCGATAAAGTTCTCAGGACCGACTCAGAGAGCCCATCCACTCTGGGAAGGGACTGATCAACCTCCAGGCTGTCAGGTTGAATCTGTGCAGATCTGGGCAGAGAGGAGTGTCCCACGACACCAGGGTCTGCTCTGGGGGGAGTCTCCAATATTGTCCCCGACTCATCTGAATGAGCTGGGTAAACCAGGATCTCCTGGGCCAAATGGTATGATGGCTATTACCGAGGCCTGATCCTGACAGATTTTCATCAAAACCCTCGGAATCATGGAAAAAGGAGGGAAGATGTACGCCAGCCTGAACCTCCACGGTATTGTCAGAGCATCTATCGCCAGGGGGTTGTCCTCCCTATATAGGGAACAGAACCTCTGTCCGAAAGGGCTGTTGAGGGAGACTCTTTCCCCTTTTATTGGAGAGTCCCTCCATGATGGTGTCTAGTTCCGAACCGAATAAACGGTCTGGCTCGAAGGGGAGCCCACAGAGATTATATTTGGAAGCGTTATCCGCATTCCAGGGCTTTAGCCATAGAGGTCTCCTGGCAGCTGACACTAGAGCCATTGTCTTGGCTGCCAATTTCAGCTGTAATTGGGATGCATCACATAGGAAATCCATGGCCAGCTTTATGGGTTTAAACGCGGCCAGGATGTCGTCCCATGAGACACTTTGGTCAACATCAGTCTGAATCTGGTTCAGCCTGGACCTTAGAAAGGAAGTAACCTCTGTGGCTGCGATAGAAGTTGAGGCCAAAGCTGCGGCTGCCGTGTAGCTCCTTCTCAGGGTGCACTCTGTCCTCCTATCTAGAGGGTCCTGCAGGCTAGACCCATTGTCTGCTGGAACTAGGGTGCGTCTGGACAACTTGGCTATAGCCATGTCCACCTTAGGAATGGAACCCCATGATTCCACTAAGGATTTAGCCATCGGAAAGGACTGGGCCTTTCTCAATTTTTTTCTATTCTGTGCGCATCACAGAAAGGAGGGTCTCATCCGCCTTAAAGACTCCCTGGGTCCGACAGGCGGGATCGGAGGACTCCCCTATGTCAACATCACGGTCCCCTGACCTGATGGACTTCAATAGCTTCTGTGTTTTTTCTGGAGGGAAAAAACATTAAGTAGATTCTTCCTCCTCAGAGGAAGATGACCCCACAGAAAGGGGGGTGGGTCTGAGGGTAGGGTCGGCAACATCCATGGGCGTCTGGGAAGAGCCAGGTAGTCTCTCATTCAGCAGGGTTACGACCCCCTTGATGGAATCATTCACATACGTCTTGGCCCACTGGTACATGTCCTGCATCGTGGGTTCCTTAGCAGAACCAGAACGGCAACTGTCGCACTTGGAATAGGGGCAAGAATCGTCTAAAGGCGTATTGCAATCATAGCAGGCCAGGTGTTTCCTCTTGGTCGCCGATTTTCGCTGCTGGTCTGGATCTCTAGGAGAAGCCATAGCTGAAACGAAGAAAAAGGATTAAAACATCCCTAAAAACTCAAAGGGAGTTTAACACCTATGTAACGGCACGAACCAGAGGAGTAAGACAGGCAAAATAGAAAATATCAGAAACTGAAAATTCAGTAAATAGCAGAAATTCTCAGTCGGCACAGGAGACTGGAGCTAGCTTATCAAGTAGCGCAGCCAAAGACCGACTGAAGGAACTCAGGGAGCTTAAATAGCGAAGCTCCGCCTAGGGGAGTGGTTTCCTATGACAACCCTCCTCCTAAACGACACTGCTGAATTAAACCCTTAATAAGATATTATTTTTTATTTTTTTTCCCAAAAAAACCTGCCTAAGTGAGGAGAGCCCTCACATCACATCTCCCCCCTGTGACCGAGGACGCCCCGGCAGGCCGCGTCACTTCCGGTCATGGTGGCGCCCATGCCACGCCGGCGGCGGAACGCCGCAGAGTCTACACCGCAGGAGGGGAGGCGCAGATGAGGCAAGCATGCCCCCAGGTACCGCAGCGCGATCAAAAGGGGGAAAAATTATAAAAAATAAAGCGCAAATATAAGTGCTCCTATGTTTAAAGAAAAATGGAGACAACTCAGAGTCAGAAGCGTCTCCAAACTCCCCAGAAGGAGAGGAAAACTCTCCAGTCCACCTGTCCAAAGGACAGAAAAAAACACTGTGGGCTGGGAGGTGAACCCCTCCCTTTAAGGGAGCTGGAGTTCTTTCATTGGTTACTCTTGGGCTCATTAAAAATTCCGCCGGTCCTACCAGTCCACGGGGGGCAGTTAACCCCATCTGTGCTGCTGGTAGGACGTAAGGGAACTTTCATTTTCACTTTGTTTGGTCATCTTATAACCCTTATCTCTAAACTACCAAGAGGTCATAAACACTTAATTAAGCCACATTCTTATGAGTGTTTATAATGTGAGAGAACAGGGATAAGGAGCCTGTCTACTCTTCAGATGACGGAAAAGACAGAAAATCCACAGGCTTCTAGTAGAGCATCTCAGCCCTGTACACAAAAAAGGATTCCATATTGTTAATGAAGACCAATTGAAAAAAAGATTTCTAGCTCAAAATGAGTACAATGTAATAATAAAAAATTGCCCCAAAGGTGTACATAGCCTTTAAACAGCAGGCACCCAGGACTGATATATGTGATCGACGATAGCAAGGATTGCATACATTTAACTCCTTGGATGGCGTGGTCAAATGTGACCACAGCATCTGGGAGGTCAAAAACCGGGATCACGTTCTTCTGGCAGTGCATCGGCTCCCCCTAGTGAGGATCAGGGAGCCAGATGGTGTGTGCAGCAGCTCCTCAGTGATACGAGGCTGCCGCACTTTAGTTCCTATGGAGAGCCTGCTAGGGCTCCATAGAAACACAGTGTAGTCTATGATTGTTAAAGTTCTGTAGAAAAAATTATTATGAAGTAAAAAAAAATATATTATATTTAAAAATACAAAGATAAAATAAATATATAAAAAATAAACATCATGGGCATTGCTGTGTAGTATTAATATATAAAATATTTATCCCATAGGGCAAACAGCGAAATGGCCAATTCGCCATTTTTTGGGTCGCTTGATCTCCCACTAAAAATGGAATAAAAAGTGATCAAAAAGTCATACACACCCTAAAAGGTTATCAATTAAAAGTACAAATTGCCCCCGCAAAAAAATTAGCCCTGGCACAGCTCAGTATACATAAAAATAAAAAAGTTATAGGGGTCAGAATGTGGCAATGCAATAAAAAAAATGTGTTTTTGTCCAAATTTTTTGTATTAAAACGCAGGAAAACTATACATATGTGGTATTGTTGTAATTGTACTGACCCAGAAAATGAAAGTATCAGGCCAGTTTTACTGCATAGGACACACTGTTAAAATAAAACCCATAAAACCGAGGTGGAATTTTTTATTTTTTTTAATGCCACTCAATTTGGAATTCTTTCCCCTTTTTCGCTTTTTTACTACATTGTATGCAACTGTAAATGGTGCCATTTAGTGATGTCCGGATCATGAACGAATCGTTCTTTTGAACCGATTCAGTTCACTGATCCGGAAGAGTCGGTTCCTCTGACTGAGCCGATCCGAATGAAACGGCTCAGTCAGATCAGCACAGAGGCAGCAGCAGGCAGTGAAATAGGAGCCGGCAGTGGACGCTAGCCCCGCCCCTCCCCGCCCTCCAACCAATCAGAGGCAGCCAGCACTGCCTACCAGCACAGGGGGAGTCGCAGGGACTCAGAGAATCGGCTGAGTCTATTAGTTAAAATAATCAAATGAGTCAGAGACTCATTTGATTCTTTTGAGTTAAAAGAGCCGTGAGTCACCGAGTCCCTGCCAGGCTCCCTGTAAGTCCGTCCGTCCGGGGGGAAGGGGGGGCATTAATCTAGCATGTAGCAGAGCTGTGTGTGTACAGGGTGCATGCAGCAGTGTAGCATCATGCTACACTGCTACATGCTGTAGCAGAGCAGGAAGTCTGGTAGGGACTCGGTGACACGATTCTTTTAACACTCTCAATTATCACAGTCTGCTTCACTGCAGCAGAGCTGTGTTTGCCAGGAGCGAGTCCCTCCTGACCTTCGGTTCACTTGAGAGCCGACTCAGCAAGTGAACCGAAGATTCGATGAGCTGAGCATGCGCATTGATCTTCAGTTCACTTGCCTCTGCCGGCTCATGAAGTGAACCGAAGATCCGATTCATGAATCGGTTCATTTGAATGAGCTGATTCAAATGAACCGATTCAGCTCAAAGATCCGAACTTCCCATCACTAGTGCCATTAGAAAGTACAACTTTTCCCACAAAAAAAAGCCCTCGTACGGCTTTGTGAATGGAAAAATAAAATTTTATGGCTTTGGGAAGGCAGGGAGCAGGGGCGTAACTACCATAGCGGCAGACCATGCGACTGCTATAGGGCTCAGGGCAAGAGGGGGCACAGTTGGGATCATCCACTCGTCTACTGGTGTAAAAACTTGGTCAGGACTCTACCCTCTAAAGAAGGCATGCTCAACCTGCGTCCCTCCAGCTGTTGCAAAACTACAACTCCATAGCATGCCTGAACAGCCTACAGCTATCAGCCTATAGCAGGGCATTGTGGGAGTTGTACTTTTACAAGAGCTGGAGGGCCGCAGGTTGAGCATGCCTGCTCTAAAGGAACAACTTTTAGCAAATGAGGCAGTGGAAAAAATGGCCGAATAGTCATTGAAAGGGGTTTAGGTGGAAACCCTTTTGTCCTTTGTGGGGTGCCTGGTTTGATCCTTCCTATGGGCCCTTACTTCTCTAAGTACGCCACTGGCAGGGAGTAAAAGACAAAAATGAAAATCGCCTGGTCCTGGATTTTGAGCTCTGTATCATAAAATTTAAGCTCTTTTCGCTGTAAGGCCCCATTCACACGTTCGTATTTTTTTGTGGATTGGATGCTGACACACTCGGCGTCCAGACAAGAATAGGCTTTGTTACAATGTGGGATGCACAAAGACTGCATCTGTATTTTGTGGATCTGCGATTTGCTGTCGTGTGAATGGATGTATTAAGAAGTTAATCACCAAATTTTGGACCTGAAAACAATAGTTCTCTCCTGTCATCATGTTAACCAGGATCTGTCATCAGCTCAGATGGTGAAAGAATGAGAAAATGAGTAAATATACCTGTATATATTATATATTTCCCACTATGCGGCTTTCCTTTCTCATCTAGTTCAATGCTATCCTGCCTTGTGTGCCTCTGCGTATTGCCAGTCTGTGACTTAAATTCACTTTCTAACCCTTATTTAATTGTAGGGCCATTCTGGGCTTTGTCAACAAGCAGCAAGCTCATGATATGTTGGTGAACAAAAGAGATGGAACTTTCCTCCTGCGTTTCAGTGATTCTGAGATTGGGGGCATCACAATAGCTTGGAAGTTTGAGTTGCGTAAGTTTCCGCTCTTAGCTGAACAACATCAAAAATAATTTTGTACTAGTATCGGGGTCCTGTTTCCCTGTCCAGCTGATGTTAAAGGACATCCCCAGCTTTTCTAGTATTGTTTTTACTGTAATTCTGACATGTCATATTGAGATAATGTTTTTGTTTTTTTTGTGGTGTTTTTTGTTTTGTTTTTTTGCCTGTTTAGCGGAGAGGGCCTTATGGAACCTGATGCCATTTACAAGCCGAGATTTTTCAGTACGTTCGCTGGCGGACCGACTTGGAGACCTGAACTATCTCATCTATGTATTTCCTGACAGGCCGAAAGATGAAGTTTTCTCAAAGTATTACACCCCAGTGCTCTGCAATCCTTGTAAGATTTTTTTTGCCTGTTGGTCATCCTGTATTGGTATAAATGTATGTGTGTGAGAGTTTGCCAAACTTCATTCATATATTTCTATACTTATTTGTACTGGTTTTGATAATTTTCTTTTCCATTTACACCGTATGTAAAAGTAAAAATTGTACTACTTCCACTCTCTTCAGATATTCTTGTGACTTTGACTTTAACTTTAGTCTTAAAGAGGACCTTTCATGTTTTTTTTACCTTTACTTGCAGGGTACCCCACTGATGCTGCCACTCTGCCTGTTTTTTTAAGCTATCGCTCCTGTGCCCCCTGTAGTTTTCCCGCTCAGTATGTTAATACTGAGTATCGGTACAGGGAGGAGACGACGCCAGGGTTTCTCAATGTGGGTCTTTTTCTCCCTGGCTATGCCGCAATCCGAACACCACGGAGAGCGTCACAGCCAGGGGGAAGGTTTCACAGCGGGTCGCAGGAGCGATATAAAAAAAAAAAAAAAATGGCAGGGTGGCAGCATCAGTACCCCGCAAGTAAAGGTATTTATCTTAAATTAAAAAAAAAAACATGAAAGGTCCTCCTTAAGGTGGTTGAAGGGTGCCCATACTAGGAACTGCAATCCGTGTGGCAAAACCCCATGCGATTTACGAGGATTTTACTACAGTTTCATGATACAGTTTTTGGCTGCTCAGCAGTGGCTTCTGATGCATGTGGTTTTTATATGCTTTACCTACATTTGCCACACGGGCGAAAATTGCATTGTGAAACCAGGTAAGACAAAATCCAAACGCTAATGTCCTGATAATTAATCCTGCTAGAAAAGGTATTTTTTTACACTTAAGGAGACCTGTTCAGGTGTGTATTGCAGTGTTGTATTCTGTAAATAACATTACCCAGTCATAAAGGGAAGTTCAGTGATACTTGGGCCTCCTGCACACGACCATTTCAATTTCGTGGTCTGCAAATCACAGATCCACAAAATACAGATGCGGTCCATCTTGCAGTTTGTGCAGGACCCATTTTTGCAGAACCTAGGATAGGTTCTATAACTTGTGGCCTGGCTACACAGATTCATAGAAATCAATGAATCTGTGTTCGATCCGCAAAAAATGCAGACCTGACATGGACAAAAAATATGTTTGTGTGCATAAAGCCTTAGTATGTGTTTTCTACTGGTGTACTTTTTAATTCCTGTTTTTATATTTTTACCTCCTACAGCAAAAGCAGATGGATATGTCAAGCCAGCCATAAAGCAAGTGGTTCCAGAGTAAGCCATTATATATATATGCACATACCACATCATCCCAGAACACAAGAACTAGTTGCACATTACCTTCGCTTTACATTCAGTTCCATTATTCTGGTAGATTTTAATAGTTTGTGTCCAGTCTCTTTTTACCTGTTAAAGGGATTTCAGGTTATCCCCTGTCCACATGGTAGGGGTATGACTACTAGATCGGTGTGAATCCTACCGCTGGGATCCCCACCAATCACAAGAACGGGTCCTCGTACCCTGCAGCCCCTCCTTCCCGAATCGAACAGAGCGGCAGGTCGGGCAACGGGGAGAGGTGAGTACACCTGTTGGCTTTTTCCAGCAGGACCATAGAGATGTGGATAGGGGATACTGTGAAATTACTGGACTACCCCATTAATATTTTGTGCTGTAGATGCACATTCCCTATATTATGGAGGTAACTGACATTATATCTAACCTGGAGAACAATCATTACTTTTGTGTTCAGACAAATGGCTCAGCATTATTATCTTTTTTTTTTTTTTTTTTGTAAGGTTTGTGACCTCTGATGTAATCCCACCAAGCAGCTACATGGACCAGGCACCATCCCCTGCAGTTTGTACCCAGTCACACTATAACTTGTACCAGCAGAAGTAAGCTATACATTGTATTATATATACATTGATATATTTATGATAAAACTTTTCGAGGCAGATTCATGAAAGCTGTCTTAAAAAACTTGTGTTGCCCATAGCAACCAATACCAGCTCAGCTTTCATTTTTGAAGAGCCTGCTAAGAAATAAAAGCTGGTCTATGATTGGCTGCCATGGACAGCACAGGCCGTTTACTTTTGCCCCTGATGCTTGTCATTGAGTACTACTTGAGAAGCCTGTCACTGGCAAAAGGCTGTGCTGCAAGTGACAGAGTATCTCTGTTCAAGACAAATGGTTTATCTATCATCCGGCCACTCAGCATTGCCCACTTTATTACTCCAGTTGATAAAGACCAGAGGGAATCAATTTTAATACTAGTATAATATCAGAACGGTACCTCTAAACCAGACGTGGATATCCTTAAAGGGGTTTTCTGGGAATTAATTAGATTGGTTGGGGTCAAACTCCCAGTACCCCTGCCAATCCGCTGTTTGAGGGGCCCTCCGCAATCCGACAAACACTGTGGCCTTTCTTAACATACCAAGCACAGTGCAGTACACTACATTGTATAGAGGCTGGTTTTGGTTTTGTAGCTCAGTCCCATTCACTTAAATAGGACTGAGCTGCACAAAGGCCATGCCCGATGGATGTGATATCACAGGCCGAGGAAGAGGCCAAGCCCTTTCTAACAGCTTCTCGTCAGGGTTTTCTGGAAGCCAGATAAGGCAGTGATGACCTATCTGGGGATCAGGGGCGTTGCTAGGCTAAAACATTCGGGGCCTGGGCCCCTGATGTTTTGTCCCAGGCCCCGAATGTGCTGCCTGCAAGGCAGATACAACTGTATTGCCGTCCTTAGGACAGCCATACAATTGAATATAATGCACTGCAAGATCTGAAGGACCTGTGATGACATCACAGGTCACGTGATCAGTGCAGAAGGTAGGGGTTGAGAAGGACCTACGATGACATCACCATCATGTGACCAGTGCAGGAGAGGCCCGCAGTGAAGAGGAGAAGTCCTGGGGAAGAAGCTGTGGTGATGTCTGCTACATGAGGTGAGGTAAGTGAAGGGAGAGGCAGAGAAATGCTGGGAGTTGTGGTTATTTAACTGGGACTGTATGTTAGGGCTGAAGGGAGGGATGTTATCATGGGACTAAATGTTCAGGAGTGATGTTATTTACATGGGGCTGTATATTGGTGGTGGCTGGGGTAGGGAGTGATTTACATGGGACTGTATGTTGGATAAGGCTGGGGAGGGGGTGATATTTACATGGGACTTCATATTGATGGTGGCTGGGGGAGGGAGTGATGTTATTTAAATGAGGCTGTATGTTGAAGGCTGCTGTGGGAGGGGGTGATGTAGTTTACATGGGACTGTATGTTGAAGGCGGCTGTGGGAGGGAGTGATGTTATTTACATGGGACTGTATATTCATTGTGGCTGGGGGAGGGAGTGATGTTAGTCTACTTTCACACCTGCGTTTTGGCTTTCCGTTTGTGAGATCCATTCAGGGCTCTCCCAAGCGGTCCAAAACGGATCAGTTTGCATTCTAATGCATTCTGAATGGAAAAGGATCCGCTCAGATTGCATCAGTTTGCATCAGTTCAGTCTCCATTCCGCTTTGGAGACTGACATCAAAATGCTGCTTGCAGCGTTTTGGTGTCCGTCTGATGAAACTGAGCCAAACAGATCCGTCCTGGCACACAAGTAAGGCTGAGTTCACACGTGCGTGACAGATTTGGTCCGGATGCGTTCAGGGTGCGTTCAGTTAAACTCGCACCATTTTGCAAGCAAGTTCAGTCAGTTTTGGCTGCAATTGCGTTTAGTTGTTCAGTTTTTTCCGCGCGGATGCAATGCGTTTTGATGCGTTTTTCACGCGCGTGATAAAAAACTGAAGGTTTACAAACAACATCTCCTAGCAACCATCAGTGAAAAACGCATTGCATCCGCACTTGCTTGCAGATGCAATGCGTTAACGCAGCCCCATTCACTTCTATGGAGCCAGGGCTGCGTTAAAAACGCAGAATATAGAACATGCTGCGATTTTAAAGCATTGCAGAAGTGATGCGTGAAAAAAAATGCTCATGTGCACAGCCCCATTGAAATGAATGGGTCAGGATTCAGTGCAGGTGCAATGCGTTCACCTACTGCATTGCACCCGCGCGGAAATCTCGCCCGTGTGAACTCAGCCTAAGTCAATCCATTGTCACTGACCCAATCTGGCACAATAGAAAATGGATCCGTCCTCTATTGACTTTCAATGGTGTTCAAGATGGATCCGTCTTGGCTATGTTAAAGATAATACAAACGGATCCGTTCTGAACGGATGCAGACGGTTGTATTATCTGAACGGATCCGTCCATGACTGATCCGCACAAAGCGCGAGTGTGAAAGTAGCCTTATTTACATGGGACTGTATGTTCATGGCAGCTGTGGGAAGGAGTGATGTTAACATGGGACTGTTTGTTGATGGTGGTGATGGGAGTGATGTTATTTACATAGGACTGTATGTTGATGGCGGCTGTGGGAGAGAGTGATGTTATTTACATGGGACTGTATGTTGGAGGAGGCTGGGGAGGCGGTGATTTTATTTACATGGGACTGTATGTTGGAGGAGGTTGGAGAGGGGGTGGTGTTATTTACATGAGACTATGTTGAAGGTGGCTGGGAGGGGGTTATATTATTTACATGGGACTGTATATTGGAGGGGGCTGGAGAGATGGTGTTATGTTATTTACATGGGACTGTGTGTTGATGGTGGCTGGAGAGGGGGTGGTATTTACATGGGACTCTATGGCGGAGGGAGGGGAATAGTGTTATTTACATGGGACTGTATGGTGGAGGGGCTGAGGAATTATAGTTTGTGAGGACACGAAGAGGAGGAATATAACTACAGGGGGCACTGCAGGGGAGAGCATTATAACAGTAGGTGGCAGTATAAATACTGGGGGTATGGTGGGGGCATTTTAAATCCAGAGGACATTAGGCATTCTTATTACTACTAGGGGCTCTGTAGGAGTGACTTATAGATCCGCCTTATTTCTACAAAGAGCACTATGGGGGCCTAATTACTGAGGGGTCTGCGAGTGCATTATTAATACTGGAGGGCTCTTCTACTAATGGAGGCACTCTTGGGAAGCATTATCGCTGTTGAGGGAGCTGTCGGGGGCAGTATTACTAATGATGACACTCTAGAAGGGAATTACTATTAGTGGGACTACGAGGATCAGTATTACTATGGGGGGGGGGGCGGGCTGGCTATCTGTACAGCACTCATTTTTATTCAGGATAGTATTTGGGGGTATTGGGGAGCACAGCGAGCAGTAGGAGAACACTGTGGGGACTCCAGGTTGGGGGATGATGATAGAAATGTGAGGAAGCTAAGAAGTTGTCTGGACCGAGTGGAGAAGATAATGACAGAGAAGATCTACATCAGAGGAGACATCACCTGGATGCACTGGATGTGACAGGTATGTGCTGCTGTATAGCGAATTCAGCAAAGTGCAGCGTGCGTGGGGAGGGTCGACTTAGGCTACTTTCAAACTAGAGGTAGCCTTCTCCGGCAGGCTGTTCTGGCGGTGAGCTAGTGCATTGTGCCGCCGGAAGTCCGCTCTGGCCCCATTCACTATATTTGGGCAGGCCGGAGGTCTGGCCGCAGTATGGCAAACATGCTGAGAGGTGGGCTGAAAAAAAACATTGCCACATGTTTGCTTGGGAGCATCAATAAAGTCTTTGCACTGTATCATTTACAGTGTGTGCTGTCCTATCCTTAGGACAAGTCATCGATATTTAAGTTCCAGAAAGCCCCTTTAGGATAAACTCCATCAACCACAAGTGAAATTCTGCTGCAGAGTTCAGGTCGGTTTGAAGGTCCATTCACACGTCCGTATGAATAGGTCCGAATACGTTCTGCAATTTTGTTGAACGGTGCGGACCCATTCATTTTCAGTGGAGCCGCGGAACGGAAGTGCTGATGCGGACAGCACACAGTGTGCTGTCTGCATCCGCACTTCCGTTCCGCAGCCCCGCAAAAAAATAGAGCATGTCCTATTCTTGTCTTCAGACACGGACAAGAAAAGGCATTTCTATTGGGGTGCCGGCCATGTGTGGTCCAGTGTTTTTGCGGATCCGCAATTTGCGGATCGCATAACACTTGCGGACATGTGAATAGACCCTTATTGTAACTTTTATCATAACTCAGTCCTGTGCCGTTCCTTTTAAAATGTTATGAATAAATTAATGTGTGTGTGTCCCTACAGACTCTGACACTGTCCAGCCAGTGCTGGCAAAAGTCCTGCTTTATAGGGACACACCCTTTTGACAAGGGCAATGGTAACACCCAGTTGTCAATTTATTTAAGAGGCAGAACAGAGGAATTATTTCATTTTTGCTTGTAATTACTAAAGCGACATGTGAGTTGTTGAGAGTACCTCTTTGTCTGTATATTCAGAGGGGACAGGTCACCAGAATTTACCTGGATAAACCACTGCCACCATCTTGCCTTTCTAGAGTTAGAGATTTGTAATTTGCAGTGCGGCATACCTGCCACAGTTACCTCTGTACCTTTAGAAAAATCTTTCCAGGTCAAGTTAAAGGTGGTGTTCCATTACAACAAGTTAAGTGTTTGATTATAGGGAGTCCATCTGCTGGGGCCCCCAAAAATCCTGAGAATGCACCCCCATTAATCAAATGCCTATTCTCTATTCTGTGGATAGATGTTATGTTTTCATCTGGGTACAAACTTTGACCCCCCTAGAGTTGAATGAGGTATAAGACCCATAAAGTTGAATGGAGTGTCCAGTGCTTCAGTCAAACAGAAACATGGGCCCCCATTCTTGTGATCGGCGGAGACCAGGTGGTCAGACCCCCTGTTGATCAGACACTTATCCCATAGGTTGTTGTAATGGGACAACCCCTTTAAAGTGGTGGCAATGGTTTGTAAGGTTAAATCCTGGAAACATTTTCCCTTTAAATTTCTGGTTAATAATATGTCGGCCAAGTGCTTACTAAACGTAAATGACGTGAATGACGTGAATTTGGCCATGGCTCTTTCATTCAGCACTATTATGTGGCCCTGCTCATTTCCCTGATGTATCCGTTGTATCAATGTTCCTTACCTTCCAGCACTCTGTGCCTTCCTTCTCTACAGGCTTCCTGTAAGGTAATGTCCACACGTGGCATATTTTGTTTAGGAAAATCTGCTGTGGATTTTACCACATATTAGTAGCATAAATTGACTTTCTGTTAATATCTGCACCTTACGTCAAGTTCCAATTCAATTTGTAGACATTTTCTGCAGCTTGTGGATGAAATTTTTTAAAATTGCAGCTACCTTGTGACTACTGTTAATGCTGCACATAGTCCATAAGGAATTCCACTGTAAAAAATCGGCACAGTATATGCCATGTGTGGCCGTACTACAAATGTGAAGAAAAACCTCTATAGTTCTTAAAACCACTTTTTTGTCTTTCTCTACAGTCCTGACTCTGTTTTGGATCCTGATGGAGACTTTGACCTAGATGATAGTATGGATGTGGCAAGGCACGTGGAAGAACTGCTCCGAAGACCCCTGGATAACAGCCAGTGGATTCCCCATGCGCAGTCCTGATGTAGTCCTACCCACGGCTCACTGCCTCCAAAAATCTAAATGTGAATTGTTTTCACAAAAAATAATTTGGTATTTTGTGCATGGTGATACATAGGTTTTATTTTCTTTTGTTTATTTTATGGTACTTTTTTGACAAGAAAACTGTATCCTCCCATATTTTCACTTCTATTACCCACTTAAAGGTTTTGTCCACATTTGTACTTGCTCTCACCTCAGGTAATATAAGGGGAGGTAATGCCTGGCCTTCCTTTTTTTTCCTGAAGGTGCAAGTCATACTGTGCTTTAAACCTGCAGCACAAGACGGGACGCTTTCAGTCTTCAGTTCCATCTACACGTCGTTTATAGAGCTGTATGTAAGTGTTGTAATGAACAGGAACTGAACATAATTAGCCTCCCCGTCCTAAAAGTTTAAAGGCCCGTTATGGCTGCCAGCCTGTGTTATGACAGGAGAGGATTCCTCCATATTACATGGGGTAAGAGTAGGTCCAACAGAGGGTGGACAACCTCTTTAAAGTTCATTTTGTTTAGGATTTTTATCTTTGTCAGTATAACCTTTACTCTGCTTCAGTGGGTTGTGAAATGTTGCTGAGCGATAAGCCACAAGCAGTGTATAGGCCATAGTCCTTAGGGATTCGGATCAAGCTAAATGTCAATCATGTTTACTTTACAAGATATGTATAGTCTTCTCCTCCATATCTGAGCCCCAGTGTGGGAAGAGTTAGAAGATAACAGAGAGCTAATATAAATAAACCCTACTTAGGGTTAATTAGGGTTTTAAAGGGAACGTGTCACTAAATAGCTCTCAATAAAACCAGCTGACTTGGGAGATGTGCCCTTGTCAACTGAATCTAACGGCTTTGGTCCCATCTTGCTCTGTGGCTGCATTGCAGAGAAAACATTGATTTAATAATATGCAAATAAGCTCCTGGGTAGAACAAGGGCATTGCCATTGCATCTTGTGGCACCCAGGGGCTCCGCTCGCTCTCCTGCAAGTCGTGGCCTCACCACTTTTTTTACGGACAGGGCCAGACAGTAAAGAGGTAATCATGTCTGGCCCAAAAGTTTTACGCCTGCCTTTTTGCTTCAGTGCTTGGCACAGTACAGTACAGATATGTCAAACATTGGCCTCGGCCAATGTTTGGCGCCCTAGCAGTACAGAATTCATAAGCCATGGCACTTCTGTACTGTACCTGCACCAAACACTAAAGCAAAGGTGCAAGCATGAGACTTGGAGATCAAGCGTGTTTACGTCTTCGCTGCCAGGCCCTGTAAGTCAAAATGCTGGGGCTGTGGCATATAGGAAAGTGAGTGGAGGCTCTGGGTGCAACGAGATGCAATGGCAGCACTCTCGTTGCACCCATGGACTAATTTGCCTTTAATTAAGATGCTCTTTTCTCAACAGAGCAAGATGGGACCAACAGAATTAGATTCAACTGACAAGGGCACATCTCCCATGTCTGCTGGTTTATTGAGAGGTATTTAGTGACAGATTCCCCTTAAGTTTATTTAACATTAAATATATATATCTATAAAAATATATATACTTCAAAATATAACGAACTATATGAATTGTTTCTATTTTATTTTTTTCCCTCCACTTTTCTGAAATGGCCTCATTTATTTTGAGCACAATTGTCAAAATACCTCCAGTAATGTATTTCAGCTCATGTAATATTATCATACCATATTACAGCCACAACACAAGTGCAGAATGGCATGTGACACAAGTGGTATGGTCCCATGAAATCAGTCCTGGATAGCACTTGCGTCCTGCGAGACTTCTGACTGTACAAAAGTGACCAGCAAACATCTTTACCACTCTTCAGGCTTCTAGAAAATATTATTCTGTTACAATCACATTGTCCATTCCCATAAGATACCTATTATAAAGGGGACCCATCACCAGGTCAGGTTCCCCTTAGTTCAGGGCATGTTTAGAAAACCCTATCAAAGCTTATTGTGTCTACTAAATCGACCCTGCAGTGTTAATAATCTAAAATTAACTGAATCAACAATGCAAAGAGTCCTACAGTCAGATTGCCAGAGAGTTGTAGTCTAGTCCTACAGTCAGATTGCCAGAGAGTTGTAGTCTAGTCCTACAGTCAGATTGCCAGAGAGTTGTAGTCTAGTCCTACAGTCAGATTGCCAGAGAGTTGTAGTCTAGTCCTACAGTCAGATTGCCAGTGAGTTGTAGTCTATTCCTACAGTCAGATTGCCAGTGAGTTGTAGTCTAGTCCTTCAGTCAGATTGCCAGAGAGTTGTAGTCTAGTCCTACAGTCAGATTGCCAGAGAGTTGTAGTCTAGTCCTACAGTCAGATTGCCAGAGAGTTGTAGTCTAGTCCTACAGTCAGATTGCCAGAGAG
The DNA here is from genome assembly GCF_014858855.1 of Bufo gargarizans. Classification (NCBI taxonomy): domain Eukaryota; kingdom Metazoa; phylum Chordata; class Amphibia; order Anura; family Bufonidae; genus Bufo; species Bufo gargarizans. Next base: position 109,694,989 of record NC_058085.1, read on the forward strand.
TTGTAGTCTAGTCCTACAGTCAGATTGCCAGAGAGTTGTAGTCTAGTCCTACAGTCAGATTGCCAGAGAGTTGTAGTCTAGTCCTACAGTCAGATTGCCAGAGAGTTGTAGTCTAGTCCTACAGTCAGATTGCCAGAGAGTTGTAGTCTAGTCCTACAGTCAGATTGCCAGAGAGTTGTAGTCTAGTCCTACAGTCAGATTGCCAGAGAGTTGTAGTCTAGTCCTACAGTCAGATTGCCAGAGAGTTGTAGTCTAGTCCTACAGTCAGATTGCCAGAGAGTTGTAGTCTAGTCCTACAGTCAGATTGCCAGAGAGTTGTAGTCTAGTCCTACAGTCAGATTGCCAGAGAGTTGTAGTCTAGTCCTACAGTCAGATTGCCAGTGAGTTGTAGTCTATTCCTACAGTCAGATTGCCAGTGAGTTGTAGTCTATTCCTACAGAGAGTTGTAGCCTAGTCCTACAGTCAGATTGCCAGAAAGTTGCAGTCTAGTCCTACAGTCAGATCGCCAGCTGTGCCCACTTCTGGGTAGTGGCACAGGAACAGTACCTGCTCCGGTATTGGAAGCAGAGCCTCTGCACTTACAACGCCACTCAGAACAGCAGCACACACTCAGAATTGTCGGGGCTAGGCGGGCTGTATGTCACTGTCAGTCAAGTGGCAGGGGGATCCTCTTGTAGGCCCTCGCAGCTGGAGAACTCTATTTGATGTCATGAACGAATTGATTTGTACAAATAGATTCACTCATCCCTACGTTGATGATTTGCAAATTCGGTCAGGGTATCGGGTGTCTGACCCCCACCAATCTAATATTGATGACCTCTCCGGAGGATAGGGTTATCAATATCTAAAGAGTAGAGAACAACTTTAACATTTGCTTATACTAATGTATGAAAGAAAAATTGAAATCATGACACAGTGGATAAGGTTGGCAACCAATCAGAGCCCAGATGACGTGTTATAGCGGTTCAAAAAAAGCAGCAGTGACAGGATTGGTTTCTATGGACAGTTCATTCTGCTGCAGCTCTCTCCCCTTCACAGCTCAGGAAGCAGTTGAAGGATGAAACGGAGCATGTGCGGCCTTCTCAGTGAGCAGGACAAAAGAAATAAGAAAAAGAACAAACAGCAGGTGGCTCTGTACAAATACATTTCATTAAATAACTCAGTGGCTATACCAACTTTTTTTATTGCATGCAAATATTAAAGTATTCAGATCCAGATGCTGGTTTGAAAATTGTAGAATATTTTTTGTGGGAAAACCCCTTTAAGGTCTCTTTAGACGGGACTGTTTAGCAGACGATTGTCCGGGAAGGAAGCATTCCTTCCCAGCAAGTGCCTGCTCCTCAGTGAAGGAGACCTCTGCATTTACAGGCAATGATCTCCTCCACAGTATGGGAAAAAGCGATCACAGAACCTGTTTAGACAGCATGATGTTCTGCCAGCAGACGATGATTTAGGTGCATACACAAACGATTCTATTACCCAACGAACAAGCGTTTTGCTAGTTTATCGTGTTATCGGTGGCCCCTTTACGCTGCCTGATAATTGCTAAAGAGCGTTCCTATGAATGTTCATTAGCGATTATCTGTTGGGTTCTCAGCCCGTGTAGAGGGTCCTTTACAAACATGTTTGATAAACCTGTCTTTGTAATGCAGACAACCTTTGCCTTTAAAAGGGTTGTCCCACCAAATATATTCTACATTTTTTAAACCAGCACCTGGATCTGAATACTTTTGTATGTAATTAAAAATTTAGCATAGCTACTGAGTTACTCTCTGAAATCTATCTGTATAGCTCCACCTGCTGTTTGCCCTTTTTCTAAATTCTCTGTCCAGCTCAATGAGGTTGACATACATGCTCGGTTCCATCCTCCAACTGCCACCAGCTGCAGCAGAAAGGACGCGGCCCCTGAGCTGTCAGGTTAATTTAATTCTGAGAAATTGCAGCAATTAATGGGCAGATCCCTGGATCCATGTGAGGTACATGGCTGGTTCTAAGTTTTTGAAAAATATTTTTTTATATGATACCTGATTGATTTTATTTATTTTTTGACATTACTCATAGGATAACCCCTTTAATTTCCTTGGTTGCCTTTCTCCATCACTGCAGTAGTCTTCCTTGGGCTGTGCCTGAGGTTTCAGCTCCGTTCTTTTAAACCTACATATAGCCCATGGAAGAGTGACGTTCTTTCTAGGGGGGAAAAAAGCAGACCTTTTTCTCTTCTTATACACCCTTTACATTTCTGTAGGGGAGGTTGGGCGGTTGGAAGCAGCAGCCTGTTGGTTAAATGAGGATATCCAGTAAAACAGTCATATGCGTATGGATGGCTTTATGTCTTTCTCACCATTTTGCAGATTTAAACCAAACTTGCGTTTTTACATGGATATATAACAATAAGTTTTAGGGTTAAATTCTAGCATATACGAGAAACACAACTGTGACTCTGAAGCCATTTTGCACATTATTAACATAGAACCCGGCACTTATGAGCTATGTTATATAAGATAAGCCATGCAGAAAAATATATATTTTCAGTAACTAGAGGGTTACTTTATCCTCTATCTTATGAATTTGAAGCTAGTGTTTTAGAATAAAATATACTGTTATTGTAATTTTAAACCAGATCTTGTACAGAAGTACAATCATATAGTTCTCATTCCAAAGAAAAACATATATGTAGAAAGGTACGTGATCACGTTAGTTGTTGATAGGGCGCATAGGTCACCCTAAAATGGTCAGTAACTTTTAGCACACATTTAAATAAATCAATAGTACAGGTGACTATCAAAAATGTTGTAATATAGCTTCTCAGAGACGAATGCCTTTTTTCCTCATTTATCACACACACATACCCCTACTTCCTCCAAACTAACATTACACATCTTAAGAGAGCGAGACAAACTGTCAGCTTACTACTCCTCCCTTCTCCACAGACTTCTCTAGACGACATGTAATCTGATGCTTTAGGCTGGGTTCACATGGGCGTTGCGGGAAAATATGCGGTTGCGTTGCGGGAAAATGCGCCGTTTTTCCGCGCGAGTGCAAAGTGTTTTGCGCGTGAGAAAATGTGGCATGTTTGTTACCCAGACCCGAACCCGGACTTCTTCACAGAAGTTCGGGTTTGGGATCGGTGTTGTGTAGATTTTATTATTTTCCCTTATAACATGGTAATACAGATCAGGTCCCCATCCCGATCGTCTCCTAGCAACCATGTGTGAAAATCGCACCGCATCCGCACTTGCTTGCGGATACTTGCAATTTTCACGCAGCCCCATTCACTTCTATGGGGCCTGCATTGCGTGAAAAAAGCACAATAAAGAGCATGCTGCGACTTTCACGCAACGCACAAGTAATGCGTGAAAAAATCACCGCTCATGTGCACAGCCCTATTGGAGTGAATGGGTCCGGATTCAGTGCAGGTGCAATGCGTTCACCTAACGCATTGCACCCGCATGGAATTCTCGCCCCTGAGAAAGGGCCTTTAGTCAGCTGTCTGTTTTGCTCCTCCCTCAAAACAGAGAGTTTATCCATTTAGGAAGGGGTGGGGGCAGCCTAATGAGGGAAGAAAGAGGCCATGATCTCTCCTAAGATATAATTAGTGTTGAGCAAATCAAAGTATCCGAAGTGGACTTTGATACGAATTTCAGGAAAAATTTGATATGCCCCATAGCTGAATTTCCTTGCACTTCATGGTAATGAATCAATTTTCCCTGAAATGGAGGTTAAAAAAAACTCACCTCATCCATTTGCATGCGAAGAGGGGCGTGGCCATCTTGATTGCAGATTTCGCTTGAAAGCTTGCGCACAGTTTCTTATGTCGCCACACCGGACAGTGTGATGACATCATCACGTCAGTGCTGTGTCTTCAATCAAAATGGCCGCGACACCCTCTATGGGATCAAATGTATAAGGTAAGTATTTATTTATTTTACCCTAATTAACCCCCGAAAGGCCTAAATTGTAGCCTCAGATGACACGATCAGCTATAAACTCTGCATCTGAGGGTAAGTAATTCTTCACTTAGCAATTTTTTTTTTGAAATTTGGCGAAGCAGCCAAATCGAATTTTCCGTAACTTCCCTCATCTCTAGATATAATACATTTTTAGATTTACTTGTACTATTAATTTATGTAAAGTTTGTTGAAAGGTTAGTAAATGTAATCTATACATGTGATGGAACCAATGGTGAATCCCATCAGTGGAGCATAATTATTTCCAGTTCAGGTCAGTTATCACCTAACTATCTGATTAATGTAGTTGGATGCTCTTCCCTTTCTCTGCTATCTGTACATCCAAAATCGTCTTTTGATTGGAGTTCTCTTGGTAGCATGTCCCTATTTCACTGTAATACCAGTTTGCCGCTGAACTGAGAGCAGAGAAGGAAATGGTAGATTGTCTTTGTCAAAACAAAAAAAAACTCCCCTTGGAGCCAACTGAATGTTTTGACATTGGTTTCCAATGATTCTTGGTAAAGGAATGACAGAAACAAACTAATGATGGACATGTGTGAACAGGGCCTTATTTTTTAAACATGGATTTATACGGAGGACCTCTGTAAGTGAAGTCGCAGCAGGCAAAGGCGTTCTCAGTTATCCCTGATAAGTCAGGGATTCATGTAACTGACTTTTTAAAAAGATGGTAGATAATACATTTGGTGTATATTCCTAAACTGTCACTTTTTACAGAAGAAATTTTATTCTTTTTAATATCCCTGGATTACTGCCATATTTTGCAAAGGCTTGAGGGCTAGTTTTATATGGTCTGGAAATGAGACACACGTCTGTCTGTGCCTTTCATTTATAAGATTACACATTGTGCAGTTTTAGACTTTTAGCTCTTCTTATCCCTTGTCGTTTTTTTGTTTTATTGTTTTTTGTCTTTAATTCTCTATAGCGACGCCACTTTCTTCAAAGTTGTCAATCTTTTCCCTCTTCTAGCCAGGTAACAGGTAGATTATCATCACCGTAAATGCACAATCAGAGAGTATAACCTCTCACGTCTGTCATTACACCACACTTTTTTTTTAAGGCTACTGTGTATATGTATATAATATTTTGGTTATAGGTTCGGCAATGATATGAAGGGTTTTTAATCATTAGTGGCCCAATCTGTTTTTGTTACCAAGTTGTTTTTTTATTTTTATTTTAACTTCTTTTAACTTTGTTTCTTGCCAAAACCCTGGTAGTCGATGCCATATCCTGACCGTAGTTTAGTTCTCTGAAAGTCCTAGAAATTCTCATCAAGTCAGAATAAGGCCACATTTTGTGTAGTGTTTCTCACAAATTCAAGTTAATTCCTCTGCTGGATCCTAGAAGATGTTGTCTACTTTAGACAATCCCTGTATATTCCCTGTTAGGGTATACCCATGTAATGGGGGGAGGGGGATCCAGTTCAGGCAACACCTTTTTTATAGTTTGAGCAGAGAGTTGCCTCAAAGAGTGGCTTTCCCTTTTGGAGGACCTAGCTTATCCGTGCGTTCTATGGACAATGATTTCAATGGTCTTCATGTAATGTCTCATTTCTCCTGCAGTGTCATTGGCGGGCCAGTTTCCTTGGTGATAGCTGCTCTTGGGGACAGCTTGTCATAGAGGCACCTTTCAAGTTAAAAAGGGGTTGTCCTAAATGGACAATCCCTCTAAGTTCCATTAGCTATTTAAGAATTGCATCCTCACGGTTCTGTTGTCATATAGAGATTCAGAAAAATAAAAGCTCTCCAAGACAAGTGGAAGAGAAAATGAACTGCAGCACTCAGGACAGATGTATAAATATGTAGATATATATCTTTTTAAATGCAATTCTCCATATATACGATTCAAGATGTTTTTATGAATGTTGGATTTTTATGTAAGGTTACCAGGAAGAGAAATTACCATATTTACAAAGACACCAGATGACAAAGCCAATCTCAGCGAACCGATTTAGTTACATGGCCTGCCACTGTGTCCTTAAAGTGGTTAGGTGTGCCTTAAAGAAGCAGAAAACGACTCCTACTCCCTTATTATAATGCATACCTTTCTGGCCGTCTTTTAGTACTACTTTTTTTTATATACTTTTTTTTGCCATTTTTTTTATAGAATTTAAAATCATAAAATATGTAACTGCCATAGCGCTCAGATAGAGGTATTTCTGTTTTAACAGTGCACGATAGGTTTATTAAGAAATGCTACAACTTCATTCATGTTAGTATCAGCTACTCATTAGCTAGCTGTAGGTTGGTCAAAAGTTAGTACAGTGTCTAATTTTTTTAAAATAGCCATTTAAGAGGAGGTCCCTCATGTCTCCCCAGCCTCCTGTTTTCATCCTAAGAAATACATAGGGAATATTTCTTGGGTTTTCTATACTTTTATTTTTTTCTTTCTTGAATGTTCGAAAGAGATCTGCTTCCTAAAATCTCTGTTATGTTTGCCTGATCTTTGCTGTTAAGTGTATTTCCCTGTTCTATAGTTACTCTTTTATTCAGCAAATTACATTGTGTGTTTTGTGCATCTGTGACTTTTATTTTGGAAATAAAATGTATTTTCCATTAAGAAATAAAAATTGGTCCCATAATGGTTGTTATTTAACAGAGTGCATTTTATTTTTATGTTCTCAGTAAGGTCTGTAGGACAGTCAGCCTTCTACAAATGTTCAGACCTTTAGTGCATATGAATTCTAAAACCTTTTAAACATGACCAGCAAAAATTGCATTGAAAAATGGTCTTCTAAAGGGGTGATCCTGCATATGACTTAATGAATTCACTAAAGGTTATATAAATCAGTCCTCGGTCCGACTTCTGGCACCTACACCAATTAGCTTATAGGAAGCCATAGTGTTCACTACTGTAACTCCATTCTCTGTGTAGTAGCTAGAAAATGTCCTGCAAGCTCAGTCCCATTTAAAGGCTATGTACACCTTTTGGGGAAAATTTTTAAAATTATTGCATTGTACTCAATTTGAACTAGAAGTAATTTTTTTATTGGTCTTTATTAAAAAATATGACTTCCTTTTTTTCTCTACAGAGTTGACATGCTCTAGTAGCACCCTTTAGATCAGGCATCCTCAAACTACGGACTTCCAGCTGTTGTAAAACTACAACTCCCACAATTCCCTGCTGTAGGCTGATACCTGCAGGCTGTTCGGGCATGCTGGGAGTTGTAGTTTTGCAACAGCTGGAGGGACTCAGTTTGAGGATGCCTGATTTAGATTTTCTGTCTTTTCCGTCAGACCAAGAGAAGACGGGCTCCTTCTTTCTGATCTCTAACATTATAAACACTCATTATAGCTGTTCTTATCTGTTTTTATGACCGCTCTCAGTAGTTTAGAAATAAGCGGGCACGAAGTGAAAGTACCAGTCACAGTAAGAAAAACAGTTAACCCTTTTTGACAGAACTGATCAATATTTTTAATAAAGGCCAATTGAATAAATGTTTTTTAGCCAAAAACAAGTAACATGCAATCATAAAAAAAAAAAAATTGGCTCTGAAGGTGTACATAGCCTTTAACCCCTTAGGGACCCATGACGTATCGGTACGGCATGTTTCCCGAATCCTTAAGGACCCATGACGTACCGGTACGTCATGGCTTCAATTCGCGATTCCGGCGCCGCGGGGGTTAATCGGAACGGGATGCCGGCTGAAATCATTCAGCCGGCATCCCGTAACAACGCAGGGGGGGGTCATTTGACCCCCCCGTATAGACGATCGCAGAAAACCGCAGGTCCATTCAGACCTGCGGTTTTCTGCGTTTCCAGTCCATTCGGGTGTGCTGTGACCCGATGAACCGGAAAAAGACTGCGATCGGTGGCGTAATTTTACACCACCAATCGCAGTCCGAGGATTTGAGGAGGCGGTGCTGGCCCTGGTGCTGAACACTGCTGTCCAGGGTGCTGATTGGTGCAGGGGAGAGAGGCGCGAGATTCAAACTTCCTGCGCTCCTCTCTCCCCTCCTCTTCCTGTCCAGCACCCTGACCGTGCAGCATCGTCCAGCACCAGCTCCTGTGTCCCCCTAATCGGCATCCATCACCCTCCTGCACCCATCGCCACTCAGGTAGGTTAGGGTCAGTGAGGGAGAGGCACCATTAGGAAGGGAAAGAAGGGAAAAGTTAGTTAGGAAAAAAAAAAAAAAAAGAACTTTTACACAAAACTTTTTTGATCCATCTATCAGACCCCAGAGCCCCCCCTGCCACTTGCCCCCCCCCTACCAGCCCCCCCCCTACCAGCCCCCACCACCAGCACCCCCCCCACCCATCCCCCCACCAGCCCTCCCCCAGCCTCCCCCCCCCCCCCCTCACCACTAGCCCCCTTACCACCACTTTTTTTTTATTTTTCTGCGTTCGCTGACTGGTCGGCACTTTAGCGTCCGTCCACTGTTAGCGCATCGCCTGCCCCACCGCTGATCAGCGTTGTACCGCTGATCAGCAACTTTGAACTTTTTTTTTTTTTTTCCTAACACTTGCCCCTTTATTTTCCTTTTTTTAGTACGCGAACACCCGTTGCCCCCACACACACGCACATATAATAAAGGTTTCCACACACGCACACCTACACGCACACACACCCATGGCCCGCCGGGTGTTCTCGGCCGAGGAGGCATACGCCCAGATTGCCTCCGACTCCGAGAGCCCCAGTGAGGATGAGGATGACCCCACATTCCTTCTGTCATCCGCATCCTCCTCATCATCATCGGATGACGATGAGCCACCAAGGCGGCGGAGACGCCGCCAGGCGGAGCCAGGGGCCACACATGCTAGGGATCCTGTGGCCCACCCTAGTACGAGCCGCCCTGGGGTTCGTACTGGTTTCCCGGCCCACCAAATAAGTTCACCGGAGCCCCCTGCCAATGAACTTAGCTGGTGTCCCCCAGTGGACTTTGAGCCTGAGATTCCGGATTTCGCTGGCAATCCTGGAATCCAGATTCCCACAGTGGGGTTTACTGAAATAGACTTTTTTAGTTTTTTTTTCAGTAACCCACTGGTGAATTTGATGGTGGAGCAGACGAATCTGTACGCCCAACAGTTCGTCGCTCAAAACCCAGGCTCATTTTTGGCTAGACCCGGTGGCTGGACGCCGGTCAGTGCAGCCGAAATGAGGACATTTTGGGGCCTCGTGCTGCATATGGGTCTAGTCCAAAAACCCAGTGTCAGGCAATACTGGAGTGGGGACGTCCTATACCAGACCCCACTGTACAGTATGGTCATGACACGTCCCCGGTTTGAGGCCATCCGGAAATGTCTGCATTATTCCGATAATGCAGCATGTCCACCCCGAGGTGATCCTGCCTATGACCGGCTGTATAAGATACGGCCGGTCATCGATCACTTTGGGGCCACATTTCAGCAGGCCTACGTACCTGGAAGGGAGGTCGCGGTTGATGAGTCTCTCGTTGCGTTCAAGGGGAGACTCAGTTTCCGCCAATACATTCCCACAAAGCGGGCGAGGTATGGCGTGAAGCTATACAAAATTTGTGAGAGTACCTCAGGGTACACTTACAAATTTCGTGTGTACGAGGGGCGAGATTCCCGTATTCAACCCCCAGAATGTCCCCCCACTCTGGGTGTTAGCGGGAAACTCGTGTGGGACCTTATGCACCCACTGCTGGATAAGGGTTACCACTTGTACGTGGATAACTTTTATACCAGCATTCCCTTGTTCAGGTCCCTTGCCGCCAGATCCACGTTCGCTTGTGGGACAGTGCGGAAAAATCAGCGCGGCCTCCCTGCCCACCCCCTCCAGGTACCTATCCCCAGGGGTGAGACCCGTGCCCTTACCAGTGGAAACCTGTTGCTGGTCAGGTATAAGGACAAGAAGGATGTCCTTATGCTGTCCACAATCCACGGTAACAACACCACCCCAGTCCCTGTGCGAGGTACCGCGGCAACGGTCCTCAAGCCCGATTGTATCGTCGACTACAATCGGTATATGGGAGGAGTTGATCTCTCTGATCAAGTCCTCACGCCATATAATGCCATGCGCAAAACCCGGGCATGGTACAAAAAAGTTACGGTCTACATGGTGCAGGTTGCCATGTACAACTCTTTTGTACTATCCCGAAGCGCTGGCAGCACAGGGACATTCCTCCAATTCTATGAGGCAGTCCTCAAAGACCTGATCTTTTCGGACCGGGAAAGAGCAGGCCGGAGTACCTCGGGAACTGGAGGCGCCCGGATCGTCCCTGGCCAACACTTTCCAGGTGTGGTCCCCCATACTGGAAAGAAGGGACGAACCCAAAAAAGATGCAGAGTGTGTCACAAGAGGGGGATACGGAAGGACACCACCACTCAATGTGACACGTGCCCCGATCATCCGGGCCTCTGCGTTATCGATTGCTTCAGGGAGTATCACACTTCCATGGAGTACTAAATTTTTATAATCCCCAACAGTCCACTAGAGAACATAAAACACTATGGCTCTTAGACTTTGGAGACACAGAAACAATTTTTTTTCCCCAAAAAAATATTAGTTTTAGAGCAGGCATCCTCAAACTGCGGCCCTCCAGATGTTGTAAAACTATTAACTCCCAGCATGCCCAGACAACCTACAGCCATCAGCAGGGCATGGTGGGAATTGTAGTTTTACAACATCTGGAGGGCCGCAGTTTTTAGGATGCCTGCTTAGTGTCTCCAAAGTCTGAGAGCCATACATATTGGGCATCGTCGCGTGCGTAAAAGTCGTCGCTATAAAAATAACATTTGACCAAACGCCTCGAATGAACGGTGTTAAAAATATAAAACAAAAACGGTGCCAAAACACCCATTTTTGGGCAAAATTTCAATTTGAATCCCTTTTGCCGGTAATAAAGCAAGGGTTAACAGCCAAAAAAAACTCAATATTTATGGCCCTGATTCTGTAGTTTGCAGAAACACCCCATATGTGGTCGTAAATGGCTATATAGCCGCACGGCAGGGCATAGAACGAAGGGAACTCCATACGGTTTCTGGAAGGCAGATTTTGATGGACAGTTTTTTTTTTGACACCATGTCCCATTAGAAGCCCCCCCTGATGTAGCCTAGACTAGAAACTCCAAAAAAGTGACCCCATCTAAGAAACTACACCCCTCAAGGTATTCAAAAGTTACTTTACAAACTATGTTAACCCTTTAGGTGTTCCACAAAACTAAATAGCGAATGTAGAAAATTTTTTAGAATTTAATTTTTTTGTTACATTGCCTCAAAAAAGAGTAATATAGAGCAACCAAAAATCATATTTACCCCTAAAATAGTCCCAAAACAACAACCACCTTATCCTGTAGTTTCCTAGATGGGGTCACTTTTATGGAGTTTCTACTCTAGGGGTGCATCAGGGGGCTTGAAAGGGTACATGGTGTAAATAAACCAGTCCAGCAAAATCTGCCTTCCAAAAACCATATGACGTTCCCCTCCTATGTCCTGCCGTTTGGCCAAACAGTAGTTTACGACCACATATGGGGTGTTTCTGCAAACTACAGAATCAGGGCAACCCATTTTGAGTTTTGTTTGGCAGTTAACCCTTGTTTTACTCCTGGAAAAAATTGATTATATTGGAAAATTTTCCAAAAAATAGAAATTTCTAAATTGTTTCTCCATCTGCCATTAACTCTTGTGGAACACCTAAAGGGTTAACAAAGTTTGTAAACCCAGTTTTGAATACCTTGAGGGGTGTACTTTCTTAGATGGAGTCACTTTTTTGAAATTTCTATTCTAGGGGTGCAACAGGGGGCTTCAAATGGGACATGGTATAAACAAAACCAGTCCTGCAAAATCTGCCTTCCAAAACCCATATGGTGTTCCCCTCCTTCTATGTCCTCCCGTTTGGCCAAACAGTAGTTTACGACCACATATGGGGTGTTTCTGCAAACTACAGAATCAGGGCAACCCATTTTGAGTTTTGTTTGGCAGTTAACCCTTGTTTTACTCCTGGAAAAAATTGATTATATTGGAAAATTTTCCAAAAAATAGAAATTTCTAAATTGTTTCTCCATCTGCCATTAACTCTTGTGGAACACCTAAAGGGTTAACAAAGTTTGTAAACCCAGTTTTGAATACCTTGAGGGGTGTACTTTCTTAGATGGAGTCACTTTTTTGAAATTTCTATTCTAGGGGTGCAACAGGGGGCTTCAAATGGGACATGGTATAAACAAAACCAGTCCTGCAAAATCTGCCTTCCAAAACCCATATGGTGTTCCCCTCCTTCTATGTCCTCCCGTTTGGCCAAACAGTAGTTTACGACCACATATGGGGTGTTTCTGCAAACTACAGAATCAGGGCAACCCATTTTGAGTTTTGTTTGGCAGTTAACCCTTGTTTTACTCCTGGAAAAAATTGATTATATTGGAAAATTTTCCAAAAAATAGAAATTTCTAAATTGTTTCTCCATCTGCCATTAACTCTTGTGGAACACCTAAAGGGTTAACAAAGTTTGTAAACCCAGTTTTGAATACCTTGAGGGGTGTACTTTCTTAGATGGAGTCACTTTTTTGAAATTTCTATTCTAGGGGTGCAACAGGGGGCTTCAAATGGGACATGGTATAAACAAAACCAGTCCTGCAAAATCTGCCTTCCAAAACCCATATGGTGTTCCCCTCCTTCTATGTCCTGCCGTTTGGCCAAACAGTAGTTTACGACCACATATGGGGTGTTTCTGCAAACTACAGAATCAGGGCAACCCATTTTGAGTTTTGTTTGGCAGTTAACCCTTGTTTTACTCCTGGAAAAAATTGATTATATTGGAAAATTTCCCCAAAAATAGAAATTTCTAAATTGTTTCTCCATCTGCCATTAACTCTTGTGGAAGACCTAAAGGGTTAATAAAGTTTGAAAAAACAGTTTTGAATACCTTGAGGGGTGTAGTTTCTAGAATGGGGTCATTTTTGGGAGGTTTCTATTATCTAAGCCTCACAATATGACTGCAAACCTGAACTGGTCCATAAAAAGTGGGATTTTGAAGATTTCTGAAAAATTTCAAAATTTGCTTCTAAACTTCTAAGCCTTGTAACATCCCCAAAAAATAAAATATCATTCCCAAAATGCTACACACATGAAGTAGACATATGGGGAATGTAAAGCCATCACAATTTTTGGGGGTATTACTATGTATTACAGAAGTAGAGAAACTGAAACTTTGAAATTTGCTAATATTTCAAAAAAAATTGTAAAAATTTTATTTTTTGGTGCAAAAAAATTAACTTTTTTGACCCAATTTTAGCAGTGTCATGAAGTACAATATGTGACGAAAAAACAATCTCAGAACGGCCTGGGTAAGTCAAAGCGTTTTAAAGTTATGAGCACTTAAAGGGACACTGGTCAGATTTGCAAAAAATGGCCAAGTCCTTAAGGTGAAATGGGGCTGAGTCCTTAAGGGGTTAAGGCCTTGTTTACATTTAAGTTTTTTCACAAATGTGTGCTATCCTCATTTTCCATGGACAGCATGCGTACCCAGTGATTATAATGTATTTGTTCACACAAATGGTTTTCCACTGACTGTGGGTCAGTGAAAAAAATCACAGACAGGAACTATTTTGGTCCATAATGTGGACCAAACATGCCCATTGAAGTCTATGGGTCCGTGAAAAACTAATAACACAACACAGATGGCAACCATGTTTGGTCTGTTTGTCACTGATCAGAGAGAGATGCTCTGGAAATAAAGTTTCAGCTAAGCAGTGTCTGTGGAATACAGATTAGACACACTGAGGGCAAAAAACTACATGGTCCATACATGGATTGTTCACGGATGAAACATGGACACATTTTCCAGAGGTCAAACAGACACAGAAATGTGAATGGCATTGAGCTTGCAGTGCAGTATGCAGAATAAGAAGCTGTGCTAGTACCAGTGCACTGTGGCTCCTTTTTTAGCTAATTGTGGGACTGCTGTGATCAGACTCGTGTCCATCATTGGCGTGGGAATAAGAAAGTTCATTCACACTTGCAAGCTACATTTACATACAGCAATAATCGCTGATTTATAGGGCTTGAATGATCATTACTATATTTATTCATCCCCACACAGTTTCCTTGTTTTTTGACCCTTGTCTCCACAGGATGATGTGCTGAAGACAAACAAATATTTTTGGTGCTGAATAAAAAAATCTGACACCCGAGTACTTGCTCATTTGTTTGGTGGCACCTTTAGGCCCCTTTCAGACAAGCCGGTGTCACGTTAGGAACTCGCAGCGCAGCACCCGGCCTGACCTCCCAGAACTGCCGGGGTCACATCATTATATTTATTTATGATGCCATGTAACCCTTAGGCCCCTTTCACACGGGCGAGTTTTCCGCGCGGGTGCAATGCGTGAGGTGAACGCATTGCACCCGCACTGAATCCGGACCCATTCATTTCTATGGGGCTGTGCACATGAGCGGTGATTTTCACGCATCACTTGTGCGTTTTTCACGTAACGCAGGCCCCATAGAAATTAATGGGGTTGCATGAAAATCACAAGCATCCGCAAGCAAGTGCAGATGCGGTGGGATTTTCACGCACGGTTGCTAGGTGACTATCGGGATGGAGACCCGATCATTATTATTTTCCCTTATAACATGGTTATAAGGGAAAATAATAGCATTCTGAATACAGAATGCATAGTACAATAGGGCTGGAGGGGTTAAAAAAACTAACTCACCTTAATCCACTTGTTCGCGCAGCCGGAATCTCTTTTGTCTTCATCTGTGAGCAATAGGACCTTTGATGACATCTCTACGCTCATCACATGGTCCGTCACATGATCAATCACTATAGTGATGGATCATGTGATGAGCGTAGTGACGTCATCAAAGGTCCTATTCCTCACAGAACAAGACGGAAGAGATGCCAGCTGCGCGAACAAGTGGATTAAGGTGAGTTAAATTATTATTTTTTTAACCCCTCCAGCCCTATTGTACTATGCTTTATGTATTCAGAATGCTATTATTTTCCATTATAAATAACCATGTTATAAGAAAAAATAATACAATCTACACTACAACTAACCCAAACGGTGAAGAAGTTCGGGTCTGGGTACCACAGTCAGTTTTTTTTATCACGCGCGTGCAAAACACATTGCACCCGCGCAATAAAAACTGAACATCGGAACGCAATCGCAGTCAAAACTGACTGCAATTGCGTTCCTACTCGCGCGGATTTGCCGCAATGCACTGGGACGCATCTGGACACGCTCGTCTGCAAGGGGCCTTACAGTTCTGGAATGTATTGGATAACACTGACATAATGCTGTCAGTGTTATCCAGTACATTCCAGACCTCTAAGAGTTGCATAGCATCATAAATCAATATAATGCTATGTAACCTCGGCAGTTCTGGGAGTTCAGGCTGGGTGCTGCGCTGCAAGTTCGAAGCGGGAGACCCTCTTGTCTGAAAGGGGCCTTATGCTAGGCTACACAGCGATATGTGTCGTGCAACAAAAAGGGTACAACTACCCTGCGACATGTGTCGGGGAACATTTACCGCAACTATGTAACTTTTTGTAAAGATAGTCAATAGTGTCGCACTGCGACATTCTGTGACTGACGCGACAGTCAGATAAAAATCTAACTTGGATGCATTTTTTTACAAATGTCGTATCGCCGCATGTTCCAGTGCAACTTCATTGACTATCATTACAAAAAATGTCACGACATTGCTGTGACAAATAATCGCGCAACAAATGTCATTAAGCCCTAGCCTTACACGGTCCAACTATAAGTTCTGTGTGTACGTATGAACGTTCATCCCGATAATTGTCTTTATCCTTGGCCCATGTAAAAGCACCCCGTGGATAGGAAAAAAGGATTTAATGTAGTAGCAGTGTGAAAGGAAGCAGGGGATTTGGAGTTCTGTAACAGGAAAAGTATATACAGTACTGTCACTCCGATAAATATATGACAAAAATCAGTGTAGAATTTTGGAAGAAGGCCGGGTTCACATTTGTGCTTTTAATTCCAGCAGTCTGTTTCTTCGGAAGAAGACTGCTGCAATTCACTGCATCCAGCTTACATGCCAGTGTTTGGCCTGACAAAAAATGCTACACACAGCATTTTTTGTCCTGCTGAAAGCCGGCATATATGCCCGAAATGGCCGGATCCCATTACAGTGAATGGGGATCCGGTGGTGCATGGTGGTGTCCGGCTATGCCAGATACGGTGAACTCCAGTAGTCTGTTCCTCTGCCAGAACAAACTGCCAGAGTTAAAAGTGCAGATGTGAACCCAGCCTTATGTAGCTCAGAAAACAACATGATGTAAAATAAGAAGTTTAACTTTAAGGCCGCCTTCACACTGTCAGTATTTGGTCAGTGATTTCCATCAGTGATTGTAAGCCAGGAGTGGAGCCGACCCAGAGAGTAGGCTATTTTCACACCTGCGCCAGAGATTCCGGCAGGCTGTTCTGGCAGAGAATTCTCCAGATTCGGCACTGCAAGATGCAAACGGAATGCCCGCCAGACCCATTAAGTATAACTTTTTTGCCAGATCAGACGGCCAGTTCTCTGTACCGCAGATGTGAAAGTAGCCTAAGGTAGAATGGAAAGATTTGCATCTGTTCTGTGTTTTTGGCTGAAAATTGCTGATTGAAATCACTGATCAAACACTGAAAGTGGCCTAGTACAAAATTCTGCTGTTATCCTCTGCACAAAGTACCATATGGAAGGGTTCCAAACGAAAGACCCAGAATGTGGGTAATATCAGCACCAGCTATCCGGCCACAAATAGTAGTAGGCCGCAGAAAGGTTCAACGTTATTGTTGAGGAGAAAGATGGTGGATTGGATGGTTCACACCTACTCTGTCATAGCAGGGTTGAATGGAGGTGACCTGTGAGTCTGACACCATGCCATGGAGCCAGGGGTCACAGTGTTCCTTGCAGCCCCAGAGAAGGCTTTCAGAGGAGTCCTCTCAGTCTTCACTTCCCCTTCCTAGTGGGGCGCCTTCCTTTTTCTTAAGAACTGGCCAGAAAAACCCCACCGTGCCCTATGGCAGATAGTCGCAGTCAGCGTTTGTACTGCCCTGAGGAGGAGGAGGAGGAGGAGGAGGAGGAGGCAGCAGTGGTGGTAGTGGCACCCATAGCCACGGTATTGACATTGGCGGCAGCGACAGTGCAGCAGGGGATGATGGCAGAAGAAGAACGGCTAACGCATCTTGCTGTCCAGCCTGTAGCTGTTGGGGGCCCACGAAGAAAAACTGCCATGAAGAAGGATGAGGATAAGGAGCAGCCACTATAAGAAGAGTTGGAGATGAAGGAGCGAGAGGGCAATGGCACCAGCCAGGACACCCAATCGTCTCAGTGGGGGGCAGAGCCGAAAAGAACGGTCTCCGCGTGCACGCTGGCCAGAATGGCGAGCTGTATGCTTGCTTGTGTGCTTATGCAGCAACAGGCATATAGTTGAATCAAGCAGTCTGATTATTACTGGATAGCCATGCTTTTAGACCCTCTCTATCAAAGCAAAATGGGGGAATCTTTTCCTCCTGCCGAAAGGGAGGACAAATTAGGTTACTACCAGGAAAACTTTGTGTACCCAGCTTACCGCAGAATTTGGTGAGCAGGCACCTGCTGCCAACGTGCCTGAAAGGGTGGCCCCGCTCTGCCGCCAGGTTAGTCTCCTCAACGTGATGGAGCAGTTTTTCCACATGCCACGACAGGCTGAGGAGAAACATTAAGCTGAGATCTCCTGCCTCAATATAAATGTTCAGGCCTACCTACACTCTGGCCAGTCTGATGCATACTCTGTTCCCTAACCCCATGGATTTCTGGGCAGGCAGGCTAGAAAAGCGTCCCGAACTGGCACAACATGCTCTCTTTCATGCCCCGCCCCAAGTGTCATGTTGAAGAGGGTTTTCGGTGCTGCAGTGGACATGGTGACACACAAACAGACCAAGTTGTCCTCCACCAGTGTCTGAAACATCACTTTTATCAAAATGAACCAAGCCTGGAATGGAAAGTATTTACACACTCCTCCGGCTAAGGCCTCATGCACACAACAGTTTATTTCACGGTCCGCAAAACGGGATTCCGTTGTTCCGTGATCCATGTCCGTTTTTTTTTCCGTGTGTCTTCTGTGATTTTTGGAGGATCACCAGACATGAAGGAAAGTTACAAAAAAAGTCGTTTTTGTGTCCGCCTGGCCGTGCGGAGCCAAACGGATCCGTCCTGACTTACAATGCAAGTCAATGGGGACGGATCCGTTGGACGTTGACACAATATGGTGCAATTGCAAACGGATCCATCCCCCATTGACTTTCAATGTAAAGTCAGGGTATATTTTAACTTGAAGCGTCCCCATCACCATGGGAACGCCTCTATGTTAGAATATACCATCGGATTTGAGTTATATCGTGAAAACTCAGATCCGACTGTATATTCTAAGACAGAGGCGTTCCCATAGTGATGGGGACGCTTCAAGTTAGAATATACTAAGAACTGTGTACATGACTGCCCCCTGCTGCCTGGCACCACCCGATCTCTTACAGCGGGCTGTCATCCACACAATTAACCCCTCAGGTGCCGCACCTGAGGGGTTAATTGTGCGTATCATAGCCCCCTGTAAGAGATCAGGTGCAGCCAGGCAGGAGGGGGCAGCCCCCCCTCCCTCCCTCCCCAGTTTTAAATTCATTGGTGGCCAGTGCGGCCCCTCCTCCCTCCCTCCCCTGTATTACATTCATTGGTGGCCAGTGCGGCCTCCCCTCTCCCCCCCTCCTAATTAAAATCCCCCCCCCCATATACTATGGCCCCAGTTGTGCCCCCATCTTTATATTATGGCCCCAGATGTGTCCCTATACATATATTATGGCCCCAGATGTGTCCCTATACATATATTATGCCCCAGATGTGCCCCCATACATATATTACGATCCCAGTTGTGCCCCATACATATACGATGGCCCCAGTTGTGCCCCCATAGATATATTATGGCCCCAGTTGGTGGCAGTGGAGAGTTCCGATCGGAGTCCCAGTTTAATTGCTGGGGCTCCGATCGGTAACCATGGCAACCACAACGCTACTGCAGTCCTGGCTGCATGGTTACTTAGCAATTTTAGAAGCATTATACTTACCTGCGCTGTCTGTGACCGGCCGGGAACTCCTCCTACTGGTAAGTGAAAGGTCTGTGCTGCGCATTGCTTATAACTCACCTCTGAAAAAGCTTTTATGCAGACGGATCTGCGATCCGTCTGTGTGAAAGTAGCCTACGGACATGGATCACAGACGCGGATGACAATCTTGTGTGCATCCGTGTTTTTTCACGGACCCATTGACTTGAATGGGTCCGCGAACCGTTGTCCGTCAAAAAAATAGGACAGGTCATATTTTTTGGACGGACAGGAAACACGGATCACGGATGCGGATGAACAACGGTGCATTTTCTGAGTTTTCAACAAACCCATTGAAAGTCAATGGGTCCGCAGAAAATCACAGAGAACGGAACAACGGACACGGATGCACACAACGGTCGTGTGCATGAGGCCTAAGGCCGATGAATAGATCTGGCCTTGCTGACTGTGATCAGCCTTGCCATTGTTGCTGTCTGCCTGCCTACCAACAAGTTGACTGCCTTCCATCATGTTCTGTACGACTGCTCTTGTCACCATTAGGCCACTGCTGCTTTCTGCTGCCTCCATCATGCTGCTTCCTGCCTGCCAACATGTACCATATGGCTGCTTCTGCCACCGCCTCAACTGCTGCTAATCCCTTACTGCCAGCACTATTAAAGCTACCCATCTGCCACTACCACCACTACTACTACTGTTATTACTACTACTACCCATAGACAGCTGACTTACTGTGTTGTATGTTCCATGCTATGCTGCTAGTGCTGCCGCTAATATTGCAGTCACATGCCACTATATCCATAGCCTTTCTACACTGAACAAAAATATAAACGCAACACTTTTGGTTTTGCTCCCATTTTGCATGAGCTGAACTCAAAGATCTGAAACATTTTCTACATACACAAAAGACCCATTACTCTCAAATATTGTTCACAAATCTGTCTAAGGCCTCATGCACACACCAGTGTTTTTTCACTGTCAGTGATTTGGCTTCAGTGGTCCGTGTCCGATTTTGCTTCAGTTGTGTTTCCTTGCGTCTTCCTTTTATTTTGTGAATGAAAAGTGTAATTTTATTGTAGGTCTTGTAGAAAAAAACGGACACGGATGACATACCAATTGTGCATCCGTTTTTTTTTTTACGGACCCATTGACTTGAATGGGTCCGTCCTCCATTTTCCACTGACAAGAATAGAACAGGTTATATTTTTTTGACGGACTGGACACAGATCACGGACGCGGAGAAAAAACTGAGGACTATCAGATTTTTTTTCACAGCTCCATAGAAATGAATGGGACCTCCACTAAACTGTGAAAAATGACGGAACGGACGCGGATGCATACAACGGTCGTGTGCATGAGGCCTAAATCTGTGTTAGTGAGCACTTCTCCTTTGCTGAGATAATCTATCCCACCTCACAGGTGTGGCATATCAAGAGGCTGATTTGACAGCATGAATATTGCACAGGTTTGCCTTAGACTTCCCACAATAAAAGACCACTCTGAAATGTGCACAGTTTTGCCTCACTGGGGGGGGGGGGGGGGATATCTGGTGTGGCAACCATTTGCCTCACGCAGTGCAACACATCTCCGTCACATAGAGTTGATCAGGTTGTTGATTGTGGCCTGTGGAATGTTGGTTCACTCCTCTTCAATAGCTGTGCGAAGTTGCAGAATATTGGCAGGAACTGGAATACGCTGTCGTATACGCCGATCCAGAGTATCCCAAACATGCTCAATGGGTGACATCTCCGATGAGTATGCTGGCCATGCAAGAACTGGGATGTCTTCAGCTTCCAAGAATTGTGTACAGATCCTTGCAATATGGGGCCGTGCATTATCATGCTGCAACATGAGGTGATGGCCGTGGATGAATGGCAGAACAATGGGCCTCAGGATCTCGTCACGGTATCTCTGTGCATTTCAAAATGCCATGAATAAAATGCACCTGTGTTCGTTGTCCATAACCTACACCTGCCCATACCATAACCCCCCCACCATCATGGGCCACTCGATCCACAACGTTGATGTCAGCAAACCGCTCACCCAAACGGCGCCACACACGCTGTCTGCCATCTGCCCTGAACAGTGAAAACCAGGCTCATCCGTGAACAGAACGCCTCTCCAACGTGCCAGACGCTATCGAATGTGAGTATTTGCCCACTCAAGTTGGTTACGACGACGAACTGCAGTCAGGTCCAGACCCCGATGAGGACGACATGCATACAGATGAGCTTCCCTGAGACGGTTTCTGACAGTTTGTGCAGAAAGTATTTGATTATGCAATCCGATTGTTGCTGCAGCTGTCCAGGTGGCTGGTCTCAGACGATCATGGAGGTGAACATGCTAGATGTGGAGGTCCTGGGCTGGTGTGGTTACACATGGTCTGCGGTTGTGAGGCCAGTTGGATGTCCTGCCAAATTCTCTGAAATGTCTTTGGAGATGGCTTATGGTAGAGAAATGAACATTCATTGCATGAACAACAGCTCTGGTAGACATTCCTGCAGTCAGTATGCCAATTGCACGCTCCCTCAAATGTTGCGACATCTGTGGCATTGTGCTGTGTGATCAAACTGCACATTTCAGAGTGGTCTTTTATTGTGGGAAGTCTAAGGCAAACCTGTGCAATATTCATGCTGTCTAATCAGCACCTTGATATGCCACACCTGTGAGGTGGGATAGATTATCTCGGCAAAGGAGACGTGCTTAAGGCCTCTTTCACACTAAAGTATTTTTTTTCCGTTTTGTAGGCCGTTTTTTGCATTCCGTATACGGAACCATTCATTTTGATGGGTCCGCAAAATAAACGCAATGTACTCCGTATGCATTCCGCTTTCCGTATCTCCGTTCCGTGCAGATAGAACATGTCCTATATTTGGCCGCAAATTTTTTTTCTTTAACACATCAAGTGTTAACAGCGAAACAAAACTCAATATTTATTACCCTGGTTCTGCGGTTTACAGAAACATCCCACATGTGGAGATAAACTGATGTAAGGGCACACGGCAGGGCACAGAAGAAAAGGAATGCCATATGGTTTTTGGAAGGCAGATTTTACTGGACTGATTTTCAGATGCCATGTCCCATTTTAAGCCCCCCTGATGCACCCTTACAGTAGAAACACCCAAAAAGTGACCCTATTTTGGAAACTAGGGGATAAACTGCCAGTTTTATTGGTACTATTTTGGGGTACATATGATTTTTAATTGCTCTATATTATGTTTTTTGTTAGGCAAGGTAACCAAAAAATGACTGTTTTGGCACCATTTTTATTTTTTACAACATTCATCTGACAGGGTAGATCATGTGATATTTTTATAGTGCAGGTTGTTACAGACAATTATATCAAATATGTCTACTTTCTTTGTTTCAGTTTTACATAATAAAGCATTTTTGAAAAAAAAACGTACCGTATTTTTCGCCGTATAAGACGCACTTTTCCCCCCCCAAAAGTGGGGGGAAAATAGCAGTGCGTCTTATACGGCGAATGCAGCTTATTTTGTGATTTGCGAATTTTCGCGCAAATTTTCACGCAAATTTTTTGCGCAAATTATTTTGCGATTTTCAATGATACACCCGCCGCGATGCAGCGCGGCGGGTGTATCAGCTGTGAGGGAGGAGGGGCTGGGGGCCGGCATCTGCTTTTATAATGACAGCGGGGCCCGTGCAGTGACTATTCTACTACATGGGCCCCGCTCACTGTATAATCGTATGTCTAATAGTAAATAGTTATGTACATAATCGCATAATGAGCGGAGTACTTACAACTACAAGCGCTCGCCGAGAGGAGGGAGGAGGCAGGCTGGGAGGATGGGCGCTGGGAGTGTGAGTCATACGTCACGCGCCTGCGCCGCCCACTTTATGAATGAAGCAGGCGGCGTGGGCGCATGACGTATGACTCACGCTGCCAGCGCCTGTCCTCCCGGCCTGCCTCCTGCCTCCTCCCTCCTCTCGGCGAGCGCTTGTAGTTGTAAGTACTCCGCTCATTATGCGATTATGCACATAACTATTTACTATTAGACATACGATTATACAGTGAGCGGGGCCCGTGTAGTAGAATACAGTCACTGCACGGGCCCCGCTGTCATTATAAAGCCAGATGCCGGCCCCCAGCCCTGTATTGAGGGTCATTCACTACAGGGACACTTATGGAGGGGATCTGTGGATGACACATAGCATAAGATGCTATATATGTGTCACCCACAGATCCCCCCCATAACTGTCATACACAGAGACCCCAATAAGAGCCACCCACAGATCCCCCATAAGTGTCCCCCATAAGTGTCACCCACAGATCCCCCATAAGTGTCACCCACAGATCCCCCATAAGTGTCACCCACAGATCCCCCATAAGTGTCACCCACAGATCCCCCATAAGTGTCACCCACAGATCCCCCATAACAGTGCGTCACCCACAGATCCCCCATAACAGTGCGTCACCCACAGATCCCCCATAACAGTGCCATCCACAGACCACAATTAGTTCAAAACCCACCAAAAGCACACCTTTTGGTTCAAAATATTTTTTTTCTTATTTTCCTCCTCAAAAACCTAGGTGCGTCTTATAGGCCGGTGCGTCTTATAGGGCGAAAAATACGGTATGTTTTTCTGTCTCCATTTTCTAAAAGCCATATATTTTTTTTTTTTCTGCCAATCGTCTTGTGCAGGGGCTTGTTTTTTTGCAGGAAGAGTTGACAATTTTATTGGTACCATTTTTATTACACTTTATGGGGTAGGGGACCAAAAAAGTGGTTAGGTTATGTGACATTTTTATAGAGCAGATCGTTACGAACTTGGCAATACCTAATATGTATCCATTTTCTTATTTATTTAAGTTTTACACAATAATAGTGGTTTTTAAACCCCAAAAATTATGTTTTAGTGTATCCATAGCTTTTTTATTTTTTGAGCGATTTTCTTATGTAGGGGCTAATTTTTGGTGGGATGAGGTGACAGTTTTATTGGTATGATTTTGTGGGACATACGCCTTTTTCATCGCTTGGAGTTGCAATTTTTGTGATGTAAGGTGACAAAAAATTGCTTTTTTGGCACTGTTTTTATTTTATTTTTTTCACAGTGTTCACCTGAGGGGTTAGGTCATGTGATATTTTTTATAGAGCTGGTTGTTACAGATGCGGCAATACCTAAGGCTGGTTTCACATGGGCGTTGCGGGAAAAGGTGCGGGTGCTTGCGGGAACATGTGCGATTTTTCCGCGCGAGTGCAAAACATTGTAATGCGCTTTGCACGAGCGTGAGAAAAATCGGCATGTTTGGTACCCAAACCCGAACTTCTTCACAGAAGTTCGGGCTTGGGATTGATGTTCTGTAGATTGTATTATTTTCCCTTATAACATGGTTATAAGGGTAAATAATAGCATTCTTAATACAGAATGCATAGTACAATAGCGCTGGAGGGGTTACATTTTTTTTTTAACTCACCTTAATCCACTTGCTTGCGCAGCCGGCATCTCTTCTGTCTCTTTCTTTGCTGATTGCAGTCAAAGGACCTGTGGTGACATCCCTCCGGTCATCACATGATCCATCACATGATCTTTTACCATGGTGATGGATAATGTGATGACCGGAGTGACGTCACCACAGGTCCTTTGACTGCAATCAGCAAAGAAAGAGACCGAAGAGATGCCGGCTGCGCGAGCAAGTGGACTAAGGTGAGTTAAATTATTATTATTATTTTTTTAACCCCTCCAGCGCTGTATTCAGAATGCTATTATTTTCCCTTATAACCATGTTATAAAGGAAAATAATACAATTATCGGGTCTCCATCCCGATCGTCTCCTAGCAACCGTGCGTGAAAATCGCACCACATCCGCACTTGCTTGCGGATGCTTGCATTTTCACGCAGCCCCATTCACTTCTATAGGGCCTGCGTTGCGTGGAAAACGCACAATATAGAACATGCTGCAAGTGATGCGTGAAAAATCACTGCTCGTGTGCACAGCCCCATAGAAATGAATGGGTCCAGATTCAGTGCAGGTGCAATGCGTTCACATCACGCATTGCACCCGCGCGGAATACTCGCCCTTGTGAAAGGGGCCTAATATGTCTACCCGCCCATTATTAAAAGCCCCTCCTACATATAATAGGCCACTCCCAACAAACACTGTACAGCTGACATTCTATAGTTGCGGCCTGTCTCTACACATCATACGGAGAGAGGGGGAGGTCTGTCCTGGCAGCCAGGAAGCTCCTCCGCTCTCCTCCCTCCCCAGATCCTGCTCAAGGCCTGTGGTTCCCCCCACCATCTGCCTGCTGCCCCCTTTGGCTGTCCTCACCCAGCTCTGAATCCTCCTTCTGCAAATGGCAGGGGGAGGAGCCGGAGCATCTCCTCCCCTACATAGCGCCCCATACCTCTTACATCCAGTGATGTCACCTTTGTTGTAGACATTCTATTTCCTCATCTTCTCCATTCAGACCGCTATGATGATTTTTCAGCCATCTCCCGTCTCTGCAGAGATTAACAAACATACATTAGTTTCCCACATTTCCATCATCTTCACATCTTCTGAACACCCTTTCCTGCCACCCCCAATACTGTGCCCGCTGTGCCCCCAATACTATACTGCAGAAACAGTCCCCCTGGAAATACTACTACCACACAGATAGTGCCCCAATACTGTGCCCGCTGTGCCCCCAATACTATACTGCAGAAACAGTCCCCCTGGAAATACTGCTACCACACAGATAGTGCCCCAATACTGTGCCCCCAATACTATACTGCAGAAACAGTCCCCCTGGAAATACTGCTACCACACAGATAGTGCCCCCTTCAACAATTATTGGCACACAGTGCTCTAAAAAAATAACTGCGCCCAGACACTAATAGTATAAAGATAATGTCCCCAAAAAATTATTGTACCCCCGCTTAGTACCCGCTGTTGAGCTAATGTCCCCATAATGTATGCCAGTATAAAATACCCCTATATAGTGCCCTAGTAAATGCCCTTATAGTGCTCCTCTCCCCTTCCCCATAGTGTCGCCCATAATATGCCAGTAAAAATGCCCCTTCTAAGTGCCACCATATGCCCCAATAGTGCTCCTCTCCCCCATAGTGCCTACCATAATGTGCCAGTAAAAAAAATGCCCCCTTAGTGCCATCAGATGCCATAATGCCCCCAAAATGTGCCAATAAGAATAAAGGCCCCTTTAGAGCCCCCACTTCCCCTTAGTGCCCCCAAATAATGCCCCTATAGTGCCACCAGATGCCCCATAGTGCCATTCTCCCCTATAGTGCCCCCATAATGTGTCAATAAAAAAAAAAAGCCCCTTTAGACCCCCCAGATGCCCCCATAGTGCTCCTCTCCCCTATAGTGCCTCCCATAATGTGCCAGTAAAAAATGCCCCCTTAGTGCCACCAGATGCCATAATGCCCCCATGTGCCAATAAGAAAAAAAGGCCCCTTTAGAACCCCCACTTCCTGATAGTGCCCCCAAATAATGCCCCTATAGTGCCACCAGATGCCCCATAGTGCCGTTCTCCCTTATAGTGCCCCCATAATGTGTAAAAAAAAAGCCCCTTTAGAGCCCCCATAGTGCTCCTCTCCCCCATGGTGCCCCCAAAATAATGCCCCTACAGTGCCACCAAATGCCCCCTAGTGACGTTCTCCCCTATAGTGCCCCCCATAATGTGTAAAAAAAAAAAAGCCCCTTTAGAGCCCCCCCCATAGTGCTCCTCTCCCCCATGGTGCCCCCCAAATAATGCCCCCATAGTGCTCCTCTCCCCTTTAGTGCCCCCATAGTGCCGTTCTCCCCTTTAGTGCTCCCATAGTGCCGTTCTCCCCTTTACTGCCCCCATAGTGCCGTTCTCCCCTTTACTGCCCCCCATAGTGCCGTTATCCCCTTTACTGCCCCCCATAGTGCCGTTCTCCCCTTTAGTGCCCCCATAGTGCCGTTCTCCCCTTTACTGCCCCCATAGTGCCGTTCTCCCCTTTAGTGCCCCCATAGTGCCGTTCTCCCCTTTACTGCCCCCCATAGTGCCATTCTCCCCTTTAGTGCCCCCCATAGTGCCGTTCTCCATTTTAGTGCCCCCATAGCGCCGTTCTCCCCTTTAGTGCCCCCCACAGTGCCGTTCTCCCCTTTAGTGCCCCCATAGTGCCGTTCTCCCCTTTAGTGCCCCCATAGTGCCGTTCTCCCCTTTACTGCCCCCCATAGTGCCGTTCTCCCCTTTAGTGCCCCCATAGTGCCGTTCTCCCCTTTAGTGCCCCCATAGTGCCGTTCTCCCCTTTAGTGCCCCCATAGTGCCGTTCTCCCCTTTAGTGCCCCCATAGTGCCGTTCTCCCCTTTAGTGCCCCCATAGTGCCGTTCTCCCCTTTAGTGCCCCATAGTGCCGTTCTCCCCTTTACTGCCCCCCATAGTGCCGTTCTCCCCTTTAGTGCCCCCATAGTGCCGTTCTCCCCTTTAGTGCCCCCATAGTGCCGTTCTCCCCTTTACTGCCCCCCATAGTGCCGTTCTCCCCTTTAGTGCCCCCATAGTGCCGTTCTCCCCTTTAGTGCCCCCATAGTGCCGTTCTCCCCTTTACTGCCCCCCATAGTGCCGTTCTCCCCTTTAGTGCCCCCATAGTGCCGTTCTCCCCTTTAGTGCCCCCATAGTGCCATTCTCCCCTTTAGTGCCCCCATAGTGCCAGCTCCCCCCTTCAAAAAAAAAACAAAAAAATACACCGATACTTACCTCCATCAGCAGCGATGCGATGCAGGCCTTTTCCGGCCCGTGTCCCTGCTGTGTGCTGCCCGGCTCAGGCGGCGCGATGATGACGTCATCGCGCCGCCAGAGCCGGCCTCTGATAGGCTGCAGGCATTAGTGCCTGCGGCCTATCAGAAGAACAGGGGAGGGACACACCTCTCCCTCCCCTGCCGCAGCACAGGCATCTGTATCGCTGTCCTACAGATGCCTGTGCTGCGGCAGGGGAGGGATTAGATATGGAAGCGCTCATCTCCTACTGCACCCCCGCCCCCCCCCCCCCCCCCCCCACCGCCGCAATTACATCCAGGGCCGCGCGGCCTGTGGTGATCGGCGGTGCGGCCCTGAAGGATATAAAAAATAAATTTTGGCTGGTTGTTCTAGGGGGGGTCTAGACCCGCTGGACCCCCCCTGTAGGTGCGCCACTGCGTCCAACTAACGGGAACAGCCGTTCCCTGGCAGCTAATTGGGCGGGCGCAGCTCCTGCACCCGCCCGATCAGCGCGCCATAATAGTACTGCGCTGGCCGGCGAGTCACGTTCCGCTGCGCTGTACTATTACGGCGCTGGTCGGGTAGGAGTTAATCTCAAAAGATAACACCATGTGTATTTATATACTGTCTGCCCGTGATGAGGGACAATTTTTGGAAGCTTTGGAATATGAAAAAGCATAACACGTGCCATTACGTGCATTTATTCATAGCTATGTATGTCAGTGTCACTCAGACATGATTTACTACTGCTGTCATTGTGTTCGAGAGCTTGGGGAAGGGGGAGTGAAAAATCAAAAATTCATCCCAAACTGAACTTTTGAAAATTTCAGCTAACCTGAACCAAACCGAATTGCAACTGGTTCACTCATCTCTAGTACTATTGTGTGCCTTACATTCTACTGAGAAAGACTTTAGCAAGATGGAGGGACATAATTTACATTCTCTCCTAAATACATACCTCGCTATTTGGGAGAGAATTGCACAGAACAGTGTTTTGCTATAGTTAGATGTACTACAACTCCCATTTTGTACTTCCGCCATATGTGTACAGCGCTGGGAGTGAAGGGGTTAAGGGGCTTGTACAGAATTTGATAAACATGAACTTTTGCTTGTAAAAACATTGCCTCACCTGTCAGCAGGTTGTGTGTGGTACTGCAGCTCGGCTCCACTTACTTCAGCTTATCTGGAATGTCGGATACAATTCATGGACAGGCTTTTCTTTACTAATCTTCTAGAACCCCTTTAAATTACAGCATCCATCATATGCCTCAGTAACCATAACCTAGTGAACGCTATGACTCCAGCAGCCTCCACCATAAGAAAATGCACATGCTTGTGAAAAATATAGGGTTTCTATGTGCTGATTGGACAAGTGGTCCCATTACTGGCTCCATAACACCTTTACAAGAACCGTAGCTCCTCCAGGGCATGGATGATTCCACGTCCACGCGGTGGCTGTTACATGTGATGTCACCAGATCTAAGGTTAGTGACGTACAACTGCTTTATACATGAATATGATTTCTGTTAGGCCTCATGCTCACATTATGGGTCTGTACAACCTCTAAGGGCTGTAATGTCACGTTAATAATCAGTGACGTAACTAGAGGCGACCCCCTCCTCCCATGCAACCTTCAACCCCCCCTGTGACTAGTCAAGATAGCTCTCGCAGACCAGGCCCGACAGCCGCTCCGTCCATTTCCTACACATATTGTAAGTCACGTCACTGTGTATAATGTATAATACTGCCGAGGGGGGTCTGACAATAAAATCCTTCAGTCCTCCTCCCGAGCAGGCCCATTCTGGGTTTGGGCCCAGTAGCAGCCGCTTCCACTATGGCTATGCCCCTGTTCATACAGCGTACATACAGCTTCAGGGTCCATTCACACGTCTGTAGTGTATTGCGGATCCGCAATACACCCGGCCGGCACCCCCAATAGAACTGCCTATTCTTGTCCGCAATTGCGGACAAGAATAGGACAAGTTCTATTTTTTTGCGGAGCCGCGGCCCGGAAGTTCGAGGCCGCGCTCCGGAAATGCGGATGCGGAGAGCACATAGTGTGCACTCCGCATCCATTCCTGCCCCATTAAGAATGAATCGGTCCGCACCCGTTCCCGATATTGCGGAAGGGATGCGGACCCATTTGCGGATGTATGAATGGACCCTCATAGTGTGGACTGTTTGTGGTCTGTAGTCACCATTGGGTGTGCTCCAGGTCATATGTACTATTTGTGATTCAAATGCTATAGGTTAGAGATGTGTTCTATATAAATGGGCTGGGCGTAAGGAATTGGATACTCTGGCCCAGATTTACTAATCCTGTAGATGGCGTAAGCTTAGCCAGGCTGCCTAGTCCGGCCCCAGGTTTATCACAGGGGCTCAGGCTGGATGATAGGGATAGACACTTTTCTCTAACTCCATACCAACTATGGGTTGCTTGCCATACACAAGAAAATTTACATCAGAATTGTGGCGTGAGTTTGGCCCAAAATGGTACATTTTAGGCCCCACTCCTTCCTGCTAAGCCCCACCCTCTTGTTAAACACTGTAGAAACCTTTGATGCGCCGATTTGCACCACTCTTAATTAATCTGGGCCTCTGTCTCTGAATTAGGATTTGGACGTTTCACTGTAATTTGCATAAGGAATAGGTCAGATTTATTAATCTAAGGGCTTGTTCACACGGCAGGTTTTGTGCGCAGAATCCTCCTCCCATTGTCTTTCTAAAGACATCCATGTTGCCATTCATACGGCCATAGATTTTTCTCCCCCTCAGACTGAAGATCACATCCAGAGTGGACATCTTTGTGGCTTCTATAGTCTAGTTTCTCTAGTTGTGGCTTCTCTAGTTTCTCCCTACTGAATGGTTGTACTTATGTAGTTTCATCCGAGTACAAATTTGTGGCAGAAATTCTTGGATTTATGCCATAAACGTCATGCAGGGGCAGACTGGTCATAGACCCTACAGGGAAATTTCCTAGTGGGCCGATGCTCAAGGCCTCCTCATGGACGCCAGCCAGGTACATAATGATCTGATGCTCTGTGTTAATGCTAGGAGCTTCAGGTACTTCTGCATCTGACCAAAGGCCGCAGGGGCCCTCCTGAACTGTATTACCGTCCTCAGGACAGTGATACAGCTGAATACTGGGGTGAGGGCGGCAGTACTTTGTGCTGCACTATAGTATTTGCTTCTGCTGGGGCAGTACTTTGTGCTGCACTATAGTATTTGCTTCTGCTGGGGCGGTACTTTGTGCTGCACTGTGGTATTTGCTTCTGCTGGGGCGGTACTTTGTGCTGCACTGTGGTATTTGCTTCTGTTGGGGCAGGACTTTGTGCTACACTGTGGTATTTGCTTCTGCTGGGGCAGTACTTTGTGCTGCACTGTGGTATTTGGTTCTGCTGGGGCGGTACTTTGTGCTGCACTATAGTATTTGGTTCTGCTGGGGCAGGACTTTGTGCTGCACTGTGGTATTTGCTTCTGCTGGGGCAGTACTTTGTGCTGCACTGTGGTATTTGGCTCTGCTGGGGCAGTACTTTGTGCTGCACTATAGTATTTGGTTCTGCTGGGGCGGTACTTTGTGCTGCACTGTGGTATTTGCTTCTGCTGGGGCGGTACTTTGTGCTGCACTGTGGTATTTGCTTCTGTTGGGGCAGGACTTTGTGCTGCACTGTGGTATTTGCTTCTGCTGGGGCAGTACTTTGTGCTGCACTGTGGTATTTGGTTCTGCTGGGGCGGTACTTTGTGCTGCACTGTGGTATTTGGTTCTGCTGGGGCGGTACTTTGTGCTGCACTGTGGTATTTGCTTCTGCTGGGGCAGTACTTTGTGCTGCACTGTGGTATTTGGTTCTGCTGGGGCAGTACTTTGTGCTGTACTGTGGTATGTGCTTCTGCTGGGGCAGTACTTTGTGCTGCACTATATTGCTAGCCTACTTGTGTTGCCTCGCCTTCTGTCAGTTTGGACCCACCAACAACATGCGGCCACTTTTTTTTTTTTTTCCAGGGCCACTTTAAGTTCCCAGTCCGCCCCTGATTTCATGGCAAATACGGATTATTCTGCTGGATATTTTCTTTGTGAACATATCCTATAAAAACTGCCTTTGTTGCCCATAGCAAACCCATCACGTTTCATTTTCCAGGGCAGTGACACTGGTTGCTTTTTTTTATTTTATTTTATAAAGTTTCACCAATCTCACCCAAATATTTTTTATCTTTGGAGTCACTGTCCCGTCTCGGAGCTGGCAGGTGTGCTATAGCTATGCACGAGAATAATAAACGCTGCTTTTTTATTATTTCTACCTGTATCTGAGGAGATACACTCCTGACAGAGGTTTTCTGTGCTTTTCCCAACTCTGTTTGCTGCTCCCCATTAATCAATTTTATGGTCATGTCCTAACTGCCCTACGTCACCGTTCTATTCACTTGACAGCTGAAGCCACCTAGTGGTCACAGTTGGGAACACCCGAAGAAACACTTCAGCAGCAGTGTTTATGTATTTCTGGATATTTTCCCCTCACATTTTGGTGCATAACAAGCATAATAACCCAGAAAACGAATCCAGCCCATAACTGCCTGCCTTGACAACTTCATTAAGCGTGTTCAGTTTCAGTAGGGTGAACATTGAACAATCTACTGCGTGGTCTGCCAGCAACAAACATGGCTCCTCATTACTGGAGCCTATTGTGCCATAAACAATCATGGCTCCTTGTGTATCACCCCTAACCTTCCTCTAATTGGCTGCAGTCCGGAGCACGTGATGCAAAAGGGGCGTGGCTACTTGTCAGTCGCCTTGGTGTATTGAACTGGGAAGTGAATGACATTTCTGTCTGGAATTTGGGTAAGGGGGCGAAGTCACGTGTGTCTTGTGTGCGGGCTGCTTCTCTAGTCCAGCCGCAGCCATGTTCTGCTGCCTTCAGTCTGTAAATGATGACATTATTATTGCAGTGCTGGATTTCTCTTCACTCCTGGGGGCTTTTTGGGCGAATTCCCTAGCTGGTCCTGCGGAGGGAATCATACTTATCTGATGTCTGGGGGGTTCTAACGCCTCCCTGAACAGAACTATGCACCTAATCCCACCCAGTCCCCTTTATGCCCCCCACAAAGTAGTTATTCCCCCTTTATGCCACCACACAGTAGTTATGCTCACATTGTGCCCCCCCCCCCCTATACCACGGTATTAAGAAACGGTGATATGGCGATATTTCTTAATTACTGCTGTATTTTTGTGACGTCACGCCCGTTTCTGCCATGAGGCAGGGGGAGACAGTTTGCCGCAGGGCATAGGAGCCTCGGGCTCCCGTCCCTGATGGTCTGCCCCATAGGCCTAAAACCTATGTAGTAGTAGAACAGTTCAGGCGGTCGCGATGACATCATCATGACCACCTGCCCCAGGAAGCAGCAACTCAGGCCCTGTGGACTGAAGAAAACTGTGGCCTGCATCCAGGGGCATAGCTATAAATGACTGGGGCCCCCCAGCAAATATTTTAAAGTATTTTTTTCGCAACCCCTTCCTTTCACGCTGCCCCCATTCCTGTGGCTAGTAAAGATCGCTCTCTCAGACCAGCTGTTCCGTCCGTCTATACTGCCACTGTATATACAGTCCAGTCCACTGACCTGTCCCATTACTTTTGCCCCTTAACAAGTGGGAGGCACATATGCAAACTGTTGTAATTCCTACACCGTTCCCCTGATTTGGATGTAAATACCCTCAAATTAAGGCCTCGTGCACACGACCGTTGTGTGCACCCGTGGCCGCTGTTCCGTTTTCCGTGATTTTCTGCGGATCTATTGACTTTCAATGGGTCAGTTGAAAACTCGGAAAATGCACCGTTTGTCATCCGCCTCCGTGATCCGTGTATCCTGTCCGTTAAAAAAAATATGACCTGTCTTATTTTTTTGACGGACAACAGTTCACGGACCCATTCAAGGCAATGGGTCCGTGAAAAAACACGGATGCACACAAGATTGGCATCCGTGTCCGTGATCCGTGACCGTAGGTTACTTTCATACAGACGGATCCGAAGATCTGTGTGAAAACTCAGATCCGACAGTATATTCTAACTCAGAGGCGTTCCCATGGTGATGGGGACGCTTCTAGTTAGAATATACTACGAACTGTGTACATGACTGCCCCCTGCTGCCTGGCAGCACCTGATCTCTTACAGGGGGCTGTGATCTGCACAATTAACCCCTCAGGTGCTGCACCTGAAGGGGTTAATTGTGCGTATCATAGCCCCCTGTAAGGGATCCGGGGCTGCCAGGCAGCAGGGGGCAGACCCCCCTCCCTCCCCAGTTTCAATTTCATTGGTGGCCAGTGCGGTGGCACAAAAACATTGGTGGCACAGTGTGCGGCCTCCCCCCCCCCCCCCCCGATCATTGGTGGCAGCGGAGTTCCGATCGAAGTCCCAGTTTAATCGCTGGGGCTCCGATTGGTAACCATGGCCCTGGTTGCCATGGTTACTTAGCAATATTAGAAGCATCATACTTACTTGCTGGCTGCTGCGCTGTCTGTAATCGGCCGGGAGCTCCTCCTACTGGTAAGTGACAGATCATTAAGCAATGCGCCGCACAGACCTGTCACTTACCAGTAGGAGGAGCTCCCGGCCGGTCACAGACAGCTTAGCAGCCAGCAGGTAAGTATGACGCTTCTAATATTGCTAAGTAACCATGGCAACCAGGACTGCAGTAGCGTCCTGGTTGCCATGGTTACCGATCGGAGCCCCAGCGATTAAACTGGGACTCCGATCGGAACTCCGCTGCCACCAATGATCGGGGGGAGAGGGGAGGCCGCACACTGTGCCACCAATGTTATAAATACAATAGAGGGAGGGAGGGGGGGCCGGGGGGGTCCGCACACTGGCCACCAATGTTATAAATACAATAGAGGGAGGGGGGGGCGCACACTGTGCCACCAATGATAATACAATAGAGTGAGGGGGGGCCGCACACTGGCGACCAATGATATAAATACAATAGAGGCTGGGGGGGGGGGGGCGCACACTGTGCCACCAATGTTATAAATACAATAGAGGGAGGGGGGGCTGCACACTGGCCACCAATGTTATAAATACAATAGAGAGACGGAGGGAGGGGGGGCCGCACACTGTGCCACCAATGATATTCAAACTGGGGAGGGAGGGGGGTCTGCCCCCTGCTGCCTGGCAGCCCCTGATCTCTTACAGGGGGATATGATACGCACAATTAACCCATTCAGGTGCGGCACCTGAGGGGTTAATTGTGCTGATCACAGCCCCCTGTAAGAGATCGGGTGCTGCCAGGCAGCAGGGGGCAGTCTTGTACAAAGTTTGTAGTGTATTCTAACCTGAAGCGTCCCCATCACCATGGGAACACCTCTGTGTTAGAATATACTGTCGGATATGAGTTTTCATGATGTAACTCAAATCCGATGGTATATTCTAACATAGAGGCGTTCCCATGGTGATGGGGACGCTTCAAGTTAAAATATACGATCGGATTGGAGAAAACTCCGATCCAATGGTATAAAAGGGACTACTGGCTTTACATTGAAAGTCAATAGGGACGGATCCGTTTGCAATTGCACCATATTGTGTCAACGTCAAACGGATCTGTCCCCATTGACTTGCATTGTAAATCAGGACGGATCCGTTTGGGTCCGCACGGCCAGGCGGACACCAAAACAACTTTTTTTCATGTCCGTGGATCCTCCAAAAATCAAGGGAGACCCACGGACGAAAAAAAACGGTCACGGACCAACGGAACCCCGTTTTGCGGACCGTGAAAAAATACTGTTGTGTGCATGAGGCCTAAAGCTGACAGTCTGGAATTAAAGCACATCTTGTTCGTTTCAGTTCAAATCCATTCTGGTAGTGTATAGAGCCAAAAATGTTGATGTCCCAATATTTATGGACCTGACTGTAATTTCATTGTGTTATACTGTTGAGGGGGCCCTGACAAAATATTTAAGTCCTCTTCATCCTGGATGGGACCCTTCAGGGTCAGGGCCCCAAAGCAGCCGCTTCCCCTGCTTCCCCTATAGCTTCGCCCCTGCCTACATCGCAGACAGACACAGGTGAGTATAATGTGTTTTTTTAAACACATAAAATCAGAAATTTTCCTCCACTTTGCTGGTATTGTACAACCCTGCGGATTTGCCACATGAAAATCTGCAACGGCAAATCCGCAGATAATCAGTCATGTATGAACCCAGCTTAAGCGCAAAGGCAACGCCCCCATTGTACCTAGAGGCTGATTTGCATGTATTAAAACATAATTTTTCTCCATGGGACCAACACAGATGCCTTCAGCTGCCACTGCACATATGACAGGTCAGCCTGTTTTATAGGTACAAAGCTGCTGACAGATGCCCTTTGGCTTTTAGGCTCTGTTCACATCTTTAAGGCTACTTTCACACTTGCGGCAGAGAGATCCGGCAAGCAGTTCCGTTGCTGGAACTGCCTGCCGGATCAGGCAAAACGTATGCAAACTGATGACATTAGTTAGGCTGCTTTCACACTAGCGTTCGGTATTCCGTTCGTGAGCTCCGTTTGAAGGAGCTCACGAGCGGACCCGAACGCAGCCGTCCACCCCTGATGCAGTCTGAATGGAGGCGGATCCGCTCAGACTGCATCAGTCTGGTGGCGTTCAGCCTCCGCTCCGCTCGCCTCCGCACGGACAGGCGGACAGCTGAACGCTGCTTGCAGCGTTCGGGTGTCCGCCTGGCCGTGCGGAGGCGTGCGGATCCGTCCAGACTTACAATGTAAGTCAATGGGGACGGATCCGTTTGAAGATGCCACAATGTGGCTCAATCTTCAAGCGGATCCGTCCCCCATTGACTTTACATTGAAAGTCTGGACGGATCCGTCCCAGGCTATTTCCACACTTAGCTTTTTTTTGCTAAAATAATGCAGACGGATCCGTACTGAACGGAGCCTCCGTCTGCATTATTATGGGCGGATCCGTTCTGAACGGATCCGCCCGAACGCTAGTGTGAAAGTAGCCTAAGACTGATCAGGATCCTGATCAGTCTTAAAAATGCCTGATCAGTCGAAAAAATGCATTGAAATGCCGGATCCGTCTTTCCGGTGTCATCCGGCAAAACGGATCCAGCAGTTATTTTTTTTTTACCTTTTTTTCAGTCTGCGCATGCGCGGACCGGAAGGACGGATCCGGCATTCCGGTATTCTGAATGCCGGATCCGGCACTAATACATTCCTATGGGAAAAAATGCCGGATCCGGCATTCAGGTCCTTTTTTTTGCCGGAGATAAAACCGTAGCATGCAATGGTTTTATCTTTTGCCTGATCAGTCAAAACGACTGAACTGAAGACCTCCTGATGCATCCTGAACGGATTACTCTCCATTCAGAATGCATGGGAATATGCCTGATCAGTTCTTTTCCGGTATAGAGCCCCTAGAACAGAACTCTATGCTGGAAATGAAAAACGCAAGTGTGAAAGTACCCTTAGGTATATACATGACGTAAGGGCCCTTTCACACTTGCGTTGTCCGGATCCGGCATAGAGTTCCGTCGTCGGGGCTCTATGCCGGAAGAATCCTGATCAGAATTATCCTAATGCATTCTGAATGGAGAGAAATCCGTTCAGGATGCATCAGGATGTCTTCAGTTCCGGAACGGAACGTTTTTTGGCCGGAGAAAATACTGCAGCATGCTGCGCTTTTTGCTCCGGCCAAAAATCCTGAAGACTTGCCGCAAGGCCGGATCCGGAATTAATGCCCATTGAAAGGCATTGATCCGGGTCCGGCCTTAAGCTAAACGTCGTTTCGGCACATTGCCGGACCCGACGTTTAGCTTTTTCTGAATGGTTACCATGGCTGCCGGGACGCTAAAGTCCTGGCAGCCATGGTAAAGTGTAGCGGGGAGCGGGGGAGCACCATACTTACCGTCCGTGCGGCTCCCGGGGCGCTCCAGCGTGACGTCAGGGCGCCCCAAGCGCATGGATCACGTGATCACATGGAACACGTCATCCATGCGCACAGGGCGCTCTGACGTCATTCTGGAGCGCCCCGGGAGCCGCGCGGACTGTAAGTATACCGCTCCCCCGCTCCTACTATGGCAACTAGGACTTTAATAGCGTCCTGGGTGCCATAGTAACACTGAACGCATTTTGAAGACGGCTCCGTCTTCAAATGCTTTCAGTACACTTGTGTTTTTACGGATCCGGCGTGTAATTCCGGCAAGTGGAGTACACGCCGGATCCGGACAACGCAAGTGTGAAAGGGCCCTTAGACGGATGCCATGGAGTGCTATCTGTTACCATAGGGTTCCTCTGTTAAATAAAACTGATCTGTTAGGCTACATGCACACGACCGTATGTACACGGACCCATCCGTTGTTTTTTTTGCGGATCCATTGTAATAATGCCTAAAACAAACAAAAATAGGACATGTTCTATTTTTTTTTTTGCGGGGCTACGGAACGGACATACTGATGCGGGCAGCACACGGTTTGCTGTCCGCAATTTTTGCGGACCCATTGAAATGAACGGGATCGCATCCTATCTGCAAAAAAAAACGGAAGGGACACGGAAACAAAATGCGTTTGTGTGCATGTAGTTTTAATGTATACTTTTTTGCCGGCTTCTGCATTGTGGAAAAACGTAGTGCACTTTGCTTTTGCATCCTTTTTTCCGAACGTATATGTTAAACTTAGGACAATAATGTAATGTGAACAGCCCCTGAGGCTACTTTCACGTTAGCGTTTTCAATTCCGCTTTTGACTTCCGTCATAGGATCTCAATAGCGGAAGAAAATGCTTTATTTTTGTCCCCATTCATTGTCAATGGGTACAAAACTGAACGGAAATGCGATGTGGTGCGGAGCAAGATGTCTATTGTGTCAGAGAAAACAGATCCGTCCCCGTTGACTTACATTGTGTGCCAGGACGTATCCATTTTCTCTGACACAATAGAAAACGGATCCGTCCCCCATTGACTTTCATTGGTGTTCAAGACGGATCCGTCATGGCTATAGAAGACATAATATACCCGGATCCGTTTATGACAGATGCATGCGGTTGTACTATGGTAACGGAAGCGTTTTTGCAGATCCATGACGGATCTGCAAAAAACACAAGTGTGAAAGTAGCCTGAGAGGAGTTTTTCCAACAAACAGTGGGTGTCACCTGTTCAGAGGATAGCTGGGGTCTGAACTGAGGGTCCCAGAGAGCATGTGCATGGAAATGAATGATTTTTTTTTCAGGATTTGGGATCTCTCAGATACATCACTATGACTAAGGCCTCTTTCACATGACTGTATGGCTTTTTCAGTGTGGTCCGTTTTGTATGGATTCGTTTTTTGGTTTCCATTGTGTTTATGGTCCGTTTTTCTGTTTCGTTTTTCCATATGGCATATACAGTAATTACATAGAAAAAATTGGGCTGAGCATGACATTTTTAATAGATAGTTCTGCAAAAACGGAACGGATACGAAGACATACGGATGCATTTCCGTATGTATTCCGTTTTTTTGCGGACCCATTGACTTGAATAGAGCCACGGAACGGGATTTGCGGGCAATAATAGGACATGTTCTATCAACGGAACGGAAATACGGAAATGGAATTCATACGAAGTACATTCCGTATTTTTTGCGGAACTATTGAAATGAATGGTTCCATATACGGGCTGCAGAAAGCGGCCCGTAAATGGAAAAAAAAAACTGCCCTGTGAAAGAGGCCTAAGGGCTCGTTCACACGAACGTTTTTTGCGTTCCGTATGCGGGCCGTTTTTTTAGTTCCGTATACGGTACCATTCATTTCAATGGTTCTGCAAAAAAAACAGAATGTACTCCGTATGCATTCCATTTCCGTTTTTCTGTTCCGTTGAAAGATAGAACATGTTCCCTGACTCCATTCAAGTCAATGGGTCCGCAAAAAAACGAAACACATACGGAATGTACTCCGTATGTCTTCTGTATACGTTCCATTTTTGCGGAACCATCTATTGAAAATTGTATGCCGAGCCCAATTTTTGTAATATATGTAATTACTGTATATGCCATACGGAAAAACGAAATGGAACCGGAAACACTACTGAAACAAAAAACGGATCTGTTAAAAACAGCCCGCAAACACTGAAAAAGCCATACGGTCGTGTGAACGAGCCCTAACCCTCATGTTTTGCTATTTAGGACCATGTATTTCTTCATTATTTCTGTGGGGACCTGTGTCAGCATCCTTCTGCTTCTCCTATGGAACGGTAGGAGAGTAAATCAATGGATGTCTGAGCTGAAGCGCCGGTGGAGTTTCAAGGCTTTGTCCAGGGAGAAACGCAGAAAGAACTTGGATCAGGACACTTGTGATGCTCAGGAGATACAGGAGAAAATCCTGCTGGAATCCTTGGACAAGCATCGAAACACAGAGTATGGACTCAAGTACAGCTTCAGAGACGTAGAGGGTAAGTGCAGTCCTGACCCCAAGATAGAGCAGCAGATGACTGGACCTGCATTTGCCATGTTGAGGATCTCAATACCGCAATTAAACGGATCAGTTTTGATTTTGCACATCAGGATGCATCTGTTCCGTTAGGATGCAGTTGTGTGAAATCAAAACGGAAAAAAACGGATATATTAAATACATTTAAAGTCAATGGGTGACGGATCTGTTTTTTTTGGCTCCTAAAAAACTGACCTGTCATCATTGACTTACATTGTTTTCAGTGCTGGATCCGTTTTTTTTTGTTTTTATGACTGGACAGAAAACCGCACAAAACGGAATGCTGCCAGAACGGAAGACATCCTGATACATCCTGAACAGATCTCTTTCCATTCAGAATGCATGAAGACTAAACAGAAATGTTTTTTTTCTGGTATTGAGATCATCTGCCGAATCTCAATACCGGTAAACAACAATGCAAGGGTCCATTCACACATCCGTGTGTGTTTTGCGGATCCACGGATCCGTGGATCCGCAAAACACGGACACCGGCAATGTACGCTATTGCGGACAAGAATAGGACATGTTCTATTTTTTTCAGGATCGGAATTGCGGACGGCCCCATAGAAATGTATGGGTCCGCAATTCCGTTCCGCAAAATGCGGAATGGAATTGCGGATGTGTGAATGGAGCCTAAGTGTGAGAGTAGTCTAAGGCCCCTTTCACACGTGCGAGTATTCCGCGCGGGTGCGATGCGTGAGTTGAACGCATTGCACCTGCACTAAATCCGGACCCATTCATTTCTATGGGGCTGTTCACATGAGCGGTGATTTTCACGCATCACGTTCTATATTCTGCGTTTTTCACGTAACGCAGGCCTATAGAAATGAATGGGGTTGCGTGAAAATCGCAAGCATCCGCAAGCAAGTGCGGATGCGGTGTGATTTTCACGCATGGGTTCTAGGTGACAGTCTATTCACTGTATTATTTTCCCTTATAACATGGTTATAAGGGAAAATAATAGCATTCTGACTACAGAATGCATAGTACAATAGTGCTGGAGGGGTAAAAAAAAGTTAACTCACCTTCTCCTCTTGATCGCGTAGTTCCCGGTCTCTTTACTTCTTTAATGATGAGCTGTGGGCTAAAGGACCTGTGGTGACGTCAGATCACATGCTCCATCACCACGGTGATGGACCATGTGATTGGAGCATGTGATCTGACGTCACCAAAGGTCATTTAGCCCACAGCTCATCATTAAAGAAGTAAAGAGAACGGGAACTACGCAATCAAGAGGAGAAGGTGAGTTAACTTTTTTATTTATTTTTAACCCCTTCAGCACTATTATACTATGCATTCTGTATTCAGAATGCTATTATTTTCCCTTATAACCATGTTATAAGGGAAAATAATACAATCTACAGAACATCAATCCCAAGCCCGAACTTCTGTGAAGAAGTTCGGGTTTGGGTACCAAACATGCGCGATTTTTCTCACGCGAGTGCAAAACGCACCTGCCTCTTATCCGGGCCAAAAATAAGACGCCCGTGTGAAAGAGTCCTAAATCTGATTGTTCTGGGTCTGACATTCCAGGGAACACTGCAGCTTCAGAAAAGTCTTCTTTGGAGACCAGCTTAAATTTTACTAGAGCAGTGACTGGCATGGGCCTGGCTGCTACATTCAGAGTAGATTGCAGAGTGGAACAACTCCTGCCTGGAGGGTTGATTCTGCTGGTTAAATGCTTGTGAAAATTGGTTGCAGCGTTCTCAAGGCAAAAAGACTTTTACACCTTTATCTCAATTACAGATTAAAGGGAACCTGTCACCGGGATTTTGTGTATAGAGCTGAGGACATGGGTTGCTAGATGGCCGCTAGCACATCCGCAATACCCAGTCCCCATAGCTCTGTGTGCTTTTATTGGGTAAAAAAACCGATTTGATACATATGCAAATTAACCAGAGATGAGTCCTGTATGTGAGATGAGTCAGGGACAGGACTCATCTCAGGGTAATTTGCATATATATAAAATCGTTTTTTTTTTACCCAATAAAAGCACACAGAGCTATGGGAACTGGGTATTGCGGATGTGCTAGCGGCCATCTAGCAACCCATGTCCTCAGCTCTATACCCAAAATCCCGGTGACAGGTTCCCTTTAAGTGAGGGGTGGGGCTAGCCCCTCGGTGCACCTCATCATCTCTTTAC
Source organism: Bufo gargarizans (assembly GCF_014858855.1). Lineage (NCBI taxonomy): Eukaryota > Metazoa > Chordata > Amphibia > Anura > Bufonidae > Bufo > Bufo gargarizans. The sequence goes on from NC_058085.1 coordinate 109,737,209, forward strand.
AGTGCTGGCCCCATCCTTCTGCGCACTGAAGCCCTCATTGGCATAAATGGTAATTAACTTTTTTTTTTTCTTGGGAACCTCTTAACCAATTTTCACAAGACGGGAATCATTTTAATCAACAGGATCAACCCTGTCAGGCAGTGTGCCTGGTTTTATAGGGTGGATCCTGGTGGCAGGTGCTCTTTCTCACTACAGACTTGAGATCTTGTGTTTTCACCTTCTGTGCTGTGGGGCTGTATAGGAAAAGGACATTGGTGGTGCTGAGCATGATGGGAACAGCCTTGCATGCAGATTTTTTTCCACTTTTTTATTAGTGTCTTTTATTAAGATTTTTTTTCTTTTTATGGGCTATTTGTCAGTTAAAGCATGTAATCATCCCCTGGGGATGGGTTATTAAATGGGTATTCCCATCTGGGATCACTAGGCTATGCCATCACTGTCAGATAGGTACGGGTCCCATGTCTGGACCCACTCCTATCTCCAAAACAGGACCCCCAAAGTGATCAGAAGGCAGCCGTACATGCGTGGCCACCCTCCGTTCACTATGTGCTGGCTCGGCTATTTCTGGAAGTCCAATAGTGGTGAATGAAGACATTGGCACAGTACGCTCTCCTTTAACTGCTATGGGACCAGAAAATAGCCGAGCACACTGGCTTGACTACTTTTCGAACTCCCGTAGCAATGTATGGAGAGCATGCTTTGACTGCGTGGTGCGCTGTCCTTCACTTCAGGGACCCTGTTTTCTAGATAGCAGCAGGTCCTAGAGGTGGGACCGTACCTTTCGGACATTGATGGCTTATCCTAGTGATATGCCAACAATGTCCCAGATGGGCCAACCCCTTTAAGGCTGGGTTCACACAGGCATTGCAGGAAAAGAAGCGGGTGTGTTGTGGGAACATGCACGATTTTTCCCCGCAAAGCGTTTTCATGCGTTTTGCACGCGCGCGAGAAAAATCGGCATGTTTTTCACAGAACTTCACAGAAGTTCGGGTTTGGATTCAGTATTCTGTAAATGTTATTATTTTCCCTTATAACATGGTTATAAGGGAATATAAGAGCATTCTTTAATACAAAATGCTTAGTAGAAGGTCAATTGAGGGTTAAAAAATAAAATGAACTCACCTCCTCCAATTGATCGCGTAGTTGCCGGTCTCCTGTTCTTTCTTCAGGACCTGTCAAAGGACCTGTGGAAAGTCACTGAGCTCATCACATGGTCCATCAGTGATGTACCATGTCTCCACAGGTCCTTTGACAGGTCCTGAAGAAAGAACAGGAGATCGGCAGCTACGCGATCAATTGGAGGAGGTGAGTTTATTTTTTAACCCTCAATTGACTTTCTACTATGCATTCTGTATTAAAGAATGCTATTATTTTCCCTTATAACCATGTTATAAGGGAAAATAATACAGTGAATAGACTTTCATCTTAGCAACCATGCATAAAAATCGCATCGCATCCGCACTTGCTTGCAGATGCTTGCGATTTTCACGCAGCCCCATTCACTTCTGTGGGGCCTGCGTTGTGTGAAAAACGCACAATATACAGCCTGCTGCGATTTTTACGCAACGCACAAGTGTTGCGTGAAAATCACCTCTCATGTGCACAGCCCCATAGAAATGAATGGGTCCGGACTCAGTGCGGGTGCAATGCGTTCACCTCGCGCATTGCACCCGCACGGAAATCTCGCCCGTGTGAACCCAGCCTAAAGGAGTTCTCTGCTTTTCCTATATTTATTACTTATCTTGAAGATAGGTCATCAATATAGGAAAAGTGGAGAACCCCTTTAAGGCCTCATGCACACGACTGTTGTTCGGGTCTGCATCCGAGCCGCAGTTTTTGTGGCTCGGGTGCGGACTTATTCACTTCAATGGGGCCGCAAAAGATGCGGACAACACTCCGTGTGCTGTCCGTATCCGTTGCTCTGTTCCGAGGCCCCGGAAAAAAATATAGCATGCCCTATTCTTGTCCGTTTTGCGGACAAGGATAGGCATGTCTACAACGGCTTCTGTTTTTTTGCGGATCCGCGATTTGCGGTCCGCAAAAAACAGCACGGTCGTGTGCATGAGGCCAAAGGAGGAGGATTATCTCTGCAACAGTTGAATGAAGCTCTGCCTGAAAAAAAGCAGGATTACTGACTTGCAGTAGCTGCAGCAGGCGGTTCAGGCACCCTTCTTCAAGATGAGGAAGAGGGGGACATAATGAATGTAAATCTTAGGAGGAGGAGGATGAAGTAAGCCCAGTGAGGACGAGCAGCGGGAATAGTCTAGTTTGGAATATAGTTCCAGAGATTACTAAAACATGAATGGTCTACCGCTGACTCTTAAGAAAGTTGCAACTGACGGCACTAAGAAAAGTAGGTAAGGCTACTTTCACACTAGCGTTCGATCGGATCCGTTCTGAACGGATCCGATCATAATAATGCAGACGGAGGCTCCGTTCAGAACGGATCCGTCTGCATTATTTTAGCATATAACAGCTAAGTGTGAAAATAGCCTCGTACGGATCCGTCCAGACTTTCAATGTAAAGTCAATGGGGGACGGATCCGCCTGAAGATTGAGCCATATTGTGGCATCTTCAAACGGATCCGTCCCCATTGACTTACATTGTAAGTCTGGACGGATCCGCACGCCTCCGCACGGCCAGGCGGACACCCGAACGCTGCAAGCAGCGTTCAGCTGTCCGCCTGTCCGTGCGGAGGCGAGCGGAGCGGAGGCTGAACGCCGCCAGACTGATGCAGTCATTCAGACTGCATCAGGGCTGGACGGCTGCGTTCGGGTCCGCTCGTGAGCCCCTTCAAACGGAGCTCACGAGCGGACCGACGAACGCTAGTGTGAAAGCAGCCTAATGTTTGTGGCTTACTGGCTTTTCATTTTTTTTATTTCTTTACTTGGAGCTTGCTTCTCGTGCCCAGATATGTTAAAGGGAACCTGTCACCAGGATTTTGTGTATAGAGCTGAGGACATGGGTTGCTAGATGACCGCTAGCACATCCGCAATACCCAGTCCCCATAGCTCTGTGTGCTTTTATTGTGTAAAAAACGATTTGATACATATGCAAATTACCCTGAGATGAGTCCTGTCCCTGACTCATCTCACATACAGGACTCATCTTAGGTTAATTTGCATATGTATCAAATCGTTTTTTCTACATAATAAAAGCACACAGAGCTATAAGGACTGGATATTGCGGAGGTGCTAGCGGCCATCTAGCAACCCATGTCCTCAGCTCTATACACAAAATCCTGGTGACAGGTTCCCTTTAAAACCTGACTGCAATTTCATCCCTGCAGATGTGTCCTCATTTCAGAAGAAACATCCCCTGACTCGGCATAACGACTACACAGACTATTTACAGCGCACATCACAGGGAGAAGAAAACATTCTGGTGCAGGGAAGGCCCTCTGTCCTAGTGGCAACTGCAGGGACTTCTGGGAACCAGACCGTCGTCCCCATCAGTAATGAGAGTGCAACTGAGCGCTTCATTCAGGTACTTCCTGTCTCCTGATGCAACACCACAGTTTCCGTGTGCAGTCTGCATTTTTTGTGTGGACTCACTAACTTCAATAGGTCTATGGTCTGCATTCTGCGGACATATTATGTCTTTCTAAAGAATGAACATACGGATGCAGAAAGAGCATGAATTATCCATTTGCTTTCCACAAGATGATAGAACATTCCTGCAGACCACGGACCCACTGAAGTGAAAAAACTGATGCAATACGGACAGTATCTGCAATTTGCGGACGGCATAATACATGTGGTCGTGTGCATGAGGCCATGTACAGTATGTTATGTGGAGTGATTGTATGTGTGAGCAATTCAATAGTTGTATTGTTCTCAGTAAAAAAAAACAAATAATAGGGTTCATATGTGATACCTTTTAGGGTACACATGCTGCATAAATAGTCCACCATGTAAACTGACCCGTGGTGTGGCTTTCCACTGCAGATCATACCCTTTGCAACTCAGAGGGTGAAACCCGCAGCACAATCTATGACAAACTTGCATGCAACGCATGCAGATTTCACTGTGAATACGCGGAAACCGCGTAGCAGAAATTCCGCTGCATTTGGCCATACCCTTAAAGGGGTTGTGTAAGTTAAAATGATATTATGTGCATTTCGTGTAGGGCCAATAAAATTATATAGTACAGCCCTCCGATTCAGTGCTACTCCATCATTTTCCCCAGGCTGCAGCCAGTTATTGATGTCCTGTATACTGCTGCAGGCAGTTAGTGTCCCCAGCAGGCTATTTCGTGCTAGTATGCACTTTGTCTGGCCTGACACATAGCAGCAGAAGGGGATTAGGTACCGTAGTGCCAGTCATGTACCTTGGAATTAAATAGTTTCTGCTAGCCATTGAACAGTATCATAGAGAGCAATAACACCTTTTTCTGCTGGTTAACATGGCAGATAGGTCCTTACTTATGGAGAGATTCAGTTACAGAATGTTTTTAATAAACTTGCTTTCAAAGGGGTTGTCTCACTTCACCAAATGGCATTTATCTTGTAGACAACGTTAATACAAGGCACTTACTAATGTATTGTGATTGTCCATATTGCCTCCTGTGCTGGCTTGATTCAGTTTTCCATCACATTATGCACTGCCTGTATCCAGGGGTTACGGAAACCGCTGCCGCGCAAATATGAGGAGGCCAGGATGGGAGCTGCTGTGCCTGTGTGTGCAGTCATATTCCTGGTGGCATTAGTGGCAGAGCTTGTTAAGAGCTCATTTGCTTCCCTTTCTTCCCAGAATTCCAAAGGAACATGTATGGCCTACAAGTCTTCTCATTCTGATTAAGGCGCTCTCTCCCCAAGGAGAGATAGTAGCCCCCGAATCCTGACCAGTTAAAGGGTTTCTGTCACCTGAAAAATGGGTATTAGGTTGGCTGATATAAGCGATGTGCTAATGTCAGCTGAACATAACTATGTTAGTGCCATCTCACTGCGTGCCGCCGTTATTGAGAAAAACTAACTTTTATAATATGCTAATTAGCCTCTAGGAGCAGGGGGAGCGTTGCCCCTGCTCGTAGAGGCTCTGTTCTCCCACCTCTGGCCACGCCCTGCTACACTAGATTTTATGGAATATGTGCCCCTTTGCCCACCTTGGCTGCAAAAAAGTGTCACACATGTGGTATCGCCGTACTCAGGAGAAGTTGGGGAATGTGTTTTGGGGTGTCATTTTACATATACCCATGCTGGGTGAGAAAAATATCTTGGTCAAATGCCAACTTTGTATAAAAAAATTGGAAAAGTTGTCTTTTGCCAAGATATTTCTCTCACCCAGCATGGGTATATGTAAAATGACACCCCAAAACACATTCCCCAACTTCTCCTGAGTACGGCGATACCACATGTGTGACACTTTTTTGCAGCCAAGGTGGGCAAAGGGGCACATATTCCAAAGTGCACCTTTCGGATTTCGCAGGCCATTTTTTACACATTTTGATTGCAAAGTACTTCTCATGCATATGGGCCCCTAAAATGCCAGGGCAGTATAACTACCCCACAAGTGACCCCATTTTGGAAAGAAGACACCCCAAGGTATTCCGTGAGGGGCATGGCGAGTTCCTAGAATTTTTTATTTTTTGTCGCAAGTTAGTGGAATATGAGACTTTGTAAGAAAAAAAAAAATTAAAATAAAAATCATCATTTTCCGCTAACTTGTGACAAAAAATAAAAAGTTCGATGAACTCACTATGCCCATCAGCGAATACCTTAGGGTGTCTACTTTCCGAAATGGGGTCATTTGTGGGGTTTTTCTACTGTCTGGGCATTGTAGAACCTCAGGAAACATGACAGGTGCTCAGAAAGTCAGAGCTGTTTCAAAAAGCGGAAATTCACATTTTTGTACCATAGTTTGTAAACGCTATAACTTTTACCCAAACCATTTTTTTTTTTGCCCAAACATTTTTTTTTTTATCAAAGACATGTAGAACAATAAATTTAGCGAAAAATTTATATATGGATGTCGTTTTTTTTGCAAAATGTTACAACTGAAAGTGAAAAATTTCATTTTTTTGCAAAATTTTTATTAAATTTCGATTAATAACAAAAAAAGTAAAAATGTCAGCACCAATGAAATACCACCAAATGAAAGCTCTATTAGTGAGAAGAAAAGGAGGTAAAATTCATTTGGGTGGTAAGTTGCATGACCGAGCGATAAACTGTGAAAGTAGTGTAGTGCCGAAGTGTAAAAAGTGCTCTGGTCATGAAGGGGGTTTTAGCTAGCGGGGCTGAAGTGGTTAAGCCAGTACTCTCTTGCTCTGCACTGATGAGGGGCAATCACCCCGAAACAGCTGTCTGCAGATGAGATGGTGGCTTATCTAAAGGGTGGAACATTGACTTATAGGATAGCTGCCTTACATCTGGTGGCATTAGAGAAAAATTTATATATACATGTCGTTTAAAAAAATAAAAATACAACTGAAAGTGAAAAATGTCATTTTTTTGCAAAAATTTTATTAAATTTCGATTAATAACAAAAAAAGTAAAAATGTCAGCAGCAATGAAATACCACCAAATGAAAGCTCTATTAGTGAGAAGAAAAGGAGGTAAAATTCATTTGGGTGGTAAGTTGCATGACCGAGCAATAAACAGTGAAAGTAGTGTAGTGCAGAATTGTAAAAAGTGGTCTGGTCATTAAGGGAGTTTAAGCTAGGGGGGCTGAAGTGGTTAAGCAGTGGACTTTACAGAGTAATGTGCTGGGAGCAGGACAGCGGAGAACATACCCATTGAAGGAGGTTTTTCCCAGAACAGATATGAGTAGGTGCTGATAAGTGAAGTTCACTAGCTGCAGTGGATGAACAGTATATAGCCATGGCCACCTTCTGTTTAGGCAGGTCTCCTCTTCTATATTGTGTACCTACTCTTGGTGTCTGTTACATATCAGCTCTCCTTATAACAAACCCACTATGAGAGACAATAGACGCTATAAGTCATAGAGTCCCCACAGTGAATTCCTAAACTAAAGGGCCCTTTACACTGCTGATTCTCGGCTAGGTGATCGCTAACAAGCATTCATAGGAACGCTTGTTAGCGATTATCTGGAGATGTAAAGGTGCATCCGGTTACCTGATGAACGAGCGAAACCCTCGTTCATCGGATAATCGCATCACTTATGCGGTCACAAAAAGCGTTTTAATGCGGCAGCAGATCGTCTGCTGCCAGCAAACAATGAGTCTGTATGGGGAAGAGCGATGGTATTAGCGATCACTCCTCCCCATACTGTGGAGGAGATTGCTTCATGTAATGGCAATGGTCTCTCACTGTCGAGCAGGCACTTATCGAGAAGCAATGCTTCCTTCCTGACAATCGCCTGCAAAATTAAAAAAAGGCTTCAAGGAAGCACCATGAATATGTCCGCTGCCTGTTGAAGGATGCAGTGGAGATCTGCTGTATTTAATTTTACATAGTCAGTTCTTTTTTTCATATCTTTTCTAAACTTCTGGTCCCTATTCTAGGGAGAAGCTGTGTATCTGGAAGTCATTAACAAAGCTTTCCCTGGAGCTTTGGAAAAAGTGTTCAAGTTCACATTTCCACCTAGTATCCACCACTCTGATGCTGGGATTCCCATTATTCCATATCCATCAACCTTATCAGTGAATTTTATGAAGGACCTCTACTCTCCTGCAGTACCAGTCCATCCCACCATGTCGTATCATGAGATACTTTACACTCAGCTTCTCTTCTCTCTCAGGGACCCGGACCTAAGTATGCTTGAGACTCATTTTTTCTGGTTCCTTCACTATGTTTTCTCCACCTGCGAGGATTGCTGGAAGTCTCTAGTTACTGATATTCAGAAAGGACGCCTCAGTTCACAATGTAAGGTTCCTCTAGAAACCAGAAGGCAAATAGAAGACATGCTAGTCCCAGATGCATCACGAGCTGCAGAACTGCACTCTCAGTTCCAGAAGGGGTTTCATGGCATTGTGAGGAGGTTGTGGCCCAAGTTGCAGGTGATTCTGGCCGTGGAAAGTGGAGGCAGTGACTTGGATCGACAGATTCTTCAGGACAGTGCGTGCCAGGGGATTCCACTTTACTCTCCCACATATTGTGCAGCAGAAGGTATGGACTTAATTTTTAATAGGTTCCTCTCATCCACTGTAATGTATTGCTGTCTCCATTCAGTATATGTAAGTTAACTGGGTATTTATGGCTTATTGCATAGATATGTCATAACACTTTGAGATGGGAATACCTCTTTAGTAAGCCAGTTTTACATCTGTGGTAGAGAACAGCCTGCCGGATCTCTCCAGATCCGGCATTGCCAGATACTAGCACCTTTCTACATGACCCCATTGACTATAATGGGGTCCAGAACAGATCCAGCTGCTACCTGGAAAATATGCAGAGAATCAAAAACCCATCGGTTTTTTCCATCCGATTCCTGGCATTGTCTGCTGGTCAGAACACCCAGCTGCAGGTGTAAAACTAGCCTTTTCTGTTTAATCTGTGTCTCTTTCTTCTTTCTTTTAATAATAATTCTGCCATGTTGCTGTTCCATTTTCTTTCCCAGGTCTCTGTGGAGTAAATCTTTGGCCGATGGAAGAAATCCCTCAGTATGTTCTGTGCCCCCGATCTGTATTTTTTGAGTTCATACCTGTGGACATGAGTGAGCAGGAGCAGCCATCTACATTGTGTATACAAGACGTCAGTGCAGACAAAGCCTATGAGTTGGTTATAACGAACAGAGATGGACTTTACAGGTCAGTAAGTGTGTTTTAAAGCTTTGTTTAAAGGAGCTAAGTTGGATTATGACTAGTGTTGAGCGAACTTGTGTTTTAAGTTCGGCGTCTAAAGTTCGGGTTATCGAAGAATCGCGTTATGGATTCCGCTACCACGGACCAAGTTATGGTTCGTGGTAGCGGAATCCATAACGCGATTCTTCGATAACCCGAACTTTAGATGCCAAACTTAAAACACAAGTTCGCTCAACACTAATTATGACTCATGCCAATAAATGTGTATGTGACGATATGGAGCACATCGGATGACCTGAAGAGTTCTGTGTCACACTAAAGGACTTTCCAGAACTTAGATCAGTATTTCTGCTTAGCTTCTCCTTCTCTTTTCTCACAGACCCTGGATGTTATTTTTTACTACACCATACAGAGTGAGGCATCTACGAAGCCATTAAAGATGATTTTCAGACTGGAAACCCTTTTTTGGAATGAGAACCTGTTGGTGATTAGCTGATCTCCACAGGTCGTGCAGTTAAAATTTTTGCCAAAGGGTGGCGCAGGTGGGGCACAGGGGAAATGTGGCATTATTTGCCAGCCATTCAAATGTGAATGATTATTAAAAACCTGTTTGGGAATAGTCCTCTAGATTGGGAGTCGCTGTTTGCAGCAGCTCTCAACGCTGGCAAAAAATAATGGGACATTTGAATGGGACGAACAGCTGTAAATACACTGCATCGTTGCTATAGTCTAGACACCATGCAGTAAATATTGAAGAGGACGTAGTGCTCGCTTGACCACCACTGCACCAGACCCCTGCCAGTCTGATATTGCTGACCTATTTTGATCATAGATCAAAACACGGTCACAGCAGCATCTCCGGTTCCATCTTTATTTCTTGTACTTAAAAAGAATGTGTACACAACAGCAGCAATGTTTCGGCTACATGGTAGCCTTTTTTTTTTTTTTTTTAGGTTTCAAAATAATTTTATTCTGAATCATGAGCAGAAGATACAACAACCCCACACTGGGGTACTTGCCGTACAGCCAAAAATGAAAACATATTTAAGTACCATCAATATAGGGGAAGGGGGGAGGAGGGAAAAAAAGGAAAGGAAGACGGAGGAAGGACGCGAAGAATGGGGGGGGGAGGGGAAAATCCTACAACCCAGATACAAATACTGTATAGCCCTAACCACTATTTAGAACGAGAAACCTCAAAATTTTTTCCATGGGGACCATGTGGCTTCAAACACTTGTGATCTTTTGGATTCCCACCCAGCAATTTGCTCCAATCTGTAAAGCGCATCACATTTCGCAGTCCACTGGGAGATAGAAGGGGCCCTGCGACTCTTCCAGTTAAAGGCTATGAGGATCCTAGCAGCCGCTAATAATTGACCCAGCAAGGAGATGATATGCCTATTCCCTTTAAAGTCACCCAACAACCCCAACAGACACCCTTTAGCTGAAGGGATAAACTTTATCCCACTAATCTGTGAGCATATAGTACATATCCTTTTCCAATACTTGACAATATCGGGACACGTCCACCATATATGCACTAGCGAGCCTTCCGCGTTAAGACATCTCCAACATCTGGAGTCACATTCTGGGTATATATGATGCAATCTACGAGGTGTGAAGTACCATCTTGTAATCACCTTGTAAAGGTTCTCCTGCAATTTGACACATCTAGATACCTTTGGTGTGATAGAGCATATCTGTCTCACTTCCCTATCCGAGAAATGGACAGCTAGATCTTTCTCCCATTTGCTAATGAAACCATATGAGTCAGGTCTGATCTGGGAGACCAACAGAGCATATAGCCGCGAGACTTTTTTCAAAGGAGGGACCTTAGAGAGGACCATTTGCTCAAATTGAGTTGTAGAGGCCGGTGTGGAAATTTTCTTTTTTCCCAAGTATTGTTTAATGTATAATTTGTGGATAAATGATAACTTTTGTAATTTAGGATGGCTGTCCCAACCCTCTATTAAATGCCCTGTCGGATCCAATAGGTCAACCAATTGGAATGACAACTCCGTAAGATCACCTGGCAAAGTAGAGCCAAATAAATCCCCAGAGCTCCATAGAATGTCTCTAATCTGAAGCACAGGCGACACCTCATGGCTTGAAAGCAGCACTCTTGACAAATCGGAGCGCCACAGGTTCAAAGTGTTCTTTGTCGTGAGGCTAAGTGTTCTAATCTGCTGAGGCATATCTTTAGGGGGAGAAAGAAGAAATGATCTCAGAGGGAGTCTCCTATCACCCGCTTCCACTAGGATGTCGAGTCTATTTTCCGGGCCTCTAATCCATTCCAGGCATCTCATCCCCTGAATTGCCCTATAATATTCTGCCATATCAGGTAGCCCTACCCCTCCCCCCCCCCCCCCCCCAACCTATTAGGCTGAATCATCGTCGCATGTGGAATACGAGGTCTGGATTTTTTCCAAAGAAATCTGGAAAAACATTGTCTCAGCTGGACAAAAAAGGATTTTGGCAGGTGAATTGGGAGTACTAACATGTGATACAGGATTTTGGGGACTAACACCGATTTTATCAATGTGCGTCTTCCAAACCACGAGGTGAAGGGGATACACCACGAGTCAGTAGTGGCTGATATTGATCTATGGAGATTACTGAAATTCTCCTCAAATAGGTCTCCAGGATCTGAGGTCAAGTTTACCCCTAAAAATTTTATAGAACGCGTTGTCCAGCCATATGCATATTGCCTTTCCAGTGTCATCTGCAAATCCCTACCAGCTGTAACATTTAAAGCTTGGGATTTCGAGGGGTTGATAAGGAAATTAGACAAATTCCCAAACCTCTGGAATAATTCCTGTACTGCAGGAAACGCCTCCAAAGGATTGGTTATTATGACCAAAAAGTCATCGGCGAAAGCCGCCAACTGATGACAGGTATTACCCACCCTCATACCCCGGATTCTATCCTCCTGACGGATCGCCTGAAATAAGCATTCCACCACAAGGATAAAGAGCAGGGGAGACAAGGGGCATCCTTGCCGTGTGCCGTTGCCAATGGTAAAGCTGGGAGATAGGGTGCCATTAACCATCACACTAGCCGTGGGGGAAGCATACATAGCCATTGTGGCAGTAATGAACTGGGGCGGAATCCCAAACTTAGCCAAGGCCAGACGCATAAAAAGCCAATCAATGCGATCAAACGCTTTTTCTGCGTCTGTCCCCAGGAGAACCAGAGGAATGGATTTCTCCCTAGCTTGGTGTATAACATTCACGATCCTAACAGTATTCATCCTTCCCTCCCTGCCAGCCACAAAACCCACCTGTTCTGCATTAATTAAATTGGGTAAGAAGGGTTGCAACCTGAGAGCTAGCATCTTGGCATACAGCTTCAGGTCTGCATTCAAAAGCGAGATAGGCCTGTAGCTGGCGCAGGACGAAGGATCCTTACCCTCTTTTGGCAGGATAGTTATAAGGGCCGACAACATTTGTGATGGTAGCGGATTACCCTTGTACACCTCATTGTATACAGCAAGCATCCTAGGTAGCAATAATGCTGAGAAAGTAGCATAATAACCCGCAGTTAATCCATCTGGCCCAGGACACTTATGTCTAGGGACCGTACTTAATGCCTTATTCAATTCCAGCAATGTAAACGGTTGAGCCAGGGACAAGGCCTGAACATGGGAAATAACCGGGAGGCGCAACTCTGACAGCCACTTTTTAATGTCTTCTGTCCTTCTATCAATGTCCGCTTCGCTATCATTCTTCCTAAGGTTATATAGGGAGCTATAATAATTGCAGAACTGTTTTGCTATAAGTTCAGTAGACATAAGTGTTCTAGCTGAGGCATCCTTAATAGAGTGTATATCTGATTTGACTCTACGTTTTTTCAGGCTTGACATCATAAACTTTGATGCCTTGTCCCCATGTGCGTAGTATTTGAACTGCGCCGACAAATAAAGTTTGGCCACCCGGTTATTCAGCACGTTCTTAAGCTCCGCCCTCAATTTATTTAGTCTATCTAGTACTTCTGGCGACATCCGTTTCTTGTGCAATAATTCCAATTTTTGAATCTGGTCCTGCAACAACACAATAGAGGCTTCCCTCTTCTTCTTTATATGCGCATTCAGTGCAATGAAATGCCCTCTCACAACTGCCTTGTGAGCCTCCCAGACCAGACCCGGCGACACATCCTCCGTCTCATTTAGACTGAAGTACTCTTCCAGATGTTTACTTATGCCTTGAATATATTCCTGTTTGCTCAACAAGGTCTCATCCAATCTCCAAGTGAACTGCGTTCTGGGTAGGGACTTAATCCTCATTGTCAGATATACCGGAGCATGATCTGACAACAGGATATTGCCTATTGACGTTTGAGAGCAATCACCCAAAGACCCTGGGGTGACAAACATGTAATCCAACCTCTGGTAGGACACATGTGCCACTGAATAGTAGGTATAATCCTTTGAAGTAGGGTTCATAGCCCTCCAGACATCTACTAAACCTAAGTCAGCTAACTTTTTCTTAATTCTCCTGATGGTAACCTGGGACATTGCCGAGGAGCCTGTTGATGTGTCTAGCTGGGGATTTAAAGCCACATTAATATCACCTCCTACCACTACAGTACCTTCAGCAAATTCCTGCAATTTAGCCAATGTTTTTTCCATCCATAGTGCCTGAGCCACGTTAGGGGCGTACAAATTGCCTATAGTGATTTTCTGATTACCTAATGACCCTTTCAAAAACAAATATCGACCTTCATCTTGGAGGGTTGAATGCACCACCAGCGGGACATTTTTGTGAATCGCTATAGAAACCCCTTTTGAGGTTCCAGAAGAGGATGTACCGTGGAACCACTGATTGTATATCATATGAGATAGGCGCGGAACATGGTCTCTCTTAAAATGGGTTTCTTGCAAGAGAGCAATGCTCACTTTCTTCCTGTTAAGAAGCTGACAAATTTGAGTACGTTTGGGTGGTGCGTTCAATCCTCTCACATTATAGGTACATATTTTTAATTCGGCCATATTTTACCCATGGTAACCCTTTCTTGGTCATAGTACTTAGAGCCGGTAAACCTACTGGTTATTTCCTGGGGCGTAGGAACGAGGGGAAGAAAGGGGAGGAAAAAAGAAAAGTGGTGGTAACATACAAAACATATAAAACACATTGAGATTTCTAGTGATAAAACCTCAAAAACCCACTGTCTACTCCCAACAGTACATTTGGAAATAAGCAACGCTACTGTGGGCATCTATAGGGGGTAGAGAGGACCAAGGAACGGGTCCTAAGTGTGAATAACGAGTATCATGACATAAATGGTAAGACATAGCCATAAAATCACATGTCACCAAACAAAACATAGTGAATTCACCCTGCAGCAGCACGGAGGAGAGTGCATACAAGGCGGTGCCCACACTGCCGCACCATAGATACTAATACCTTTCCAACTGGGAAGGGTTAAACTTTAGGAGGAATAATAACTGAGCTTTTAACTGATCATTATAACAGTCAACCCACTGGAACACAGGCGTTAATACCGGCCCAGATCAGCCCATTAAGAAAGTCCCATACCAGATGCAGTACTTAGATGAGACTTCTCACTCAGTGTCCATTCCTGGTGTTGCCAGCAAGGGGTCTCCGGACCTCCTACCCCTGCGGCGTTCCTTCGAGCGGCTCACCTGGATCCACGGTTCTCCTCCTGGTAAGTCCGGTAAATCGGTCAAATCCCTTGCCGCATGCCAATTCGGGACCTCTACAAAGCCCACTCCCAGAACATCACAGACTAATGGAATGTCCGCAGGTGAGCGCACTGTTAACTTTCTGCCGGGTGCGTTTATCAGCAGGCCGAAAGGGTGAAGCCATCGATAAGTGATGCTCTTGCTCCTCAGGATGTCCAGGAGGGGTTTCAGCAACCTTCTTTTTTGTAGGGTAATCGGGGACAAATCCTGGAAAATCTGTACCTCCAAGTCTCCAAAAGGGATCGATTTCTTGGCTCTGGCTGCTCTCATTATCTGGTCTTTGGACAAGAAGCTAGACAGCCGGCATATCACATCTCTTGAGGGCTCCCCCTGTTTCGGGGGGGGGGGGGGGGGGACGCCAAGCCCTGTGAATCCTATCCATAGTGAGATCCCCCACAGAATCAGGACCCACCAGAGCTGTAAACATCTCGGTCACCGCGTCACGCAAGGCTTCAGGCCCTATATCTTCTGGTAGGCCTTTCAGCCTGATGTTATTGCGGCGGCCGCGGTTGTCCTGATCTTCCACCATCTCATACAGGTGGTTGATATGGGCCTGTGTTCTGTCCAAACTGGTTGCCACCGCCGCGCTATGCAGAACGAGCGCCTCTTGTCGGTTTTCAACCGCTTCCACCTTCTCCTTCACTTGCCTGAGGTCTTTCTTAAAGTCCTGTAGGTCTTTTCGGAGAGGGGAAATAGTGTCGGCCAGGAGCTCCTTCATAAATTTACGTGATAGCGGCAGATTGTCACCTTCCCGCTCCTGTTCATGATCGCTGTCTCTGTCAGATTCGGCCGAAGCCTCCGATGCTGCAGGGGTTTCCGCTCTCGGCGCCATCTTGGAAGCCTGCTTGCCTCCAGCCACGCTCTGCTTGTGGACAAATTTATCCATATCTCCGTGTCTAGAGCTGGATTTGTTCAGTCCTGGCGTGTCCTTGGACCTATCTCTAAGCGTCTTGCCCATTTTCTGGCTTGGATCTGTGCAAAAGAACCTCGTTTTCACCGGACCCAGAGCAGAGCTCACAACGACATGTGTGTCTCGCTCTGCTGCCAAGCTCCGCCCCCTACATGGTAGCCTTTTTCAAGCTAATAACAAGTGACTCTAACAATCTATATATATATATAGTGAATATGGTCCCTCCCCAAATGGTAGGAGACCATCCAATGGGTGTCACAACCCCCAAACACACCTGCATATAATTGGACTAACCAATCCCTCGTGTAACCTCCCATAGTAATAATCAAATACGTTAAAAGACACCTGTGTCTACCTTAAAAGAGGCGATGGCTCATCCTGGTGTCCACATGGAGAGAACAAGGCTGGAGACTGGCGTTCCTCTCTCCCAACTGCGCATGTCTAACAGGTCATCACTGTGTGCACCGCTCATCAGCCGTGCACCGCTCACGTCATGCCGCATCATCGCATAGCGATTATGTGAACATCACATGATCGCATTCCAACTACCGCCCATTTTCTCAGATGCAAACGGCTGTCAAGCATCTTCATCACTATGGAAATCCGCCTGTATGGGCGGCATGGATACAACAACGCTTACTTTGTATAGGTGCACAATCCCATAGATAAGCTCAATCATGATGTATCAAAGATGTCTCATACAGTGGATATAAAAAGTCTACACACCCCTATTAAAATGTCAGGTTTCTGTGATGTAAAAAAATGAGACAAAGATAAATCATTTCAGAACTTTTTCCACCTTTAATGTGACCTATAAACTGTACAACTCAATTAAAAACCAACTCTTTAAGGGGGAGGGAAGAAAAAATAAAATAAAATGGTTGCATAAGTGTGCACACCCTTAAACTAATACTTTGTTGAAGCAGCTTTTGATTTTATTACAGCACTCAGTCTTTTTGGGTATGAGTCTTATCAGCATGGCACATTTTGACTTGGCAAGATTTGCCCACTCTTCTTTGCAAAAACACTCCAAATCTGTCAGATTGCTGGGGCATCTCCTGTGCACAGCCCTCTGCAGATCACCCCACAGATTTTCAATCGGATTTAGGTCTGGGCTCTGGCTGGGCCATTCCAAAACTTTAATCTTCTGGTGAAGCCATTCCTTTGTTGATTTGAATGTATGCTTTGGGTCGTTGTCATGCTGAAAGATGAAGTTCCTCTTCATGTTCAGCTTTCTAGCAGAAGCCTGAAGGTTTTGTGCCAATATTGACTGGTATTTGGAACTGTTCATAATTCCCTCTAGCTTAACTAATGCCCCAGTTCCAGCTGAAGAAAAACAGCCCCAAAGCATAATGCTGCCACCACCATGCTTCACTGTGGGTATGGTATTCTTTTGGTAATGTGCAGTGTTATTTTTGCGCCAAACATATCTTTTGGAATTATGGCCAAAAAGTTCAACCTTGGTTTCATCAGGCCATAACACCTTTTCCCACATGCTTTTGGGAGACTTCAGATGTGTTTTTGCAAAATGTAGCCTGGCTTGGATGTTTTTCTTCGTAAGAAAAGGCTTTAGTCTTGCCACTCTACCCCATAGCCCAGACATATGAAGAATACAGGAGATTGTTGTCACATGTACCACACAGCAAGTACTTGGCAGATATTCCTGCAGCTCCTTAACCGCCTCCGGACCGCCTAACGCAGATTCGCGTTCCGGAGGCGGGAGCCCTGCGCAGAGTCACACATATATGCGTCATCTCGCACGAGCCGAGATTTCATGTGAACGCGCGCACGTTCACAGGATTGGAAGGTAAGCGAGTGGATCTCCAGCCTGCCAGCGGCGATCGTTCGCTGGCAGGCTGGAGATACGATTTTTTTTAACCCCTAGCAGGTATATTAGACGCTGTTGATGTTTTTTATTTTTTGTCACAAGTTAGTGGAATATGAAACTTTGTAAGAAAAAAATAAAAAATCATCATATTCAGCTAACTTGTGACAAAAAATAAAACATTCTAGGAACTCGCCATGCCCCTCACGGAATACCTTGGGGTGTCTTCTTTCCAAAATGGGGTCACTTGTGGGGTAGTTATACTGCCCTGGCATTTTAGCGGCCCTAAAGCGTGAGAAGAAGTCTGGAATATAAATGTCTAAAAAAATTTACGCATTTGGATTCCGTGAGGGGTATGGTGAGTTCCCATAAGTTCCCTGTAAGGCTCCATTCAGACGTCCGTATGATTTTTACGGATCCACGGATACATGGATCGGATCCGCAAAACACATACGGACGTCTGAATGGAGCCTTACAGGGGGGTGATCACCTCATATACACTCCCTGATCACCCCCTGTCATTGATCACCCCCCTGTAAGGCTCCATTCAGACGTCCGTATGTGTTTTGCGGATCCGATCCATGTATCCGTGGATCCGTAAAAATCATACGGACGTCTAACTGGAGCCTTACAGGGGGGTGATCAATGACAGGGGGGTGATCAGGGGGTCTATATGGGTGATCACCCCCCTGTCATTGATCACCCCCCTGTAAGGCTCCATTCAGACATTTTTTTGGCCCAAGTTAGCGGAAATATATATATTTTTTTTTTCTTACAAAGTCTCATATTCCACTAACTTGTGTCAAAAAATAAAATCTCACATGAACTCACCATACCCCTCACGGAATCCAAATGCGTAAATTTTTTTAGACATTTATATTCCAGACTTCTTCTCACGCTTTAGGGCCCCTAAAATGCCAGGGCAGTATAACTACCCCACAAGTGACCCCATTTTGGAAAGAAGACACTCCAAGGTATTCCGTGAGGGGCATGGCGAGTTCCTAGAATTTTTTATTTTTTGTCATAAGTTAGCGGAAAATGATGATTTTTTTTTATTTATTTTTTTCTTACAAAGTCTCATATTCCACTAACTTGTGACAAAAAATAAAAAATTCTAGGAACTCGCCATGCCCCTCACGGAATACCTTGGGTCGTCTTCTTTCCAAAATGGGGTCACTTGTGGGGTAGTTATACTGCCCTGGCAATTTGGGGGCCCTAATGTGTGCGAAGTAGTTTGAAATCAAAATCTGTAAAAAATGGCCGGTGAAATCCTAAAGGTGCTCTTTGGAATGTGGGCCTCTTTGCCCACCTAGGCTGCAAAAAAGTGTCACACATCTGGTATCGCCGTACTCGGGAGAAGTTGGTGTCATTTTACATATACCCATGCTGGGTGAGATAAATATCTTGGTCAAATGCCAACTTTGTATAAAAAAATGGGAAAAGTTGTCTTTTGCCAAGATATTTCTCTCACCCAGCATGGGTATAGGTAAAATGACACCGCAAAACACATTCCCCAACTTCTCCTGAGTACGGCGATACCAGATGTGTGACACTTTTTCGCAGCCAAGGTGGGCAAAGGGGCACACATTCCAAAGAGCACCTTTCGGATTTCACCGGTCATTTTTTACAGATTTTGATTTCAAACTACTTTGCACGCATCTGGGCCCCTAAAATGCCAGGGCAGTATAACTACCCCACAAGTGACCCCATTTTGGAAAGAAGACACCCCAAGGTATTTCGTGATGGGCATAGTGAATTCATGGAATTTTTTATTTTTTGTCACAAGTTAGTGGAATATGAGACTTTGTAAGAAAAAAAAAAATAAATCATCATTTTCCGCTAACTTGTGACAAAAAGTAAAAAGTTATATGAACTCACTATGCCCATCAGTGAATACCTTAGGGTGTCTACTTTCCGAAATGGGGTCATTTGTGGGGTGTTTGTGCTGTCTGGGCATTGTAGAACCTCAGGAAACATGACAAGTGCTCAGAAAGTCAGAGCTGCTTCAAAAAGCGGAAATTCACATTTTTGTACCATAGTTTGTAAACGCTATAACTTTTACCCAAACCCTTTTTTTTTTTTTACCCAAACATTTTTTTTTTATCAAAGACATGTAGAACAATAAATTTAGCGAAAAATGTATATATGGATGTCGTTTTTTTTTGGCAAAATTTTACAACTGAAAGTGAAAAATGTCATTTTTTTGCAAAAAAATCGTTAAATTTCGATTAATAACAAAAAAAGTAAAAATGTCGGCAGCAATGAAATACCACCAAATGAAAGCTCTATTAGTGAGAAAAAAAGAAGGTAAAATTCATTTGGGTGGTAAGTTGCATGACCGAGCAATAAACGGTGAAAGTAGTGTAGTGCAGAAGTGTAAAAAGTGGCCTGGTCATTAAGGGTGTTTCAGCTAGGGGGGTTGAAGTGGTTAAATGTTGCTGTAGGCCTCTTGGTAGCCTTCCAGACCAGTTTTCTTCTCGTCTTTTCATCAATTTTGGAACGACGTCCAGTTCTTGGTAATGTCACTGTTGTGCCATATTTTCTGCACTTGATGATGACTGTCTTCACTGTGTTCCATGGTATATCTAATGCCTTGGGAATTCTTTTGTACCCTTCTCCTGACTGATACCTTATAACAATGAGCTCATCTGATGCTTTGGAAGCTCTCTGTGGACCATGGCTTTTGCTGTGGGATGCGAATAAGAAAATTTCAGGAACGACCAACTAGAGCAGCTGAACTTTATTTGGGGTTAATCAGAAGCACTTTAAATGATGGCAGGTGTATGCTGACTCCTATTTAACATGATTTTGAATGTGATTGCTTAATTCTGAACACAGCTAAATCCCCAGTCAGGGCTCCAGATGGCGACCATAATGGTCGCAAATGCGAGTTAGAATTGCTAAATTGTTACTTTGTAGTCTTGTCGCCATTTGCGCCTAGACCCACCGCTGTTCTGCCGCTTTCACAAACTGACATGGCCTACGCTGCTGTCAGCGCGTGCCATGTTCTTCTCAACATCACAGGGGAGAAGGAGGCAGTCCCTCCCCCCTGTACTGCTGCTACTGCTGCCACCAATGAGCTGATAGAAGCGAGGATGAGGGGAGGGGCTGTGGCCACTGCGCCACCAATGAATATAACCTGAGTGGTTAATAGCGGCAGATCGCAGCACGCAGTCATAGAGACTGGGTGCCGGGTATGGGATATGGCCGACACATGCAGCGCAGCCTGCGTTTGTATTAAGTATAAACTATATTCATTGGTGGTGCAGTTCACTGCACTCCCCCCTGATCTTTTCTGGCCTTTTGTGAGAAACTGGGCGTTTTTCCCCTTCGTTTCTCGGTTCTGGTGGTCCTCTCCTTTCTCCAGTCGGGCCTTGAGATGGGAATCCGGGTATGGGATATGGGTATGGGTGCCGGGTATGGGATATGGCCGACACACGCAGCGCAGCCTGCGTTTGTATTAAGTATAAACTATATTCATTGGTGGTGCAGTTCACCGCACTCCCCCCCCACCCCCAGTATTATAAAGTAGAATCATTGGGGGCGCAGTGCGCCCCCAACCCCACCCCCCCCCCAATTATTATAATCATTGGTGGCAGTGCCCACAGGTTCCCCCTCTCCCCTCCCCCTCATTGGTGGCAGGGGCAGCGACAGCGCCCCAGATCAGAGCCCCAGCAGTGTAATTCTGGGGCTCCGATCGGTTACCATGGCAGCCAGGTAGCTACTGAAGCCCTGGCTGCCATAGTCGGCTCCCTGCTGCTGTGTGCAAAAAGCACAGAGCAGCAGGGACAGTGTAAGATCCTATTCACCCTGATGGAGCTCTAGGGGCCCGGTCGCAACTGCGAAGACTGCAGGACGCAGATAAGTACACTGCCTCCCCCTGTCTCCCGGGCCGGGGGTGGGGGGGTTTGGTGGGGGGTTTGAAGGAGGGAAGGATCCCTGTCTGGGGCATCGCTACAGAAGCGGCAACTTCCTCGGCTCTCCCTCAGCTGTGTCAAGGGGTCGGGCCCTCCTACCCTTCCGGCAGCCGCGTCTCTGTTATTTTTCATATTTCACTTGGGTTTCGCGCCTCCTGACGCGATTTGTGGGCGGCGCCCTATTCTTCTGCTCCGCACTTCCTTCCGGCTCAGCGCTCGCGGCTGCTCCCGGCTCCACTCTGTCGCGGTTACGTGCTGCAGGAACGGTAGGAGACCCTGACCCCTTCCTTTGCAGGGATATGTAAGGTTTGCTGCTTGCCACTTTCGGTCACTGGATTCTGTGACTCTTGCCTTGCCCCTGGACAGGATAATCCTCTCCTCCCCCTCTCACTCAGCCCAGTCCTCTCTCCGCCCTGTTGGAGCCCACGGAACCCACTTGGGCCTCTGCCATTTCTAGGGCGGCTGCTGATTTAGCCCAAGTCTCTCGGAGAGGACATCTGTCGCCGGTGGGGTCGCCCGGACGTCGACCTGATGGCGTCCAGGCTCAACAACAAGGTTCCCGCGTTTCTGGCCCGTGCTCTGGACCAGGAGGCGTACGGGGTGGACGTGCTGGTGTCTCTGCGGCGAGGCTTCCCCCTCCTTTATGTCTTTCCACCTCTGCCTCTACTACCGAAGGACCTTCGCAAAATCATGTCGGAAGGGATTCCGACCATTCTCATCGCCCCCGATTGGCCTCGCCGTGCCTGGTTCTCGGACGTCACTCGGGTGCTGGCAGACGTTCCGTGGCCTCTTCTTCTCAGGGAGGACCTACTGTCTCAAGGACTGCTCTTCCACCAGAATTTACGGACACTGCGGTTAACGGCGTGAATGTTGAGATCGCCATTCTGAAGAAGAGTGGCTTCTCGGACTCTGTGGTGAAGACCATGATCAAGGCAAGAAAACCAGTTTCATCCCGTATATACTATCGTACCTGGAAGGCTTTTCTGGCCTTTTGTGAGAAACTGGGCGTTTTTCCCCTTCGTTTCTCGGTTCTGGTGGTCCTCTCCTTTCTCCAGTCGGGCCTTGAGATGGGAATGTCGTTGAGCTCTCTGAAACGTCAGGTCTCTGCTCTGGCCATTTTCTTTCAGCGATCCCTGGCTCTGCTTGGTCCAGTGAGGATCTTCCTACAAGGGGTGGCGCATTCGGTCCCTCCGTATGTTCCTCCCCTGCCCCCCTGGGACCTAAATTTGGTTCTGTCTTCCCTCAGGGCGGCTCCCTTTGAGCCTCTGAGGGAGGTTTCTTTGAATCTTCTCACCTGGAAGGTGGTCTTTTTGGTGGCGATCACCTCGATCAGCAGGGTATCGGAGCTGGCCGCGCTTTGCTGTAGGAAGCCCTTTTTGGTCTTCCACCAGGATAAGGCGGTGCTACTTCATTTTTGCCCAAGGTGGTCTCGCCTTCCACCTTAATGAAGATATAGTCCTGCCCTCTTTTTGTCCATCCACGGCGAACCACAAGGAGCACGCTCTCCATTCCCTGGACATTGTCCGGTCTCTGTGAGTCCACCGTACGGATTCCCTTTTTTCGTGATTCCGGAAGGGCCTCTGGCGGCTTCCAAAGTCTCAGTAGCCCGGTGGATTTGGTCGGCTATTGTCACGGCCTATCGTGCCCGTGGCAGGGTTCCCCCAGCCAGGGTTACCGCAGCTCCTGGGCTAGGCGTGCGTAATCGCGCCTCAGCATCTCAACTTTGTAAGGCGGCCACCTGGTCCTTCTTGCATACCTTTACAAAGTTTTACCAATTGCACTCTTTGGCATCGGTGGATGCTGTCCTTGGGCGCAAGTTATTGCAGGCGGTGGTTCCTGTTTGACCGCTGGGCGTTTCCCCCTGGAGGTGCTGGTTTTTCCCACCCCATAGATTGCTCTGGGACGTCCCATGGTCTTTGTCCCCCAATGGAATGTACGAGAAAAGGAGATTTTTTTGTGAAACTCACCTGTAAAAATTTGTTCTCGTCTTTTCCGTTGGGGGACACAGCTCCCTCCCATTCTTGCCTGTTGTAGGAAGGGTTGGTTTAGTTCTTCGGGTCCTGAAGGTTTTCGGTCCGATGGCGGTATTCCTATGTTCTGGTCTCTATTGCTTTGGTTTCCTTCTCGCTGGGGTCCTCCCGGTGGAGCATGGGGGTATAGCCCGGGGAGGAGGAGCTCTCTTTTTTTTATTTGCATAGTGTCTCCTCCTAGTAATGGCCTAGGCTATACCAATGGTCTGTGTTCCCCAATGGAAAATACGAGAAAAAGATTTTAAAGGTGAGTTTCACAAAAAAATCTCCTTTTTTGGGGGTTTTATTTTTTTGGGCTCCTTGATATTTAACCACTTCAACCCCCCTAGCTGAAACACCCTTAATGACCAGGCCACTTTTTTCACTTCTGCACTACACTACTTTCAACCGTTTATTGCTCGGTCATGCAACTTACCACCCAAATGAATTTTACCTCCTTTTCTTCTCACTAATAGAGCTTTCATTTGGTGGTATTTCATTGCTGCTGACATTTTTTGTTATTAATCGAAATTTAACAATTTTTTTGCAAAAAAATGACATTTTTCACTTTCAGTTTCAAACGACATCCATATATAAATTTTTCGCTAAATTTATTGTTCTACATGTCTTTGATAAAAAAAAAAATGGTTTGGGTAAAAGTTATAGCGTTTACAATCTATGGTACAAAATGTGAATTTCCGCTTTTTGAAGCAGCTCTGACTTTCTGAGCACCTGTCATGTTTCCTGAGGTTCTACAATGCCCAGACAGTACAAACACCCCACAAATGACCCCATTTCGGAAAGTAGACACCCTAAGGTATTTGCTGATGGGCATAGTGAGTTCATAGAACTTTTTATTTTTTGTCACAAGTTAGCGGAAAATTATGATTTATTTAATTTTTTTATTTTTTCTTACAAAGTCTCATATTCCACTAACTTGTGACAAAAAATAAAAACTTCTATAAACTCACTATGCCCATCACAAAATACCTTGGGGTGTCTTCTTTCCAAAATGGGGTCACTTGTGGGGTAGTTATACTGCCCTGGCATTTTAGGGGCCCAGATGTGTGAGAAGAATTTTGAAATCAAAATCTGTAAAAAATGACCGGTGAAATCCGAAAGGTGCTCTTTGGAATGTGTGCCTCTTTGCCCACCTAGGCTGCAAAAAAGTGTCACACATCTGGTATCGCCGTACTCAGGAGAAGTTGGGGAATGTGTTTTGGGGTGTCATTTTACATATACCCATGCTGGGTGAGAGAAATATCTTGGCAAAAGATAACATTTCCCATTTTTTTATACAAAGTTGGCATTTGACCAAGATATTTATCTCACCCAGCATGGGTATATGAAAAATGACACCCCAAAACACATTCCCCAACTTCTCCTGAGTACGGCGATACCACATGTGTGACACTTTTTTGCAGCCAAGGTGGGCAAAGGGGCACACATTCCAATGAGCACCTTTCGGATTTCATAGGCCATTTTTTTTACACATTTTGATTGCAAACTACTTCTCATGCATATGGGCCCCTAAAATGCCAGGGCAGTATAACTACCCCACAAGTGACCCCATTTTGGAAAGAAGACACCCCAAGGTATTCCGTGAGGGGCATGGCGAGTTCCTAGAATTTTTTATTTTTTGTCACAAGTTAGTGGAATATGAGACTTTGTAAGAAAAAAATAAAATAAAAAAAATCATAATTTTACGCTAACTTGTGACAAAAAATAAAAAATTCTAGGAACTTGCCATGCCCCTCACGGAATACCTTGGGGTGTCTTCTTTCCAAAATGGGGTCACTTGTGGGGTAGTTATACTGCCCTGGCATTCTAGGGGCCCTAATGTGTGGTAAGTAGTTTGAAATCAAAATGTGTAAAAAATGACCTGTGAAATCCTAAAGGTGCTCTTTGGAATGTGTGCCCCTTTGCCCACCTAGGAGGCAAAAAAGTGTCACACATGTGGTATCGCCGCACTCAGGAGAAGTTGGGGAATGTGTTTTGGGGTGTCATTTTACATATACCCATGCTGGGTGAGAGAAATATCTTGGCAAAAGACAACTTTTCCCATTTTTTTTATACAAAGTTGGCACTTGACCAAGATATTTGACACCCCAAAACACATTCCCCAACTTCTCCTGAGTATGGCGATACCACATGTGTGACACTTTTTTGCAGCCTAGATGCGCAAAGCGGCCCAAATTTCTTTTAGGAGGGCATTTTTAGACATTTGGATCCCAGACTACTTCTCACGCTTTAGGGCCCCTAAAATGCCAGGGCAGTATAAATACCCCATATGTGACCCCATTTTGGAAAGGAGACACCCCAAGGTATTCAATGAGGGGCATGGCCCCTCAGCGAATACCTTGGGGTGTCTTCTTTCCGAAATGGGGTCACATGTGGGGTATTTATACTGCCCTGGCATTTTAGGGGCCCTAAAGCGTGAGAAGAAGTCTGGAATATAAATGTCTAAAAAAAATTACGCATTTGGATTCCGTGAGGGGTATGGTGAGTTCATGTGAGATTTTATTTTTTGACACAAGTTAGTGGAATATGAGACTTTGTAAGAAAAAAATAAAAATAAAAAAATTCCGCTAACATGGACCAAAAAAATGTCTGAATGGAGCCTTACAATGACAGGGGCGTGATCAGAGAGTCTATATGGGGTGATCACCCCCCCTGTCATTGATCACCCCCCTGTAAGGCTCCATTCAGACGTCCGTATGTGTTTTGCGGATCCGATCCATGTATCCGTGGATCCGTAAAAATCATACGGA
The DNA here is from genome assembly GCF_014858855.1 of Bufo gargarizans. NCBI lineage: Eukaryota > Metazoa > Chordata > Amphibia > Anura > Bufonidae > Bufo > Bufo gargarizans. The sequence goes on from NC_058085.1 coordinate 109,763,043, forward strand.
CGTCTGAATGGAGCCTTACAGGGGGGTGATCAATGACAGGGGGGTGATCAGGGAGTCTATATGGGTGATCACCCCCCTTTAAGGCTCCATTCAGACGTCCGTATGTGTTTTGTGGATCCGTAAAAATCATACGGACGTCTGAATGGAGCCTTACAGGGGGGTGATCAATGACAGGGGGGTGATCAGGGAGTTTATATGGGTGATCACCCCCCTGTAAGGCTCCATTCAGACGTCCGTATGTGTTTTGCGGATCCGATCTATGAATCCGTGGATCCATAAAAATCATACGGACGTCTGAATGGAGCCTTACAGGGGGGTGATCAATGACAGGGGGGTGATCAATAACGGGGGTGATCACGGAGTCTATATGGGTGATCACCCCCCTGAAATTGATCACCCCCCTGTAAGGCTCCATTCAGACGTCCGTATGTGTTTTGCGGATCCGATCCATGTATCCGTGGATCCGTAAAAATCATACGGATGTCTGAATGGAGCCTTACAGGGGGGTGATCAATGACAGGGGGTGATCAGGGAGTCTATATGGGTGATCACCCCCCTGTAAGGCTCCATTCAGACGTCCGTATGTGTTTTGCGGATCCGATCCATGTATCCGTGGATCCGTAAAAATCATACGGACGTCTGAATGAAGCCTTACAGGGGGGTGATCAGGGAGTCTATATGGGGTGATCAGGGGTTCATAAGGGGTTAATAAGTGATAGGGTGGGGGGTGTAGTGTAGTGTAGTGGTGTTTGGTGGTACTTTACTGAGCTACCTGTGTCCTCTGGTGGTCGATCCAAGCAAAAGGGACCACCAGAGGACCAGGTATATTAGACGCTGTTGTCAAAACAGCTTCTAATATACCTGTTAGGGGTTAAAAAAATCGCATCTCCAGCCTGCCAGCGAACGATCGCCGCTGGCAGGCTGGAGATCCACTCGCTTACCTTCCAGTCCTGTGAACGCGCGCGCCTGTGAACGCGCGCGCCTGTGTGCGCGCGTTCACAGGAAATCTCGACTCTCGCGAGATGACGCACGTATGCGTCCAGGAGGAATGAATCGACCGCCTCCCGGACGCATTCGTGCGTTCAGCGGTCGGGAGGCGGTTAAGAGGGTGTGCACACTTATGCAACCACATTATTTTAGTTTTTTTTTGTTGTTTTTTTCCCTCCTCCTAAAAGATTTCAGTTTGTTTTTCAATTGAGTGGTACAGTTTATAGGTCACATTAAAGGTGGAAAAAGTTCTGAAATGATTTATCATGATGTATATTCTATACTGTGTCCCTAACATAGGAAGGAGCATTGATCGCCTGGACCCGAAGCAATCTGTCAAGAAACACAGCTACAGTGCCGAATATCGATCCCCGGCCAGACACAATCGGTCTGTCAGGTGGATCCTCAAGACTCTTGTGGATCTTAGGGAGGACATACAACAATGGAGTAATGGGATACTGTACTATCAAATATTCACTCAAGTCTTTGTCGACGAGTCCCTTGTTCAAGGCGTCCTCGACAATATTCTCGAGCTTCTTAGTGATATCTCACTTGGGATCACTTCCCAATACCCTGTATACCTCCACATCATCCAACTGCCTAGTCCTACGTATCTCACCAATATACTTGCCTGTGTCCATCACGACCACTGCTCCCCCCTTATCGGCGGGCTTAATTGTGATCTCCTTATTCTGTTCTAGTGATTTCATTTGCCTCACTTTCTTCAGGTTATGTCTAAATGTCACGCCATCATGTTCTCTCAAATTCCCAATCTGCTTGGTCACTTTCTCAACATATGATTCGATTACATGATTGTTTTGTGGAGGTACAAAATTACTTTTTCTTTTCTTAAGCGCTAGATCCTTTAATGATAATTCAACTATCTCTTTATTAGTACTCTTAGTATCAACCACCGTGGAGAAAAAAACCTTTCAATCTCAGTCTCCTGAAAAAGCATTGTATATCTAAATCAACATCAAACTAATTCGTGTCCACTACAGGGCAAAAGGACAGTCCACGTTCCAATGACAGTTAGTTCCGTAGAGGAGATGTTCACAACCAGCTGTTCTATCTCTTCTGATTGCATCTGGTCGGTCTTCCCTAAGCCTCTTTGTTGTAACCTGGACACATAGGTGGAGGTAGGTTTCTTCTGGGACCTGTGGTGCTTCCTTCGCCCCGTCGACATTTCCTTCTGTTACGCTTCCTATTTGTCCTAAACTTTTTCCCCTTTCTTTTTCTTCGGTCTATTCGGACTTTGTTGTTTATGTCAATTATACACACGGCCAGATTGGTAAACCTCCAAATCTCTGTGCCACTTATCTCGTTTGATCATAGGTCATCAATATCTGTAGCCCGGACAACCCCTTTATGGTTTACTAGCTTCATCTGCTGAGATTTACTGACTGAAAAACTAATGAAACCTGATCCACAGTGATCTCATGTATAAAAGCACAGGCACACAGTGGGGAAGCTGCCTACAGCAACCAAGCAGATTACTATTGTCATTTTCTAACCTCCAGTCTGATTAGTTTCTATACAGTAAGCAACTGAGCAGCCTTTTGTCTGCCCTAGTTTTTAGACAGGAAGGTCTCTTATATGTCACAATGTATTCTCTGTATACTTCTGCAAGACTATGGCCGATATAGCAGCCTATCTCTGACAAGCCTCCAACATGTTCTTTGCTGTAGTTATCATTTGTATGGTAACACTGGTTAAAATGGCCCTGTATCTTATCGGATAGAATAGGCCTGTATATCGGAGGATAGAATGGGCCTCTATCTCATCGAATAGAATAGGCCTGCATCTCGGCAGATAGAATAGGCCTGTATCTTGGAGGAAAGAATAGACCTGCAGCTCAGCGGGTAGAATAGGTCTGTATCTCGGCAGATAGAACAGGCAGGCAGCTCGGCAGATAGAATAGGGCTGCATCTCGGAAGATAGAATAGGCCTGCATCTCGGAAGATAGAATAGGCCTGCATCTCGGAAGATAGAATAGGCCTGCATCTCGGAAGATAGAATAGGCCTGCATCTCGGCGAATGTAATAGGCCTGCATCTCGGAGGATGGGATAGGCCTGCATCTCGGAGGATGGGATAGGCCTGCATCTCGGAGGATGGGATAGGCCTGCATCTCGGCGGATGGGATAGGCCTGCATCTCGGCGGATGGGATAGGCCTGCATCTCGGCGGATAGGATAGGCCTGCATCTCGGCGGATAGGATAGGCCTGCATCTCGGCGGATAGGATAGGCCTGCATCTCGGCGGATAGGATAGGCCTGCATCTCGGCGGATAGGATAGGCCTGCATCTCGGCGGATAGGATAGGCCTGCATCTCGGCGGATAGGATAGGCCTGCATCTCGGCGGATAGGATAGACCTGCGTCTCGCCGGATGAAATAGGCTTGCGTCTCGCCGGATGGACTAGGCCTGCCTCTCGCCGGATGGACTAGGCCTGCCTCTCGCCGGATGGACTAGGCCTGCCTCTCGCCGGATGGACTAGGCCTGCCTCTCGCCGGATGGACTAGGCCTGCCTCTCGCCGGATGGACTAGGCCTGCCTCTCGCCGGATGGACTAGGCCTTCCTCTCGCCGGATGGACTAGGCCTTCCTCTCGCCGGATGGACTAGGCCTTCCTCTCGCCGGATGGACTAGGCCTTCCTCTCGCCGGATGGACTAGGCCTTCCTCTCGCCGGATGGACTAGGCCTTCCTCTCGCCGGATGGACTAGGCCTTCCTCTCGCCGGATGGACTAGGCCTTCCTCTCGCCGGATGGACTAGGCCTGCCTCTCGCCGGATGGACTAGGCCTGTATCTCAGTAGATAGAGTTGCTTGTGGAGAGTCATGTCTTCAGAGCCTTTTATTGTCTGGTAACTATCCAACCATGTATATAAGTTTTAAGTTTATTCTTTCTTTGAATTTGATTGTGATTCTTGTATTTCAGGTACCGGCTTGGAGATGTTCTACAAGTTACCGGCTTCAATAATCAGAGCCCTATAGTGAAGTTCTTATATAGGTACATACTATATAAATAGCTATTGAACTTTTATTTAGTTCAAACTGACAATATACTAGTAAAAGAACGATAATGACTAAAATGTGGATACCAACTCTAATGTCTCAATTACATTTTGGATGGAAATCCTCCCAAATGTGATGCTGACACAGGTAGATACCCTATATTAAAGGGGTTCTGCAGTTTGTTTAAACTGATGATCTATCCTCTGGATAGATCATCAGCATCTGATCGGCGGGGGTCTGACACCCGGGACCCCCACCGATCAGCTGTTTGAGAAGGCAGCGGTGCTCCAGCAGCGCCACGGCCTTCTCACTGTTTACCGATGGCCCAGTGACATCACGACTAGTATCAACTTGCCTGGGCCGGGCTAAGCTCCATTCAAGTGAACAGAGCTTAGCCGTGCCCAGGCCAGTTGATACTAGTCATGACGTCACTGGGCCATCGGTAGATAGTGAGAAGGCCGCGGCGCTGCTAAAGCGCCGCTGCCTTCTCAAACAGCTGATCGGCGAGGGTCCCGGGGGTCGGACCCCCGCCCATCAGATGCTGATGATCTATCCAGAGGATAGATCATCAGTTAAAACAAACTGCAAAACCCCCTTTAAGTTACTATCAGCTGTACTGTCATTTGATACAGTCTGACAGAGCCCTATATTTTTGGGCATCCCTAAGGTACCCTGCTCAAGGGGTAAGTGTATGCAAAAATTTAATGCACAAAAGGATGACTCATTGATTCATTATTTACTGCGTCTGAGTCAGTAGAATAGTAGGATTATGTTGCCTACAGATACATTAAATTAGAATAAATAATCAACTGTATCTGTAGACCACCCCTGTATCAACCCTCCACTCTGAACAAGTCATAGGTACCCATTGAGTGCCTCCTATAAAGGTTTTATTATTGTGACTATGGAATACGTTAAATTTTTATTTAAATTTTTCTGTAGGAAGAGCCAGACACTGAATGTTCGTGGGGAGCGTATTTCAGAATGCAGCTTCTATAAGACTCTCCGCTGCACTGTGGATATGTGGCCCGGTGCCTCACTTCTCAACTACTGCTGCTTGGAGAGCGGAGTTCTGGGTAGGTGGCTCTTCATAAAATTATAATACATGTCACATCTCAGCTGAGGACTTTGGCTCATATTCCAATAGCAAGACCGACAACGTTATAGAGAGGTTCCACCAGCAGTCCCTGTAGCCCTTCCACACAACTACTAGTACTACAAGTACTCTTCCGTAATTCTCTCTTCAAGCCTCACAGCTTCCTGCTCCGTGTCATAATGGTACATCACGGTGGGAAGGTACTTAATGTTTAGTGACATACCATTACTGAGATGTACGCTGGTGTTCTGGGTGCTCTCCTGCGGCTCTCCTCCAGGTTCTGTAAGTTTGTCTCTAGGGTACGCGTATTCTTCCCGTCTCTTAAAGGGACAGCTTGCACACCCTAGTCTTCCCCAGGCAATAGCTGGGTACTTAAGACACCTTCCTGTAGGGGAGGATGTCTGAGCTCTAGGTTCCTAGCTTGCTAGTTACCAGTGATGATATGCTATTCTGTTTGCCTGCCCTTGTATCGACCTCTGCCAGTTTACCAAATACTGACATTCTGCTGCCTGCCCTGAACTTAGCCTGTTTACCGTACTGACCCTTTGCGTCCTGCCCTGAGCTTGGACTGGTTTCACAGATTCGCATGAATTCTGCCTGCTCTGACCTCGTCAAACTAGTTGGTTGGCGCAGTGGTTCCACACCTACTGCCCATAAAAAATGCTTAAAAAAATGAAGTAAATACATTAAACAGCTTTTTCTATGTAAAACAGTTAAAAAATGATACATAATTGGTATGATAAAGTAATTACATTATCTATGTTATATGGTGAACATTGTATAAAAAAAATGTTAAGTTGTCTTTTGTTCATTCCACCTCCAAGAAGACAGAATAAAAAATTATCAAAAATACATATGTACCTCAAAATGGCACCCATGAAAACTACAATTTGAACTGCAAAAAAACAAGCCCAGCTTTGCACAGCTTTGTCGATGGAAAAACCTAAAAACAAATTGTTATTGAGGTTAAAATATAAAAGTTATACAGTGCATTAGATGTACTCAAAAAATACAGCTTTTACCGCAAAAAAAAAACTAGTTCTTCTACAGCTAAATCCACGGAAAAATAAAAAAGTTATGGCTGTTGAAATGTGAAGATGAGATATACAACATGCTGCGATTTTCACGCATCCCAGAAGTGATGCGTGAAAAACAACGCTCATGTACACAGACCCATTGAAATGAATGGGTCAGGATTCAGTGCTGGTGCAATGTGTTCACGTCACGCATTGCACCTGCACGGAAAACTCGCTCGTGTGAAAGGGGCCTAAGGAGTGTGGGGGCTGACAGTGGTCTGCTGACACATGTGATGATTTATCGCAAGTTATGTGTAGGTCAGAGAATCCTCAGAATCATTTACGGTAATAATATGCATGCTTTAAAGGGGTTCTGCAGTTTGTTTAAACTGATGATCTATCCTCTAGATAGATCATCAGATGCTGATGATCTATCTAGAGGATAGATCATCAGTTTAAACAAACTGCAGAACACCTTTAAGGTTACAGTCACACAACACTGAAAAAAGTAGGTTATAAACGGATAAACTGTTAGTTTTTATTGGATATTCTTTTCACTGATGTCTATCTGAGAAATGTACGTTAAGGGTACATGCACACGTTCAGGATTCATGTGCGGAGAATCCGCACTGAAATCCGCAGGCGTTCGCAGGCAAATCTGTGCAGTCAATCCGCATTAATTGGTGCGGATTTGCGTGCGGATTCGGTGCGGATTTCACTAAGTGAATGAAGAAAATCCGGTCAGGAAAAATAAAATAAAATTGACATGCTGCGGATTTTAAAATCCGCACCGCAGGTCAAAATCTGCGCAGAAAAAATCTGCATCATGTGCATTGAGAATTTCAAATTCTCATAGAATACAATGTACATGACCTACGGTGCGGATTTTCCACACGCAAATCTGCACAGAAAATCCGCACTCAATCCTGATTGTGTGCATGTACCCTAAAAACGGTTCAATTGTATCGGGGCTGTCGGTCAGGGAAAACAGACAAGATAGTACATGTCCTATATTTTTTTTTTTTTTAGTCACTGGCCATCAAAAAACGTGGCATTTGAATAACCCAAATAGACTACTATTGTCCTTAAAACGAATGTCTGTCACACGTCTGTTCATATGTGGTCTGTTTCAGTACTAACCCTTCTAGATTGATGTTTGTGGTCCTTAACCCCTTAAGGACCCTGAGATTTTCCATTCCCCGCCTTCCCATAGTCCTACTTTTTTTATTGGTTAAGTATTTTTATTTTAAGGAAAGGGGGTTGATTTGAACTTTTATTTTTAGTTTTTTTTAATATTTTATTTACTTATTTTTTTAACTTTTTTTATGTCACCAATTATTAGATTGCCCATTGTGTTCATTGAGGGCTAAATAGCCATCATTGAACACTTAATTTGGAATATAACAATACAATGCTGCCACCTAGTGGCCTGTATTGGTATATTCCTGAAAAAGACACTGAAGCCTGCTTGAGGCTTCGATCTATTTCAAGCATTTAACAGGTTCCCCGATCTCAGTCGGGGAACGCTGTTACCGGAGCGGAACCTTGCGACTTCCGCTTCCGGACTGATTAGATGCTGTGGTCACATTTGACCACAGCATCTGAAGGGGAAAATGCATGCGATCAGCCTTATTTAAATAAGCAGAAACCTGGCAGCTATGGCCATGTTTGGGGACCAGACTTCTGCCGTACATATACGGCGAAGGTCCTTAAGGGGTTAAAGAGAACCTGTCACTGCAAAATGCAGTGCAATATGTAGGCAGCATGCCATAGAGCAGGAGGAGCTGAGCAGATTGATATATAGTTCTGTGGTAAAAGATTTAGTAAAACTTGTATTTCAAGCATTATTAAATCTCTGTTCTTTCTGAGCTCAGTTGTACATAGGGGTCGTCTTTATCAGTGACTGACAGCTATCTTTGTATGCACACTTATGCCTAATGCACACGACCATATGTATTTAGCGATACCGTCCGTGTTGCATCCACATGTTTTGCGGACCCATTGACTTCAATGGGTCCATCATCCGCATTTTGCAGCCAAGTACAGGACAGCCAAGTATATGTCCGCAAACGCAGACCACAGACCTGTTGAAGTCAATGGGTCTGCAAAAAAATATGCAGATGACACACAGTCTGCATCCGTATTTCGCGGATCTGTGATATCCGGGTTTACTGATTCCCCCCTCCAGTTGTCTCCAACACAGAACCACATGACAATCTTGACTTTCACAAGGCCATACAATTAGGCTTAGGGTACTTTCACACTTGCGTTGCTTGATTCGGGCAGGCAGTTCCGTCGCCGGCAATCTGTATGCAAACGGATACCATTTGTAGACGGATCCGGATCCGTCTTACAAATGCATTGCAATACCGGATCCGTCTCTCCGGTATTTATTTATTTTTACATTTTTAAAGGTCTGCGCACGCGCAGAAACAGGAAGACCGGATCTGTCAATGCAGCACTAATATATTCCAATGGAAAAAAATGCCGGCATTCTGGCAATTGTTCAGGATTTTTGGCCGGAGAGAAAAATGCAGCATGCTGTGGTTTTTTTCTCCATCCAAATACCGTAAAAAGACTGAACTGAAGACATCCTGACGCATCCTGAACGGATTACTCTCCATTCAGAATGCATTAGGATAAAACTGATCAGTTTTTTTCCGGTATTGAGCCCCTAGGACGGAACTCAGCGCCGGAAAACTTTGATGCAAATGTGAAAGTACCCTTAGAGAACAGATTGGATGGATAGCAGCACTTTTTTATTAACATTTTATTGGAGGGGGTTACCTTCTGGTGTCGTCTACCTTTTTATGACTGTTTAATAGTCCAGAATATCTGATAATCCTATCGGGTTCGCTAAATGAAAAGTATTTTACTGTGAAATGTAGGTAATTTCTTTTTTTAATCATTAAATGTATTCAGCAGATATTGAGCAGATATAAGTATACTGCCACCACTAATATCCACCTTTTTACTGTCTTCCAATCACTCCTCACTGTAGATTTTTTGCACATCTTAAAGGGGTTCGCCAGGATTTACATATTGATCATCTGTCCATCAATATGTCATCTGGGATCCGACTCGCAGCACCCCCGCCGATCAGCTGTTTGAGGAAGCTGCAGCGCTCCTTTGAGAGCTGTTTTCCTTGCTGCTTACCAAGCGTAGGTCCGTCCATTGTATAGCGGCTGTGCTTGGTATTACAGCTCATTTTCATTCACTTGACTGTGACTGATGAAATTGATGTCACTGGCCTAGGAAGAGACCTAAACGCTCACAGAGCAACACGGCCCCTTCATACAGCTGATCGTTTGTGTCCCGGGAGTCAATCTGATATTGATGACCTATTCTGAGGATAGTACAATAGAACTACAAGTAGCAGCACACTTCTCTATCAAATGCACAAATATATAAGCAAACAGTGAATGCAAAATAAACTGCTTGGTTGCTATACTCACTGTTAGAAAAAATCAAAAATATGTCGGTCCCATCTACTGGCAACTAGGTGGCTTCCAACAGACGGGCCTACTCTAACACATACCTCTCCTGGCGCCCTCTCTTGGTGATTTTGAACCGTGCACCACCGCCCATTTACTGGGTGTTTTTAATCAGCAGGATTACATAGCTGTACTTCGGGAAATGGTTTTTTACAGTACACATTAATTTATGAAGTTATTGCGCAAAGTCTCGTGAGACTTCGCGAAGCAATAACTTCAACTTATCGGAGCCAATACATTCTAATGCTGTACAGAGCTCCTGCTCCGTACAGTATTAGAACCAAGTTTTATGCGAATGGCCTTAGGATGTTTCATCCGAAGTCGATTCGCTCATCCCTAGTGAGTATAGCAACCAAGAAGTTTATTTTGCATTCACTGTTTGCCTATAACTTTGTGCATTTGATAGAGCAGTGTGCTGTTACTTGTAGTTCTATTGTATTGTGTTTCAGCCAAGGTAGCGTGCACCCACGTGCTCATATCTATACATTATGGAGGTGCTGGTTCGTTTATTTGTTTTCTTTTCCTATTCTGAGGATAGGTCATCAATATGTAAATCCTGGAGAACTCCTTTAAGAAAATTAATTGGATCTGCCAAAAAGTATCGCAATGGCCATGTGTGCAACATATAGAACATGCAGTTCCGTCATCTAAATGAAGTGCTGCAGAATCCATGTGTAATACAAGAACTGTTTCCTGTCATTGCAGGTCCATTCTCTGGGGGTACTGACCCACACTATGAGGTGTTTGTTGCCTTGAAGGGCGTGAGAAATCTTTCTGAAGATCAGAGATATAAGGTATGGACAGTGACTTTAAAATGTTCTTGTGCCACATACTATATCTTTCATCTTGATACACATTTTCACAATTTGTGAAACAAAGTCACACTTTTTTGCGCTAGTGTATGTGACTTTTTGACTTTTTATGCCATGCTAGCCACTTTTGTAAAAAGTGGGTGAGGCCTGCACAGCTCAAAAGATTTAAAACGGAACCGTCGCCTCTCCTGAAATATTTTTTTTTTTAACTACTTGCATTCCCCGTGTAATAACAATTCTGGAGCTTCTTTTCATGTAACTCTCTGTTGTGCCATTCTTCTGTTATTCCTACTAGAAGTGTATGAATGAAATGCCAAAAGTCTGCTATAGGTCCAACCAGTGTTACCAGTTGGTGTGTGCCTTCACAGTCTGACACTGGTAGCACTGATTGGAAAGTATCAGACTGTGCAGAGGCACACTCCCAACTGGTAACGCCCATCCGGACCTTCATTTCAGACTGCTGGTAAGGCATTCAGAATTCTAGCAGGTATAATAAAGGAATGGCACAAAATAGAGGCATTAGAATAGATGCTTCTGAATAGTCCTTACATGGGGAATGCAAGTAGTTACAAAACAGACGAGTCAGGAGAGGTGACAGGTCCTCTTTAAGATAAGGTACGCCAGTTTTCTGGCTCAAGTTACTGAAATCTACACCAGCTGTAAGCAGCCTCTAATGCACCATGTGAGAGCCTCATATCTAACATAAAAAACTGGATCTTATCCTGTCAGGTCAGTGTTGTAAAATGAGAGTGACTGCTTCCTCTGCATTCCCATCTTTAGTATTAAAGGGGTTTTCCGAGACATTTTAACTGATGACCTCTCTTCTGGATAAGTTGTCAGTATCTGATCGGTGGGGGGCCGACACCTGGAACCCCTGCCGATCAACTGTTTGAGAAGGCATCACAGCCCTCTGGCAGCTTTGCCTAGGCCAAGTGACATCTTGTTTACCAGTCACATATCCCAGTTGCAGCTCAGCCCCATTGAAGTGAATGAGGCTGACCTGCGATACCAAGCACAGCCACTATGCAATGTATGGCACTGTGCTTGGTGAGCTGAGAGAAGGCCGTGAGCACTACTCAAACAGCTGATTGGTAGGGGTCCCAGGTGTCAGACACCACCTATCAGATACTGATGACCTATCCAGACGATAGGTCATCAGTGTAAAAATCTCAGAAAACCCCTTCAAGTATTTATAGACCTCACTTGGAGCCATGATACATCCATACGAATAAAATGATTTATAATACCGCGATGAGTCCTATGAAAATGCATTACTTTTAATATGTGTTGTAAAGCATCGGTCTGCAACATGTGGCTCTTCAGCTGCTGCAAAACTACAACTCCAAAGCTTACCTGCAGTGTTCAGGAAAAGCTGGGAGTTGTAATTTCACCCCAGTTGGACCATTGTTCTCCAGATTCTTGTGTTCCCATTCCCCGGTCAGATGAAGCAGGCACTATCTGAAACCAGCATATCGTTGATTGGCATTATTAGACTGTGGTTAAACATGTATACCCGCTTCATGCCACTAGGTGGCCCTCTAAGCCTACAGCGTATGGCAATGACATGTTTTGGTTTTTTTTGCATCAAAGGAGAGCTTCAAAGCTCAAGGGCTCACAGCGGGCTGTGCTTTAAGGGACTTGAACAGAATTAATGTTGACTTTGTGCTGTCAACGCAACTTAAAAATGTCTGTTTTTTGAAAATTTGTGGAAGCTTCTGTATTAGCTGATTTTAATGAATTAGAGAACATGACGAAATCTCAAATTTTATGTTCCATGCATAACACTAATATCCTCTGCTTGGTAGGCTGCAGTGTTCTTCTGTTATTAGGAGGTCTGCTTTCAGGGCAGTATTCACACCATGTATTCATACCATGCCGTCAAGTTGGGTTTATTTCTGCGATTTTTGTAAAGATTTTGCAAAAGAAAAAATAGTATCAGCACACAATGTACAAGTAGATAATGCGTGTTGCTGTAATTCTAAGCCTCCTAGTCCTTCCTGAGGTTGCTTTTTTTCTGCAAAGAGGGAATCAGAATTTCCTCAACTCTGCCTTTTCGCAAAGCAGATGAGGAACTTATTCCTATGCTCTGCCCTTCGAATCGCACATCCAAGCCTTTTCCACCTCAAAAATATCTCTCAAATCCGCACATGCCTCAACTCATAGTCTGCAAAAATGCTTGTAGATGCCCTCATCATCTCCCACCTAGACTACTGTAACATCCTCCTATCTAACATCCTCGCAACCCTCCAATCTGTCCTCCGCTGCCCAACTAATCCACCTCTCCCCCCTCTACTCTTCTGGCACTCTACTTTGCCAGTCTCTTCACTCCCCATTGCCCAGAGGATCCAGTACAAAACACTAACATGACATACAAGGCCGTCCATACCGGTCCCCTCCATACATCTGTGACCTGATCTCTCGCATCTTCTCACATGTAATGTCCAGTCCTGACAAGATCTTTCTCTACTCTCCTCTTATCTGCTCTTCCCACAATCTCCTCCAGGATTTCTCCCATGAATCCCCTGTAGTCTGGAACTCTTTACCCAAACATATCAAACTCTAAACTACGACGGAAACCTTCAAATGAATCCTGAAAACCCACCTCTTTAACCCACAGTAACCCTGCTGCCTCTATACTGCCATATGAGCAGCTTTACTGTGACCTACTGTATCCTTCCCCATCCCTTGTAGATTGTAAGCCCTCACAGGCAGGGCCCTGTCTCCTTCTGTACCAGTTTGTAACTTGTCTTGTTCATGCTTATTGCAACTGTTTTATATTATATGTACAGTATCATGGAATAAATGGCCCTTTTATATTTATTATATTCATAATAATAGTAACTTATGACATTTGGTATATTTCTATAAAGGGTGGGTTGCTGTTTTTATAGACAATGAGTGTACCCCTGGTTTTGCGAATGGATAAATAAAGAGGCTTTTTGGCCTGACAGATTTAAAGGGAATCTGTCATCAGGACAAGGCTTCTGACAAACAGGCTCAGCTCACATGAAGCTGTCTATATAATTGTGCCTCCATGCAAACAAGTAGGTCCCTGCACCAAGGGTGTCCAGTGCATGGAAGATCTACTCCTTCGCCTTCCCAGCTCCACGACATGTACATTAATTGACAAGGCCAGACATTACATGCATCATCTCTTGGGTGCAGCAAAAAAGTCCAAATGGATCCATTTGGACTTTTTTGCTGCATCTACATTGGGTGTGAACACAACCCGGATCCTTGCAGAGCAGGTCAGAGCACCTTTACCACTTGAGAGCTGGACTTTGTTCTATCTACATCATCTCTTGGGTCCCTGTCTTCTTGCGTAAACAAGCATTGTGCGATTACACATCAGCGCATGTGCACAATAGCCTAGAGTCTCTGCCAGGATGAATACAAGACTTGTTTTTGTTTCCCAGAAACTCCGCCCACCCACACATGCGCCATTGAATCCTCAATTGGCACATGAGCAGTTAGCTTCTCAACATTGGAGAACGTTGACAGAGATATACTGCACATTGAAGACTAAGTGGCGTATGCGCAGGATTACAAGGCTAGGTGAGAAGACTGTGAGGATGCCTGGCCCTGTCAGTCAAGGGGAGGCGGGGGAGAGTGGCTAAGGGTGGAAAGAGGAGATGCTGCATTGAAGCCCACATTACTGTAGTGTAATTAATGAACAGCTGATTTCTCAAGAACGGGACCATGAATTTTAACAAGAAAGGTATTGATTGAATCAGCAGGATCAACCATGTAGTGTGCCTAGTTTAATAGGGCTGATCCTGCTGACGGATGCTGTTTAAAGAGGACCTGTCACCATGTTAATAAATCTAAACTCGGGGGTAATTTATTAAGACCAGCGTTTTATACAACGGTCTTAATAACCCCTATAGCTAGCTCCGGCCTTTACATAACTTTGGTGTATCCAGTACCAGTCTAAATGTAAGCCAGCTTCCTTCCGTCTAGTGCACCACAACTCTCCCTGTTACCAACATCTGGGCCCAGATGGTTCTGTTACCAAATATGTAAATCCCTTACTGGTTTGCCATGGCGGTGGCTACCTTGAGTGCTCCTTCTCTGTGATGCTGTCCAGTCAACACAGACAGCTTCTGAAAGGCCAGCTCAACTCTGACACCCTCCACCCCAGCTCAACTCTGACACCCTCCACCCCAGCTCAACTCTGACACCCTCCACCCCAGCTCAACTCTGCCACCCTCCACCCCAGCTCAACTCTGACACCCTCCACCCCAGCTCAACTCTGACACCCTCCACCCCAGCTCAACTCTGACACCCTCCACCCCAGCTCAACCCTGACACCCTCCACCCCAGCTCAACTTTGACACCCTCCACCCCAGCTCAACTCTGACACCCTCCACCCCAGCTCAACCCTGACACCCTCCACCCCAGCTCAACTCTGCCACCCTCCACCCCAGCTCAACTCTGCCACCCTCCACCCCAGCTCAACTCTGCCACCCTCCACCCCAGCTCAACTCTGACACCCTCCACCCCAGCTCAACTCTGACACCCTCCACCCCAGCTCAACTCTGACACCCTCCACCCCAGCTCAACTCTGACACCCTCCACCCCAACTCAACTCTGGCACCCTCCACCCCAACTCAACTCTGACACCCTCCACCACAACTCAACTCTGACACCCTCCACCATGATTGATTAGTGTTTGAGGGAAGAAGATCACTTCCCCTTGAGTGCAGACTCTAGGTAGTTGCCAACCTGGCAAAGCAGTGACAGATTTACGTATTGGTTGACAGATCTATCGGGGGTACGAATTTAAGGAACAATAATTTGGAACTAGAACTGTGTTTAGTTCCCTTAAGAGACTGGTAGCAATTACCATGTACAGCAAGATAGCATAAGGCAGTGAATCAGTTAAACATAGGGGAAGGATCCAGCACCTCCCCTGCCCCCCAGGGCCTTATAAATGCTTCCAGTTGTAGGTCATAGTGTCTGCCCTATAGAAATGGTTCCAGATGTGTGTGGCTGTGGATGGCACGTGTCGTGGTCAGCATGTGTATGTGTTTGCAGGGGAAGATGTGTATGTGATTAAGAGGATATCTCATGGCAGAAGATAAGTGAGGCTGAGCCTGCACACACATCAGTGTAAGCCCAGAACTTGTGGATGGAGCGCGAATTCCAGAAACCTTACAACCCCCAGACTGGATCTTGCTTCAGACAATATACTCTATGGGCCAGATTTATCATTAGCTCAAGTCAGAATAATGGAGTGAAAAAGTTGCAAATTTTTGCGCAATCGCTTAAACTGCGCAAAAATTTGCAACTTTTTTCTGCTCTGCACTATGCTCGCCAGTTTTCTGAAAGTGGGCGTGTTTTCTTATGTAAATGAATCTCTAGGCAGATTTACTATTGGGACTATTTAAAAAGTTGCAAAAAAGTCGCAATTTCACTCCAGTGAGGACCATGCTTATCTTATGAGACTTTTTAATAGAACATGCGACTTTTTCATAAAAACGTGCGACTTTTTCGTAAAGATGTGCGACTTTTGTAAAGCTGCTTACTGACGGATAAACTGCTACCGTCAAACCACATTTATTACAGTCTTAAAGGGCCGATCATAAATCTGACTTGGCTAAAACTGACTTTAGCCATATGTTAAAGTGGAGTGAGCTGTCAGAGTAATGATAAATCTGGCCCTATGTCTTTTCAGTCCTCAGCAGGTTTATTACATGTCACCGGTGTCATCTAGCATTATCATGGTCAGCCTTAGAAGCATACTCATAACTGAGCGGCCTAATCACAGAGATTCAATTTTCTTTCTAGGATGAGTGTCCCAAGCTCCCCAACCAAATGTATGGCTACCAGACAAGCAGATGTTTTATATACTCTTGTCATCCCTGATTCACTCTCCCATTATATTAGATCTCTATTAAGCTTATACTTTTGATACGTGTGCTACCTTTTTATTAGATTTTTTTTTAGTTTCTAACAGGAACTGAAACCTAGAAATAAATAGAATAAACTCCTCTGTTATTTAACCACTTGGGGGAGATTTATTAAGACTGGCGTTGTGTCCGTGCGACAGAACTGAAATCTGGAGTAGATTGCAGGTATAATGTGCACCAGAAGTCCTGCCCGGGGCCCACCCATGCCTTGCCCACTTTTTACAAAATTGACCAGGGTATCAAAAAGGTAGAAAAAAAAAAAATAAGATAACTTTGTTTGCGGATACATTTGTAACTTTTTTCAAGGTTTTGTGCTGCATTTGCCACTTTTCAAAAATTATGCCATCGTGAATTTACGCCAGAAAACTGGCATGTTATCCTCAAAATGTATGCCAGCTTCTAGCTTCCGTAGATGTCAGTTCAAGTGCACAGAGTGCCCAAGAGGCACCACAACTATTAAAAAGTGTGCGACTTTTTATTACTTTGGCAAAACCTATGCCAGCAGGCCAGACATTAAGACGAGCATATAAAACGCCCGTCCTAATAAATTCCCCCCATTATTTTATGAAGTAAGAGACTATAAAAAAAAACTATTACTCAAACCAGAGTCTCTATGCTTGTTGTAGTCTAGTCATATATTTTACTAGGTTGGAATTTATACTGCATAGTACACCCTAGTCAGTCAATAGCTTTGTCAAGTACTGCACTGAATTTTTCTTATTTCTTGTTTGTATTACCGCTACTCTAAAGAGATTTGTGTGTAGGGAGAGTCCTTCCTGCCCACTGAAGTCCTTTCATCTTCCAGGAGCCCCTCACTTCCTTCATTCCACTGACTGTCTCCATTGTTGTGATCAAAGAAGACATGGCAAGGTCTGCAGGATGCTGTGGAAGCGACCTAGATGTGTATACCACAGGATAGAACTGTCATTTGAGGACAGTGCTTTTCACAAGAGCATTTTTTCCTAAAACAGACCTAAAAACTTGTTCTCTTTGACTAAGTCTTTTAATATGCTATTCGGCCGTTTCTTTGTTATATTTGTTTCTGGGAAAGTCATACAGCCTCCATGTCAGCTCGTACAGAGGTTTTACAGCAGAGCCGGACTGGGACTGAAGTTATGCCCTGGCAGGCCCACTTGCTGTGTGGAGAATGTGAAATATGTTTGCCCTTCAATAGAGCCCAAATAGTTATTATAGGCCTCTCTGTAGTGCCCCAATAGTTAATTCAGACCCCTCTATAGTGCCCCAATAGTTATGATAGACCCCTTTATAGTGCCCCAGTAGTTATTATAGGCCCCTCTATGGTGCCCTAGTAGTTATGGTGTCCCCAGATGCGACTAAAAATTCAATTGTATCACCATCCTCAGTCAACAACTACTTTTGTGGCCCTGGGCAGCCCACCCTGCCACCAGCCCATCTGGCATTTGCCAGATGGGCAGTCCGGCCCCGTTTTCCCAGAAAGTTCATCCAACTTTCCTTATTATGTGAATTACTGTGACACCAACTTCTTTGCACATTCCAGCCAGATTACACAGTACCTGTTGTAATAGTGGATCTCTGCCATTGAGGTTTCTGTGGATGTCCACGGTCATCCAGAACATACTCCAGCAATCATCTATACTCTGCTCACAAAAGTCAACGGGAGCAGTGCAACTGACAAACTCAGTCCACCACAAAGTTGATGGAAGTCATGAGCAGTCTTGATGGTGTTAACTGTTCCATAATAGTTTACAGATGTGCGCGGCAAAGAAGAATTGTTGTGTAAAGGGGAGTTCACAGGTTTGGAGTTTTTTTTTTTTGCACTATTGCATTTTTAGTAGTATTTTTGGTGCGCTTTTTTGCAATAAATACGCCAACTCCAGCTGTTATCCTGAAAGTCTAAACAAAATATGAAACGCAGGACACACAAATATATATATTTTTTGGCTTCTGGCATTCTTGTTAATTAGGTGGAGTTTTTTCTGTGTATAATCTTTTTTTTTAAACGGCGTATTGAATGAAGCATTTGGCATTTTTGGGGGCGTTTTGACATCTCCTCTATAGGGGAATTTTTTTTTGAAACAAACATGGTTTACACAGTTGTTAAAAAAAAAAATACTGCTAAAAAGCCATATGTGGTATGGAAAACAACGTAGGTGGTTTCTATGGACTTTTTTTTGTGACCCAAACACACTAGAGCAAATTTGTGTGGGTAAGGGGCTTTAGAGGAGAGACTTTTTTTGGGTGGAAGTCAAGGTCAAAAAGTGGGCAATATCAAAATTATAATAGGGATTTTGTTGACTAGTTTTAGGAAGGAGCAATAGAGCGGGACAATGTCATTCTAGATCAGTGACGTGGAGTACTTTTTTAAATGCCTAAAGTGTTAAAAAGCAGCTTGTATCAACTTTGCAACTGTATACAATACATTTGGCGTATTATACACCCAAAAAGCTATCATAACTTGGGATTGATGACAAGAAGGAATGTATATACGGTAACTATAAAAAAATTTGACCTATCATCTGTTCCAGTTTGGACCCAGGACATGACTAGAGAAGCTTTATGTGAAAAATATTCTGTAAATCAGTAGGGAAAGAACTTCACCTTTATTGGAAAGGTGGTTGGCCTGAGTTCTTCGTTTCCTGCTCTCTCCAGTGGGTATTTGGTGGATGTGGTTCTTTTGAATGGATATAATAATCTGCAATTTTTTTTATCTTCTGCTACCATATTAATGTATTAAAAAAAAGTCCAAAGAATATGTAGTTTAAGTTTTTGGTGTATTGAGATACCTGTTAAAATAAAACTAGTGCTTGTACCAGATGACAAATGTTATTCTGCTGCATCTGACAAATTCCAGTCTCCTGCATTGGTAGGTCATACATCCGTGTCATCGGAGGGCATGGTCTTCAGTCTTGTTACTGAGAAAATATATAAGTCCCGACTGGGTGGACATTGATTTTCTGAGAAGATGCAACTTCCATGGATGCTTTGTATAGTGTTATTTCTTTCAGTTTTAGCCCTAGGCTTACAAATGAAGGAGACTGATGGTTTCCAGTTTGTAATGAAGTTCTCATAGCCTTATGACCTGACAGGTTGTTTGGACAGATATAGACTCTGGAGAGATCATGAAAACATGCTTGGTCCCCGATATTGCCTATTATGTGTGCTACCAACCCAAGATTAGGCTAGGTATCTTTTTCTTCTACCTTTATGGGACATTTTAGTTTGCAGTTATGGTGTTTTTATTGGAACACTTGGGATATATTGCTAGAATTGTATATTTTGCCTTTTCCCTTCATAAGAGCTTGCGCTGTGTCATGGTCGATTTAACCACTACATATCAGTAACACATATGATGCTGTATGTAGGTAATGATTTTTTAGCTTTCTTAAACATAGCAGATATGTTTTCCTCATAGAAACTTATCTGCTACTGATTATGTCAGTACTATTAAACATAAACGGTTAAAAGGCACATGTGATTGCATGTGATCCTGGCTGAGCCTGTAAAATTTTGGAAATTCAGGAGACGAGCAGTGGATCATAAAACTTCATATACCAGTATGTATAAGAAACAGCATTCCAGCAAATAATAATCTTGATTTTGGATCACCAGGAAATTACCCCATGGTATAGACTGGTGGGTGAGCTGCTGGTTTTAGCTTTCCCAGCTGATGATTTTGCCCTCGACTTAGACCTTATGTGGAGGTTGCTGCTACACGCAGAGTAAGAACAATGGGCTCCTACTGTATTATATTTCTATGTTTCTTTATTTTTAGTAGAATTTCCCACACTATAAAGAGCCGCAACAGATGTATGTAGAATATATTATTAAAGTAAAAGTCCCCTACACATCAACCACATATTATTCACACCCAACTATGGCTATTTTTGCAGACAGTCAGCTCTACTTTCCAAGTTCTGCCCTTTGGCGCAGTGCTTGCCACTTTTACCATGCAGCACTGAAGTCCTGAGTGGTAAATTAAGTAGACCATAGGCCCTGGACTGTTTCACAAACTTGGAACTCTCCTGTTACCACTGCCACTTCATGTCTATAGTCCACACCACTCCTTATACATATTTAAAGGGGTTGTCTCATCTGGGCCATTTATAGAATATGTACAGGATATGCCATAAATGTCTAATTTGTGGGGGTCCCACATCTGAGACCTGCAACTCGTGTTTTCAAGTTCGGCGTACAAGGTTCTGGTTATCTAAGAATTCTGTTACGGATTCCGCTACCACCATAAGTTATGGTCCGTGGTAGCGGAACCTATAACGGAATTCTTAGATAACCCGAACCTTGTACACCAAACTTAAAAACACAAGTTCGCTCATCCCTACTATCAGACATTTATGGCATATCTAAATCAAATTATATTTGGTGTGACCACACTTTACCTTCAAAACAGCATCAGTTATTCTAGGTTAACTTGCACACAGTTTTTGAAGGGACTCTGCAGGAAGATTGTTCCAGACATCTTTGAGAACTAAGCACAGATCTTCGGGTGTAGGCTTGCTCAAATCCTTCTGTCTCTTCATGTAATTCAAGAAAGACTCAATGATGTTAAGATCAGGGTTCTGTGGGGGCCATATCATCACTTCCAGGGCTCCTTGTTCTTCTTTGTGTTGAAGATAATTCTTAATGACATTGGCTGTATGTTTGAGGTCTTTGTCCTGCTGTAGAATATATTTAAATTATTAACGCTTCTATTTTTGAAAGCATTCTTACTTTGCAGCTTTTTTTCCCCCACACCTCCCTAACACTCTTGCACACTTGCTGTGTATATAAGTCTGTGCCTACATAACTCCCTTTCATGATTACATTTTGGATGGTTGAGGTTTAGCAATGAAAATAGAAATGCAGAGTACTCCAGTTCCATGCTCTAAACATGTCCTTTGTTTCCATGTGTAAATTATAGAACCTCGTAGTGGGACTTGGAGCTAAGAGACACAGGCCCATATTTACTAATGTGTCTGCACCAAACATCTGTCTAAAAAAATTGGCAATTTGGCGCATCTAGGGTTTCTACACTTTTTTACGTCAGGAGGCAGAGCTTATCAGAAGGCAGGCAGAGCTTTGTGGGAAATGGGTGGAGCCTAATATGAACCATTTTGTGCCAACATTTCAGCACAATTCTGATACAAAAATCTATCTTAAAGTAAGCTAACCAATAGTTGAACGTATAGTCATAGAAAACTGTCTATCCCTGTCCCACATTTATCATCCAGCCTGATCCCGTGATAAATCTGGTGCAGATCTAGACAACCTGTCTAAGCTTGCACCATCTTTATGTTTAGTAAATCTGGCCAAGTCTTGGTTACACGTCCTACAGGAAAAGTCTTGGTGAGTAGCATATACCAAACTCACATGTTCCTTGCGGTAATGACTCACCCCTCCTAGTTTCATCGTCCAACTGGGGCTTGCAAACTGGATGCCACAGTCTTCCCCACCGACATCTCCTCTCTGATGTATGCCTAAGGTCAAATCACTTCCTGCAAATAATCCTCGCTGTCCAGGCAGCACCTACGTCAGTAACCAAAAATAAAAAAAAGCTGCATGGGATCCGAGAGTACAGTGAACCTTCCTTTATTATCCTACTCACAAGATATCATAAAACCAAGCACTAGCCCTGCTTGCTCCCATCTGGTTTCGCCAGCATAGCCACTACTAAATGTACAGAATAATCGAAACAATGAAAAGGTCGTAGCACTTGCCTGAACGCTGAAACCTATTCAAACTGCTGGTTGGCAATGGCGTAGAGAGTTTAGTGTGGTCAGAACTGCTGACAGACTCCCTTTAACTCTGTCCATTCCAGAGTGCTCAGCTCAGAGGCAACGCTGTTCATTTCCTGATACAGTATTTGGTTGGAGCCCCTGCATACTATCGAGGGACCTCTTTGAGATTTTCAGTTTTATATTGGGTTAGGCTGATGTTTGGACATAAAATACTCTCCCATAATGTCATGTTTCTTGGCTTGGAGTAGTGCTGCTCAGCGTAGGATGGATTTTCTGGCTTAGGAAAATAGTCTTCTGTTGTTTTTTTGTCCTTTTTCCACGACCTCATTTCCACAGAAATCATCCTACATCATCCTTTGGCTTTTCGTATGTAATCATTACGAGTAGTGGCTGTGTCAATCTTTTCTGATAACAGATTCCATAATAAAACTTTATAGTGCTCACATTTCTCTGGTATATCTGTCCCTTGGAAAGCAGGGCGACCTCAACATTCTTCAACATTTACCATTACAGCTCATCTTTCCTGGACTTCTGCACCTTACTTTCCTAAAGGTCTGGTTATGTCACCCAGGTTTTCCTGAAACAAGATTTTTGTTCCATGATACATTATGAAATTGCCTAATATAAAATTACTAGCAAAAAAAAAATATACAACCGGGTATAGAAACCTCTGCCCCCTAATATTCCATCATATTGGCACCTTGATGTCACCACTTTGCCCCCTATATGCCAATCGTGCAAAGAATAAAATGGGCTCATTTTGGCCATTTCTTTTATTTTTCATGTAATTTGAAAATACAAAATGCAGAATAATCCTCCTAGTGCTGGAGACATGGAGACATCAGTTTGTTGCTTCATAGTTTTTCTTTCTTTTTTTTTTTATGGTTTCATATATATATATATATATATATATATATATATATATTTTATTTTTATTCCCCCCTCCCCATAACTGTTATACTGCCTCTTATCTGCACACTGACCTCCAGATAGTGATAGAACCCCCCCCCCCCCCTACTACCACTTGCTATTCACTTCTTAGGAGGCAGAACACAATCCGCTGGAGTGTCCACTATACAATACCCTTCTAGTGGTACAACATAACCCACTGTTCACCCATGTCGGCAGAGTCCACTACTCCATACTACACCATTTCCTGTAGCATGGTGGACTTTTAAAAAAAACCTGCTCATAGCAACCAATCGGAGCTCAGCTTTCATTTCTAAAACTGCTCTAGTAAAATGAAAGCTGTGCTGTAATAGGCTGCTATGGGCAACAAACAGTGCTTCCTTTAGACAGTTTTGATAAGTCTGCTCCACTAAATCCAGTTTCCATGTAAAACAGCACATTTATTAGACTAGTCTGTGCAGGGAGATGAGAAGCAGGCTGAGAAGACGTGCCTCAGCAGTTACAGCTAGCACTGTGTATGCCTGCTTCACCCTGCCACTGATTGGCTGCAGTGGTCACACCATGTCACCACTGCAGCCAGACAGAGAAGCCAGTCAGAGTAATTGACAGCACGGCTCACCTTTTTTATAGTATTATGATTATTAGTATATCTCCCCTTAAATACATATACGGAAGAAAAACTCCCTTACCAGCTCCAACCCAGGATTAAATCAGATATCACAGTGAGTGAAGACTCCCAAAATGGAAAACAAGGATCCAGCACTGCCTTTCTCCGAACTGTAGACTTTATTGAAGCGTACACGTGCAATTAAAAAAAGACTGGGTTTCCTTGACACGTTTCGGGCAACGCTAGCCCTTTGTCAAAATAATAAAATCTCCCCTTAGCTGCAAAAGCTTCCTAACAACGTCATGTCTGTACTATATTTCATGAAAGTCTATAGTCTGAATCTCTTTTGCATACTTTAGGTTACTGTAAAGAGATTTGCATGGCAATAAGGTGGAATATGAAGTCCCCCAGTCAATATACATATTAGGCCTCATTCACACGACCGTATTTTTGGTCCGTGTTCGATTTTTATTTTATTTTTTTACTGATCGCACACAGACCTATTCATTTTTTATGTGTTCGCAAAAAAAAAAAAAGTATACGGGCAGCACGGGGCTGCAAATGATAGAACCTGTCCTATAGGGTTTTTTACAATTTTTTTTTTTCCAGTGGGACACGTTTAAAATATGCACATGGACCGCATCCATATTTTTCAGATACATGATTTGTGGACTGCAAAACAGATACGGTCGTGTGCAGGAGGCCATAATCTAAATCTTGTATAAATGGAACTCCACTGGGAGATGATATTTGGGAATCTCCAATAAAAATTTTTTTTTACTTATAAGCCATTTAAAATGTTTCCCAATATTTTCATATTTAGAAGCAAGACACAAAAGTTTATTTTTTATTCTTATTTCATGTGTTTTTATCCTGTGCTTTGTATTAGCATTGTGTCATTGTATGGCATTAGTAGGTGCAAAATCTCTTCCCAATTAATGCAAAGCATAAAAACCCATCTGCCATCCTATTGCCCATTCCCAGCTAATTAACTAGTTCTTCAAATAGACAATTCAGTTTGTCCATTGCCTGAATAAATATAATGTGCAAAGCCAAATCATATTGAGAAGTTCATACAACCATGCCCTGTTCCATCACTGAGGTCACTGGTAAGCTTTTGCCTTAATCACACTAATTACTAGGCAATCCACTGAAATGTATCTTTGTAATTTGATCAACGTAGTAGATAACATGCATTTGTATAATTTAATACATGTTGATATTACACAGATACATGTTAAAAACTGTAGTTGCAGTTAAAATGCATGCGGTTTTTTTGCAGTGCGTTTTTATAAAACGCAACAAAGCAGCGGCATGTAAACCCACCCTATGGGAATCAGAAAAATAGTATTGCAAAAATATGCTCAAGATCCTGTGTGGTATACCAAATAACATTACTAGAGTTTGCCAAATTTAGTTACATATGGCTACAAAGCGATTGAGGTTGAAAGACACAGTTAACCTATAATCCTACTGTGTTGATCCAGAGATAACCCAAAAAAAACTCCCTGTGACAAAATGGTTTTTGACAGAGTTCATTGACTGAGGGGGGCTGTAAGAAGGGTTATCACGTAGGTATCATTGGGTGATCCAGTCGTTCTTGCAGGCAAACCAATCATCGTTTCTGGGCAGCAGATCGTGCTGTCTAAACAGCGATCTGCCGCCCAGAAACAATGATCCTGTATGGGAACAAGGGATCGCAATAGCAATCATTTGTTCTCATACTGTGAAGGAGATTGCTGCATGTAAATTCTGCGGTCTCCTTCACTGAACGAGCAGCCGACTGTTGGGAAGAAACGCTTCCTTCGCGACAATCGGCTGCTACGTCGGGCAGTCTAAACCTGCCTTAAGTCTTCACCACCTTCCATCACCGAGATGTCTGATAAAACAAACCTTCACAATGGGCCTTGAACCATGAGGAAGAAAGTGATATTAAAAGGGCACTAAAGGGAAAATTCACAAGAAATAAATAATACCCCAGGAAAAAAAAAAACTGAATGTGCGCTGTTCAAGTTTTTTATGCAGTCTTTAAAGCCAAAACCAGGTGTGGATTCAAAAAAGCGGTGAGGTAGTATCTGTCCTTAATACTTTTTCTCCTTATGAACACTGTCTTTGTTGCCATTATTATTGTTTCCTTTTTACTCAATAATTTATTTTTCTACAGCATCACCATTTACTTCCTGACTCCATTTTATTTTCTTCTCATTATTTTTTCTCCTTTCCTTTTTCTTTATCTCTTTTGACATTTTACGCTTCAATCCCCTTTCTATTTCTTCTACTGTCTTTCGCCTTCTCCTCCTGTCTCCTTTCCCTTTCCCATCCAACCTCTTTCACGTTCTTCTGGTTACCTTTCTCTTTCTTCTCCTACTTCCTTTCTCTTTTTCCTACTGTCTTTCTCTTTCATCTAATGTCTCCTTTCTCATCTAACTTCTTTCACTTTCATTTTGTGTTACTTTTTCTTCTTTTCCTGACTCCTGGCTCTCTTTTCTTTTCCTAACTCCTTTCTCTTTTCTCTCTTTTCTTTCTCCTCCTGTCTCCTTTTTCCTTCTACTATGTTCTCGTTCTACTTCTGTCTCCTTTATCGTTCTCCTACTGTCTCCTATGAATGTATCTTCCTGTCTCCCTGTTTTTTCTCCTCCTTTCTCTTACTATTTCCTTTATCGTTCTTTTGCTTTCTCCTTTCTCTTTCTCCTACTGTCTCCTTTCTTTTTCTCATCTGACTTCTTTCACTTTCTTCTCTTGACTCCATTCTCTGTTGTCTTCTCCTTTCTCTTTCTCCTTCTGTCTTCTTTGTCTTTCTTCTCCCGACTCCTTTTTTTGTCTTCTTTAATTATTTTCGCCTCTAACTTCTTTCTTCTCTGATCTCCTTTTTCTTTCTTCTCTGACTACTTTCAGTTGCTTTAATTACTAGATGGCTATTGAAGGTCCAAGGATGTAAGGAGATGCATCATAGCACGAGCAGCATGTCTCTTCAGTTTGTATGCATACATACTGACCTAGAGCAAAAATGGAAGGATCATGAAATATAAGAGAAGAAAAAGAGAGTAAGATAACAGGATCTAAAGGAATTATAAGGAGAGGGGAAGTGGGTGGTGGATGGATGGATATGATATGGGAGGGAATCAAGAGGGGGGGGGGGGAAATGGTTGAAATATGGGCAATAGTCCAAAATGAATAATGAGATCTTGAAGAGAAAGGGTGTGATTGCGGGCAATTAGTTAAGATGTATGCTTAGATCAATAAGGTCTTGAAATCTGATGGTGTTACCAAACCTGTAGGAATTTTTTGTTGTCACCTGAGGACTGCAGTCTATTCCCCCATGTGGAATAAGTAAGATATCTTCTGTTGCCACTCCGACAGAGTGTGTGTATGAGCTGTACACAAATGGTGTGGCATTACAACTGGGCTGTGGATAGGCAAAATCAGAAGAGTTCTCTTGTGAGCACCGTTCGGACCTGGGAGTGTAGGCAATAGCCTATTTGTGGGGACCAGATTCTTGACCCCTTGAGACACTAGAGTATATAGGAAAAAAATAGTTCCAGAAAGATTTTATCTTATCACAACCCCACCATACATGGAGCATTGTGCCTGCGTATATTCTACAGTGCCACCAGGTCTCAGGGAAAGAAGGGTAAATTGTGTGAAGTAATGCTGGTGTCACAGAGTCAGTATTTTATTTTTGTCAGCAGTTGTGGAGGGCTTATGTGTGAAAATAAATACTTCTTGTATGAAAGCAGAACTAGGAACCTTCATGCATGGACTCTTACCTGGAGGTTATATATCAAGGAGATCATGTATGCAGGGCTAGGACCCAAACAAAAAAAGAAATCCCTCAAAAGGTGTGGATAGTGATTATAGAAAAGCTTGTGCCCTATTTGATATAGGAGCAGAGCTGCGTGTACACCATCCAGCAGAACCTAACGTATGGGTTACAGGTTTGAATCTTTTCAGGTGTAGGAAGACTCAAGCCTGATAGGATATGATGACAACGAGGATATTCTATTACTTGCCAGCTGAGGAAAAATTGTCAGAGTTCCTCTAACTCCTTTTACTTTCTTCTCCTGGGCCCTTTAATGCTTTGTCGCCTTTCACTTTCTTCTCTAATGTCTTTCTCCTCTGACTCCTTTTACTTTCTTCTTATGACTCCTTTTTCTTCCCTTCACTTTTTACTCCTGCTTTTTTTTTCTTCTTATTACTGGTACTTCTTTCTATTTCGTCTCCTGATACCATTATCTTTCTTCTATTGACGTCTTTCTCTTTTGACTTTCTGTTACTAACACTGTCTCCTTTCTCTTTCTTTTCTCACTCCTTTTTGTTTATCTTTGGCTGCTTTCTCCATCTCTTATGATTTGTGCTCCCTCTTTTTTTTTTAAAAAGAGCAAACAGAATGAACACAACGTGTCAAATTATGACTTAAATAAAACGTGCCCTTTACAAATACAAAAACACTGGGTTGTTCTAAATTATAGAGAAAACACAACATAAATAGCACCGCTCCAATTTATCTCAGTCACCCAAAATGAGCTGTAAATGCATTAATCTAATGCGTTGTGAACGTCATGTCATAAGCAGCCTGGTCAAATAACAGCATAACTTGATATTTATAGTTCAAAACCAAAATATGTAAAACAAAGGGAAGGGAGAAAATACGTGTTCAGCAGCAGCAGGATGACAAGTCTTCTAGGGGGGTTCACAGAAGATCTGTAGTAAGATCTGAAGGTGCATGAAGGACATACTTTACCAAAATATTCAACTTTATCCTTTAGTTAACAGTTTCTGCCAAATTATTCTGAGGCATTAGATAACGCATAGAGATGAGCAATTTTCTTAAAATTCAATTCGGGACTGATTCGTACAAATTAGTCATGTGATTCGATTTGGGTTTGAATCAATTCTGCCTGAATCAAAAGTGCTTTCATTGCCTGGAAAAGTCTCTCTGTAAAAATTATTTAGACTCAAATCACTTAAGATTCTGATTCTATAGAATCCGAATTTTTGCAAAAATTCTGGTCGAATTT
Source organism: Bufo gargarizans (assembly GCF_014858855.1). Taxonomy (NCBI): domain Eukaryota; kingdom Metazoa; phylum Chordata; class Amphibia; order Anura; family Bufonidae; genus Bufo; species Bufo gargarizans. The sequence continues at coordinate 109,791,619 of NC_058085.1, forward strand.
TGATTCTATAAAATTGATTTGCTTGTCTCTGATTAAAACAGTAGCCATGAAGCCATTGTGAGTAGAGCTTTCTCTTTCAGGTTTGCTTAGTTTTACTACATTTTGCTCGACTTAATATATGTTTTGCTTCTCAAAATGTCATATGTATTTATTCATCTTACAGTTGGATCAGACACTCCAGGAGCATTTCCCAATCTACAGATCCTTCCGCTTTAAAGGCAGCATTGGACCAGTACGTGTGCACTTGACAAGTCCAGCGTTATTTCTCAAGCTTTTGGAGCTGGCAGCCAAACTTTCCAGTTTCCCTTTGGACTGCATTCAACCTCCACGTTCACTAAAATACAGAGAGATGGCTGAAATGATATGGAAACAAGTCCTGTCATGATCTTGTTTCCTTTTGTAATCTACCAGCAGGCAAAAATAACACTGTCAAAGGTTTATGTGGAAATGTCTTTATTCAACAGATAGGCCTGGGATATCTGGGGACATCATCACTCTTTGGGTTCTGATGTATGTGACCACATTAAAGGGGTTGTCCAAGTTATATTTATTGATGACCTATCCTCAGGATAGGTCATCAATATCAGATTGGCGGGGGTCCGACACCCGGCACCCCCGCCGATCAGCTGTTTGAAGAGAAGGCGAGCGCTGTGTCACCGCTGCCTCCCCTTCACTGTTTACCTTCTAGCCGTTGCATCTGCAGTGGTGAGCAGGTGTAATTACACCCAAGCCGTCCCATTCATTTCAAAAGGACGGCTTGGGTGTAATTACACCTGCTCACCGCTGCAGATGCAACGGCTAGAAGGTAAACAGTGAAGAGGAGGCAGCGCTGACACTGTGCACGCCTTCTCTTCAAACAGCTGATCGGCGGGGGTGCCGGGTGTCGGACCCCAGCCAATCTGATATTGATGACCTATGCTGAGGATAGGTCATCAATAAATATAACTTGAACAACCCCTTTAAGCATTGTAACTGAAGGTAGAGGAGAAATCAACATTTAACAGTTTTACAGACCATTAACAAGGGATACATGATTTGAAAACTGTTATGAGCATCTGACATTTCCATTAGTGCAATCATTGTAAATAGTAGCAAATGTATTAATAAAGGGGTGTATGATGATAATATGACAGCTGGGAGGTCCATGGAGCATATTCCCTGCACAAGTCAGACCCCCACTGATCATTAAGTTATGACATAATGATATGCAATCACTTACTATCACGAAAATACCCCTGTAATCTTGGTAACATTTACATTCACTTATACTGTTCATAATTTATTTTATATTAACATAATAAATATTTTCTCACTTATCTCGTCACACAACCAGCATTTGTTCAGGTTTATTGGTGCAGTTTTTAAAACCAAAATCAAGTGTGACTCATAGAAGGAGAAAGTATTAAGGTTTTTTTTCAATCCCCTCCTGGTTTTGTTTTTAAAAACTGAATAAAAAACCTGATTAAAACCTACACATGTGATTGCACCCTCAGACTATGTAATACTTGTTGTGTCTCCTAAAAGTTATTATTATGCGAAAACATTTTTTCTTATGATAGGATTGGTTACAAACTATTAATGTAAGCAGCTGTTTTCCTGATGCTTTTCAGAGTGTTTGACTTCATTCAGAGAGATTGGTTAATATTGCACCAAAGCCACATTGGGGGAAAAAAGGCATGCGGTTTGCTACATTTTTTTGAGGTTTTAAAACCTGTAAATGGGGTTATGCAGTGGAGTAATATTGATGACTTGTCTTCAGGATAGGCAGTCAGCATCAGATTAGCGGGGGGCCGACTCCCGGCATCTGTTTGAGGTGGTTGAGGCGCTATTGCGAGCTCTGCTTCCTCTTTAAAGTTTAAAGGCGTTGTCCGGGTTCAGAGCTGAACCCGGACATATCCCCATTTTCACCCAGGTAGCCTCCCTGACTTGAGCATCGGAGCAGTTCATGCTCTCCTTTGCGCTCTGCTGAATCGCGCAGGGCAAAGGCATTTTCTGTAGTTCTGGTGACGATCCAGGCTCTCCTTAGGGGTGCCAGGTGGAAGCTTCCGCCCGGCAGTGAGCCCGGTGACATACTTTAGCGCTGCCCTAGCATCAGAGCTGGTGACATCACCGAACACACTGCTGGGCGGAAGCCTCTGTCCGGCAGGGAGTCATGGTAAATAAAAGAGCCCTTGCCCTGCTCGATCCTGCGCAGGGCAAGGGAGAGCATCGGAGCATGAAATTCACCGATGCTAACATCAGGGGTGCTGCCTGGGTGAAATTATGGGAATGTCCGAGTTCGGCTCTGAACCCGAACAACCCCTTTAAACTTCATGCTGTCTCCCTTGGAGCGGTGGTGCAGTATAATTACAGCTGCTTTGTCACATCCAAGTGAAGGGTTGTAATTACTCTGCACTGCCTCTACAAAGGAGATGGCGCACAAATAAGCTTTGAATGGAAACCAGTCCTCTGGTGGCGGTCCCAGGAGTCAGACCCCGATCGATCTGATATTGATGACCTGTCCTGAGGATTGGTCAGTGAAACACTGCATTTTAAGTAGTGATGTTTTAAGACAATTTCTTGGCATTTTATTTTTCAAATCACAGGACACTCTGGGTGTAGCCTTTTTAGGCTTTTTCTCTTACACTTCTCTATGCAAAAAAAAAAAAAAAAAAAGACTAAAAAACAGGTAAAGCACTATGGTGGTCATTTATTATTTGTTATATGACACTTTTGGGCGTATGTGTGTCACAGATTTTGTCACAGAGGTGTTTTGCGACAAAATCTATGACTTTACCCCGCTCACCGGCCCGCCTTATTTATCATTTTCCACGCCAGTTTATGGCGTGGAAAATGGCCTTAAACTACACCAGCAAGGGAGCTGGATTAAAGCATGTCGCACGGCTAATGGCAGCAAGCGCCGAAGTTATGTAGAGCCCTGCGCCTCTATATAACTAAGGAGCATCCACCAGCAGCACACAGCGATTAAATGTCCCCCTATGTGACTATAAATGCCTGCCATCCCCAAAATACACTTTTAAAAAATGCCCCTCCAAAAAAAAACTAAATGTGAAAGCTCCTTTAGACTACCTGTGCACATTGCGGAATTGCTGCATCATTTTTCCCACGGCAATCAATATGAATTCTGCAGAGAAATATGCGGCAGTCATTCCGCACCAGATAGCGTGGACTTTACTTGCCTGCCAAAAGAAGGTGAGTTAAGGACCTTCTGTGGCAATTCCCTCGCAGCCCTGCCAGTCTCTGTATAATCTGACTTCTTGTCGCAACACCTCGCCCCATCTTGATTCATTATCACAGGAGGCCAGGTTGTACAGAGAGGGGCATGGGAGAAGACTGGGATTCTTAAAAAAGTGTAGTTTTTACGGATTTTGCTGCATGTCTGCAGCAAATCTGCATCTGCCATTATTTCTACAGATTCCATGCAGAAAATAACTGCCCTTTGAGGTCAATTTTTTATTTTTTTGCATGAAATCTGCTCCAGATCCATAATATAAATTGACATGCTTCAGATTTAAAAATCCACTCTGCATTGATACAGAGAATTTCAGCATTACATAGATCAGATTTTGAAAACTCATCTACTTAGCTGGTACTGTTAGGCCTCATTCAGACGGCCGTAGTGTTTGCAATTTGCGGACCGCACATGGCCGCTACCATAATAGAAAATTCCTATTCTTGTCCGCAGAGAAATTAATGGGTCTGCGTGCAATCTGCAAAAAATGCTAATCGGACACAGACCCATAATATGGTAGTGTGAATGTAGCCTAAGGCCCCTTTCACACCAGCGTGAAGTAAACGCATAGCACCTGCACTGAATCCTGACCCATTCATTTCAATGGGTCTGTGAACATTTTTTTCATGCATTAGTTCTGCGTTACGTGAAAATTGCAGCATGTTCTATATTCTGCGTTTTTCATGCAGCCCAGGCCCCATAGAAGTGAATGGGCCTACAGTGAAAAACGGATTGCATCCGGATGCAGTCTGGATGCAATCAGTTTTTCATTAATGGTTGCTAGGAGATGTTTTTGTAAACCTTCAGATTTTTTTCACTTGAAAAACGCATCAAAACTGATAGCACCCGCGCGGAAAAAAACTGAAACGCTGAACCCAATCGCAGACAAAACTGACTGAACTTGCTTGTGAAATGGTGCGAGTTTCACTGAACACATCCTGAGCCAATTTGTCATGCTAATGTCAAAGGAGCCTAACTCTGCTGAATACCCCAGTTTCTATCCAAAAGGACCAGTAGCATAGCCTATAGCCATAATTTCCAGCGCTTTAAAGGAAAGTAACATTTGTAATATATTAAGAATGCTTTGTGTCTTCCCCTTGGGTGATTTATTGCTCAACGAGTTTTTGTGAAAAAAATAAAAATATGGCTAACCAGACTAGGAATGGCTCCATGGGATTGTGGTTATACTTAGGGTCCATTCACACGTCCATTGTTTCTTTCCTGATCTGTTCAGTTTTTTGCAGAACAGATCAGGACCAGTTCTGGACCCATTCATTTTCAATGGGTCCTGGAAAAAAAAAATCGGACAACACAATGTGTGCTGTCAGTTTCCGTTGTTCCGTTCCGCATGTCCGATTAAATATAAAACTTGTCCTATTCTTTTCTGCAAAAATCGGATCCTGGTACAATACAAAGTCAATGGTTCCGCAAAAAACGGATGACATTCGTATGTCATCCGTTTTATGCGGAATCCGTTCCTGGAAATTAAATCCTGCCCACAGAAATCACTTATTCACTTTTTTTTTCAAAGAAATCCAAACAACTTTATTTGCTTTGTGAAATTTATACACGTTTCCGTCTTTTGCGGATCCGCAAAAAACGGATGACATACGGACACATTTTCAGGAACAACGGATCCGCAAAAAACGGACCGAAATTCGGGATATAGAAAAATACTGACGTGTGAATGTAGCCTTAATTGACAACCTTGTGGACAGATTCATCTCTATGGACATAACCTGCATCAGTGGATGAACATATGTGTAGAAACAATTCCACCAAGTGCTGGGTCCTGCTCTCAGGGACTATATTAGAAGTTTGGAGTATGGGTATTTCGTCATTTAGCCATGTTACTATTTTACATTGTTGTTTTATACGTTTTCATGTTTTATTTTTTTGTTTGCACTTTTTGCAGCTTTATATTAACAAGAAAGTGTGGAGGATAGCATAGGGCAGGCACTGTTAATAATTAGACATCTCTTTTAGGAAAGCGCACTGCGACATTGGACATCAAGGGTCACCATAAACATGGATGGATGGCATAAGTGGCATAAGCAACCACCATCTCTGGTGCCGTTATCTTGAGGAGAGAAGCAATAGGATTGAACAGGTTGAACCTTTCCAATCTCTTTTATTATAACCTGATAGTAGATGTCGGTGACAACAGGATCTGCCAGCACAAATCTCATGCCGTTATCAAAAATTGGCTTCATCAAATATGTTAGTTATATCATCATGAGTGTGTACGTGCATAACCTTAGGCCCCCCCCTTCAGACAGGCAATGTCCTCTTCACTGTTTAATTGCACGCCATCGTCTAACTTGTAGTGGCAGTGCAGTGTAATTACAACTCGTCCCATTGAAGGGAACGGGACGATCAGTTGTAGTTACATTGCACCGCCAATACAAGTTAAGCTAGTTTCACACTAGGACAAAAACTCACTGAAAAAAAAATGGCCTAAACGGGTGGAAATGCTCCAAACCCAGACACTGTAGCGCGTCTATAACCGGGGGAGCAATTCCTCCGAATGTGGTCCGCAGACAACGGCAATCCCCAGCAAAAAATGCGTACAATGGAGGATGCCGGGGTGGACCGCATGCACAAGGACATCTTACACAAAATGATACATTGTGCAGATAAAAAAAATATATATACACACAAATCACTGCAGAAAATGCACCAAAATGATACACAATTGACAATACTAGCTAATTCCTCAGGCCGATGATAAAAGCTGAGAACTTTGCCAATATCTTCCAGTCAGGAACATATCGGAGCCCCTCATGCACCACGTCACGGTGTCTCAGCATGCAGGGGGTCCTACCACTAAACTGCCCGTGGTGTGTGAACAGGTGTCTGAACAGTGTCTGAACATTAACTCACAGCCAGGCTCTCACATGCCTCCATAGGGGTATCACCAATGCACTGTGAGGTAGGATAAAGCTGTGAGCCGCACCCACAACAGACCATGTGACACAAGCCGCACCCACAACAGACCATGTGACACAGAAGCCAACAGGTGCAAAAGAACGTTACCAGCAATATAAAGTGGCACATTCCATACACATAAGGACAAAAACTCACTGAAAAAAGTGGCCTAAACGGGTGGAAATGCTCCAAACCCAGACACCTGTTCACACACCACAGGCAGGTTAGTGGTATGACCCCCTGCGTGCTGAGACACTGTGACGTGGTGCATGAGGGGCTCCGATATGTTCCTGACTGGAAGATATTGGCAAAGTTCTCCGCTTTTAACATCGGCTTGAGGAATTAGCTGGTATTGTCAGTTGCGTATCGTTTTGGTGAATTTTCTGCAGTAGTTTCACACTAGCATTAAAATCTTCCGGGCAGGGGCGGACTGGGAACTTAAAGTGGTTGTAGGTGGATCCAGATTGACAGAAAGCGGGGCGACAAAAGTAGGTGAGCAGTACCACAGTGCTATGCCGCATATGATGAACTCCCGCAGGCTGTTGCGCTTCCATAGCCTGCCAGAAGCTTTAGATGGTGTGCTGTTTGACAGTGAAGAGGAAGTACTCGCACAAGCTCCACAGTCTCTTCAAATAGCTGATCGGCGGGGGTGCCAGGAGTCAGACCCAGGATGCACCTAGCCTTTCTGTTGCCTGAGACGAAAACTGAAAAGGCACCCGCCATGCCCCAATGCCAATTTCTTAACCTTAAGGCCTCGTTCACACTTCAGTGTTTGGTCAGTGATTTCCATCAGTGATTTGTGAGCCAAAACCAGAAGTGGAGCCTCCATAGACATGAGGTAGAAGGGAAAGATCTGCTCCTGTTCTATGTTGAGAGCTGCACCTGGTTTTGGCTCACAAATCACTGATGGAAATCACTGACCAAACACTGAAGTGTGAACGAGGCCTAAGGCTGGTTTCACACGGGCGTTGCAGATTGGGGCCGGATGCGTTCAGGGTGCGTTCAGTGAAACTCGCACTATTTTGCAAGCAAGTTCAGTCAGTTTTGTCTGCGATTGCGTTTAGTTGTTCAGTTTTTTCCGCGCGGGTGCAATGCGTTTTGATGTGTTTTTCACGCGCGTGAGAAAAAACTGAATGTTTACAAACAAAATTTCTTAGCAACCATCAGTGAAAAACGCATCGCACCCGCACTTGCTTGCGGATGCAATGCCTTTTTCACGCAGCCCCATTCACTTCTATGGGGCCAGGGCTGCGTGAAAAACTTTCACGCAACGCAGAAGTGATGTGTGAAAAACAACGCTTATGTACACAGACCCATTGAAATTATCGGGTCAGGATTCAGTGCCGGTGCTATGCGTTCACGTCACGCATGGCACCCGCGTGGAAATCACGCTCGTGTGAAAGGGACCTAACCCCTCCCCCAAAGATATACAGGGTATTAAAGCGCCATATACCTCTTACACCCAGTGACGTGTCCTCTGATGTAGACGTTCTCTTTCTTTATCTTCCATTCTGAGGGAAGTAACTGATAAATTTACCACAGCCTAATATAAAACCGTGTCTTGTGTTTTGGGTTAGTGGCCCTTTAAGAATTGTGGAAATGACTACCTGAAATTCATCCTCCGTCTAGCTATACTTACAATCACTGACCGGAAAATAGCATTTACTGTGTCTGCTTTGCCCATGGTTTGAAGACTGTTATCTGCTGCCGTCTGGAAACGTCTTTCCTAAGCTTTTATTTTCATGGTGATTTTTTATTTTTTTTGTCTTCTTCAGGCAAAAGTGAAGGTTTTGTTGGATCAGAAATACACATCCACGCAGTGAAAGCAGAACTTAAGGTTCACTATTGGTTTAGTTCATGAGCTGGTAACGGTTTGGCTCGTTCCAGACAACACCATTAACATGCGAGCTTCCAACTCTTGACAAAGAGCTGATTTTGACAGATGACATTACCTTCAACCATTCATTTATGGGCAGCAGCTGCCACAGGAGAACGGTCGTGGTGTAGGCAGTCATTCAAATGCATGGTCACCCCCAATACGTGGATGGACTGGGGTCCACCAGAGTGTCTTCCACCTTGATGATATCCAGATGCCCTCACCGGGCATATGGGAAGTGGTCGCCCACATGAGAAAACTGAGATGACCAGTTGATAGGATAGGTTATAAAACACTGATCAGTGGGGTCTCATTTTAATAGGAAGAGACTGTGCATATGTCGTGTGCTGTCCCATAGAAATCAATAGATCCGTGTGCTATCTGCAAAAAATGAGGATCAGACACGTACTGAAAATAAGGTTGTACGATTGAGGCCTTACATAGACACGGATACAGTAGTTTATGCTCATATTTCTGAAGTAATTCTACTTGAAGTGATTGTTTTATACACTCTGGCCTTTTAGCAGTTTCAGCTTGAGAAAGCAGCTTACCCAGTCTCTAGGAAATGGTGACATAACTGGGTCATGAGACGTTTTATGTCTTTACTTACTCAGTGAACTGATTTGTTGCCTTTTTTCTTTTTTAAGTATTGATTTAACACCTAAAATGGTTTGGTGCCCCCAGCAGTCAGGATGAGGTAGAACCTTCTAATATAAACCCGCCACAAGAAGCCACCAGTTTACCCCCACCCTGGATTGGTGCTGAAAGGGTAGACAGGGCCCGGATCTAATACTTCACATACACATTCTGTAGCCATATGTCTGCTTTTTCCTTTGCAATGCCACATAGTGAACTGCCTTCAGTCCCCTAAAACACAACTAGTATTCAGGCATAAACCTGCATGTGCCAAAGGGCATTTACAATATGGCTGCTCCAGTAAAACCTGTGGACGTGTCTAAACAGACTTATCGGCAACTTATAGAGAATATGGGTACAAGTCTCATCCGCCATTGTATGTATCATGGTGGTTAATATCCTGCAAATGGTGTCAGTAACCCGGAGAAAAATGATGGGTCACTTACTTGAAATGTCCCAGCCGTCTTTCTCAAATCTTTATTGAGCATCTCCAGTGCCAGTCAAGTGCTGGAGTCCTCTCAATACAGTGCAAGCACCAGGGAGTCCTCATATTCATGAGCTCCTGACTTTCCCCATCCGCCGCTAATTGTTATAGAATGCGAGTTGTCATCCGCAGGGGGTGGAGAATGTGTGTACGTGTAGGAATTATAGAATTTTGGTCATTGATGAAAAATCTCCCATATTTTGGCTTTTGTAGGACAGTGCTAATGGACCTGACCTTGGATACTAAGACATAGCAGGTATCTATAGAGAATTGCCCTTGTTTCCTTTCTCGACAGTTTATTGCCATTTATATGGACAATATAACCTTGCATCTCTAAATTATGTGCAGTACGAGAGAAAGCCTATGCACATGTTTTAACCCCTTCCATGATCCGCAGATGTGTATGGCAAGTTAGAACATGTCCATGTAGGAATTCATTTTACTAACTCTGCTCTGCATTCCAATCTTCTTTTTTTTTTGCTGTTTCTATGGAGTATGCATATGCTCCTTCCACCTGATGATGTATTTTTCAAGCCGTAGGTAGACAGTGGGTGGCATCTTAAAAATCTAAAATTCTGATGTGTTAACAGAAATGACTATCATTCTATTAGAAATATGTATTACATAAGACTATGGGCAAAAGCTACTGTATAGACTGACACATTTTACTGCACTCCTCTTGATCAAAGTGTAGGTGGAGGTTTAGTGCTGGAGAAAATCTCCATAACTGATTTGCAACATCTCAGGGTGCAAAAACACGACCACTTTAGGGCTAGGATGAACCTTCTTTAATAGTATCTCCTTAAAACAATGCGTTCCTTTTTGAAGTCTTCACAGAGGAGCACGCTGTGTCCAGCATCGTGCTCTGTAGAAGGCCGCGAGAATACTGAAGGTTCAGACGCATCAGCATTCTTGCACCCTTTTACAGAGCACGCTGTCGGACACAGCGTGCTCCTCTGTGAAGACTTGAAACAGGAATGCTACACTCTGGAACACATTGGATAAAGAGATACCATTAAAGAAGATTCATCCCAGTCCTAAAGTCAGGGGCGGACTGGGAACTTAAAGTGGCCCTAAAAAAATATACCTAAAGTGTTCCTGTTTTGTCTTCCGGTCCAAAGTGATGGAAGGCAGGGCCAGCAATACCATATTGTGGCACATAATACCACCCCAACAGAGCCAAATAACACAGTACATCATAAAATACTGTCAGCAGAAACAAAATACATCCCCAAAAACTTCCACTAGCTGGCCTGAGGAGGACCCAGGCGGCCCCTTGGGCATCGGCCCACCGGGAAATTTCCCTTTAAGGTCTATGGCCAATCCGCCTAAAGTGGTCATTTTTTTTGCACTCTGACATGTTGCAAATCAGCTTTAAAGATTCGCCCCAGCACTAATCCTCCACCTACACTATGTTCCTTTTGCCCACCTGTTGGTTGGCACCTGACCAGTGAGGACCATAAGCTAACAGTGGCATCACCAATCGGTCTACCTACCCCTATAGGCTATACGCTAATTTTGTGCACAACCAGACAAGGTGAGCAATACTCATTTTTTTTTTTTTTTAATTCTGTTTATTTGGAGCAGATTCATCAAAAAGAAACAAGGCACGGGTCATGTACCCACATATCATACATTACACATACTTTCCCCACATGGTCTCCAGAGGAAGCCAGGGGGTCACAAACAGTTACATGAGGAACATGAGTTTAGTATACATGAATCTGACTGCATTTTTCAATTTTCCTGAAAGAAGTAAAAGCAAATAGAAACAAGAAAGAAATAAAGAAAAGAAAGGAAAGAGGGGGGGGGGGGGGGAGGCAGGACTATACTGCCAGGGGTCCCAGGGTATTACCCAGAGAAGCTTTAAGATACCACGAGGTATACTGAAAGGGCTTCACCAGTTCCCTAGTCTCTGGCGGACTAAAGTGCGCGGCAATAAAAGTACGCCATTTATTAAAGAATTTGGAAGCTGAACCTTCTTTGTGCCTAGACGCTTCAATCCTTTCAAATCCCAAAAGAACTTTCAATTCAGAGACCACATCAGGGATGTCTGGCATGGCATCTGTAAGCCACCTTTGGAGCAAGACTCTTTTGGCTACTAATAAGACTGAGTGCAACAAAATCGGGATCCGAGTTTGGTTCACCGGGCGGATATAATGGAAGACCAGGGCCTGGGGTTCCATAGACAATTCCACCGACCAGTTCTTCTTAATATAATCTATCACAGCGGCCCAAAATTTGACTACCTCAGGACACGTCCAAATGCCATGCCAGAAATCCGTAGCCGCCAACTTACAATTGGGACAATGTGTGATACGATCCGGAAACTGGGGAGAGGCCGGAAAGTTAAAACCATAGATTGCCCGATGCATCATCCTAAAAAAAGTTTCACGCCAAGTCTCACCTATCACGCACTGGCGTACCTTACTCCAACCTTCCAGGATCTTTACCCCAATCTCATCATCCATGGTGATGTGTTCCCATTTCTTAAAAAGTGTGGAAGCCTTGACCTTCGTGAAATTTCCTGAAAAGGCCCTATACAGCCTAGAGAGCGAAACTGTTTGGGGGGAGAAACTGAGGACTTCATCGAAGGAATTTTTAGTCGCCTCCCTCGACAAATCGCGCAATCTATGTGAACAGAAACCCACAATCTGCATTATTTGCAGGAAATGGGAATCCGGCAGAGCGTATTTTTCCTTCAGTTCTTTTGGAGTCAGCCAGCGTTTGTCCCCCAGATGCATCAGATGCTCCGCCCTAGTCAAACCCCTAGATATCCACAGCTCAGGAGGTCTCAAACTAGTTCCGGAAGGGAAGTCCGGATGACCCCATAACGGCATCCATTTGGAGATTGCATGAGGCAAGTTAAATGTCTTCCTAACCGCCTTCCAGGTTGCTATCGTATCTCTCAATAAAAGCGAAGATTTAATATCTGCGGGTAATGCAGACAGGTCAGAGTGAAGGCACGACACCAAGTTCCATGGGGCAACCAGATTTTGTTCCACCTCCCTATTAGAGAAAAGATCCGTGTCGTGGACCCAGTCGGATACGTGACGCATGAGACATGCCAGATTGTATCCCCGTATATTCGGGAATTTTACTCCTCCCTCTGGTTTCCATAGCATAAGCTTTGAAAGAGAGATACAAGGGCGCCTGCCAGACCACAAAAACTTGGTAAAAGCCTTATTTAGTGCAGTAACATCTGTATGTTTCAGTAAGATCGGAAGCGTCTGGAGAGGGTAGAGCAGCTTAGAAAAACTCATCATCTTGATGAGCTGGCACCTCCCCAGCAGAGATAAGGGGAGTGAATGCCATCTCTCTAGTTCAGAAATTATTTTCGTTATGAGGGGAGGATAATTTAGCAAATACAATGACCCCGGGAGCTTACCGATTTTGACCCCCAAGTACGTAACCTGTTTCTTAACAACCGACAAAGAGAGACCAGCATCCCGCCAAAGCTGCGGTGGGTTAGTGGCGTGTAGCTCAAGAATCTCACTTTTAGACGAGTTTATTTTATACCCCGAGAAGGACCCAAAAAAACTCAGGAACTCCATTAAGGGGCCCAAGTGACGCTGGGGGGTATCCATGAAAATCAAAAGATCATCAGCATACAAGGTTAATTTGACCTCCTTCTTGCCTATGGTAATGCCCTTGTATAAGTCAGAATCCTCTAGAAATCTGGCTAAAGGCTCGATGGCTAGGTCAAAAAGAAGGGGGGAAAGCGGACAGCCCTGTCTAGTCCCTCTCTGAAGGGGGAAAACCCGAGACAAAAAACCTCCCGTGTGAATGCGCGCCGCTGGACTAGAATAAAGACCTCCCAAAAAAGTACGGATATCCCCAACAATCTGGAATTTATCTAGCACCGCCCCCAACCAGTCCCAACGCACTGAGTCAAAAGCCTTTTCCGCATCTAAAGCCAACAAAATAGGGGCCCAGGCTGGCTTAGGGCGGCGCCTGACCCAGTCCAATGTTGCCAATACCTTCCTAATATTCGCCACCCCCGACCTCCCTTTAATGAAACCTACTTGGGAAGGGCGTACCAGGGCAGGCATTAAGAGACTCAATCTGTCAGCCAATATTTTAGTCAATATCTTGAGATCCTGGTTAATGAGTGATATCGGGCGATACGAGCCTGGATCTTGCGGGTCCTTATTAGGTTTAAGTATCAGTTTAATGTGGGCAACATTAACATGAGCTGGAAAACTACCTGTGTGCAGAAGATGGTTAAAATAATCCGTCATCGTGGGGGCAAGGTTGTCCTGTAAGACTTTATAAAATTCTCCTGAGAATCCGTCAGGGCCTGGCGCCTTACCATTATGTAAGGAACGTATTGTATGTAGCACCTCCTCAGCAGTTATTTCCGCATTCAAAGATCCCTGTTGTTCCTCCGTCAGGGAAGGCAATTTAACGTCTGACAGAAACCGCCTACCCTTTTCAGGGTCCACTGGAGTGTCACTGTAGAGACGCTCATAGTATTTTCCCAGCAAATCATTTATCAACTTAGGATTTGTTTGGGTCACTCCCCCCTCCTCTTTCAGAGCTGTAATGACTGTAGGAGCCCTTCTGCCCCGCGCTAAGTTAGCCAACATTTTGCCTGACTTATTCCCAAATGTAAACAGATCTGTCTGGAACTCCGACCTGTACATCGCCTCCCTTTTATCCACCCAAACTTCAAAGTTGTTTCTAGCTGCGATCCAGGCCTCCTTATTCCGAGTGGTGGCCACCCGAAGGAACTGAGTGTATGCCTGTCTAAGGGCCGAGCTAGCCTCCTGGTATTGTTTAGCTACCACCTTGCGCAAATTGCTGACATAACTGAGAATTCGACCCCTCAGGACCGCTTTAGCAGTCTCCCAGTGGGTCGAAACATCTGATGCATCCCGGAAATTGTCACCCTGAAACTCCCACCACCAACCTTGCAGTGTATCTTTAAAGTTGTCATCTCTGGCCAGAAAAGAAGGAAAGCGCCATAAAAAAAATCAGTTCCTCTAGGGTAGGTATCCTGCAGGGAAATGGAAATAGGTGAGTGATCGGAAATAAGTAAGTCATGAATTTCAGCGGAGACCACCCTAGATGACATGTGTAAGGGAAGGAAAAGATAATCAATACGGGACCACACATTATGCGCATGCGAGAAATGCGTATATTCCCTGTCATCAGGGTGTATAGAGCGCCAGGTATCATACAATCCTGTAGAGGTTAATAAGGGAGGTATAACCTTGTCAGAGAGCCTTTGCGAACTGACCATCCCTACATCCCTCTTCCGGTCTTCCAGAACAGAGGCGACTGAGTTAAAATCGCCACCCACAATTCTGTTGTGAGTTCCATCCAGATGCAGTCTGTTCTCCAGAAGAGCATAAAAGGGGGCATTATTATCGTTCGGGGCATACACATTATGGATGCTATAAGAAATTCCACCAATCTCCACTAATAACCTATGCCACCTGCCTTCACTGTCATGAGATTCTGATAATATTTTCCCTGAAAAATTCCTATGTAGCAATGTGAGCACTCCAGCTTTGCGCTCCCTGGCCGAGGATCCGCACACGGAGCCTACCCAGAATTTTTTCATTCGGAAGAAATCTTTATCCTCCAAATGAGTCTCCTGCAGGAGAACTATATCAGGTTGAAAACGCTTCAGGTGGCGCAAGATCTTGGACCGCTTCTGCGGGGAGCGCAAACCCTTGACATTCCAGGAGATAATTTTCATTGTTGCCCTGGTACGTGCGGATCCCTGAGCAGAGAAAGCCAAGGGAGAGGGGAGGAAGGAGAACAAATAACACAAGACAAAAACCAAAACACGTGCAACCAAATAGCCCTGCTTAGATGAGTGGCAGCAGAAGCCAAACCGCCAGGCCGGATACAGCTATATGATGGCAGCTGTAACTAAATCTAGTTATGGACTTTCCTTTTTTCCGCCATGGCAGAGCTCTCACATACCTGGCCTAAAACAATAACAATTTGTACGACTGAACAGTAAAGGCCTTAGCGTGGAGCACAGAGCAAAATAACAAAACAACCTTAATCTCGAACAAAGTCAGCAACACTGCCAAATACTGCCCCTCAGGATTGAGCCCCAACCACATTTTTAATTGAGGAGTATCAACGCCCTCTTCTGGAGGGCCTTTCTAGGCCACTGCGCAAACGGTCATTCCCTCGTCGAACAGCTGGATCCAAAGAGTCCTTCAAAGTAGACCGCTGGGGAGAGAGGGGCACATCATGCGGTTCCGCATCCATAATCCCATCCAAGGCCTCCTTTGCCTCAGTGGGGGATCTAAAGGTAATAGTCCCCCCATTTGCTCTGTGAATCTTCAATACCGCCGGAAAAAGAAGCTGAAATCTGATGTCTCTGTGGTATAGCTCAGTACAGACTGGGCTGAAAGCCTTGCGTTTCTTCGCCACCTCAGCCGAGAAATCCTCAAACAATAAGATTTTGTGGCCCCTGATTGTTATCTGATGCCGTCTTTTTCGAAAACTGCGGAGTAACACCACCTTATCATTGAAGTCCAGCAATTTAAAAATAACCTGACGAGGCCTCCCATCCCCACCACGGGGAGACTCAGGCTTTGAGTCCCTAGAAGCTCCTCTATCTGGGCCGATCCTGTGGGCCCTCTCCACTCGACAAAAGCTTTAGGCCCAGGGCCTCAGGCAGTTCTCTCTCACATAGATCCAAAAGGTCCAGCTGTTTAATGGATTCAGGCAAACCAACCACCCTCAGGTTATTGCGGCGTGACCTGTTTTCAAGATCATCAACTTTAAACCGCAGGTATTCCAGGTCATGCTGCTGAGATTTCAAAACAGCCTCAGTGTCCCCTGCTTGCTGCTGCAAGGAGCGTAACTCCTTTTCAAGGGCCCCCACTTGCATGCTGGTCTGGTTTACCTCCTCCCTTAGGGAGTTAAATGAGGCCAGTATTGTTGTTTCCAGCGTTTTCTGGATGTCCGGCATTATGCGTAACGCCACTTCAATGGCTAGTTGTTTATAGTCCAGCGTGGCCAAGCCACCTAACGGGGACCCCTCTCCCTGGGTGCTCTGAGAGCCCTCCTCCCTAAATAATAGTGGCTGAGTGTCCGCCATTTTTTGCCGCGCTCTGTGAGGCTGCTAGCTGCGCACCTGTGATCTTCTGCCCGCTCCGGAGGAGGTATCTTTCCATCAGCTCCTCAATGCAGGTAAGTGGTGTCAGTCAGATGTCCCTCAGGATCGGTTAGCCGATCCCTGCGCTGCAAAATGACAAGGGTATTCGGCGATATGCAGGAGCTCTGAGCGCTGCGTCCTCACATGGCGGCGCCGGAACCGGAAGTCTCGCAATACTCCTTATAACGACGGCACAATTATTGTACATTTGTACCTTATGAGCTCCTTTCTCGTATCGCCCCATCTTGGTGAAAGATGACATGAATTTTAAATATTGTAAATCAAGTACCGCACTTCAACCACGATCCCTTATTAAAAAGTGTCTCCAAACCAGTCTGAAAGATGTCTCTGGTGTCAGGTACGCAACAAAAATGTCCTCCTTAAAGAGGTTGTGTGCCTTGCAGCCCCCAATAATGTAATTTGTGGGGACACTTGACAGTACGGTAAGTGCTCGGTTCCCTGCATTGAAGCATTACATTACGTTCTCATTGAAATCAGTGGGCTTTCCATGTAATACATGGACATCTTCCAAGTGAGAGACGCTCTCTGTAGCTGGGATTTCTAAACCAACTTGCATTGTTGTATTCCAATATTTAGATCTGGCAGAGGATCTCAATACCGGAAAAAAACATTTCTGTTTAGTCCTCATGCATTCTGAATGGAAAGAGATCCATTCAGGATGTATCAGGATGTCATTACCGGAATTAACAACGCAAGTGTGAAAGTAGCCAATGCCATGTTTTGCACATATACCAAAAATCTTGTTACCTGTGTTTGTGGAAGGAAATAATTAGATGCTTCTGAAACTGTTACACGTATTTAGGCTGCAGTTACTTCTGTAAATATCAAAGTTCTTGTAGGATTTATCTGTGTCTCCTATATACATTGGTAAGAGCCAGTCAACACGCAGACATGTTTTGAGCATTGCTCCTGTTTCAAGAGATCAAGACTCTTTTTGAAGGGCATCTGTCATCAGCTTGTACCTACGAAACTGGCTGACCTGTGGCATGTGCGCTTGGCAGCTGAAGACATCTGTGTTGGTCCCATGTCCAGTGTCGGACTGAGGTACTTAGGGCCCACCAGTGTAAGGCTACTTTCACACTAGCGTTTTTTGCGGATCCATCATGGATCTTCAAAAACACTTGCATTACAATAATACAACCGAAAGCATCCGTCATAAATGGATCCGGTTGTATTATGTCTTCTATAGCCATGACGGATTAGTCTTGAACACTATTGAAAGTCATTGGGGGACGGATCAGTTTTCTATTGTGCCAGATTGTGTCAGAGAAAACGGATCCGTCTCCATTGACTTACATTGTGTGCCAGGACTGATCCGTTTGGCTCCGCTTCGTCAGACGGACAGCAAAACGCTGCAGGCAGCATTTTGGTGTCCACCTCCATAGCGGAATGGTGACTGATCGGAGGCAAACTGATGCATTCTGAGCGGACCCTTTTCCATTCAGATTGCATTAGGGCAAAACTGATCCGTTTTGGACCGCTTGTGAGAGCCCTGAACGGATCTCACAAACGGAAAGCCAAAACACCAGTGTGAAAGTATCCTAACTGATTCTGGGGGCTCACCTTAGAGCTCCTGCACACTAACTTATTTTTTTTCCCATGTCTGTACCGTTCACTTCACTTCAATGGGGCCGCAAAAAAAAAAAAAAAAAAAAACAATCCGTGTCTGTATGTCTGCATGGCCGTTCTGCAAAATGATAGAACATGTCCTATTATTGTCAGCATTACAGATAAGGATGAGACTGTATTAGAGACCGGCTGTTCTGTTCCGCATAATGTGGAATGCACACAACCGGTATCCATGTTTTGTGGATCCGCAATTTGCAGACTGCAAAACATCCAACAGTCGTGTTCATGAGCCCTTACAGTGATAACAGAAATATTAAAGATGAAGTATGATGGCAGACATTCACAGCAAAATGCACAAACATACATGTGGCAGAATTTGCACATATATGGATATCCTGCATTTAATTCATTTAGAAACAAGACACATGCAGCGCACACATCACTCATTGGACACATGTGGCACACAAGAAACTTATACATGTCTCACATGCCACTGATGCATATGTCACATGCTGCACATACACCACTGATACATAGAACATATATAGCACACACCAATCGCACATAGGAAACATGTAATGCACAGACCAAGACATTTATGCCTGACCCTATTAAGTGTAGCACTCTTAAAGGGGTTGTCTCACTTCAGCAATTGGCATTTATCATGTAGAGAAAGTTAAAGGGCTTGTCACCCCCCAAAAGTCATTTTTTTGTTTTTGGGCTACTTAAAATCCTTATACTGCGATTTTTCACTATATAGTGCTCTTACCCTTTTTCGTTCAGTAGTTTCTTTAAAAACAGCACTTTTATCATATGTAAATTACCTCTCTACCAGCAAGTAAGGCGGTTACTTGCTGGTAGCAGCCACATCCTGCTTTAAAAAAAACTCCCCCTCCTCCTGTTGATTGACAGGGCCAGCGAGCGTTCTCCTCCTCTGGTTGGCCCTGTCTGCGTTCAAAATCTCGGCCGCTCCTTCCTTAATGCGCCTGCACCTATGACATCACATCTACACCCGGCGCAGGCGCACTGAGGAAGGAGTGGCCGAGCGAGTGTCCTCCTCTCAGTGCGTCTGCGCCAACTGAAGACCGGTACGGCGCAGGCGCGAGATTTAGAATGCAGACAGGGCCAGCCAGAGGAGGAGAGCGCTCGCTGGCCCTGTCAATCAACAGGAGGAGGGGGCGTTTTTTTGAAGGCAGGATGCGGCTGCTACCAGCAAGTAACCGCCCTACTTGCTGGTAGAGAGGTAATTTACATATTATAAAAGTGACGTTTTTAAAGAAACTACTGAACGAAAAAGGGAAAGAGCACTATATAGTGAAAAATCGCAGTATAAGGATTTTAAGTAGCCCAAAAACGAAAAATGACTTTTGTGGGGTGACAGAAGCCCTTTAATACAAGGCACTTACTAATGTATTGTGATTGTCCATATAGCCTCCTTTCCATCACCTTATACACTGCAGGTATCCATGGTTTTGACCACTCTGCAATCCAGCAGTGGTGGCCGTTCTTGCACACTATAGATAAAGGTGTTGGCCTATGAACACTTCCAGCCTTTCCCAATAGTGTGTAAGCACTGCCACCACTGCTGGATTACACGGTGGTAATAACCACGGATACGTGCTGTGTATAATGTGATGGAAAAGAGGCAATATGGAGTATCACAATACATTAGTAAGTGCCTTGTATTAACT
Source organism: Bufo gargarizans (assembly GCF_014858855.1). NCBI lineage: Eukaryota > Metazoa > Chordata > Amphibia > Anura > Bufonidae > Bufo > Bufo gargarizans. Next base: position 109,811,185 of record NC_058085.1, read on the forward strand.
GCATGATAAATGCCATTTACTGAAGTGAGACAAACCCTTTAACCCCTTTTAGCATAAATGTCTGCCATGAAATTTACCAAATCTTAACCTCCTCATATTGTACATAATCTACATTATAATTAAAAGGGTTGTCCTACCATAATGACCTATTGCCTATCTACAGGATAGGTGATAAATATCAGATTGCTGGGGTCTGACTGCTGAAACACCCACTGATCATGAAAAAAGGGGTCCTGAGACATTCAATTACATTACCACCAATCTATGTACACAAGGGTCTTAAGACCACATTCCCTTGATCATGTGGGTCCCAGCAGTCAGACCCCCATCAATCAGACACTTATCACTAGACGTGTCATAGCTGTTGGACCTTTTCATATTCCCTATCCTTGAAGGTTTTCTTTGGGTGTAAAAAAATAAAATAAAAATAAAAAATCTGGCCCAAAATATGTGTCAAGATAAAATAGAAATGCTCGCCTGTTAAAGGACATGTGTCCACTTCTCTAGTTATCCTCTATCCACAGGATCGGGGATAACTAAGTGATCAGTGGGGGTCTGAACGCTGGAGCCCCCCTTCTTGACTGAGTGGCAGGTCGAGCATATGCCCTGCCTCTCCATCCATTCTCTATGGGATCACTGGAGATGGCAGAGTACAGCGCTGGTTATTTCCAGTGGTCCCAAAGAGAATAAATGGAGAAGTAGTGCATATGTGTGGCCTGCCACACCATCAAAAAGGGCAAACAGGACCCGTTCCTGGGATCAGTGGGGGTCGCAGAATCGGACTCCACTAATCATATAGTTATGCCCTATGGTGTGGAGAGGGTAACTTGAAAACCTAGACAGCCCCTTCAAATCCTCCACCACCAGTATCTCTTTACATGGCAGCAGTGATGCCTGTAAATACGGAATATCACTAGCAACCATGTAAACCATTTGTGTCAATACTGGAGAATGTGACGCACTGTGCAGAATTTTTCAGTCATAAGTCCAGCTCCTTTTCAGGTCATAACCTTTAACAAAGCCCAAGAAAAGGCGCTAGAGGAGCAATGTGAGCAAAGGGTAAAAACGGAGGGTCATAACTGAAACAGATGCATTAGGGTCACCTGCTGCAGGGTAATTGTGGTGATCCTGGAGATGGGGTAACTGGAGAAGAGGCAATATTAGGGGTGCATTTAGAGTGGGGGCATCTGTTGCTGTGGCACTAATGGGGGTGCACCTAAAGCAGAGGCATTGGGGGGACCTAGGCCAGAGTCCCCCCCCCCCCCATGCCACTCTGAACTCTGCAGAGAGCAGCACACATACACAGATCTGAGTCTACTATAAACAAATCCCTTATTTCCCCCTTACAGTCTCCTACAGCTCACTACTGTCACACCTGAGAAATCAGCCCAGCACCGCAGAGGAGTCCAGCAACCACAGTTTTCTGACAGCAGGTAGGGCAGGAGGATGGCCAGACATGTTCTCTCCTCCTTCACTGCCAGCATCCTGGGAAGCTTAGAAGATACTGCGGGGCCTCCTGTACAAGTTACACCAGTAGGAAGCTGCATTACTGTGCGATACTGCCACCTAGTGGCTACAATAATTATCTCTCCTGAGAAACAAGATAAATAATTATTCCTCCGTCTTATCTCCGGGCACAGGAGAATGGGGGCCTACCGAGGAATCCCCTGCCACCCCGGTGGGCCAGTCCGAGCATGCCCATGTCTATCCATATGCAAATGAGACTTTAGGAGCAACGGCGGAGTTGCCATTACACCTAGAGGCTCTTGTCTCTGCAAGTGCTGTGCCCTCTCCACTTTGATTGACAGGACCAAATGTTCTGATGTTTTCACTGCCTGGCCTGTCAGTCAAAGTGGAGCGGGTGCAGCAGAGAGAGCTGAGCCTCTAGGTGTAATCGCAACACCATCATTGCTCCTAGAGGCTGATTTGCATATATTAACACTTTTTCTCAGCAATGCAGGCACATATGAACATGGGACCAACACAGATGCCTTCTGCTGCCAAGCGCACGTGTAACAGGTCAGCCAGTTTCGTAGGTACGAAGATGATGACAGATGCCCTTTAAGATTGTGCACTTCATTAAAATTACAATGGAAAATATCAGCAAATCGGAAATACTGAGGGGAAAATATCAGCTTTCCCTATGAATAGAAGATTGTAGCAACTGTAACTTCCCACGTATCTACTTGACGTCAACCTACTGCCAATCTAATTCTCAAACACATGCTCTGCTAACATCACCTTTAAATTGCTCTGCCATTGTCCTAGCTGACAGATTTCATAAAGTAAATGGAGGGTGGATTAGGTAAGAGAATAAATGTATTAAATATGGAGAGAGAAATATTAAAGCTATTTTGTGTATTGAAAAGAGCAGTTTAAATAAATCCCCATTAATAGAGATTGTAGCACAACTCCAGCCGCTTTCTTCTTGATTACATGGCTAGATACGTTAACTCTTGTGCGGAGGGAGCTTATCACCGTGCGCAGCAGATCTACCTACTGGGGCTGGATTTATGGACAATAGCTTCTACCATCTGTGTTTCCATGAATACATTTTAATTGATCGTCTGTCTGTCGTTGCTTTTTCCTTTAACATGGTTACATGCAGCTTATGAGGATTGTACATTATATGTTGAAGGGCCAGTAGAATTAAAGAGACCATGTGGTTTTGCTTAAATGCATTTTTTATGTTAAGAAATACAAATTTATTAAAGGTGTTGTCTTATGTATAAAAAAAATATAATCGCTACTAAAGTATTTTAGGTTATAGAGGGGAGTCTCTTATTTGTGAGTCCATGCAATAGCCAGAATGGCGAGCACCTGCAAAAGAGCGTCTCTGAAGGTCTGTGCATTACCTGGGTAGCTTATTGTTTTCATTAAGCAACATGTAATGCTTGATTTCTCCTGTGGTGGCGCTGTAGGGAAATTGAACAGTTGCTGCTGGGTTCCTCTGACATTAAAGCTAGAGGGATCAGAAAATCGAATTGTTTCACCAAGCAGAGTTCTGTAACGACAGTAGGGTGTCCCCGAAGCTAAGGAAGCTACCCTGCCACTTGATTGACAGGACTGGACACCCCGGCCGCCCCTGGCAATCCTGGGCATGCGCTGCTGTGAGATGTCCAGCCTTGTCAATCAAGCGGCAGGGCAGCGTCCTCCGTTTCGGGGACACCCCGTCACCGGTGCAGACAAATCTATTCACTCATCTCTAATAACAGCCGATTGCTGGGGAAGGGGGGGTCCAAGCCAAGGAATACTTGTCAACTTATTTTGGGGGGAACCTTTTTCTAACAAAAAGTCTTTAAACTTCTGAAATTGTATTATGTTGATATTCTGTAGTGTTCTCGTTATCCAGTGCTATGAGACCAAATATCCACAAACCATGGATGATCGCTGGATCTGTTGCAGAAGTTTCTGTGACTGTTCCATTCATTTAACTGGGGTTGTTTAGGCAACAAGCGCACGGATCTCTGCACGCTGAAGTTGAATGGACCAGTTGCAGCATTGTTAGAATCTGATGTGCGTTTTCCATTGCAGAAATCTTAGATTTCTGCCATAGTTTGCATTTGCACGGACGCAGATCTGCACAATGATTAGCCCCATTTTCATTCAATGGGCGTCATCCTTGAGTTTTCACCTGATGCACCTGATACCTAGGCCTCCTCTATGTGAAACATGGAGGAGGCCTAGGTATATTTCTGGCTACTTTGCTGCATCTGGCACAGGGTGTCTTGAATCTGTGCAGAGTACAATGAAATCTCAAGACCATCAAGTCATTCTGGAGTGAAATGTGCTGCCCAGTGTCAGAAAGAAAGTCTCTGTAGAGAAAGACTCCTGAAAACCACTTGTATGCTTTAAGTGCAGTACTTTATTGCATAGGCTGTTTTCCAGTTCATATAAATAAATGTTTTTCGGCATATAGCCTTCTTTAGATCACTGGATGAGCCGCTCGTGCCAGTATTTCAATGTGGACTGCTATGGCGCCAAAACACCGGACAGCAGCCTACATCCCACAAGCACTCTCTAGGCCACAGAGCCCCCAAACTACGGACTATAGCAGTCCACATTGAAATACCAGCACAAGCGGCTCATCCAGTGATCTGAAGAAGGCTATATGCCGAAAAATGTTTATTTATGTGAACTGGAAAACAGCCTATGCAATAAAGTACTGGCACTTAAAGCATACAAGTGGTTTTCAGGAGTCTCTCTCTACATTGCAACTCGGCCTGGAAACCGTCTCCTGACACCCACGAAAATGTCCCCACCTAGAGTGTAATCCAACCATTTACTATCCAGAAAGAAAGTCTCTGTCACAGTTCATGTGTCCTCTAACAGGATAATGACTCAAAAAACGACTAAAAACATCCAATAATGGCTAAGAGCCAAGCATTGGACTATTCTAAAGTGGCCTTCTATGAGCCCTGATCTAAATCCTATTGAACATCTCTGGAAGGAGCTGAAACATGTAGTCTGGAGAAGACACCCCTCAAACCTGAGACAGGTAGAGCAGTGTGCTCACGAGGAGTGGGCCAAAATACCTGTGGGCAGGTCAGGGCCGGTGCAAGGATTTTTGCCGCCCTAGGCAAAGATCCATTTTGCTGCCCCCCCATGTCACTCACTCACTTACAGACACACACACACTGACAGACAGACACGCACTCAGACACTCACTGAATGACGTACACAGAAACTCACTGATATACACACATACACTCATTGACAGACAGACTCACTGACACAGACACACACTCAAACTCACTGAATGATGTACACAGAATCTTGTCTCCCCCTTTGTCTTCTCCATCCCCTTTCCATTCCTGACCAACATGTACTTGAATTATTAACCTTTACTGTCCCAGATGGCATCTATTAGAATTAGCTCTTATAATGTGAACGGTTTCAATGAGCCTATTAAGCGTAATCAAATCCTGTATAGAATGCATAAACAAAAGGTCTCGATAGCTCTTTTGCAGGAGACCCACTTCAAAACAGGACATGTGCCCTCCTGCAAAAATAGATATTACACAACCTGGTCGCACTGCACGCACTCAGAGTCTAAATCTCGGGGTGTGTCCATTGCCGTCCAGAAGTCAGTACCTTGTGAAATTATAGATACAGTATCTGACGGTTCTGGCCGCTTCCTTTTCATTAAGGTTTCTCTATCGTCTAAGCTCCTAATTATTGCTAATGTCTACTTCCCTAATACAGGGCATTCTCGTTTTGCCTCAAAGATGTTTTCCGCCCTGATCAACTTCGCTGATGGCCTGCCGATTGTCCTTGGTGAAGATATTAACTTCCCCTTGGACGCCTCCTCCGGTAGGTCCTCTATTTCCCCTGGCGTGGCCTGTGGCTTTAAGAGACATCTCCGATCTCTTAAATTGATAGACGTGTGGCGTATCCTATTTCCCACTACAAAAGACTACACGTTTTTTTTCTCGGCCTCGCACAACACGTATCACCGTCTGGATTACATATTCATTTCTCACTTTCTACTTGACTCCAGCCCTGCTGTGGGCATTGAACCGGCCTTATTTTCATATCACTCTAGGACGTGGGTAGCTCTAGACATTGGTGACCCCTCCAGATCATCCGGTACCTGGAAACTCAACGACAACATACTTAGGGATCCGGTATGTGTAGCTGACATTAGATCTGCCCTCTCTGACTGCTTTGAACCACGAATCTGACACCTCTAGTCCGACCATTCAGTGGGAAGCCTTAAAATGTGTAATTAGAGGTAGACTTATCTTGCATGCTTCTAGGCTTAAGAAAATTAGAGCTGGGGAAGTTAAAGCACTGCTGATGAAATTAGCTGGTTTGGAGCAGAAGCATAAAGGGTCACTCTCCAATTAGGTTTTCCAGGAGCTCTGCGAGACTCGCACAGCTCTCAGGAAAATAATTGATCAAAAGTACCTGGGTGCTAGAGATAGGTTGCAAAAACTCTTCTATGGTCACGGTGATAAAAGCGGTAGATTGTTAGCGAGAATGTTGCGGCCGAGATCGAACGCCTCGTATATTCCTTCCCTAAACCGCAGGGCGGGGGGGCATATACAAGCGACAAACTCCAAGAATTCCGCTCCTACTATGAAGAACTGTATAACCTTAGAGGGAAATTCGCAGATTTACCCATAGAAGCCAAAACTAAGAAGATCCGGGAGTATATGTCTGGCTTGCTCGGCCCTAAGTTATCTTCGGAACAGAGGGAGGATCTGGAGAGAGAGATAATGGACTCGGAGGTTCATAAAACAATTAAGGGGTTGACAGTTAGTAAAAGCCCGGGCCCTGACGGCTTCACGCCTCGCTTTTATAAGCACTTTCTGGGTGAGATCTCCCCCCCTTTTACTAAAATGTGTAACTCCTTGGCAGGTGGTTTGTCTTTCCCTCCCCAGGCTTTGATGGCTCACATATGTGTTATTCCAAAACCGGGAAAAGACCTGTTAGCATGTGGCAATTACCGTCCTATATCCCTGATCAACATAGATGTGAAGATCTACGCAAAAAATGTAGCAGACAGAATGAAGCAGTTTATTCCATCTTTGATCCATGTGGATCAAGCAGGCTTCGTCCCGGGGAGGGAAACATGTGATAATACCATTCGTTCCATGGCCATCATTAACAGAGCTAGTAGACTGGGGTCCCCTCTGTGTCTTTTATTGATCGACGCAGAGAAAACGTTCGATCGGGTGGACTGGTCCTTCCTAAACTTCGGTTTCGGCCCTGGCATGATAGAATTCTGGCATTGTACCGTGATCCTAGCGCCCAGGTCCGAGTGATTAATTATCGACACTGTTCCGTATCCATAATGGCACCAGACAAGGGTGTCCTCTTTCCCTTCTGTTATACATTATGGTTATGGAATTTTTAGCCAGAGCTCTCAGGGCCAATGAGTCTATCAAGGGCCTGAGAATAGGAGAGCTGGAGTCGAAGATTGCCATTTATGCAGATGATCTCCTTATCTACTGCACAGACCCACTGATCAGCTTCCCTAACATACTGAAAAAATTCTCGACCTTTGGAGATCTTAGTAATTTCAAAGTTAACCTCCATAAGTCAGAGGTCCTTAATATCACTTTACCCCAAAACTTGGTCAACAATTTGCAATCCTCTTTTCCTTTCAAATGGGCCCACAGTCACATAGCTTATTTGGGTACGGTCATCCCTTCGGACTCAACAAATCTCTTCCCTTTGAATTTTACTGCTCTTATTGAGGACATTAAGAAGGACCTGAAGACCTGGAAAGGGTTACCATTATCTTGGTTCGGTAGGATACACTCGCTTAAAATTAATATTCTTCCACGTATCTTATACCTGTTCCGCACTATCCCCATACCCCTTCCAAACTCCTTCTTCAGGAGTCAGGACTCTTAGATCTATGCTCCTTAAATTTATCTGGGCGGGCTCCTCTCCTAGGATGGGGATCAGATTTCTAGTGTCCCATAGATCAAGGGGAGGTGCGGGGATCCCTGACCTACCAAATTATCATAGAGAATCAATCCTCTCGTACATACTGGATTGGTTTCACAATGGACTATCTAAAAGATGGATTCAGTTTGAGAAGCATGAGGTGGGGTTCCCAGCCCAAAACTTGCTCTGGATCTCTAAGTCTAAAAGACCCTCACACCTCCCCCTATTGACCTCGGGCATTCTGAAAATGTGGGATAAATTTGCAATACCATTAGGTCTCGCCCAACTCCCCAGCCCCCTGACCCCTCTTCTCAATAACCCTGAATTCCTTTTGCCATGGGTCGCAAATCGTTTTTGGGTCTGAACCTTGCAGATATCCCTTCTGTGTCCTCAGTTATGGAGAGGGGCTCCTTACGGCCGCTTTCCTCCTTCCCGGAGAAGTCTTCTAAAGGGGCGTGGCTTAGGTATGTCAGCTTAAAAACCTACCTGTCCTCCTTAGGCCCCAAAGACGCGCTTTCTCTGGATCTCACCACCTTTGAAGCGCTGTGCACCCAAACATCCCCCCCCCCCCCCCCCCCCCCACACACACTTAGTGTCTCTGGTTTACGGGCTACTCCAGGGGAAGGATGACTCCATTTCCACCCTACCCTTTGTAAGTGTATGGGAAAAAGAACTGGGGAAGTCACTCCCCTCCAAGCTATGGGAGAAAGCAATTATCCCATAAGTCGTCTATAAGCTGCGGACTTCAGGGGAAAAAAATTAAGATCATGTCCAGGTGGTACAGGGCCCCGGTCCTGCTGCATTCTTTCCTTCCCGCATGCCCCAGTTTATGCTGGAGATGTGGCCGGGAGGAGGGCAATATGTCCCACATCTGCTGGTTCTGCAGCAACATTACACCATTCTGGGAATCTATTAATGATTTATATGATATGGTCAGTGGCAGCTCTTCCAGGTGGACACCGGAGGGTGCTTTGCTTTCTATGTTCCCTAGTTCTACCTCCACTCTGAAAAAAGGCCTCCTAAGATTCTTTGTGCAAGCCGCTCGCCTGGTCATACCTAAGTTTTGGAACTCCACATCCACCCCTCTTCTTAGGGACTGGCTCATCACCTTTGAGAAAATTTATAGAATGGAGGAACTCTGGGCGGAGGACACGGGCAACTCCAATAAGTTCTTAAAAATATGGACTCCCTGGATTCTGTTTAAGGGATCTAATGATTATCTCAACTGGTTAGGTAGGGATGTCGCCAGTTCCTAAGGAGACGCATCCCCCTGACGGTATATCATTTTTTCAGACCGCTCTGATAGTTCCATTTAAGCTATAGGGTATTTTAGTGTAGGTTTGGGCAATATGGGTTTTATTACTGTCTTGCTTAATATCCTACTATTTTTCTCGTCAGGAAATCCCCTCCCCTTCCCTTCCCTTCTTTTACTTACGTGTCTTTGTCTTAAGTCATTTGTCCTTGTGTTATGTAGTATACGTCAGGGCCTTTGCCTCTCTACACCTGCTATGGAGATTTTGATATGTCATTTCAAGAGAAGATGTGACCTGTGATTATATTTCCATTTGCATATTTGTCTGTTCATGTGCTTATTCTATTCATGACCATCTGATTGTATACATATACATGTACACAGCCTCAACTTGTAATTGGGCTGTGTTTGGTGTATTGTTCTTTTCTTGGCTCCTCCTAATAAAAGAATTTGAACAACAGACACTTACTGACTGACATCCACACTCACTGACATACACACACAGAAACTCAATGACAGACACACATACATTTACTGACAGAAAGACAGACATACACTCACTCACATAAATACATAGGCAGACACTCACGCAGTCAAACACTTAAACACTCACCTCCCTGGGGTCCAATGTGGTGCAGCTCCTCAGTCCTCCAGCGTGCCGTTTAGTATGCCAGGGGCCGGAATCACGTCATATTCCGGCATCACAGAGGGCGCACGAGAGAGGAGTGGGGAGCTGCTAGAACAGCCTCCCTTGCCGTCCGCCTCCTCTCCTCCGGTAATTTACTGGCAGAGCAGGCACCTGCCATCAGGGTAAGCAGATGCCTTCTCTGCCATATTTAAGAAGGACCTCCACCTCCTGGCCCCCCTGTAACGGCACTGGGGGCGGCTCAAGAGCCGCTCGCCCTGTCGCCCAGGGCTGCAGCCACAGTCAGGGGGAGCCTACCAGGGCGCCCCCAGCAGGCAGTCACCCTAGGCGAATGCCTAATTCGCCGATATGGTTGCGCCGGCCCTGGGGCAGGTGCAAAAGTCTCATTGAGAGTTACAGAATTCACTTGATTGCAACAAAATGTTGTGCAACAAAATATTAAGTTACGGGTACCATAATTTTTGTCTAGGGCAGTTTCATTAGTTTGTTTTATAAATTATTCTGTTGAACTACAACTAAAAAGCAATGTCAGATTTTTATTAGTTGATTTTCAGTAAATTTGTATTATTACTTTTGTCAGTTTCAAGCTATTTCAGTGACCATCGTGGGTTTTTCTTTCTTTGACGGAAGGGTACCATCAATTTTGTCCACGTGTGTATCTTTGACACTTATTTCTGTAGTAGACAAATACTAGAAATCCATGCAGAAATATTTCTACGTGCTTGAACGGCGCTGCAGAAAGCCCCTCCCCTGCATGGCATGTGGATTTCACACAGATTGAATATGTGCTGAAATCCGTGTGAAGATTTTATTTTTGTGTGTGGCCATAACGTTATTAGGCTCAAATTCCAATTTTTTTTTACCTCCCATCTTCTTGTCCTCTTTCCCATCCAATCATTTTTTTGTACACATTCCTTCTCTAAAAATGAAGATGGAGGGGAACACTTGGTTGAGAATATGGACACCATTTTCATCTAGGTAGAGTCCTACACTTAGCGTGTCACTTGTTTATTATTGACATGTACATATTTAGTATTTAGCTAAAATTTATTTTTCTCTTTGCCAGTGTGTTAAGCTTCATTCACACGTCCATGTCCGTGCTCAAATCCGTGAGTAGGTGGTCAGTGAGGCACCCCTGAATCTGTCCGTGAAGGATCCGTGTGTCCGTTTTTTGCTGTCTGTGTTGCATCCGTGTTTCACTGACACTGAACAGCTGAAAAATAATTTTCAAAGCATCTCTTCTTAATGATCCATGAAATACGGATGCAACACAGATAGCATCCTTGTTGCATCCGTGGTTTTCACCGACCCATAGACTATAATAGACGTGATTGATCTGTGAACACGGACAAAATAGAGCATGCATCTGCGCTAAAAACACTGACCCACGGACCGCGCTAAAACACTGATGTCTGAATACACACATTAAAGTGAATAGGGACGATTGCTGTGCATGGAGAACACTGCGTGTGACGTGTGAATGAGGCTTTAATTTGTACATAAAATCTGGTTCTTTGGCTTCCAATCTCTCATCTGTATGACGGTACGCTGACATGGTCAGGTTTCTGCATGCAGTTTTAGAAGCCAAAATCACAAGTGGATCAAAGAGGAGAGAAAGTATAAAGGACATACAGACGTGGACAAAATTGTTGGTACCCTTTGGTCAATGAAAGAAAAAGTCACAATGGTCACAGAAATAACTTTAATCTGACAAAAGTAATAATAAATTAAAATTCTATAAATGTTAACCAATGAAATTCAGACATTGTTTTTCAACCATGCTTCAACAGAATTATGTAAAAAAATAAACTCATGAAACAGGCATGGACAAAAATGATGGTACCCCTAGAAAACACAGAACATAATGTGACCAAAGGGACATGTTAATTCAAGGTGTGTCCACTAATTAGCATCACAGGTGTCTACAACCTTGTAATCAGCCATTGGGCCTATATATATGGCTCCAGGTAATCACTGTGTTGTTTGGTGATATGGTGTGTACCACACTCGACATGGACCAGAGGAAGCAAAGGAAAGAGCTGTCTCAAGAGATCAGAAAGAAAATTATAGACAAGCATGTTAAAGGTAAAGGCTATAAGACCATCTCCAAGCAACTAGATGTTCCTGTGAGTACAGTTGCACATATTATTCATAAGTTTAAGATCCATGGGACTGTAGCCAACCTCCCTGGACGTGGCCGCAGGAGGAAAATTGATGACAAATCTAAGAGACGGATAATCCGAATGGTAACAAAAGAGCCTAGAAAGACTTCTAAAGAGATTCAAGGTGAACTTCATGCTCAAGGAACATCAGTGTCAGATCGCACCATCCGTCGTTGTTTGAGCCAAAGTGGACTACATGGGAGACGACCAAGGAGGACACCATTGTTGAAAACGAATCATAAAAAAGCAAGACTGGAATATGCCAAACTACATGTTGACAAGCCACAAAGCTTCTGGGAGAATGTCCTGTGGACAGATGAGACAAAAATCGAAGTTTTTGCCAAGGCACATCAGCTGTATGTTCACAGACGAAAAAATGAAGCATATCAAGAAAAGAACACTGTCCCTACTGTGAAACATGGAGGAGGCTCTGTTATGTTCTGGGGCTGCTTTGCTGCGTCTGGCACAGGGTGTCTTGAATCTGTGCAGGGTACAATGAAATCTCAAGACTATCAAGGAATTCTAGAGAGAAATGTACTAGCCAGTGTCAGAAAGCTTGGTCTCAGTCGCAGGTCATGGGTCTTGCAACAGGACAATGACCCAAAACACACCGCTAAAAACACCCAAGAATGGCTAAGAGGAAAAAATTGGACTATTCTAAAGTGGCCTTCTATGAGCCCTGACCTCAATCCTATTGAGCATCTTTGGAAGGAGCTGAAACATGCAGTCTGGAAAAGGCACCCTTCAAACCGGACACAACTGGAGCAGTTTGCTCATGAGGAGTGGGCCAAAATACCTGCTGAGAGGTGCAGATGTCTCATTGACAGTTACAGGAAGCGTTTGATTGCAGTGATTGCCTCAAAAGGTTGCGCAACAAAATATTAAGTTAGGGGTACCATCATTTTTGTCCATGCCTGTTTCATGAGTTTATTTTTTTACATAATTCTGTTGAAGCATGGTTGAAAAACAATGTCTGACTTTCATTGGTTAACATTTATAGAATTTTAATTTATTATTACTTTTGTCAGATTAAAGTTATTTCTGTGACCATTGTGACTTTTTCTTTCATTGACCAAAGGGTACCAACAATTTTGTCCACGTCTGTATATGACATCTCCTCTTTTCTGAATTAACTCCTGGTTTCTTCTTCCAAAATGACATACAGAAACCTGACCATGTGGCCGTACCCTTATACATGAAGTCTCAGAGACCACATTTAATCTGTAATACAAAAGATAATCAATTGTAGTCAATATGTAAACTTTCCAATGTGTTAATAAAATGTTAGGGGAGTTCAGATCACCAGAAGAACAGAAAAATAAACAAACTTATGCTCAGTTATGCGCATTTTGCTTCCGTTTTAGCCATTTCTGTCTAAGATCCATTATTTTAGATGGAGACAAAAATGACTCTCAGATGGAAATGGCTAAAACGGATGCAAAATGTTCATAACTGAGCATAAAGGATACTTGAAATACAGGATCAGTTTTTCGTTTAGTTTTCTGCTCTTAGGACAATTTAGAAGAACGGAAAAGTAAACGTGATTTGAACCCGGCCTGAGCTGTGTGATCTATAGTAGCATTCTCTAATGCCAGCCATATTTGGTTAAAGTATGCAGTAGAGAAGAAATTTTCCTATTCTAGGAACAACCCTATATCTTTCCATAATGGGCTTGACTGTATAAGAAAACATTCACAAATATGTTTTTGCAATAGGTAGAAAAAAAAAGTTTAAACAGTTGCTCTAACCATAAATGTTTGCAGGGATTCTTGAAGAACACAAAGAACGCACTCCCTGAAGAGCAAGGATGATAGAGGTAAGTGATATCATTAGTGTTAAAACCTAGATGCATGCATACAAGCCCCTTTAATTGTTATATATATTTAGTACTCGTGACTTCATTTTTATGTCCGTTAAAGGGATTTTCTGGGATATCACATCAATGTGATCCCTGCAACCCCACAATTAGTAGAATGAACGGGCCATGGCAGTGTCTAAGGCCTTCAGAATGGGGTTGTACTGGAAGCAAGCACATGATTTCTGCAAGGCCCATTAACATTAATGAAACTGATTTGTGTGCAACAAAATCTGCTGTGTGTGAAGGTGCCCTTACATATGTGGACAGATCAGAGCCGAGGAAAGTAGGAAAGCATTCCTCCTTTACTGGATGCTGCGCCAATTTTTGGCAATAAATATACAGTATGAGGGACGCCCAGACAAATGTATGGGCACTTAAAGAGAACCTGTCACCATAAAATGCAGTGTAATCTGCACACAACATGTTATACAGCAGGAGGAGCTGAGCAGATTGATATATAGTTCTGTAGGAAAAGATTAAACAAGACTATATTGTGACCTTGTGTTAAAATTTTAAAAATAAATTCAAGTTTTCTCCATCAATCTGCATTCCATACCACAGAATGACAAAGTGAATATGGAATTTTAGAAAATGTATGTATTAGAAAAAGGGAAAACTAAAATTTAGCATGATTATAAGCATTCAGACCCTTTGCTATGACGCTTGAAATTTAGCTCTAGGGGCTTCCCATTTCTCTTGACCATCTTTTAGACATTGCCAGGAGTCCATCTGTGGTAAATTCAGTTGATTGGACAAAATTTGGAAAGATACAGCCCTGTCTGTATAAGGTCTCGCAGCTAACGGTGCATATCTGTAACAGTCCTACAGGCTCACCTGTGTCAGAGGACCGCTGGCTGGAGGTAGGAGTGGAGCCCAGTGGCAAGGACCGCAGGCAGGTAGTAAGCGTGGTCAGACAATCCGGATGGCAACGGTGGTAGCAGTTCAGTAGGTAGGGATAAGGCAGAAGAGTAGTCGGTAGGCAGGCGGTGGGTCAGGGCAGGCGGCAGTAAGCGTGGTCAGACAATCCGGATGGCAACGGTGGTAGCAGTTCAGTAGGTAGGGATAAGGCAGAAGAGTAGTCGGTAGGCAATTCCTGGTCAGCAGTGGACTTCCAGCAGTAGCAAGAGCAACAGATGAGGAGAAGCTTGATCAAGGCTCAGGAGCTCAATAATCAGCAAGCTAGAGTGCAAGGGGCTGGACTTATATAGGGAAGTACCAGGTGTGGGGAATCAAGGGTGATGAGCAAGGCTTGGCAAGACTGAGGTTAACTAATAGGTTTCAGGGAGGAATGTCCAGAGAGGATGGTAGCCTATAGAGCAGGGCTACTGCCTGGGATGTGGCTGGTCACGGGTTCGAATCCCGACAATATCAGAGCAAAAAACAAGCCACGAGAAGAAAAGAACTGCCTGTAAAGCTCATAGACAGGCACAGATCTGGAGAAGGGTACAAAAAATGTATTCTGCCCTGAAAGTTGCCAAAAGCACAGTAGCCTCCATAATTCTTAAATGGAAGATGTTCGGAACAACCAGGACTCTTCCTAGAGCTGGTTGCCCTAGCAAACTTAGTAATCAGAGCAAAAGGTTGCTGGTAAGAGAATTAACCAACCATCACTACAGAACTCAACCAATATGAGCTTTATGGCAAATAAAAGCTGCCTGGAGTTTGTAAAATAGGCCCCTCGGAGTGAGAGACACAAGATTCTCAGGTCTGATGAAAAGATTGCACTTTTTGGCCTCAATTCAAAG
The DNA here is from genome assembly GCF_014858855.1 of Bufo gargarizans. Classification (NCBI taxonomy): domain Eukaryota; kingdom Metazoa; phylum Chordata; class Amphibia; order Anura; family Bufonidae; genus Bufo; species Bufo gargarizans. Next base: position 109,826,249 of record NC_058085.1, read on the forward strand.
CATTGTGTCTGGAGGAAACCAGACACTGCTCATCATGTGCCCATTACCATCCCTACACTGAAGCATGGTGGTGGCAGCATCATGCTTCGGCTGGAACAGAGACACTAGTCAGAGGTGAGAGAAAGCTTAATGGAGTAAAGTACACATTTATTCTTAATGAAAACCTGATCCAGTTCTCTGGACCTCAGACTGGGCCGAAGGTTTACCTTCCAAGACGATGACCCTAAGTACACCAAGACAACACAGAAATGGCTTAGGGACAACTTTGTGTATGTCCTTGAGTGGTCCAGCCAGAGCCCTGGCTTGAACCAATAACCCATCTCTAGAGAGACCTGAAAATGACTGTCCACCGATGGTACCCATCCAACCTTACTGAGCATGAGCGAATCTGCAGAGAAGAATGGTAGAAAATCCTCAAATCCAGGTGTGTAAGCGTCTAAAACGATGGCCTTAACAAATGTGCCCCACTGAAGAGAGAGAACAATGTTTCAGAATGCATTGTAAATACTGCTTTTTCTGACTATATATATATATATATATATATATATATATACTAGCAGAAGGACCCGACTTCGCACGGGCATATTTCATCTATTTCATTTAATGTTTGTGTGTGTCATTAAAAGATAGACAGTTGTGACCTCCACCGTTCCCTGCCCCCTTAAAGAGGACCTTTCATCAGAATAAAACTTCTAAATTAACTAGACAGGCGTGTAGAGCGGCGCCCAGGGACCCCCCTGCACTTACTGGTATACCTGGGCGCCGCTCCGTTCTCCGGTAATTGCCTCCGGTATCTTTACAGTTAGGCTCCACCCAGGGGAACCTGCCGGCACCTCCTTCTCCCATGCTGCAGCGCTGGCCAATCACAGTGCTCAGCTCTCTCTCAGGCTATGAGCTGAGCGCTGTGATTGGTCAGCGCTGCAGCATTGGAGAATGAGCCGACAGCAGGTTCCCCTGGGTGGAGCCTAACTTTAAAGATACCGGAGGCAATTACCGGAGAACGGTATACCAGGTATACCAGTAAGTGCAGGGGGGTCCCTGGGCGCCGCTCTACACGCCTGTATAGTTAATTTAGAAGTTTAATTCTGATGAAAGGTCCTCTTTAACAAAGACCTCCACAGCACCCGCCCCTTTAACAGTGACCTCCACAGCATCCTGCCCCTTAACAGTGACATCCACAGCAGCCCGCCCCTTTAACAGTGACCTCCACAGCGGCCACCCCTTTATTAGTGACCTACACAGTACCCCATCTCCATAACAGTGATATTTACAACACCCGTCCCCTTAACAGTGGCCTCTACAGCAATCTGCCCCTTAACACTGACCTCCATAGCGGACTGTCCCATTAACAGTGACCTCCACAGCCGACCGCCCTTTAATAGTGACCTCCACAGTACCCCATCTCCTTAACAGTGACCTCCACAGAGCTCCGTTCCCTTAAAATGTGACCTCCACAACACCCCTCCCCTTCAACAGTAACCTCTACAGCACTTCGCCCTGTAACACTGACCTCCATAGCAGACCGTCCCCTTAACCGTGACCTCCACAGCAGCCTGCCCCTAGGGTGGCTAGAGGTCCGGTTTTAGGCTGGAGAGTCCAGCTTTCAGACTCCCTGTCCTCCGTCCGGCGCAGGGCCTGGATGGGCACAGGGATGTCCTTTTGAACAGCTCACTCTCAGACAGCAGCACTGTGCTGTCTGAGCGTGAACTGCAGGGAGAAATTCACCCTCCCTTCCACCCCTGCAGTGTCATGGCGGGGAGTGGGGAAAACCCCCCACCGTGCAAAGGCAGAGACTGCAATGCCAGATAGGAAGGAACAGGGAGCAGGTCACCACCTAGTGCAACCCTGAACTCACCTTAGATTCCTACCGCATGAGCCGCCTCAGAAAGTAAGGGGGCTCATGCTCACCAACCTTTGACCCTGCTATCCCTACAAAGCCCTAGGCCTAATGACAGGGCAGAGACCACCCATTTATCCAACACCACGGATGAATGGTGTCTCAAGCAGCCCAGAGGCAAGCAGGATAGAAGGGCATGGGCTAAACAGTACAGCAGGTAAGTTACACAGTAACATAACTATGCAATCCTCACTTACCTGCTGTAGCCATGATGGAAGGTGGCTCCAAACTGGAAAAGCCCACAGGCGAGTCTTTGCTTAAACCCCTACGGGAAAGCACGCCCCTTGCGGAGCCTCATACAACAATCAAACCTCCAAGCAAAACCCGCACCATAACTACATACACCAGGTGGGGGGAGGAATGACAGAAACACACCAGAGGGGACAACAGACAAAGCAAGAAATACAGTGACATGCAGCTGACAGAAGTTGATTTTTACCTTCATTTTTCAACCCCCGTCGGCTGCGAAATGGGAGAGGGCGTGGCCTAACTGGGTCCAGGGTGTGGCTTAGCGGGACCTGGGGACGAGTTTTTAAGCCTGTCTTACCTGCCCCGTGAACTGTGACCTCCACAGCATTCCGCTCCCTTAACAGTGTCATCCACAGCGCCCTTCCCCTTTAAAGCTGACCTACAGCAGTGAAGAAAAATTGCTGGGTTGTTATAGAAACCTGGTGTAAAACTGTGTGTATGTGGAGACTAAGAGCCTGCGAGCTTCTATTGGCTGATAAGGGTAATGTGACCAGGCTTCTATTGGCTAATGCATTTTTGGGGAATATCTCAGGAACGGTACGTGCTAGAGAGCTGAGACCTGGTCTAATAAAACCTTTCAGACACCTGATGTACCTGTGTGCCAAGTTTTGTGATTGTAAATGTGACTTCCTTTAGCAGACATTCATACATACACTCAGCTTTATATATTAGATATATTTACACAGAAAAGACTATCAATCACTGATAACCCCTCCCTCAGTGAGGAAGAGCAGAGATTTACATGTAGAAATCACACATTTTACCGAATCTTTTCACATAAAACTATATATCAATCTGCTCAGCTCCTCCTGCTCTACAACATACATTGCACAAAATTTTGTGGTGACGTATCTCTTCATGCTTCTGATTCCATGTGGAATCGGTATGATATACATTGCTTCTAAGAATATCAGAGCATACTGAAGATTTTCCAATATTTTTTTTTATCACTGATTTACTCTTTGCAATGCATATTGTGAAATTCGCTAGCATAAGTGCAACAAAATTTGCATCTGTGCTGTACGTTGAATCCAGTTAGCAGATCTTCAACAAATGTGATTAGTTCTGACTGAAGGAATGGAAGGGACTTGTGGCAGGAGACTGGGTTCTGTGTGGATACTGTATATATAGCTATGTATATGTAGCTGAGCCTTTACTTACTACCGGCTGGATCTGTACATTATCTTGTCATTTATTGATTAGTTCTTTGATTGCTTTACTCCTTTCAACCCTGGGCGGTGTATAGGTTAACCCTTTATTGACGCAGCGCATGCATGATATGTATTGTATGCAGTGCATGATATGTATCAGTCAAGCAGAGTGTATACTGGATATGTAGGAGTTAACCATGTAATCAGCCCGTGTGTCGACAAGTTACATGGATGCAAAAACAGGACTGAGTTAACTGTGCGCTCACATGATGGTTTCGATCTAGTTGGCCATGGATCGAGCCCACCGGTTATGCAGAATGTTACAGAGGACTTCAATGGGATTACAGAGATGCAAAGCTGGACAGGCAGATAAATGTTCTATGATGTTTCCCCATATTGGTCTCTTTGTATGATCCGCACATACAGACAGACGCTTTGCACTTCAGGTATGTTTATCTCAGGGAAGCTTGTTTCTGAGAGTGCCCAGGGGCATTCGCATGGGAAAGTAAGAATATAATGCATGTTATTACAACAATACGTGAGTGAGATAAGCGGTGCCTCTGACATCAGTTATTTCATATGGGAAACATAGCACCAGAAAGGTTAAAATGCATGAAAAAGGTGATGGACCAGTTGGCAGTATCTATATATGTTATATCTTCAGGCAGTCCTCTTGCAACCAGAGGGATCCTACAAGATGTATTGTCTGTGGCCATTTCAAGTGGATATCATCCAGTAAATGTTCTTACATCAGTAAATGTATCCTAGATGTAAACCTGTTGGCTGCCATGGGCCTCGGCTTAGGTTCAGCCCATCTGTGCATGTTATGTCTCTAGCAGAAACTGTGGTGAGAAACATCTGGACATAGAAACCTAGAATGTGTCGGCAGATAAGAACCATTTGGCCCATCTAGTCTGCCCAATATACTGAATACTATGGATAGCCCCTGGCCCTATCTTATATGAAGGATGGCCTTATGCCTATCCCATGCATGCCTAAACTCCTCCACTGTATTTGCAGCTACCACTTCTGTAGGAAGGCTATTCCATGCATCCACTACGCTCTCAGTAAAGTAATACTTCCTGATATTACTTTTAAACCTTTGCCCCTCTAATTTAAAACTATGTCCTCTTGTAGCAGTTTTTCTTCTTTTAAAATTTTCTTCTCTTTTACCTCGTTGATTCCCTTTATGTATTTAAAAGTTTCTATCATATGCCCTCTGTCTTGTCTTTCTTCCAAGCTATACATGTTAAAGAGGACCTTTCATCAGAATTAAACTTCTAAAGTAACTATACAGGCATGTAGAGCGTGCCCAGGGAACCCCCTGCACTTACTGGTATACCTGGGCGCCGCTCCGTTCTCCGGTAATTGCCTCCGGTATCTTTACAGTTAGGCTCCACCCAGGGGAACCTGCCGTCGGCTCATTCTCCAATGCTGCAGCGCTGGCCAATCACAGCGCTCAGCTTATAGCCTGAGAGAGAGCTGAGCGCTGTGATTGGCCAGCGCTGCAGCATGGGAGAAGGAGGCGCCGGCAGGTTCCCCTGGGTGGAGCCTAACTGTAAAGATACCGGAGGCAATTACCGGAGAACGGAGCGGCGCCCAGGTATACCAGTAAGTGCAGGGGGGTCCCTGGGCGCCGCTCTACATGCCTGTATAGTTACTTTAGAAGTTTAATTCTGATGAAAGGTCCTCTTTAAGGTCCTTTAACCTTTCCTGGTAAGTTTTGTCCTGCAATCCATGTACCAGTTTAGTAGCTCTTCTCTGAACTCTCTCCAAAGTATCAATATCCTTCTGGAGATATGGTCTCCAGTACTGAGCACAATACTCCAAATGAGGTCTCACTAGTGCTCTGTAGAGCGGCATGAGCACCTCCCTCTTTCTACTGGTAATGCCTCTCCCTATACACCCAAGCATTCTGCTAGCATTTCCTGCTGCTCTATGACATTGTCTGCCTACCTATAAGTCTTATGAAATAATGACCCCTAAATCCCTTTCATCAGATACTGAGGTTAGGACTGTAGCACTGATTTTATATTCTGCTCTTGGGTTTTTACGCCCCAGGTGCATTATCTTGCACTTATTAACATTAAATTTTAGTTGCCAGATTTTTGACCATTCATCTAGTTTTCCTAAGTCCTTTTCCATTTGGTGTATCCCTCCAGGAACATCAACCCTGTTACAAATCTTTGTTTAATCAGCAAAAAGACACACCTTACCATTGAGGCCTTCTGCAATTTCGCTGATAAAGATATTAAACAATATGGGTCCCAGAACAGATCCCTGAGGTACCCCACTGGTAACAAGACCATGGTCTGAATATACTCCATTGACTACAACCCTCTGTTGTCTGTCCCTCAGCCACTGCCTAATCCATTCAACAATATGGGAGTCCAAGCTAAAAGACTGCATATTAGCGATAAGCCTTTTATGTGGGACAGTATCAAAAGCCTTACTAAAGTCTAGATAAGCGATGTCTACTGCACCTCCGCCATCTATTATTTTAGTCACCCAATCAAAAAAATCAATAAGATTAGTTTTACATGATCTCCCTGAAGTAAACCCATGCTGTTTTTCATCTTTCAATCCATGAGGTGTTAGATGTTCCACAATCCTCTCCTTAAAGGGGTTCTGCACTTTGTTTTAACTGATGATCTATCCTCTGGATAGATCATCAGCTTCTGATCGGCGGGGGTCCGACACCCAGGACCTCCGCCGATCAGCTGTTTGAGAAGGCAGCGGCGCTCCAGTAGCGCCGCGGCCTTCTCACTGTTTGCCGCCGGTCCACTGACGCCACGACTAGTATCAACTAGCGTGGGCGGGGCTAAGCTCTTTTCACTTGAATGGAGCTTAGCCCCGCCCACGCTAGTTGATACTAGTTGTGATGTCAGTGGGCCGGCGGTAAACAGCGAGAAGGCCGCTGCGCTACTGGAGCACCGCTGCCTTCTCAAACAGCTGATCGGCGGGGGTCCCGGGTGTCGGACCCCGCCGATCAGGAGCTGATGATCTATCCAGAGGATAGATCATCAGTTAAAACAAAGTGCAGAACCCCTTTAAGTATGGTTTCCATTAATTTCCCCACTATTGATGTCAGGCTTACTGGCCTATAATTGGCCGATTCCTCCCTACTACCTTTCTTGTGAATGGGCACAACATTTGCTAATTTCCAATCTTCTGGGACGACTCCTGTTACCAGTGATCGGTTAAATAAATCTGTTAATGGTTTTGCTAGTTCACCGCTAAGCTCTTTAATTAGATTTGGGTGTATCCTATCAGGCCCCTGTGACTTATTTGTATTCATTTTAGACAGCTGACTTAGAACCTCTTTCTCTGTAAAGACACATGCATCAAAAGATTCATTAGTCTTCCTTCCTAACTGAGGTCCTTTTCCTTCATTTTCCTTTATAAAAACTGAACAGAAGTATTCATTGAGGCAGTCAGCTAGTTCTTTATCTTCTTCCATATACCTTCCTTCTTTTGTTTTTAATTTGGTAATTCCTTGTTTTAGTTTCCTTTTTTGATTTATGTATCTGAAGAATATCTTATCGCCTTTTTTCACTTAGCTAATTTCTCTTCTGCCTGTGCTTTAGAAGTTCTTATAACTTGTTTGGCCTCTCTCTGCCTAATCTTATAAATTTGCCTGTCATCCTCATTTTTTTTAGGTTTTTTTTATAATTACTAAATGCTATCTTTTTGTTTTTAATGATTTTGGCCACTTCTGCTGAGTACCACAGTGTTCTCTTCCTTTTTTGCTTTTATTGACAAACCTAATGCAATTATCTGTTGCCTTCAATAGTGCCACTTTTAAGTAGTCCCATTTCTCCTGGACTCCATTGAAACTGTTCCAATCTGATAGGGACTGGTATACCACTAATCTAATTTTAGAAAAGTCTGTTTTTCTAAAATCTAAAACTTTTGTTTTTCTGTTGTGTGACTCAATCACTAGATCCCAAGCTTTCCCTAACAGTAATATCAGATCCCATTTGTGAATACTAAATCTGAAATGGCCTCCTTCCGGGTTGGCTCCTCAACTACTTGCTGTAGAGATAATCCCAGTAGGGAATTTAGAATATCTGTACTCCTGGCAGAACTAGCTATTTTGGTTTTCCAGTTTACATCAGCAAAAGTCTCCCATAATAATAACTTCCCCTTTCAATGTCATTTTAGCTATTTCCTCAACTAGTAGATCATCTAATTCTTTGACTTGGCCAGGTGGTCTATATATCACACCTACACGAGTTACCTTATGATTATCAAGCTGCAAGGTAACCCAAACTGACTCTAAATTGGTCTTGCTAACTTGTATTAAATTAGATTTTATGCTATCTTTCACATACAGGGCCACTCCTCCCCCTTTCTTGCCTTCTCTGTCTTTCCTATATAGAGAGTACCCTGGTATTGTTATATCCCAGTCATTACTCCCATTGAACCATGTCTCAGTAACAGCCACTAAATCTATATTCTCAGATGCAATTATAGACTCAAGTTCATTGATCTTATTCCCTAAACTGCGAGCATTTGTAGACAAGACTCTGGACATCTCTGGAGAAGAACAAAAGGCCACCAGGTGCTGTGCTTAGAGAGCTTCCAGGAGATGGCTGCGCTCACCAAAGCTTCAGTGAGCACGGCGGCTCCCTGAAACAGCTGATCCATAGATTTGCAGGGACTCAGACCCCCGCCGATGTGATAATAACCTATTCTGAGGATAGGTCATCATAATCCATTCCTGGATAACCCTTTTAACACTATGTTCCGTTGTTTGCCATTTTACAGAGGTATAATCCTCTGAAGTATTTCCTTATGTACAGGCACAATCCTGTAGGTGGTCCATGCAATGCTTGATTTAAGGTTCCAAGAGTATGGTGCAGTCCATTTATTGGGAGACTTCAAATAACATGAGGCCCTCCCCCACCCCATACTTCGGGACATTTAATAAGATTCGTACAGAAGGAATTTTCAGTGCAGCATACGCTATATCTATAGCTGAGAACATAAATATTACACCAGCACCAAGCTCATAACATAAATCTAGCACTATAACCAAGTTTATAAGTCCAGTTCCAGAACTAAGCTCATACATAAATCCAGCACCAGAACCAAGCTGGTAACATAAACACAGCACAAGAACCAAACTCAGTACATAAATCCAGCACCAGAACCAAGCTGGTAACATTAATATAGTACCACAACCGAGCTCAGTACATAAATGCAGCACCAGAACCAAGCTGGCAACAAACACAGCACAAGAACCAAACTCAGTACATAAATCCAGCACCAGAACCAAGCTGATAACATTAATATAGTACCACAACCGAGCTCAGTACATAAATGCAGCACCAGAACCAAGCTGGTAACATAAACACAGCACAAGAACGAAACTCAGTACATAAATCCAGCACCAGAACCAAGCTGGTAACATAAACACAGCACAAGAACGAAACTCAGTACATAAATCCAGCACCAGAACCAAGCTGGTAACATAAACACAGCACAAGAACGAAACTCAGTACATAAATCCAGCACCAGAACCAAGCTCATCACATTAATATAGTACCACAACCGAGCTCAGTACATAAATGCAGCACCAGAACCAAGCTGGCAACAAACACAGCACAAGAACCAAATTCAGTACATAAATCCAGCACCAGAACCAAGCTCATAACATTAATAAAGTACCACAACTAAGCTCAGTACATAAATCGAGCACCAGAACCAAGCTCATAACATTAATAAAGTACCACAACTAAGCTCAGTACATAAATCCAGCACCAGAACCAAGCTCATAACATTAATAAAGTACCACAACTAAGCTCAGTACATAAATCGAGCACCAGAACCAAGCTCATAACATTAATATAGTACCACAACCGAGCTCAGTACATAAATCTAGAACACTCATAAAATAAATACAACCCCAGGACCATATACTTCGTTTCCACCAAGTAGAAAATGGGGATAGTTTCAGAAACTAGGTTGGCATCACTTATCATCGCTGTGTCATTTCTCCTGACCACAACTCATTTCTGCAGAGTTTGCTGCTGATGTCTTTGATTTCTTGCTTTTGCAGCACCTTCCTAGACTCTATACTAATACAAAATCATGTACTGCTACACATACCGAGCCTCCTGAATGTAATGATGTCACACGCTATGCCTCCTGAATATTGACACTAATGGTTGATACTCAGTTTTGCGGTTTATATCTTTTTGTTTTATTCTAATTTTTTTCCCCGTCAATTTTTTAAATACAATGCTGCCAAAAACGATGCATGATGTGTGAACAGAGTAATTAAATGAGCTCTTATGAATGAGCAAATAACCACAAAGCCAGGGAAGATACATCCCTTACACCTAATTCAGTGATGCCCCTGAACTAAGCAGCCATAAGCAGGAGCCCAGTTTGCACTGGTTTGTCATAGTTTTGTAAAACTGATTGAAAACAATTACTTATGGTTCCAGTCATTGAGAAATGTATTTTGCAACAGAAATATTTCTCTTAATCCTTATCGCCATTATTGCAGTGTGTAACAGGTATTGCTAAAGAAGCCACCGGCAATGCTCTGAGATGGGAAGATTTGATAACATGCACAAAAGTCCATGTTACCCCCTCCCATCAAGGTCCTCTACTGTTGCACAAGGAGAGGAGGATTTATGCCTCTGCCCGTCTTCCTGCAGTCTGTCAGCATGTGGCCCTCTGCCCCCTCTCCCATGCTGGCCTAGATCACAGTCAGCTGAAGGGGGGCGGCTTCAATCTGCTCTATCTCGGGCTGTATAGCAGCTAGAGACGTGAACCAGGTCTTGTGTTAAGAATAAGAAGAAAAGTCCAGCACAAACATACCTTTTGTGGAGCTTTTCTCAGTAGTGAGAAAAATAAGTTTTATTTTGCCAAATTCTGTCTCAAGTGCCCGAGAGGTGGAGCTTCAATGTGAAGTGTACTGTGCAGTGAACGGCTTTACAATCCCGCCCCTCTGCTCTGAGTGACAGCTATTGCATCCAACCAGGAGACTACCACAACTGTCACTAAAAGGGGAGGGTCTGTGAAGCAGCTCCATGCAGAGAGCACTTTACAATGAAGCCTTGCACTGGGCACTTGAGAGAGCAGAAATCGACAGAATAAAGCTTAAAGGGGTTCTCCAGGATTTTCATATTGATGATCTAGCCTCGAGATAAATCATCAGTATGAGAACAGCGGGACACAGACTCCAGGCACCTCTGCCGATCAGAGGTTTGGGGAAGTCTTGGCGCTCACTGGAGCAGTCTCCTCACAGTGCCATCCATTGGATAGTGGCTGTTCTTAGTATTGCAGCTGAGCTCCATTCACTTGGATGGGACTGAGCTGCGCCTAGGCCATGTGACCGATGAACATGACATCACATGGCGTAGGAAGAGTCCTAAGAGCTCAAGGATCGTTGCAGAGTCTTCATACAGCTGATTGGTCGGGCGTCGGGAATCTGACCCCCGCTAAACTGATATTAATGACCTGTCCTGAGGAGAAAAATCCTGGAGAACTCCTTTAATATTCTCACTACTGCTGATGAGAAAAGCCTTGCAAAAGGCGTTTGTCCTGCTCTCCCCAGTCTCTACCTGGTGCTGTCAGCAGATTAGCATGCTCGTACCTGCTGACAGACCCCCTGAAACAAGACTTGGATCACACCTCTAGCTGCCATCCAGCCTGATATGGAACCATCAGTGGAACCTGGAGCCCCCTTGATCCATTTAGAATCTGCCCTGTGTCCATACATGCTGCTTTGCTGTGTGCATGCTTCCTGTCCCTTTGACATGTCAATGAGCTAAGGCTGTTCATGAAAATGACTAAACACTTTTAGCTAGAGGACATTTGTGGGCCGAGCTTGTGCATGTTGGGGACCAAAGCTAATGTCAGGAAGGGATACATGTTCTGGGGGTGGACCTGTTACAAAGACCCCTGGAAAGCTATAGACGTGTGTCTTACCAAAGTAAACTGGGGTGACATCAGGGGCAGACTGGGAACTTAAAGTGGCCCTGGAAAAAATACTAAAAGTGGCCCCGTTTTGTAGTTGGGTCCATACTGATGGAAGGCAGGGCCAGCAATACCATATTGTGGCACATTATACCACCCCAACAGAGCCAAACACCACAATCCATCACAAATAACTGCGAGGAGCACAAAATATATCCCCAAAAACCTCCACTAGCTGGCAGTGAGGAGGGCTCAGGCGGACCCCTGGTCATCGGCCCACCGGGACATTTCCATGTAAGGTCTATGGCCAATCCGCCCCTGGGTGACATATTCGTACATATCTGCAAAATAAATACTGAAAGCTTCATTTCATTGGATCTTCTGGCTGGTTCCTTGCCCCGAGGGATGTTCCTTAGGCCTGGGTGACATATTGTTTCGGTTGTTTTTAGTGACTATGACATAATATTTGGCAATGGATTGCGTTCTGATACCGTGACCCCAGGACATTGTAGTCCACCTCTTAGCTATACATTACAGGCAATATTGCCTTTTTGTCCAGGTACATACCAGTGTGAATACTGCACCACCAATGAGGCCAGGTGAGGGGATTGCCTCAGGCAGCACCAGGTAGTGGTGAGGGAGGGGGGAGGGGGGGGGGGCATGGGCAATGAGCGCTTTCATTGTGGCAAAGGGGTTAGGTGAAGAAATTGGCATGGGGGGGGGGGGGGTTTCACTGGTTTAGTTTTCGCCTCAGGCAGCAGAAAGGCTAGGTGGGTGCACCCCTTACCCTTCATCTGGTGGTCCTATTACCACTATGCAATAAAAACACTAAAATGCAGCAGGGATACCAATTACATCACCCAGCTGTCCACGAATGGCACCATCTGACTGGGCACACACATGACAATGGGGGGAAAGTGCAAATTGGCCATTTTCAGTGTTTATCTCGGATCTTTTGACAGCTCCATGTCAATCGTGCTTTGCTAATCCGTGACAAGCTATCCCGCATACTGTGACACAACTGACAGGAGCCCCCGACAGTGAGTGAAGGGTTAATGGCGGCAGTGGGGGAGCTGGATGCGGGCTGCGGCGGTGCAAGGGTTAACGGTGCGGACCCCGGGTGCAGCACATGCGAGTGAGGAAGTCCCAGCGCTGAGGACGGGGGAGGGGGCGGCTCCACACAGACACACGGGAGGATGGGGCGACGCTGAGCCGGCTGCAGAGCGAGCACCCCGGGCCACCCTGCAGAGGACGCACCGGGCGCGCCGACAGCCCGGACCCCCGCTCCGGAATCCAGAGACTGCGCCGCTGATCTCCACTGATCCAGGAGCGCCCCGCACACATAATCAGAGAGGTCGACCCCTCCACATCCCAACTGGTCCTGCAGAACAGAGAGATCGATCCCAACGGATCCTGCAGAACAGAGAGATCGACCCCTCCACATCCCAACTGGTCCTGCAGAACAGATAGATCGATCCCAACGGATCCTGCAGAACAGAGAGATCGAACCCTCCGGATCCCAACTGGTCCTGCAGAACAGAGAGATCGATCCCTCCACTTCACAACTGGTCCTGCAGAGCAGAGAGATCGACCCCTCCGGATCCCATCTGATCCTGCAGAACAGAGAGATCAACCCCTCTGGATCCCATCTGATCCTGCAGAACACAGAGATCGACCCCTCCGGATCCCATCTGATCCTGCAGAACAGAGAGATCGACCCCTCCACTTCACAACTGATCCTGCAGAAGAGAGATCGACCCCTCGGATCCCATCTGATCCTGCAGAACAGAGAGATCGACCCCTCCACTTTGCAACTGGTCCTGCAGAGCAGAGATATCAACCCCTCTGGATCCCATCTGATCCTGCAGAACAGAGAGATCAACCCCTCTGGATCCCAACTGATCCTGCAGAACAGACACATTAACCATCTCCAGATCCCAACTGATCCTGCAGCGCAAATCTCTATTAATCCCACTGACTACAGCACAGATTCCCACTACCTCATTGTGATCCCACAGAGCATGTCTCCTGACCCTGCAGCACAGATCCCTACTAATCCACTGGCACCACATTTGAAATCTTCACAAACTCACTACCCAGCAGCACAGATCCCTTCCAATACCATGATTCCACAGTACAGATCCTGGCCAATACAGTGATTCCAAAGGACAGATTCCCTCCAATACAGTGATTCCACAGGACAGATCCCCACGAATACAGGGATTCCACAGGACAGATCCCCACCAATACAGAGATTCTACAGAACAGATCCCCACCAATACAGGGATTCTACAGAACAGATCCCGGCTAGTCCTCTATCCCTGCTATACTAATCCCCACCTGACTGACATCCTCTGCTCTCTGTAATTCCCATTATTTACCCCGAGCACAGATCCCCCACAAGTAGAATATCCTGGCCGTACATGGCATAGGTCTGGACACCGGGGGACTTCTCGGGATTTAGTAGGATGCAGATAGGCTGAAGATCCCCATGCCTTTCCTCATGTGGGCAGTGTCGGTGTGCGCACACATCTAGCAGTTCATTTCCTCAGCACCAGCATGCCAGGCTGAGTCTTCTCACTATGGCAGATGGACGGGACTCTGCAGCCTGCGCTGCTGCAGCCGCTGCCGTGGTGGGACTTTTAGGGGTCCAGGATGGAGGCACCTTTACCTCAGGGGGGCTCCATGTACCTGATCGTGGAGAGGAGTTGGTGCTGAATGGAGGATGCTCAGAGGACAGTCCACAGTCTGGGAGGAGCAGCAGGGACCACTCGGGAGAAAGAGTACAGGGGACGGTGCGGACTACTGGGATCATGAAGGTAGGACCACCATCTTCAATAAACCTGTAGAACTGTAATACTCATGCTACCTTCTTTCCAATATACTATAGTTCTTAGGGGGCGATTGACCATGTGCCCCATCTGCAGCTAATGTCTTATTACTGATCCAAATGCCAGTTACGTGATACCATAGTCCTCGGCAGAGGCTCATGGTGTCCATAGAAATACCAGCATGGGATTACATATGGCTCTTGGATGCCAATATGCCCAATAATACCCACTAATCCTCAATCATCTCTCCCATAACATTTCTAAGAGAATGTGTCCATGAAGTAGGCTGAAGGCGTAACTGGTCTTTGGAACATGTTCTGCACATATGAAGGGCGCGTGTAACATGTTTCCTTTCTACACACCACATCTTTCCTGCTGCGACTACCTATTGTCTTGTGGGGCCGATTCTGAGACTGGAGGATGTGGCCGGCTATAGTAGAGAGCACATCAGAGGACACACAACTGCTGACGTCCTGGAAACCTGGTAGAGGTCACTCTGTAGGGCCGGTAAATCCCCTGATACATCCCCCCTCTAACTGTCCCGCCAAAAGGGGCCACACACATTCCAAATGTTGATAATGGCGGTTTACAAGTAAAGTTTAACCCACCAGCGTCAGTAAGCGTCCTTCTGCGGATACTATGTTGCTCTCCCATACTCAAATGCAGCCGGAATTGAATTCGTCATTGATATATTTTGGGTTGTGTATTGTAAGGGCTCATGCACACGACCGTCTTTTTTGTCCACATCCGATGCAAATTCTTTGCAGGTTGGGTGTGTACCCATTCACTTCAAAAGATGCAGACAGCGCACTGTGTTCTGTCCGCATCCGTATATCCATTCCGTGGCCCTGCAGAAATATAGAACATGTCCTATCCTTGAATAGGACAGTTCTCTGGGGGGCCGGACGATCCATTCTGCAAAATGTGGAACGAACACGGCCAATATCCGGCACCGGCCTTGTGCATGAGGGCTATGTCATCTGACTAACCTGGCTCTGCTGCATCCCCACTTCTCCATGTACGGATGCTCCCTTATACTTAACCCTAATCTCCTGGCTTATTTACCAGGGCAATGACTTGGGTGTCCATGTCATTTATCCTTGTCATGAGATGCAAATCATAGCGTTCAGTGTGCAGACTGCAGCTGGATCTATGAATAGCTGAGAATGCCGAGGCTTCAGCGCCCTCCTCGCTGTAACCCATCTCACTTTCTAACAGCACAAGTCACCTACTATTTTATAGAGGATGTCAGACATTTAAAGGGATATTCCGGATTTATGATATTCGTGACCTATCTTCAGTATAGGTCATCAATATCAGATCGGTGGTGGTCTGACTCTGCACCCATGACGATCAGCTGCGCTAGTGTAAGCGCTTCGTCCTCTTTAATGTTACCTGCATGCCGTTCACCTTGTGCGGGGTAATTACAGCTTCATTTCCCATTCACTTGAATGGGAAGAACTCTTATAATCACAATGGCGTGCAGGTAACATTGAAGCTCTCGCACTAGTGCCGCAGCCCCTTCAAACAGCTAATCAAGGGGGTTGCAGACAGTCAGACCACCACCGATCTAAAATCGATGACCTATACTGAGGATAGGTCATCAACTTCATGAAACCGGAATACCCCTTTAAGTATGTGGGCAATAATTAAGTTCTCAGATGGCATGCAGACAACCTTAATATGGCCGTATTAGGGCTACAACGAGTACTCGACTAAATCGAGTAATCAGACACAAAAATATCCTCGATGCAAATTTTTTGCAGCGAGGATTCGTTTGTGTCACGTAACCACGGAGCGGGAGTGAAGCGCTTGCTATTACTACCGCTCCGTGGTTTCCCGCTGCGCTCGGAATGCTCAGCTTTCCAGCAGGGGGCCTCCGGACACTCCACAGCACGTCGATGGTCCCGCTCTGCACTGACGTACGCACGCCGTGACCTGACGCGCTGTGTGACGGAACGATGGAGTGTCGGCGACGGCCCTGCTGGAAAAGTAAGTTGGTGCGATTCAGGCCGGGTGCCCGGAGTGCACAGCGTCATAGCAACCAATGACGCTGTGCACTCCGGCTGTCAGGAGGAGCAGGGGGGGGGGGGGGGGGAGAGCTGCTTGCACAAGGGGGGGGGGGGATTATGGCACAAGGGGGGAGAGCTGCTGGTACAAGGGGGGGGGGATAATGTCACAAGGGGGAGAGCTGCTGGCACAGGGGGGATTGTGGCACAAGGGGGAAAGCTGATGGCACAAGGGGGGAGAGATGCTGGCACAAAGGGGGGGAGCTGCTGGCACAAGTTAGGGAGCTGATGGCACAAGGGGGGAGAACTGATGCACTTGGGCTGATCTCACAGGGGGGAACGAAGGGTGTTGGTAACTGATGGCAGGGGGTCTGATGAGTTTTTATAAAGGAAAAACAGTCTATTAATTCATTTTTTCTTATTAGATTACTCGATTAATCGTAAAAAATAATCGATAGAATACTTGATTTCTAAAATAATAGTTTAATGCAGCCCTAGGCCGTCTATACAGGGAGCAAAATATTAGATTGGGTGCATCTGCTGATTTTTGTCTTTTATATAAATTATATCTTAAAGGGGTTATCCAACCCCTATAATGACCCCCCAAATGCCCGGGCACCTTATATAGGTTATACTTACCCCGACCCCCGCCTTGCTCCTGATTCCCATACGGCCGCTGCTGTGACGCTAGTGAGGCTCATCCCTGTCGCGGCCTGCTATAGGCGGAAATGTAGGTCAATGGGAGCCGGATCCGTTTTTTCCGTGTCTGAAAAAAATTGATCCGGCACCATGGTTTTTGATGCTGGATCCAGCATCTTCAGTTTCCCAGGACACACACAAAAATGCTGCTTGCTGCGTTTTTGTGTCCGGCATGGGAATGAAAGGGAACGGAATGCGTTCTGATGCGCTCCATTCCGGTTTGTTCAGTTTTGTTCTCATTGACAATGAATAGAGAGAAAACTGAAGTGTTCTCCTCTGGTTTTGAGATCCCCAGTCGGATCTCAAAACCGGAAAGCAAAACGCAGATGTGAAAGTAGCCTAAGCCATGAGCCACCAGCTGACAGAATTCAAAGACAAAAACTGACAGCCTGCAAACAGACTGATTTTTAACCCTATATCTCAAAAAGAACTGAACATTTTTAATACAGATCAATAAGAAAAAAAGTTTTTTTTAGCCCCAAATGAGTATCATGCAATCATAAAAAATACCCCCAAAGGTGTACATAGCTCTGAATGTTTGTCATCAGTGGTCGGGCTGGCCATAGACATGAGACATTTATCTTTAGGCTACTTTCACACTTGCGGCAGGACGGATCCGACAGGCTGTACACCATGTCGGATCCGTCCTAAAGCTATTTTGCCGTGCCCGCGGACCACCACTCTGTCCCCATTAACTATAAGCTCCGGCGCAGCACGGTGGTGTACGGAGAAAGCCGCCGGACTAAAAAGCCAGACATGC
Source organism: Bufo gargarizans (assembly GCF_014858855.1). Classification (NCBI taxonomy): domain Eukaryota; kingdom Metazoa; phylum Chordata; class Amphibia; order Anura; family Bufonidae; genus Bufo; species Bufo gargarizans. The sequence goes on from NC_058085.1 coordinate 109,843,780, forward strand.
AGTAATTTTAGTCTGGCGCCCTTTCTCCGTGCACCGCCGGAGCGGCGGTCCAGCGGCACGGCGAAATAGCCGCAGGACGGATCCGACATGGTGAACAGCCTGTGGGATCCGTCCTGCCGCAAGTGTGAAAGTACCCTGGGAGATCTAGCTCATTTCAGTAGCAACTGAGTTGGCAGGTCCCATGTGCTCCACAAATTTTAATTCTCAGGGTAACGCCAAGCAGTCTGGCTACCAGCAGCAGCCAGTGGCCGGCCATGGCAGGCCGAAATAGGCCATTTCAGACAACTTTTACCTTACCTGTATGAGCAGATTAAAAATGGATTTATTAAAGGGGTATTCCCATCTTGCCATTTATGGCCTACCTCTGAGACCCGCTTCTGTCTCATAGCAGTCAATGCAGAGCAAGCTGCGCGTGCGCTGTCACCCCTCCATTCACCTCAGTGGGACTTATCAAAATAGCCAAACCACTGCTCAGGTATTTTAGAAAGTCCTATAGAAGTGAATGGAGAAATTCACGCATGCACAGCTTGCTGTCTATTCACAGTGGGGCCTCCTTGTTGAAATCGGTGTGGGTTCCACCTCTGAGACCTGCTCCTATCCATGGCTTGCTTTAGCACCACGTATAAAGCTGGCCTATAGCTGCAGTCCATAGCTTCTCTCTCTAAACCCCGGTATACATGTGCACACATCCACTGCTGGACACCGGGCACCTGATTATCTCCAGAGGACAAAAAGATCAGGCTTATTGAAATCCAACTGTCCGATCCTTCTCTCCTCTGACATCTGCTGTCAGGAGGTCACCCATGCACATTAGATCGTCAGCCAGTCCCGACAAAATCTGTGGGTTCAGCCAACATACTGGTGATGTCCTATATACTTCTGTAGCCAATCACTGGCCTCAGTGGTGAAGAGCCTAAGGCCATTGGCTGCAACGGTATACGTCATCACTGCAGCCACCACAAATAAGTCACTGGCTGCAGCTCGGGGACTGGATCGGAGGGGCTGGTGAAGGTGAGGTCAATTTTACAAAGCAATATGAATATACCCTTAGGGAATGTAAATAAGTTCTTATTCAGGAGGACAAAAGCTGGCTCTCTAGATGTCACCTGGTTGGCTACTCTCCAGGGGGTGGCGCTAAAGAATTCTCTCAAGGAAACATTGCCTGGCCTTTAAGACTTCCACCAGCTTGGTGGTCTCCATCATGAGAATCTTTATTCCTTTAGATGAGAATCTACCATTAGAGCACATTGATAGGTCAAGCATCCTGCATAGATTTAGCATCGTTTTCCTAATTTTTAACTTATGGGACGTGTATCTACTCTTCTTAGTGTGGCATATGGTAAATTAACAGAGTATCCCAGTGACAGTAATTGTTACAGTACTAGACCTATTGGTGATTAATCGTTTTCCTGGACCCAACATATTCAAGTCTGACACTGATATTTTTATATTACAAAACAATTTTATTCATATAAAATAAGAAATGAAAGCGATCTTGTCACATGACTTGCCTTTTTATGGGGCAGGAGGAGCTGACCAGATAGATACATAGATCTGTGGGGAAACTCTGTATATTTTAAAATGTATTGATGTCAATCCCTGTTCACAGGATTATAGGTCAAACTTCTATCCATTTAAACTTAAAACAACTTATAAACATGAGCTTGGCCATAAGCTGAAGCTCTAGCAAACAATCCAAAATAAAAGGGAGGTGGAGCTGAAGAATCTGGAATCCGGATGACTTGGTGGAGTTCACAAGTGGAGCTCAAATCATGCACATTTATACCCCACAGTGCTCTACCCATAGCCAATAAGATTCCGTTACTGGGGGAGAAAACTTCCCCAGACCTCAGAATCTTATCTTGGACAAACCAATAGACTATTCATACGCCCGTTGCCACCCTTGCACAAATTCTGCCCAAGCGGGGACAACACCAATTAGCATAGCTGTGCCATCCCAGGTTATCTGCCCAGAGATGGCAAACACCAACTTTTGGCGGGATAATTCTAGCCAAAAAATACAAAGGGATGACCATAATCCCATGTGGATCCCTCCTCAAAGTCTGGGATCCTTCCAATTTGGGGGGGTCCAGTCTAATTTAGTGCTTTGACAGCCTTTCCAATGAGAGTATGCAACTCTCTTTGTATGTCTTTGAGTAAGACCACCCATAAGTCCAGAATGAGGAGGGATTTAAAGAGTTTGTCTCATTCAAAGCATCTTTATGCTTTGGCTCATAGAATGAGGATCCCAAGCAGGGGTTGACCCCTCTTTAATGTTGATATGTCCTAATTGAACATATCTACAGGGTTTTTTTCATGGATTGAAAGTAAGTTATACTAAAAGTTTTAGTATACAAACAAAACTATGTAATAAACTCAAGTCCTCATATAGTCTGCTGCTCACAGATAGGACTCAGAGAAAAGTTCTGGGTGGGTTGGAGCCTGATTAGGTCCGGATACGTTGCGAATGCATTCAGTGAAAAATGTGCAATTTCGCAAACAAAGTCATTCAGTTTTGTCTGCGATCGCGTTCAGTTGTTCCGTTTTTATCGTGCGGGTGCAATGCGTTTTGCACGCGCGTGATAAAAAAAGGGGCCTTAGTATTATTACGGTGTCATTGCTTTGGTAACTATTCTTACTACTCCAGATGTAGTGCTATCATTTTCTGGTCTTATGATAAGCACAAGACCTGTCCCTTTTACTCCAGTATTACACATAGATGAATACCTGATATAAACATTGACGGTGTATACAGGTGTTTAAAGGGGTCGTCTAAGAAATAAAAGAATTCTAAGGCATGGGATGGTATTAAAATAATTGGAAAAAAAAGTTATACTTGCCACTCTGAACCCCTCCCTCTGTTCCCCGCCGGGGTTTCTTTTCCTACATCAGTGATGTGCCCATTTACCACATATGACCGTTGCAGCCAATTACTGGCCTCAGCAGTCTCATGCCACTTACCACACATGACGTAATAACTGCCTCGTTGAGGATCAGAGACGGTTTGCAACGGTGAGTAGAGTTTTTTCAATACCTTCCCTGTCTTTAACAATTATTATGTTTTTAGTTTTTTTGAACTCGGACTAATTATTGGAATGCAAGCTATGCCGTGGTACATCAGGTGTGACGGCACTGAAATACTGGTCAGCCTAAGAGGTTGTTAACTAGATCATTCTGCCAGAATATGAACAAGTAAAGTCTTTCAGGCAATATTGATGGATGTGCTGCCATAAGACAAGATGGAAGGAAGGACAAGCTGTACTTCATACTCATCATCGATGCAAGATCTGCATTAGGAGGTTGGGTGCTTAATTATTCATCGCAGAGCAAGATCTGAGAGCAGGATACAAAGCACAGCCATAGACCTCCAGAGACGACAATCTCTCACCATACAGGGCTTTTCTGCCCCCAAATAAAATATCATTTCCGAGGGGTGAAGGGGATGGAGACATCATTGCGCCTCGGCGGTAATTGTAAATCATAGATAGAAACAGCAGATTGAAAGGAGGGGGTGGGGGGGGCAGACAGTAATGATGTGGATTTGTGGATTTACAGGTCAGGTGCTTTAAATGAGACATTTCGGAACTGATATAAGGTGACTAGGTGTTTGGGGATGTATCACTGGACTATCCCATTCATCCCTCCTTCCCTTAGAGGTAATTCTGCTATACGGCATGCTGATACAGGCATATTCCGGCTTCAGACATCTACTGCTAAGTGACTCTTTCCTTTCCTTACCTTACTTCAACCTTGGTCAAATCACTAGCTATTGCCACTGCTCAATTTACTGGTCTTTGTCATGGCAGCAGTGATTGACCTGGTCTTCTTGTGTCATGTATAAGCTGCAGGTTTTAGATTCAGTGTTCCTCTAACATACGTGCCGCTCGTACGTGAGGTCTTCACACCAATGCACCTCAATGTATGTGGAGGTTCTTAGAAGTTGGATTATGACAAATAAAGCTGCGCTCATCCTTTTTCTGGAATTCCCTTTATACTTCTATTGAAGAACACTCTGCCAACAATGACTAGGCAACAGTGGCTCCGTAAAATGTATACGTTACTGCATTGCGTAAGTAAAAAATATATTTGTACCATGTTAACCAGTAAATAGAAGATTCAAGATTTGTCAGTGGATGATAACCTTTAATGGCCAACTGAAAAGATGACGACAGGCTCTTCCTCAGGCATGTTTAACACAGTCTCTGAGGACATATTTGTACACCACAGTGTCTGCCTCTTGTCGTAGTACTATTGGAGTTTTTGTTTGGTGCTTTCTGTTAGGCTACTTTCACACTAGCGGCAGCCTTCTCCGGCAGGCTGTTCCGGCTGGTTAACAGCCTGCTGGATCCATGCTGCCGCTAGCGCATGCGTGCCGTCGGATGTCCGCTCCGGCCCCATTGACTGTACTGGGAGAGGGCCGGAGTTCCGGCTGCAGCACGGCAAGCATGCCGAGAGGCGGCCGGAATAAAACTACGACATGTGACTCTTGTGATATTGTGTTAAAAGATGCCTGAAGAAGAGGCCTGAGTGGTCTCGAAAGCTTGCAATTTTGTCGTCATCTTTTCAGGTACCCATTAAAGGGGTTTTATTTTGAACCTGGACACAACCCGATCTGCACTCATTTACCATGAATTGTGCCAGTGACTGCCGGGATCACTGCTTCCCTTGCCCTGTGTGATTGAGCCCAGCGAAAGGGGGAGCATCGGAGCGTGAAAAACTCAGATGCTCCACTCATTCATGGTGAATTATTATTATTTTATGCACTTATATAGCAATACTATATTTCACAGCGCTTTACAGACATTAGCATCACTCTGTCCCCAATGGAGCTCACAATCTTGGTTCCCTATCAGTATGTCTTTGGAGTGTGGGAAGAAACTGGAGTACCCGGAGCAAACACGGGGAGAACATATAAACTCCATGCAGATGTTGTCTTTGGTCGGATTCAAACCTAGGACCCCAGCGCTGCAAGGCACCAGTGCTGAGTGCTGATCGTGTTGTGTCCGGGTTCAGGTCTGAACCCAGACAAGCCCTTTAAAGGATATAATACACTGAAGAATATCAATTTTTTTTTTTTCTATTTATCTTCAATTTTGTCATCATCTTTTTAGGTAGCCATTAAAAGGGGCTAACCAGGAATTGCATTGTACAAGTTACATTTACCAATTTTTCAACTGATTTTTAAAGTAGTATGTATGACCATCCATTTCTTAATTTACACTGGCCTAGTGTATTTTCAACAGCACAATTTGAATATAATATATGTAAAAGGTGAGTAAAGGTGTCCGTACACATGAGATGAACGTCAGCCGAATCCACCAATTATTTAATGTGTATGGTGGTGTCCCAACTCTTCATCTGTGTCAGATGCCAAGAGAAAGAATGACCGGACATGTTGGATTTATCTGTTGCTGGATTTTATTATTAGATTCTATCCTCTACTGAAATGCTTTTTACAATTTAAGGTTTTCACAGGTAATACCTTCTGGCCTCAAGAAGGGTCTTCATAATAAAATGTAAATGATCCCCTAGTCTTATTTCCAGTGATAATCCCTGGAGTGATGCCAGCCCTAGGCAGCAACAGAAAGAGTTGCAGAGGTAGCATTCACACCCGAGCCCTGGTGCCCAAAAGCCCCTCTCCCACATAAGAAGACACCAGTATTATAAATGGCATATAGTAGGTAGAGTACCCTGTATCAGATGTTGCATTGGGCCTAGGAGCTTTGAAGGGGTATTCTGGTTTTGGCAAGTTATCTCCTATTCACTGGATAGGGGATAACTATTAGAACAGAGGGGGGGTCCTATTGCTGGGACCCCATGGAACTCCTTGAAATGAACGAAGTGACAGGTCAGGCATGCACAGTGATGCTCCACTCATCTCTAAAAGTCATTGTTATATCTGATAATGAGACCAGTACAATTCCGAAAAGCATCATATTTAACTACAAAAAAGTATATGCTGATTATCCACCTACTGTAAGCCATCCTTGAAGGTAGCACCTCCTCCTGAAGTCCCCATTTATTGATCATTGACTTATTGCCATTCATCTTGGTTGAACTTGGTGGACTTATGTCCTTTTTCAACTGTATTTACCCCTTGGCTACATGTACAGCAGAAGTCACCACTTTAAAGATGGCGCCCACTCGTGCGTGAAGCAATAGCCACTGGGTTTTGGCAGTTTAAAACAGCCGAAACCTGCGGGGGATATATGCGATCAGCCCAACGGCTGCTCCAGTACACTTAGCCCCTCACATGCCATGGTCAAATGTGACCACAGCATCTGAGCATTCAGGAAGCGGGAGCTGCTGAGATCAGGGAACATGTTACGGTATAGTAATAGCCCGAATCCCCAAGCAGACTTCGGTAGCTATTACTACAATACACAAAAACAGGCCACACTGGTGGCAGCACTGTATGGGTGTATTGTAAATTAAGTGTTCTATTATGGCTATTTAGCCATCAAAGAACACAATGAGAAATCTAATGATTGCCTGTTTATAAAATATAAAAAGATATAAAATCGCCCCCCTTTCCCCAAAATCAAAATGAAAATACATAACCAATAAATAAAAAAAATACACCTCATTAACATTGCTGTGTGCGAAAATGACCGTTTATTAAAATATAACAATAATTATCCCATATGTGAATGGCGTAATGGAAAAAAATAAAATGGCTCAAAAATCTTTTTTATAAAAGTGACCAAAAAGTCACACATGCTTCAAAATGGTATCACTGAAAAGTACAACTCGTCCCACAAAAAATAAGCCCTGTACAGCTCTGTACACATAACTACAAAAAAGTTATAGGGGTCAGAATATGTCAATGAAAAAACAAAATTAATTTATATGAAGGTTTTTATTTTTTTTCAGTATTAAAATGCAAGAAAAACTGTGTGGTATCCTTGTAATCGTACTGACCTGGAGTAACAGGTTAATTTTACCACATAGGGAACGTGGTAAAAAAATAAATTAAACTGTGGCAGAATTAAATAGTGCCATTAGAAAGTACAACTTATCCCGCAAAAAATAAGCCCTCATAATGCTATGTGAACAGAAAAATGAAAACGTTATAGCACTGGGAATGTATGGAGTGAAAAATGAAAATGAAAAAATGGAAAATTGCAAGGTCCTCTAAGGGTTAAAGGGGTTATCCTGGAAAAGATAATGATAATTATGACATCCTCAGGATAGGTCATCGTTATCACATCAGAGGGGCTCCAAGTCCCAATATCCCCGCCGTTGAGCCAAAGTAAGTTATTCACGAAGTCGCACGTGTCTTCATTGAATAACTTCAGTATTTGATTTTTAAACTGGAAAACCACTTTAAAACTTGAAAGTGAACTCGGCTTCGGTTCCATCTAGTACCTCGGAACCGAAACCGAGTTTGGTTTCAAGTTTTAAAGTGTATTTCCACTTTAAAAATCAATTACGAGGTCAACGAAGTCACACACGACTTTGTGAATAACTATCGGATCTCCGTACAGTATTATTCCGAAGTTTTGAACAAAGCGATTTTGGGTGAAGCCTCTGAAGCTCGCTTCGCTCAACACTAGTTTCAACGGTAAGATCCCCACCGATCTGATCATTATCCCCTATACTGTGGCTGTAACCAAAATACCAATTTACGCTTAGCCTCTGGAGTCGCTTATAATTTGGGGAAATTAACTTTCTAAATGGTGGTGATAGTAGGCAGTCATACGGGTTAAAGGGGGATTCCACCTAATGTTTTTGACATCATGAAATAACATTGTTTGAAGGCTGTGACGTGTGCCTGAGACCTAAACTTACAGACCCGACAAGTGTTATTTACAGACTTGTCTCCATGGTACAAAAGATTCATGATAGTTATGTTACTTTTTTACAAAATCCTCTTTGTCATTTGTTGAGAACATGTGCAACCTGAAATTAAGTGTGTGGCACGTGGACTTAAGAGGAATTAAAAATGAAAGCGGCCATAGTTTTATAAGAAATTCATCTCAAATGTGCAGAAGTGGAAACGTGCAAAGGGAAGAGAAACTATCAATTGTCCTATCCTGACTCTGGGGACATCCTGGCTGTGTCTACGGGTGACACGCCAGCCATTGACATCAGCAGACAGCGTGTAATGCTAATGAATTAGATACACTAGGGAAGGGGGAATGGGGGTCTGTCATCTAAATTCTAATAAGTCTGATTGTGCATTTACGTAAGCCCAGCTGGTGCTCGCGTCTGCTAAGAGATTGTCCACGTCATCTGTATGAATGTGTATGTGCATATCTACATACATGATCTAATAGTGTATAGATGTGAATCATCGGATGCATGGTGTCTAGTAGACAAGCAACAAAGTTTAGCGGTTCTCCGACTGTTTTATATTGACAACCTATCCTCTTGATAGGTCATCAGGATCTGATTGGTGGGCATCTGACCCCCTTTCCCCGATCAGCTGTTTGAGGAGACCTCCTCACAGCTCACCAATCCCAGCGATGTACATTGTATAGTGGTTGTGCTTGGTATCTCAGCTCAGTCACATTCAGTTCAAAGGGACTGAGCTGTGCCTAGGCCACATGACCGATGAACATGACAACACTGGCCTAGGGTAGGCTATGTGATGGTCTTCACCAGTGTGCCACAGCCTTCTCAAACAGCTGATCAGAGGGGGCCCCAGGTTTCAGACCCCACCAATCAGATACTGATCAGATAAGATAGTGATCATATACTCATCAGATACTGATGACCTATCCTGTGGATAGGATAGCAGTATAAAACAGTCAGAAAACTCCTTTATGGCATGAGGTATACTTACACACTAGTTATGAGTCTTCTCTGCTCGCCTGTGCAGACCCTCAGCTGACAACCTGTACTCCTATCCTCTATACGTGATCTTGGTCAGCCAGCAAAGCTATCAACTGAGGTCGGCAGTGGTGAGCCACACTGAGTAAAGACTTTTTCTGTGAAAGCAAACTGATGCAGATGTGAGCAGCTATGAAGGGGTTATCCAGCTTTGTAAAATTGTTGCCTGTGTTGCCGAAACATTACCGAACATGCACTCTCCTGCTCCATTCAAAGTCTATGAGAGTGACGGGCACAGCCAAGTTCCAGTAATCAGTGGGGCTCCCAGAAGTAGGGCCCCAACAGATATATATTAGTCCATGTGGCACTGAGGAAGATGTGTCAAAGTTGATAAGTTGCCCATACCAACCAATGACAATGTTTTCATTTTTCCAGAGACTAATTGATTAGTAAATTTGGACCCTGTCCATATTAATCAATGTATCTGATCCTATAATCTGTCCAAAAAATTGTGCGTATTGGTGCAACTAGTTTCTACAATTCCCCCCCCCCCAGTCTTTTAGAAGGGGAGGGGCCAAAGGTGTAATGTATTGCAACAAAATTCTGGCAAATAAATCTGCCTCAAAGTAAGCCGAACAATAGTACTGTAGGTATATAGTCAGAGAGAGGTGTCTATCCCTGCATCAGATCTATCGTCCAGCCTGAGCCCCTGTGATAAATCTGGTGCAGGTCTAGACAGTCTAAGCTAATGCCATCTATAGGATTAGTGAATCTAACCCAACATCTAAATTTTTTGCACTAGTCTTTTTATGGAAAGCAAATAGAGTTGGGACTTCTTAGGAAAACTAAGCTATTTGAATTAAATAAAAGTAGTACAAATGAATGTGGCTTAGTGTATTGAGGCTACTTTAATTTTAACAAACTTAAACGTGCCTTTCATCATAACATCTCCATTAAAAACGGAATATTCTTCATTAATAGTGGCCTTATGCAATAGCAGACACAGCCCATAGAAAAGAGTGGCGCTGTTTCTGGAACATAGAAGCTGTGTAATCTCCTAGAGAATATTTGGGCGAAATTTACACGTGTTTTTTTGGGATCAAACACAGGAGTGGTTACAAAAGAGAGAAGTGTAAGTCTTTTCTATATACTTCTGGACCTAGTCCTCCATGGGGGAAATGTATCATTATTCTACACCAGTTTTCTGACATAAAAAAGTCCCACATTTCAGCACAAAATGTGCAGAATGTTGTGCCAAAATTTGCAATGTTTTCACCTTTTTAGAAACCCTTGGCATTTTTACAAAAAGATGGCAGTCCGCAGGGGAGGACTCCGCAGCCCGACACATTTGTCAGTATATGTGCCAGAAAACTGATGTACGTTACGCCTGAAATCTATGGGAGTGCTTTGTCGGTATAAATCTCCTTTATTGCTGCATAGACCTGCCGAGGCTGTGCCAAAACTATTACGAGTCATGTGGCATCATAATGATGATTTATACTGCTGTGTGTCCCTGCCCAACATCATCTGTAATGAATTGTACTGATGTAATGCCGTCAGTACAGTTCAGTAGACCCTAGGTCTGACAGGGACACACAGCATTATAAATCATTTTAAGGCTCCCTAAACATGACTGTAGTTTTGGGCTATATCCAATCTGCATTTTTTGCAGATCGGATGTGGACCCATTCATTTCAGTGCAGCTGCAAAAGATACGGACAGCACATGTCTATACCGTGTCCCCGCAAAAAAAATAGAACATGTCCTATTCTTGCCGGTTTGGTGGACAATGCCCATTTTTAACATACTGCAGGACCCGCACAAGGGAAAATACGGGATAGACACGGCCAATATCCGTGTTTTGCGGATCCACATTTTGAGGGAGAGGGGAGCAACCCCCTGCCAGAAACCACTGCCAGTGACTTACCATCCTGAGAACAAAAGGATCGGGCAGTCAAAATCCAACAGCTGGTTTCTTCTATTCCCCAACATCTGCCATCAGTTGGAAGGCTCTTGCATATTAGCTGGTCATTGGTCCCACAGAGATTGGCTGGTTCAGCTGATGTTCATTTAATGTGTACGATCAGCTATAGTCTATGTTGTCTCATACAGATGCCTCTTTTGTTGCTGTTCTTTATGAAAAGAGCATCAACTTGGTGGCACAGATAAGTGTTGCTGGCTGAGTCGGTAATGACTCATTCATTTCTATGCAGAGGGAGTATTGCATCTCTCTGACAGAGCAGACAGAAGCTATCAGATATCTAGCTTGGCCACTCTCAATAGAGAAGAAAGGAACCTCTTCCTCGTGTCGCTGTCACTCTTCTTTGACACTGCCTCTTAAATTAGCTGCCCTGAAGTAACTACATTTTGATCAAATTATATTTAATCAGAATGCAGTTATTTCAGATTAATAAACTATTTATCCTAATGTTTCATACAGATTTGGTCATCTACTAAAGATCCCCCACCAGAACGTCTATTGTTCATTACAGGGATTGGTCCTCATTTGATTACACATAGTTACATAGGCTGAAAAAAGACACAGGTCCATGAAATTCAACCTTTCTCGGATCAATAATACGCCATTAGTTGCTAGATTAATTAAAACCCTCAATGTCGTTCACTATTAGGTAAGCATCTAGGCCTTTTTTCAATGCTGAAGTATTATCTGCCATTGCTACCTCTTGGGGTAGGGCATTCTATAGTTTGATTACCCTATCTGTAAAGAATCCTTTTTTGTATTGATGTGTAAATAGCTTTTTTTTTCCACTCGCAAAGAATATCCCTTGGTACCTTGTAATGTTCTTGGAATGAATAAACCATGCCCCAGTTCTTTGTATTGACCACACATGTATTTGTATTAAATAAAAAGTATATAAAAAAAAGTTTAAAAAAACATCAAAACATTAAGTATATCTCCCCCTTTTCCAATTTTACATCTAAAATATATAAATCAAAATAAATAAACATATCACATATTGCCACGTCCGAAAAGTCCAAACTATTAAAATATATATATAAAAAAAAAATCTATGTGGTGAACACCATAACCAAATTTATTTTTTCTTCAAAAATGAAAATGCACAGAATATCGGTATAAGTAATCTGCTATCTGCCTGAAAGTTCACAGGTTATCGGCTCTAAAAATCAATATCGATCGATCCTTAGTTTTAAGTATTCTACCCAGTCTTGTGTCCTTGGCAAAAACTGATATTTTAATCTCAATCCTGACCGCAAGATCACTGATAAAGAGAATTCGACCTAACACATACCCTTGTGGTTCCCCGCTGCTGACTCTTTATTTTCTGATCTGTAATCATTTCTTTATCTAGGTACATATATTGTCCCATAGTCTCTGCATTTGTAGCTTCAGCACAAGGCTCTTGTGTGGTACAGTATCCAATGTTTTGCCAAAATCCAGATATATCACATCTGCCGCATGACCAATATCCAGATTTGTACTTACCTTTTCATAGAAACCAAGCGTGTTGGTTTAGTGTGGTCTGTTTTATATGAATTTATGCCGGTGATCAGTTATAAATGTATTCACCCCCATATATTTTTGCAGCTAATCTCTTAAATACCTTCAAATATTTTACATACTACAGATGTCAAACTTACCGGTTGGTAGTTACACAATTCCATCCTTTTACCTTTCTTAAATATTGGTACAACATCTGCCATCCATCAGTCCTGTGGCACTGACCATGTTAGAGAGTCCAAAAAGATGAGATACAATGGTCTATCAATTACTGAGTTCCATTACTATTGATGAATGCTATCTGGGCCATCAGCTTTATATTTAATTTGGCTCGGACCCAGTTATTCGTCTTGTGTTAAAATTTGACAGGGAACCTTGATACCTTGATTACTGCCCCCACGAATGATATCTGGTGTCATTGAGGCCGCTCAATGGTGAACACAGATGAAAAAATTAAGAGTTCAGTATCTCTGCCTTCCCTGTGTCATCTACAATTATATTATTAGACGGCCAGTATAATTACATTTTTTCTTTTTGGCATTTATGTAAGTTCTCAGATCAAGATTATAATGTTAGCAATTTATTTTTCTGTGAGTAATTTAGTCAACAATATTACATTTTTACATTTTCTTTTGAGCGCTTCGTAAGCCTCGATTGCTTTTTCTGAACCCTCAGCCTTCAATGTTTTTGTAATTGTCTTATTATATTCAGTACACCCCTTTTTAGCCAGATTGGTTTACTTTCATTCCTGGATATTTTGTTACCAGTGGGTATAAACTTTCTACGGTTTTGTAACATCTCTTTAAAAGGTGCCTTTAGACCGGAGAATTCAACAGGCGATTGTCGGGAAAGAAGCGTTCCTTCCCAGCAATCGGCTGCTCGTCATTTACATGTAGAGATCTCCTTCACAGTATGGGGAGGAGCGATTTCTAAAGCCATTGCTTGTCTCCATACAGAATCATTGTTTGATAGTAGCAGGGTGTTTTTTAGACACCATGATCTGCTGCCGGCAAATGACTATTTAAGTGCCTACACAAAAAGGCCAATTACCCGACAAACGAGCGAGAATCTAGTTCATCGGGTAATTGGCGGCACCTTTACCCCGCCAAATATTCGCTAATCAGTGTTTATATGAACGCTCGTTAGTGATTATCTGACGGATTCTTGGCTCATGTAAAGGGCCCTTTAGTCGACTGATTTTAGTTTTTCTAAACTTACATATTATTGTAGCTCCCTTTTGAAGGACTTTATTGAAGTCTGCCATATGGTGGCTGTTGCCCAAGTGCCCCCATTCCTGCACATCCTATATTTTTACCAAGTCTGTTTGCCAAGGCGTGATCCATAAATTTACCTCTTCTGGCCGATTCCTTGACCAGCTGAGAGAAGTAATTTTTAAGTTGTGTATAAAAACTTTAAGCTTCTAGACCAACCAGCAGACTGAATGTCCCAATTAATGTCAGTATAGTTAAAATATTCCATACTAAGGACCCGTTATTGTTTGCAGCCTTTCCTGTTTGCTGCAGCATTTCATCCTGTTTGGCTACATTAGGTGGTTTATAGTAAACTCTGATTAATATTTTACCGTTATCACCTGTTCCACGGATATTAACCTATAAAGACTCCACACTGTCAGAGCCTTCCCCAATACTGTCATTTTACAGACAAACCCCTCCACTTCTTTTATCTTTTCTGATTTTTCTTTGGTGTACACATATTCCTAGTCCCCTCCCTACTTTCCTCACTAACCCCGACCCCACTGAATCCATTGTTTCCTACTATATCCCTTCTCTAGCTAACCTTTTTATCTAATATCTCTCCCTCCCCTCAGATCCCAGTTTAAAAGCGCCACCAGCCGTCTAACCATTTGTTCCCCCAGTACAGCTGCTCCTTCCCCATTAAAGGGATTGTCCATCCCTTAATATTAATGACCTATCATCAGGATAGGTCATTAATATCTGATCAGTGAGGGTCTAACACCTGGCACTCCCACTGATGAGCTGTGAGATGAGAAGGAGGCCATCCGTGCGATTCATGGTCTTCACACTACATCTCATCTCCCGTGGAGCTGTGGTATAGTGTAATTACAAGCACTCACTTGAATGGAGTGGGTAATTGTATTACAATGCACTTCCAAGTCGAATTGCAGTATAATGAAGAGGAAGCAGCACTCCTTTTCAAACAGCTGATTGGCAGGGTTGCTGGGTTTCGGACCTCCGCCAATCAGATATTGATGACCTATCCTGAGGATAGGTCATCGGTATTAATGGCTGGATAACCCCTTTAAGGTGCAGCCAGTCCCTACTGTAGAGCCTGTAGCCAATAGTGAGCTCAGCCGAGTTGTCTATGGATCCAGACCCTTGCTTCCTGCATCTGCTTCTGAGCCACTTATGTAGTCCCCTAAGCTCTCATTGTCTTTCTAGTGATGCTTGTGGTACCAGTAGGCAGTAGGGAAAACAAGGCCTTGGAGGTCCTAAAACCTCTCTCCTAGTTCACTAAAATTAAATTTAAGGCCCTTCTACCTCCCACTGACTTTGTCATTGGCACACGTGCACCTTGACAGCTGAAACCTTTCTCCAAGTTTGTAATGGTTATGAGTGTTGCAAGTTGCGCATTTGGATCCGAAACCTGGGCTTCCAAATACACAACATGCTTCCATCTAGTGGAGATACCGTATTTTCCGGTGTATAAGACAACTGGTCGTATAAGACGACCCCAACTTTTCCATTTAAAATATACGGTTTGGGCTATATTCGCCGTATAAGACTACCCCTGAATGCCCAGCCCTCCCTGTCTTCAAGACGATCTTCTCCAGTCCAGGGAACTGACTGGGATCTGTGGATGGCACTGTTATGGGGAGGGGGATCTGTGGATGGCACTGTTATGGGGAGGGGGATCAGTGGATGACACTGCTATGGGGAGGAGGATCAGTGGATGACACTATATAGCATCTTATGCTATATGTGTCATCGACAGATCCCCCTCCCTATAACAATGTCATCCACAGTTCCCCCTCCACATAACAGTGCCATCCACAGATCCCCCTTCCCATAACAGTGCCATCCACAGATCCCCCCCATAACAGTGCCATCCACAGATCCCCCTCCCCATATCCCTCTCCCCATAACAGTACCATCCACAGATCCCCCTCCCCATAACAGTGCCATCCACAGATCCCCCCCATGACAGTGCCATCCACAGATCCCCCTCCCCTAAACAGTGCCATCCACAGATCCCCCCCTAAACAGTGCCATCCACAGATCCCCCCTAAACCGTGCCATCCACAGATCCCCCTCCCCGACGCTCAGAGGAGTATACATTTATAAACTGTAATCCGTAACTTTAACTTTAATCAGCGCTCATCTCTTTACTAGGGTACCTTACTCTAAGCTCCGGTAACAGGCAGTAAAGGCGGCGCTCACTCACTGACGTCACGCACCTGCGCCGCCTAGTTGGAGGAGCAGGCACGTGATGCTGAGAGTAAGGTACCCTAGTAAAGAGATGAGCGCTGATTAAAGTTAAAGTTACGGATTTCAGTTTATAAATGTACTCCTGTGAGCGGCGGGGCCCTGTATATTCTAACCCCCAGGCAAGCGTCCCCGTCACCATGGGAACGCCTGGGGGTTAGAATATACATCGGATCTGAGTTACCTGGCGTATAAGACGACGCCCGAATTTTGAAAATAATTTCTAGTGTTAGAAAGTCGTCTTATACGCCGGAAAATACGGTATATTCACCCTCAAACAGCTGTTGAAACCATGCTTACATTGCTCAGGACACACACTTAGTAGCAATATTGATGGAGCACATGTTTAAATGTGGATGAGCAGTAAAAGAAACAAAATACAGACTAAATATGAATTTCAATTAAAAAACCTTTACCCCTTTAAGGGCTCATTTACACGACCGTATGAAATTGGACACGCTCTATATTTTTTGCGGGTCCGCGGAACGGTGCAGACTTGAAATGAATGGGTCTGCACCTGTTCTGCGGCCCTGCAAAAAATATAGAGCGTGTTCTATTCTTGTCCGCAAGTGCGGACAAGAATAGGCATTTCCTATGATAGCGACATCCATGTGTGGTCCGCAAATTGTGAAACGCACACGGGCCGGTATCCATGTTTTGCGGATCTGAAAAACACTACGGTTGTGTGAATGTAGCCTAATTGGAGAACTTTTAGAATACAAACAATACACAAAGAAAATCTTCCAAACTTGGGTTCCTGTGTCCTTGTGTTGAATTATGGCCTAGTGTTAAACTATGCACCTATCTTTCTCTCGCACTTTACTCTACTCTTGCGAACCTCACTTGTAGCCTTCATGGTTTGAAGCTCAGACACCTCATGGAAAGATTTATCCAGGCTAAATATTAATTGTGTCTGAGGAAAACTGTTATGTCTTTGGCAGTTTTTTTTTATTTTTTACTAAAATAAATAATGGTAATGGGTTTTAATCATGACCAAGTCCTTCAGTTTTTCCCACCACAGTAAACTGCCTACAAAAGGTTACTTTCTTTCTCTTCCACGTATGCCCACTTCTTCATGAGTGGACTGAGCCATTGTAAGGCTGTTGAGTTCATGTACTATAGTATAGTAATATAGTTAGAGAAGAGCCACTAGATCGAAGGTCCCACTTCTCTTTTTATTATTGGGCATTATGGTAGAGGGAATACAATTGCCAAGGTCCCAGTATGGTTGCCTTTGCCTGCATTGGTCTCACACCTTAAATGTTAGGGTTAAGCCTTGTTTACCATCATTGTTAGGAAAGGACAGGTGATGCAAATTTTAAAGTTATATAAATACTCAGACTCCCCTAACCTTGACCAAAAAACAGCAGCCATGGGTTCTTCTAAGCAGCTGCCTAACACAAATGAAAATAGTTGAGGCGCACAAAACAGAAGGCTATAAAAAGATAGCAAAGCGTTTTCAGGGTGCCATTTCCTCTGTTCGAAATGTAATTAAGAAATTGCAGTTAGGAACAGTGCAGGTCAAGAAAAGGTCAGAAATTTCAGAGACAGCTGCTCGTAGGATTGCTATAAAGACAAATCAGAACCCCCGCTTGACTGCAAAAGACCTTCAGGAAGATTTAGCAGACACTGGAGTTGTGGTAAATCAGAAATATGGCCTTCATGGAAGAGTTATCAGTAGAAAACCTGTCCTGCGTCCTCACCACAAAATTCAGGGTAGAAGTTTGCAAAAGAACATCTAAACAAGCCTGATGCATTCTAGAAACAAGTCCTGTGGACTGATGAGGTTACAATAAAACTCTTTGGCCACAATGAGCAAAGGTATGTTTGGAGAAAAATGGGCACAGAATTTCTCATGGAAACAACACTTCCAAGCATGGAGGTGGATCAATCATGCTTTGGACTTTGGGATTGTGTTGCAGCCAATGGCACAGAAACATTTCACGAGTAGAGGGAGGAATAGATTCAATTAAATTCCAGCAAATTCTGGAAGAAAACATAACACCAACTGTAAAAAAGCTTAAGTCGAAAAGAGGATGGCTTCTACAAATGGATAATGATCCTAAACCAACCCTCAAAATAGACTACCTCAAAAGGCGGAAGCTGATGGTTTTAACATGGCCCTCACAGTCCCCTGATCTAATCATCATTGAAAATCTGTGGATAGACCTTAAAAGAGCAGTGCATGCAACATGGGCCAGGAATCTCACAGAACTGGAAGACTTTTGCAAGTAATAATGGATGAAAATCCCTCAAACAAGAATTGAAGCTGTGATACTTGCCAAGGGGGGTGCTACTAGGTACTAACCATGCAGGGTGCTCAATGGTTTGCTTTGGACCCTTTTCCTTTGTTGTTATTTTGAAAATGTAAAAGATGAAAATAAAAAAATGTTTTTTATTAAAATACAAAAGTTATTTAAAGAGGGCCTTTCATCTGTCAAAAAATTTGGAACTAAGTGTCATGATATGTATAGCGGCGCTCAGGGATCTCACTGCACTTACTGTGCGTTCTCCCGCTATGTCCTCTGGTATGTTCGGTCACTGGGTTATATTAGGCCGAGACTTAGGGGACTTGGTTATAGTAGGAGGAGACTGCCCTTGTTCTCCTGGGCGTCTCCTTCTCCCAGGCTGTAGCGCTGGCCAATCGCAGCGCAGAGCTCACAGCCTGGTGATTGATGGTGTATCATCACACCACCGGTCACCATCCTGTTCCGGGTTATCAGGTCCCTAGAGACCCGAATTACCCGGAAACGCAGCAAACCGCAGGTCTGAATTGACCTGCGGTTTGCTGCGATCGCCGACATGGGGGGGGGGGGGGCGTCACAGGACCCCCCGGTGCATTGAGCCAAGGTGCCTGCTCAATGATTTGAGCAGGCATCGGGTTTCGATCACCGCCCGCAGTGCGGCGGTGATTGGAACTATACATGACGTACCGGTATGTCATGTGTCCTGAACAGGTTAATCTTCAACTTCCTTAACTATTGACAATAACAGTAATTGTGACCAGGAGTGCCCAAACTTTGCATGCCACTATTTTATTTTAGGAGAATGTGTGTTTCATTTCAGATAGCAGACTAGTAGTTGTTCCCTGTTGAGAGAGACGTCATTTATTGCTTTTCTGCTCGATATGTTGAAATTGTGTGCACATCTACATTAAATGTTACCTCATTTGCTATGCTCTGATGCCTTCAATAATTTTCCACTTTTGTAGCTGCAATGACTTTGATAAATGTGGTCTTGTTTGTGAGCACGGAATTAGACTTTTCTCAGACTGGATGGCTCGTTTACTTAGCTCCTCTGTGTGCAGAAACCACGACTGTCCATAATTCCCTGGCTGCTGTGCTTTCCTTGTATCTAAGATATCAGTTTGTGTAGTCCATAGGTTTGACACTTTAACGCACCAGATTATGCTTGACGTTGATTAGAAAGGCTTAATTATCGATATATCAGTGGCCACCTTATGAAAAGTGCTGCATTGTATTCAGATTGATGCTTGAGGTTTAATAGCCAGATTCAGCTTTGAATAGTGAGAGGTTTCATTCCTGTCACGTAGCTGCTTCATTGCAGATATGAGGCAGATGAGTTTTTACTATTTAAGCTTCATGCACGACCATATTTTTAATCTGTGTGCTATCCTCATTTTTTGTGGATGGCACACTGACCCATTAATTTCTATGGGGTTATACACACTGGTGTTTTTTTATGATTTATGTGGCCGTTCTGCAAATTATAGAATACAGTGCTCCAGATGGTGACCAAAATGGTCGCCAATGCGCCTTAAAATTTTTAGATGGCGACTAAACTTTTTAGTCTTGTAGCCATTTGCGACTGGACCGCAGTGCTGCAACTGAATATTGCGGCGGGGCATGGGAGCCCGTAATTCCTTGCCCCAACGCCGTCATAGGCTTTAGGCCTAGAAGGCCTGAGGCCTATGTGGTAGTAAAAGCCCCTAGCAGGCAGGTGTGATGACGCTGTATCGGGATGCAGAGCACCATCCCGGGCCGTACCAGCAGCAAGTGAGAGCCGGCAAAAGGACACAGGTGAGTAAAAGATTCTTAATTTTTTTTTTTAAGTGCCAACTTTGGGGACATTACTGGCCAGAAGGGGGGCATTGGGGGACATTACTGGCCGGAAGGGGGCACTGGAGAACATTACTGGCCAGAAGGGGAGCATGGAATACATTACTGGCCAGATGGGTGGCATTAATGGCTGAAAGGGTTGCACTGGGGGACATTACTGGCCAGAAGGGGGGAACTAGGGGACATTACTGGCCAGAAGGGGGACACTGGGGGACATTACTGGTCAGAAGGGTGACACTGGGGGACATTACTGGCCAGAAGGGTGACACTGGTGGACATTACTGGCCAGAAGGGAGCACTGGGGGTGTTCTGTCCTCCTTATGTGTGAAGGTACATAGCTTGACAGACAGCTAAACCTTATCCAGGCAATGAATTGACAATGGAGTAACGTCCAACTTTATCTTTATTGCAAGGATGTAAATCAGTGCGGTAAAACTGGGGAACAGAAAAAACAATGCGCTTACTAATGGGGTCTGACATATAGTAATGCATATACAAACACAGATGCATATCTAAACAGAACCTGTTACCTATCTGCATAACAAGCATGGTCCCTAGCTGCTAACTATAAGCTGCTATAAAGGAAAGGAAAAGGATATGCAAAATACATAAGAAAACAGATGCAAAGCAGGCTGTAATGTGGCTATGTGACATACCAGCGATGCTACCATGAGCTTAGATGATTGTAGAGGATGTCTCAATAGGCTTCCAAGCCATGTGCTATCCCCAGGCAGTGATGACTGTGAACGAAGAAAATGGCTGCTATGTACAGGCATGATGATGTCACTAAGATATGGAAGCTGAAGTAGACCAAACTTGTTGTGTGAAATAGCTGCAGTTGTATGTAAAATGGCCACTAGATGGTGCTGTTACACAATCTACAGAGAAATATACAGAAAACATATTAACTATGTATGAAAGTTATGCATAAATTAACAATAAACTTGCTGAAGGCATGACAGGGGGACATTACTGCCCAGAAGCATGGCACTGGTGGACATTACTGGCCAGAAGGATGGCACTGGAGGACAGTGTGGGGGGAAATTACAACTTTGGGGCATATTACTACTATGGAGGCAGTGTGGGGTATGTTACTACTGTGGGGGCAGTGAGGGGGGAAATTACTATGTCGGGGCCGTGTAGGGAAAATTACTACTGTGTGGGCAGTAAGGGGGGAAATTACTATTGTGGGGGCAGTGTGGGGGGAAATTACTATTGTGGGGGCAGTGTGGGGGGAAATTACTACTGTGGGGGCAGTGGGGGGGGGGGGCCCAATTACTATGTAGGGGCAGTGTGAGGGGAAATTACTACTGTGGGACAGTGTGGGGAGAATTTACTGTGTGGGGAGAAATTACTATGTGGGGACAGTGTGGGGGGGATTACTATGTGGGGACAGTGTGGAGGAGGGGATTACTATGTGGGGACAGTGTGGAGGAGGGGATTACTATGTGGGGGAAGTGTGGGGGGGATTACTATGTGGGGGCAGTGTGTGTGTGGGGGATTGCTATGTGGGGACAGTGTGGGGGAGGGGATTACTATGTGGGAACAGTGTGGGGGGGATTATTATGTGGGGGCAGTGTAGGGGGAAGTTACTATTGGGGAGGCACTGTAGGGGCATTACTATGACAGGGACATACTAGGCAACATTATTTTTGGGGACACTATACAGGCATTATTACCTGAAGCACAATCTAGGTTTTTATTATTATTACTGGGGGCACTCTATGGGGCATGTATTATAGCTGTAGACACTATAGGGACATTTATTCTACTGGGTTTACTATTTTTTCAGCAGTATACTACCTGGGGTATTGGGGAGCACAATGGGCACAGTGTTGGGAGTGGCAGCCGGATGACATTGTCGGGGCACCAGAATGGGGAGGTTAATAGAAAAATTTAGAAATCTAACGTGTCTGTGTAACAAACTCTGTAGAGACGAGATGCGGCTGAAAGAATTAGTCATGGCGGTCTGGATCAAAGTCCTTTTTTTAATTATAATCATATGCATTTTAAATTTGGCGACTAAAAATGTAATTTGGATCCTAAATTTTTCAGTTTAGGAGCCAATGGCTTCTGGTTATTTTTTTTTAGTCTGGAGCACTGGAATATGTCCTGTACGTTTAGTGAGAAAAATATGTAATGTGTATCTGTACTTTCCAGATCCGTTGTTTGCAGACTGAAATATGGACAAGGCTGTGTACATGAAGCCAAGTCAGGGCTGGATAAATCCTAGGAGCAAGGCAGCCAACACTAAGAGTTTGCTGTTATGTTGACTTTTTTTTTACATGTGTTCTATTTATGTCTATAGATGTTCTTATTATCTGCTTATTAAACTAATCAGACTGGCTTCTGGAATGGTTCAACTGGCATTTATTTGTCTGCCTCTGCTCTTTAAGGGTCATTTGCCATTTGCTAAATAAGTGATTTGCTGAGTCAGTGTACATTGATCAAGTACTAGGAATACATAGAGCTGGTACAATGCATTCCATTGCATTGTAGGAAATCAGTCTTCCTTTAAATGGAATCTATCACCAGGATATTGGACTATTATCTGAGGCAATACATGAGAGGTAGTGCAGATAAGAAGTCCAGAGTCTCATGGGTAGCCACTTATTTCAACTCAATAATATTTTCACTGACAACAGGCATTTATTGTATTTGTATTGATACACTTTATTGTTTGCCAATCGGGAATGCCCGAGGCTTTATGTTCTTTTTTATATGGATAAACTCAATAAAAAACTATTGAACCAAAAAAGAAGTCCAGAGTCTGTCAGCATTTAACCCTAAAGCCTGTATTGCACTGGCAGATTTTTTGCCAGATGATCCCTAACGCGAGTTCGGAGTAACGCTCGTTAGCGATCATCTGGCAGTCTAGTACCACCGCTGATTGCCTAATCATGATTTGCCGGAGGCATATTGTGCTGTCTAATCATGATCTGCTGTCGGCAAATAACTAGACAACATGGGAACGGGTGATGGCATAAAGTGTGCTCCCCCCCATGCTGTGTAGGAGATTGCTGCATGTAATAGCAGCGGTCTCCTCCGCTAGCGAGTAGGCGATTGTCGGGAAGGAATGCTTCCTTCCCGACAACCGTGTGCAGAATCGGCTGGTGTAATAAAGCCTTTAAAAACATTGCAATGTATTATCACATCGTAGTGCAGTGTACTACAACATGCACCCGCCCACAATGACTTCGATCGGGCATGATGCTGATCATGGTCATTTAACCCCTCTGATGCCAGAATCTATAACGATTGTGGTATCTATGCTGTTAGGCAGAGGGAGCAGGCTTCCCTTTGTCTTCTGATCGGACCCCCATACAGAGAAATCACAGGGATCCAATTAGTTGCCATTACAACCTGGGGCCTTGGAAAAGTTCCCAGGCCTGTCAAGGCTAACTGCCTGAAAAGTGTCAGAATCCCACAGACCACAATAGTATTCTATTGTGGTCTATGGGAAATGCAATCAGAAGGGGACGAAAAATTATAGTAAAAAAAATAATATTTAAAAAGCACAGAAATAATAATAATTCAAATCACCCCATTTTCCAATTTTATATATATATATAAACATAAACAATAAAAAAATAAATGTAACAGATATGGCCGTGTCCAAAAATGTCTGAACTATTAAAATTAAGAATATTTTTCCTGACCTTTTTTGGTTACCTTGTCCCCCCCAAAAACTGAAAAGAGATAAAAAAAAAGTCATATGTACCTCAAAATACCATTAAAAACTACAGTTCATCCTGGACAAAATAAGCCGCCATACAGCTCTGTATACAGAATTATAAATAACTTATGGCTATCAGAATATGGCGATGTAAAGAAATAAAGAATTTTTTCAAAGGTTTTTATTTTTTTCAAGTAGTAAAACAATGAAAACAATATATATTTGGAATCGCTGTAATCTTACAGACCCGCAGAATAAGGTTATGTCATGTCATTTTAATGGACAATGAATGGTGTAAAAACAGAACCCCAAAAACCTTGGCGGCGTTGACATTTTTTCCAATCTTACTGCACAAAGTGGACAGTGAACAATGTAAAAACAGAAACCAAAAAACCTTGGTGAAATTGACGTTTTTGTGTTCCAATTTTACTCCAAAAAGATTTTTTTTTCTGTTTTACGATACAAGCTATGATAAAATAAATGGTGCCATTAAAAAAATTACAACTAGCCCCTCAAAAAGCAGGCTATGTGAACAGACAATTAAAAAAATGGCTCTTGGAAACCGCGGAAGGGAAAATGATAATGAAAAAATAAAATTAGGCTGTGTCCCGAAAAGGTTTAAACTGTGCAGAACTACATTGTGCATGCGCAGGAGAGTCCTCGCCATTATGTTATATTAGTGACCTGGACTCCTTATCTGCAGGAAAAAAAATTAGTGACCTGGACTCCTTATCTGCAGGACTACTCTTGTAATACTGCAGATAATAGTCCAAGATCACGGTGACAGATTCCCTTTAACTGGATGATAACTTCCAAGCAGTTATGTCATTGTTTGCTCATAACATTCCAACTGATACAATCCATGGGAAATGCCTGTCTGAATGAAGATGAAGTGATCTAATACCGAACATGCTTCAGAGGGAATGTGGTTGTGCCTTTTTGCTGTATTGTACTCTTTATTTTAAAGAAAAATATGACCTTGAGAGTCTGATGACACTGGCCAGTGAAATATATTGTACGTTCCTGTATATAAAGAGTATTTTGTATGTACCGGTACCTGTTTCACTGAGCCTTATTATTCCAGCCTTATTGAAGCGGCGTTCCTTGTTCAGTTAACTTCATTTTGTCTTGAGCAAACGCCAATGGATGATTTAGGAAGTCGATCAGAGCTTCTTTATAAATTCCATATTGCCAATATTCATGACGAGTTTAAACAAATGATTCAGGCGGTTGTTTGTTTATACCCCTCCCCTTGTAGCATTATGTTGTTTGGGGGCAGAGCTGGGCATGTTTACAGGGGCAATGATCGGGAACAGATGAGGCAAGGAGAACAGAACTTCACCCATGTAATAGGGACTTTGGAAGCAAGGCACCAGTGAGAGTCAAATACTTTTTTGTTCATGGGACTCAGCGGTGGAACTCGCTCTTGAACCCCTTCCCTATAATTCTTTATCTGACATATAAGGAAACAAAGCTAGAGAACCCCTTTAATGTTAAAGATTACAAATATGAGTGTGGTATGGACCTTTGGCCACCTTCACACTGTCAGTATTTTGCATCAGTATTTGTAATCCAAAACCAGGAGAGTAACCCACAGGCAAAAAGTATACAGTGATCCCTCAATATACAATGCCCTCAGGATACAACATTTTCAAGATACAATGGTCTTTTCTGACCCATCGTAAGTTGAAACCAGACTCAACATACAATGCCTCAGACTCAGATCCAACCAATCCAGGCCTCTTCTCTGGTAAAATAGCTGTATTAGTTACTAATTATCAGCTATTCCTGACTGTTATATGTACAGACTTTTAGTTATCTGCTTATTTTTCTTAAATCTTCATTTTCTCTTGCCTTGGATGACATTTTAGGGTTTACTCAATTTACAATGGTTTCAGCATACAATGGTCCTCCTGGAACCAATTAATATTGTATCTTGAGGGACCACTGTAATGGAAAGAATTGTGACTCGTCTCTGTTTTAGACTCACTCCTGTTTTTGTCTTGAAAATAGTGATGAAAATTACTACCCATGTGAATATGGCCTTTCCTGTGAGTAGTTGGTCTGTCACACAAATCCTCAGACATCCTTATCATGAATGAATATCCAGCAAGTGTTGAAGTTGTAGGACTTTTCTGGTCTCCACTGAGTGTGGCTTGGCGGATGTGCCTGTTTTACAGGAAGTGGGATCTTAAACAGGAAGTCAGCAGCATTCTGTTCTCCTTGTCTCACATCCTCATGTTGTCTTCTTGATTTTTATATCTTATCTTTTCCAGTTGTTGACTTGTCTGTGAGATAATGTAAGACTGTGAAAAGCAGTGTCGGTTACAAAAGGAATGTCATGTTGTATGATAACAGGGTGCTTGTGAAACAGCATCAAAAAATAACATTTGTGCAGCTAATGATTTATTATGAAAAGGAAAATTCTGAATTGACTGGAATTTTAGCAACCTTCTCCCCTCCTCTACTGCTAATTTATCAGAGGTCCCCATTGTGTTAGTCAGCAGGGTTCTTCTTCATGCTTGGTGCTTCCACAACTCCCCATGCTGTCCTCAATGCCTGCGGCAAAACAGCAACTTGTCACCTCACATTCCTGTTTAAAGGAGAGGACTATCACCAGAGGACGCACTACATTTTTTCTGGAAGAGTAAAAATACTTCTCTTAGTATTTTTGAGCTGTATTTTTAGCCAAGGATTACAGAATAATTTTTTTTGACCATTACCCTGTTTTATGATGGCTTGTTGTTTGGGGGGTATATTGTATTTTTCATGGACAACATTTTGGGGTACCTATAACATTAACTTTAATTATAATTAAATAGGGGCGCTCACCAGGCACAAAAACAATCACAATTCTGGAGCACTGCCTGTCTTCTACCCAAGAACATTACATAGAGTTACAACAAATAAAAAAATGGCTGGCTCACAGTAATTATAACTGTTACAGGGTTTGTTTTTTTGCAGGACGTGATATAGTTTTCATTGGTACCATTTTTTGGGGTACATTTATTTTTTGGGGTGGGTTCTAGCTTAAATTATAGCACATTTGCTAGGCTGCAGAAGCCATGCCTCGTTTGGTTTGCATCCTGTAGAACATCAAGTGACATATGTAATTGGTTTCAATCGCCGGCAGTAATCAGGCCTACATGAAATGCCCTGCAATTGTAGAGGGAGCTGGTGAGAGCTTCTGTGTTTCTACACGGCTCAGTCCCTTAGGAAAATGAAAGGTAGAATAAGATGTAAATGTGCTTATCTGGTTAGCTGTTGACTATTACAAAACCTGTGGATCATATTTTCATTGGTTCAAAGCAAATGGATCACATTTTGGCCACATTTAGAAATCTCTTTAATTTTCAGCTGGATGGATTAATCAAGTGGCTGATAGCTAAGAAGCTTGTAGGCCTCATCTCCACCCATCTCAGATGACATGCCCAGGAGTAGATACTACCTGAGGGTTTCAATAAAACCATTTACATTTCTGCTACACTAAGGGCTGTTTCACACGAGCGGATGCCGTGTGTGACATCCGCTCCGTGAATGACAGCCAAGACCCGATGCGGACAGCAGAAGCATGGAGCAGTAACATGACTGATAATGCTCCGTGCCTCTCTGTGATCTCTTTACTACGAAATCTGACAACTTTATCTCACTGTGATTTCGTAGTAAAGAGGTCACAGAGAGGCACGGAGCATTATCAGTCATGTTACTGCTCCATGCTTCTGCTGTCCGCATCGGGTCTTGGCACTCTTTCACGGCGCGGATGTCACGCCTGGCATCCGCTCGTGTGAAACAGCCCTTAATAGCTTCTAACCCTCAGCCTGCCCATCACCAGCTGAGCCTCTATCACTTTGTAAGTGGACACAGACGTATCATTATTATCAGCGGGAGGCTCAGTCTATCTCTAGCTCCCCCAGCACCATATCTGCACCATCTTCCTGAAACAAATTCTGTCAAAAACTGTATTGAGGTCCAGCAATAAAAAATACACAAGGATACCTTCATTGTGGTAGCACAAAGTCAGTGGGCAAACAGTTGCTGTTTACCCCCCAAAACCTATGGCTGTGACTACATCTAGCCACTTCAGTTATCTAAATACTAATCAAGCTTTAAAGGGGACCTACCACAATATAATGCAGTGCAGTCTGCAGACAGCATTTTATAGAGCAGGAAGGAGCTGAGCAGATTGATATATATGGGGTCATTTATCAAACTGGTGTAAAGTAAAACTGCGTTAGTTGCCCATAGCAACCAATCAGATTCCACCATTCATTTTCCAAAGGAGCTGTCAGAAATGAAAGGTGGACATCTGATTGGTTGCTATAGGCAACTAAGCCAGTTCTACTTTACACTAGTTTGATAAATTACCCCAATAGTTTTGTGGGAAAAGATTCACCATGTGGGGGAGGTGTTAGCAGTGGGGACCCGCGGGGTTTCTGGCACAATTGTCGGCTTTCTGATGGAGAAATACCACTGCATGCAGCTATATTCTTCCAGCAGAAAGACAGCATTTATGCTGCAAACCAGCGGGATCACATTGTGGTAAAAAGGAATCCGGTGGTGTCTGGCTATACCATATACGGTAACCCTAGTAGTCCGTTCCTCTGCTGGAACAGACTACCACATTTTCTAAACGGAAATTTAAACCTAGCCTAAGTGTGTGTACAGACATAGCTGTCAGTCACTGATAGCTGTAAATGGTCTTAAAGGGAACTTGTCACCGGGATTTTGTGTATAGAGCTGAGGACATGGGTTGCTAGATGGCCGCTAGCACATCCGCAATAACCAGTCCCCATAGCTCTGTGTGCTTTTATTGTGTCAAAAAAACGATTTGATACATATGCAAATTAACCTGAGATGAGTCCTGTACGTGAGATGAGTCAGGCAGGACTCATCTCAGGTTAATTTGCATATGTATCAAATCAGTTTTTTCACACAATAAAAGCACACAGAGCTATGGGGACTGGGTATTGCGGATGTGCTAATGGCCATCTAGCAACCCATGTCCTCGGCTCTATACCCCAAATCCAGATGACAGGTTCCCTTTAACCACTTCAGCCCCGCTAGGTGAAACCCCCTTCATGACCAGAGCACTTTTTACACTTCGGCACTACACTCCTTTCACCGTTTATCGCTCGGTCATGCAACTTACCACCCAAATGAATTTTACCTCCTTTTCTTCTCACTAATGGAGCTTTCATTTGGTGGTATTTTATTGCTGCTGACATTTTTACTTTTTTTGTTATTAATCAAAATGTAACGATTTTTTTGCAAAAAAATGACATTTTTCACTTTCAGCTGTAAAATTTTGCAAAAAAAACGACATCCATATATAAATTTTTCGCCAAATTTATTGTTCTACATGTCTTTGATAAAAAAAAAATGTTTGGGCAAAAAAAAAAAATGGTTTGGGTAAAAGTTATAGCGTTTACAAACTATGGTACAAAAATGTGAATTTCCGCTTTTTGAAACAGCTCTGACTTTCTGAGCACCTGTCATGTTTCCTGAGGTTCTACAATGCCCAAACAGTAGAAAACCCCCACAAATGACCCCATTTCGGAAAGTAGACACCCTAAGGTATTCGCTGATGGGCATAGTGAGTTCATAGAACTTTTTATTTTTTGTCACAAGTTAGCGGAAAATGATGATGATTTTATTTTTTTTATTTTTTCTTACAAAGTCTCATATTCCACTAACTTGCGACAAAAAATAAAAAATTCTAGGAACTCACCATGCCCCTCACAGAATACCTTGGGGTGTCTTCTTTCCAAAATGGGGTCACTTGTGGGGTAGTTATACTGCCCTGGCAATTTAGGGGCCCAAATGTGTGAGAAGAACTTTGCAATCAAAATGTGTAAAAAATGACCGGTGAAATCCAAAAGGTGCACTTTGGAATATGTGCCCCTTTGCCCACCTTGGCAGCAAAAAAGTGTCACACATGTGGTATCGCCGTACTCAGGAGAAGTTGGGGAATGTGTTTTGGGGTGTCATTTTACATATACCCATGCTGGGTGAGAAAAATATCTTGGTCAAATGCCAACTTTGTATAAAAAAATGGGAAAAGTTGTCTTTTGCCAAGATATTTCTCTCATCCAGCATGGGTATATGTAAAATGACCCCCCAAAACACATTCCCCAACTTCTCCTGAGTACGGCGATACCAGATGTGTCACACTTTTTTGCTGCCAAGGTGGGCAAAGGGGCACATATTCCAAAGTGCACCTTTCAGATTTTGCAGGCCATTTTTTACACATTTTGATTGCAAGGTACTTCTCACACATTTGGGCCCCTAAATTGCCAGGGCAGTATAACTACGCCACAAGTGACCCCATTTTGGAAAGAAGACACCCCAAGGTATTCCGTGAGGGGCATGGCGAGTTCCTAGAATTTTTTATTTTTTGTCACAAGTTAGCGGAAAATGATGATTTTTTTTTTTCTCTTTTTTCCTTACAAAGTCTCATATTCCACTAACTTGCGACAAAAAATAAAAAATTCTAGGAACTCGCCATGCCCCTCACGGAATACCTTGGGGTGTCTTCTTTCCAAAATGGGGTCACTTGTGGCGTAGTTATACTGCCCTGGCAATTTAGGGGCCCAAATGTGTGAGAAGTACCTTGCAATTAAAATGTGTAAAAAATGGCCTGCAAAATCTGAAAGGTGCACTTTGGAATATATGCCCCTTTGCCCACCTTGGCAGCAAAAAAGTGTGACACATCTGGTATCGCCGTACTCAGGAGAAGTTGGGGAATGTGTTTTGGGGTGTCATTTTACATATACCCATGCTGGGTGAGAGAAATATCTTGGCAAAAGACAACTTTTCCCATTTTTTTATACCAAGTTAGCATTTGACCAAGATATTTTTCTCACCCAGCATGGGTATATGTAAAATGACACCCCAAAACACATTGCCCAACTTCTCCTGAGTACGGCGATACCAGATGTGTCATACTTTTTTGCTGCCAAGGTGGGCAAAGGGGCACATATTCCAAAGTGCACCTTTCGGATTTTGCAGGGCATTTTTTACACATTTTGATTGCAAAGTTCTTCTCACACATTTGGGCCCCTAAATTGCCAGGGCAGTATAACTACCCCACAAGTGACCCCATTTTGGAAAGAAGACACCCCAAGGTATTCCGTGAGGGGCATGGCGAGTTCCTAGAATTTTTTATTTTTTGTCGCAAGTTAGTGGAATATGAGACTTTGTAAGGAAAAAAGAGAAAAAAAAAAAATCATCATTTTCCACTAACTTGTGACAAAAAATAAAAAATTCTAGGAACTCGCCGTGCCCCTCACGGAATACCTTGGGGTGTCTTCTTTCCAAAATGGGGTCACTTGTGGCGTAGTTATACTGCCCTGGCAATTTAGGGGCCCAAATGTGTAAGAAGTACCTTGCAATCAAAATGTGTAAAAAATGGCCTGCGAAATCCGAAAGGTGCCCCTTTGCCCACCTTGGCTGCAAAAAAGTGTCACACATGTGGTATCGCCGTACTCTGGAGAAGTTGGGCAATGTGTTTTGGGGGGTCATTTTACATATACCCATGCTGGGTGAGAGAAATATCTTGGCAAAAGACAACTTTTCCAATTTTTTTATACAAAGTTGGCATTTGACCAAGATATTTTTCTCACCCAGCATGGGTATATGTAAAATGACACCCCAAAACACATTCCCCAACTTCTCCTGAGTACGGCGATACCAGATGTGTGACACTTTTTTGCAGCCTAGATGCGCAAAGGGGCCCAAATTCCTTTTAGGAGGGCATTTTTAGACATTTGGATCCCAGACTTCTTCTCACACTTTCGGGCCCCTAAAAAGCCAGGGCAGTATAAATACCCCACATGTGACCCCACTTTGGAAAGAAGACACCCCAAGGTATTCAATGAGGGGCATGGCGAGTTCCTAGAATTTTTTTTTTTTTGCATAAGTTAGCGGATATTGATTTTTTTTTTTGTTTTTTTCCCACAAAGTCTCACTTTCCGCTAACTTAGGACAAAAATTTCAATCTTTCATGGACTCAATATGCCCCTCACGGAATACCTTGGGGTGTCTTCTTTCCGAAATGGGGTCACATGTGGGGTATTTATACTGCCCTGGCTTTTTAGGGGCCCTAAAGCGTGAGAAGAAGTCTGGAATATAAATGTCTAAAAATGTTTACACATTTGGATTCCGTGAGGGGTATGGTGCGCCCATGTGAGATTTTATTTTTTGACACAAGTTAGTGGAATATGAGACTTTGTAAGAAAAAACAAAAACAAACAAAAAATTTCCGCTAACTTGTGCCAAAAAAAATGTCTGAATGGAGCCTTACCGGGGGGGGGGGGGGGGGGGGGGGGTGATCAATGACAGGGGGGTGATCAATGACAGGGGGGTGATCACCCATATAGACTCCCTGATCACCCCCCTGTCACTGATCACCCCCCCTGTAAGGCTCCATTCAGACATCCGCATGATTTTTACGGATACATGGATACATAGATCGGATCCACAAAACGCATGCGGACGTCTGAATGGAGCCTTACAGGGGGGTTATCAATGACAGGGGGTGATCAGGGTGATCACCCCCCTGTCAATGATCACCCCTCCTGTAAGGCTCCATTCAGACATCCGCATGATTTTTTACGGATCCATGGATACATGGATCGGATCCACAAAACGCATGCGGACGTCTGAATGGAGCCTTACAGGGGGGTTATCAATGACAGGGGGTGATCAGGGTGATCACCCCCCTGTCAATGATCACCCCTCCTGTAAGGCTCCATTCAGACATCCGCATGATTTTTTACGGATACATGGATACATGGATCGGATCCACAAAACGCATGCGGACGTCTGAATGGAGCCTTACAGGGGGGTTTATCAATGACAGGGGGTGATCAGGGTGATCACCCCCCTGTCAATGATCACCCCTCCTGTAAGGCTCCATTCAGACATCCGCATGATTTTTTACGGCTCCATGGATACATGGATCGGATCCACAAAACGCATGCGGACGTCTGAATGGAGCCTTACAGGGGGGTTATCAATGACAGGGGGTGATCAGGGTGATCACCCCCCTGTCACTGATCACCCCCCCTGTAAGGCTCCATTCAGACGTCCGCATGTGTTTTGTGGATCCGATCCATGTATCCATGGATCCGTAAAAATCATGCGGACGTCTGAATGGACCCTTACAGGGGGGTGATCAATGACAGGGGGGTGATCAATGACAGGGGGTGATCAGGGAGTGTATATGGGTGATCACCCGCCTGTCATTGATCACCCCCCTGTAAGGCTCCATTCAGACGTCAGCATGATTTTTACGGATCCATGGATACATGGATCGGATCCACAAAACACATGCGGACGTCTGAATGGAGCCTTACAGGGGGGTTATCAATGACAGGGGGGTGATCAGGGAGTGTATATGGGTGATCACCCGCCTGTCATTGATCACCCCCTGTAAGGCTCCATTCAGACGTTTGCATGTGTTTTGCGGATCCGATCCATGTATCCATGGATCCGTAAAAATCATGCGGACGTCTGAATGGAGCCTTACAGGGGGGTGATCAATGACAGGGGGGTGATCAATGACAGGGGGTGATCAGGGAGTGTATATGGGTGATCACCCGCCTGTCATTGATCACCCCCCTGTAAGGCTCCATTCAGACGTCCGTATGCTTTTTGCGGATCCGATCCATGTATCCCTGGATCCGTAAAAATCATACGGACGTCTGAACGGAGCCTGACAGGGGGGTGATCAATGACAGGGCGGTGATCAATGACAGGGGGGTGATCAGGGAGTTTATATGGGGTGATCATGGGTGATCAGGGGTTTATAAGGGGTTAATAAGTGACGGGGGGGGGTGTAGTGTAGTGTGGTGTTTGGTGCTACTGTACTGACCTACCTGAGTCCTCTGGTGGTCGATCCTAACAAAAGGGACCACCAGAGGACCAGGTAGGAGGTATATTAGACACTGTTATGAAAACAGCGTCTAATATACCTGTTAGGGGTTAAAAAATTCGGATCTCCAGCCTGCCAGCGAGCGATCGCCGCTGGCAGGCTGGAGATCCACTCGCTTACCTTCCGTTCCTGTGAGCGCGCGCGCGTTCATAGGAAATCTCGGCTCTCGCGGGAGGACGCGTATATGCGTCCACCCAGAAGAGCAGGACCGCCGGCAGGACGCAATCCTGCGTACGGCGGTCCTGAGGTGGTTAAGCTCAGAAAGAGCAGAGATATAAATGTATAAATTACAGGTTATTATACAGAATCTTTTCCTACAAAACTATATATCAGTCTGCTCAGCTCCTCCTGCTCTATAACATACTGCCTGCAGCTTGAACTGTATTATGTGGTGACAGGTTCTCTTTAAGTAAGCTCAAGTGGAGCTCTGTGACCTGTATTAGACTCTGGTCACATCACATTTGGCCTCTGTGTTTAGCATATATTTTGAGAAATGCTCCTCACGTATATATCAAAATGTCCATAGAGATATGGAAAAAGTGTGTCTCTTTAGCAAGCATACATCTTGTTGCTAGCCATCATAATACATTTTAATACATTCAACTGTTCTGAAAACTATAGACTGATACTTTACACAAAAAATATTGGGGTACATTTTTATCCAATTTCACATACATATAAAGACATATATTTTCCATTCAGTACTGTACAAACATGTACACCAAGCGCATAGCTCATGTCCGTACGGTGACTTCTACTGTTGTTGTAAGTTACA